>NW_027225597.1:0-641735 GCF_038994185.2 Dermacentor albipictus
CGCGTTAACATCGTGCGTGACCCCATTGACTTGAATTGATTTTATGCAGACATACCGGTCGGCGTTCTGCAGACTTGGCGTACTTACAACGACAATGTTTTGTTGGGTGTTGGGGCACACCGTGTCTTGCTGAATATCTGCTGGGCTGAGCTGTGCGGCTTGGAGAACGGCTGTAGTCACGGTAGGACTACCAATTTTGGCAATGTTGAGGGCTCCCTTGGGGCGAATGATAATTTTGATTTGGTTGGAAGGTAGCGGAGGCATGCGTCCAGCCTTTAGAACTTGTGCCTTGACTGGTGGCCTGGTCTTGGAACGAGAACGAGTGCTTGAGGTTTGGGTAGAGTCATTTTGGGGTGAAGAGTCGTCCCTCAGCTTCGCCGGTTGGCGAAGGCGAGTTGTTCGCCAGCCCGTCTCGGCGGCCACTTCGAGCTCCATGCTCGTTGCTGGGGCAGAGAAACTTGATCGGCGATACGGAACTCGCTCAAGTGCGCGCCGCACATCCGGTGCGCCCGGCGTGCACGTGCGGCGGCGGCGTGGGCGATTCACAAAAACGTTCGCAGCACAGGAAAATGTCCGTAGCACAGGGAAATCGAGTGTTCCACCTGAAAATGAGGCGTCTACGGAGTCCTGGTATCTTCACGGATCGACTGGTGTAAAAATTAGGCCACAATTCGCAAGAAAATGCTGCAAAATCATTTCACGAACACAGAGCCGACGCGAGCACGTCTACACTCCTCGGCGATCGCAGCGCCTCCCCTGATTTCACTGAGAGGGAAAATTAATTTGCACCCATTCAAATCTGAACTACTGGAGGCACCAGCACCTAAGCCAGAGAACCAGGGCTAGAGAGGCTAGCCAAGACTGCTTTCATCAAAACTCGTAGTAACATGATGGGAAGACGTCTGCCAGCCAATAACCGCTTCAACTAAAACTGTGCAGCATAATGTGGACAAAGCAAGACATAAAAGCTATAGAGACAAGCCCACGATAACTATGCTCATCCCTGTAATGTTGTTTTCCTTTTTCGACGATGCATGGCACAGTTTTACTTCAAACTCGTGTTTACAAAATGGCCTCATACTATGTTTTATTGTGGAGTAACTGTTTATTCTGTCACATAGTCAGCGAGATCATTACAACAGTCAAGTGAAATGTTTACCTCTGCAAGCAGCAACAAGCTTTCAGCACAAGCTTGCATGGGCTGTGAATATGCACAGAGTAAGTGTACGACATGGCTTGTTGTGTCAGGTGTACTGTCACATTGGCCAACTGTATGAGGAAGCTGGGAGGTTCGAAGTTTGAGAGTACTAGTTATAATAATGGGAAGAATGTCATATAGCAATAATTCATTACAATTGAACCTTGTTGTATGAAACAATTATAAATAGAATTATTGCTTAAATAACAGGTGGTGAATCACCAAGAGAACTACATGTATATGAAACTTCATACATCAAACTTGCTCAGACAGTAAATGGATATATTGAACTCCGCAGCATTGGACATTGGGACACATATTAAAGGCTTCACTGCAGTACATTGGCAGATCCTGGTGGCGCAAATAGGACCTACAAATTCTGCATGGGCTAAAGGGCAGAAAGCGCTGCTCTGAATGTATCTATGTTGTCAAAGCCTTTTTAACAAAGTGCTCGCACCTTCAAAATCCTTCGCTATGCAGGTCACTTTGTTTTAAAGGTTGCGCAGCTCACTGCTCACAATAGCTAAGCACTTTCAACAAAAGAAAATCTAACAAGAATTCAAGAGAGACTTAATGAAATAGACCGCTAATCTTTCTCTGCAAAATATCCTTGACAGCATGTTCTACTGTAGCCACGCTGTGCTCCATTGAGGTTCCCAGCTTGCTCTCCAAGCAAATGCAGGAACCATGCAAAGCTAAGCCCCCGATTGTCTAGTGCCCCTAAGCCTCCCTTGCTACAAAATTTTTGGTCGCCTTCGTTGACATTCGCGGCCTATCCATGCATTCGTCAGCCGTTGGTCCGTTACAAGTAGCATATGAGGTGAGTGAATCCTGGGGCAGAGCAACGGAACTAGTAATATCAGCACGCTCTTCAAATACACTGCTGTTAGCGCTAGGGCACAGCTTACCCTGGTGACATCTTCGCGGGGCAGTGGCGGCACTGCTGCGGCATTCGTTTTATAAACATAAATCAGCCGCCAGGGACGCATAAGTTTCTTTGTTTCACAGGCAAATTAATTGTGGTCTTCATTGTAGAGCTGTTCGATTGTAATCTAGTGCTTATGCTGACGCTACTTGCTGCATGCAGCGGTTCGTTTTCCTCACGTGATAGTGTGTGACGCTGTTGTATCTCAGCTTTCGGACTTTAAAACCAGCAAGCATCTAAAATGTGCTGCATAATAGACAGTTTTAGTTTAGCGTACATCACTGCGCATGCGCAGAACGCTAAACGACCCATTGCATATAGCGTACACGCACTATTTCTCAGATTTAGCATTAGCGTCTTTGTGTGGTTTGCGGAATTTGCGTGAAACATGGCGGCGGCCCCGGCTGCCAGCTTCGAATTGAATTTGGCGTTGCTTTTGTATATGGACTTCGTTCTTAGCAACTGACTGTGTAAATGGCTTTCGCTTAGTCTCAGGCTGCTACGATGACAGAGTATTATGGATAACCTTGTAGTGTTTTCGAGATCGCTTCTCGTTTCGAGTGAGTCGAAGCCTAACGAAAGAAACATCCGACATGTTAGCACCACCTATAGCTACAGTCGGGAGATAGCCGCAATGATGGCACATGGCCTCTGAGATCTGAACATCTCACAGGCCAACTAAAACTAAAAAAAATGTGTGCTGATTAGCATACGCTATATATACTATGGCATACGCTACACCTGCGTACGCTAAATTAAAGCTGTCTAATGTCAGACCCATAAGTTAGCTTCATCCCAATACAGTGGTGTTACGCATTCAACTATGCACTTAGCATTGTGATGAAGTATACCAACAGTGGGAAAGGGTCACAAACACTGGACATAGCAAGGTTACGCGGTCAAGCATACCATAGCGCTGAAGCATACTGAAAGTGGAAAAAGATAAAATTACATGCAGAGTATCCTGTCGGAGTTATCTAAATGATGCATAAGCATTTGCTACTGATCACCTACTGTTTTGTCATCATATGCTGCTGCGTTTCATATAATTGCGAGAAATGCCACGAAAAAATCATGAAATGGAGAAGCGCAGATGCAACACCAAAATGTTAAACCAAGACCAGCATGAGTATGAAGCAGAGGCCAGTAGTAGCACTGTTCACTCCTTTTATATCATGGTGCGTTTGGATGATGTTGCTGCTTCATGGAAGATGAGCACTGGCCAATGCGTGCTGTTCTACGTGACGTAATTGAACAGTGTCACGTTAGGTAGACGTCATACGTAGATGTGGTCAATGATGCTGCCTCCTCTCGATGCAAACCATTATCAACTGTACATCAGCGGCCGCTGCTTATGGCGCGGCTGCGCAGGCCCGATCTTACAATTCGCTCGCTCATGCCGGCCTTATCTTGAAAGCAATCATCTTACGTGACGGACGGGTTTCCTCATTGGGTAAGCATAGAATCCTTTACGCATGTGTCTCTTCCTTTGACTTTCCCACTCCAGCTGCTAATGTCACACATGCCACGTCGGGAAGGGGGGGGGGGGGTGTTCAGAGTGTGTATATACATGACAGGCACAAGTAAGAGAGGAAAGGAGATGGGAGAAGCTTGTTTTCACCCCACTGCATCGAATGTGCACAATGCCCTCTGGAGCTCCCTGGCCGTTGTCACATTAGCCACCTGACAGCTGCAATTATCCGTGACTCCTTTCGGAAGCACAGAAGAAACTGCAGCGCTTACGTGCGAGGCGAGAGGGGACACAGATAGAACTGTAGAGAGAAGAGGGAGGAGAAGAGGCAGTTCCCGTATAAGATGGGGGAAGTGACATGAGAAGGCAAGGAAACTCCACTAACATACAACAGCGGTTGTGGGGTGCTTATGTTCAAGGCACAGTGCAATATGTTGCTGCTATTTCTGAAAAAATAAACACCATGCAAATATGTCAAGCGGGCAACTCGCACAGGGCGTGCAGAAGCAGAGCCGCATTAATTAAAATGCACCGCAGCGTCCAGGAAACACTACAGAAGTGGTTGACCGTCAAATCAACACTTCTGTGCCTGCCGCATTAGCTTTGCTGCTATGGCATTGCGAGAGGTCATGGATTTGATCCCAATCGTGGGAGCCACATTTCGACGGGGGCGAAATAGAAAACCCATGTGCACTTAGATTTTGGGACACATTGAAGAACATCACGGTGTCAAAATTAATCTGGAGTCTGCCACTATGCCGTGCTTCATAATCTGAGTGTCGTTTTGGCACGTACAGCCCCATAATCCAATTCAAGTTTAATACTTCTGCCATAACGCGATGTGCCATATGAGGAAATGACAACACTCAACCCTCTCAGGGGTTATAAGATATGGCCCACTAAAATGCCTCATGCAAACACCCCTCTCCCTGTGTGTTCTGCCTATTACGCAGGCAAACAGCAGTGGTGCCCACAAGGTAACGTTTAACATCAATTCACCAATCTCATGTTAGCCTAAATGTTGAAGAAATTAAGCTTTAGCCGTCAACACTGCTAATTATCATCAATCAGAGCATCCAGCATGGAAAGCTTCACTTACATCAATTCCCACAGGGTGTGGGATCTGCATAATTTTTCTCTTTTTCCTCATTTTTGTGTGCGTAGCATGAACAGGAAGATGTTCCAATGAGCTCAGTTTTGAAAATATACTATTATATGTGCAATCTCCGGTTACGGTAAAAGCACCGAGACCCTAAGAAGTGTACAGGCAGGGATTTAGAGCTATTTCCGGCAGGGTTGTGGTGATTTGGGCCCTTGCTTCGCCCATCTTGCAAGCTCCGTATACGAGACTGCAACACAGCCTTGCACATGTTCCCGACTATACATGCGCACATGTGCCGTCATCTGTCACAGTATGAGCACCGAGACATCTAATAACTCACCTGACACCCATTCAAAGCTGGTTCTGACGTTGCTGCAGTGATGGACCGCAATACATAACGGAAGCTCCAGTGCATAACACAACTGCATTGTGGTGAAGCTCAGTCTAGGGCATTGGCATTGAAACTTGTTTAAGCAATCACATTTCCTCAAGCCACAACCAGCATGCGTATTCGTGCTCTTAAACTGCACAAGGGCCATCCATATGTCGACGTGTCGGAATGTTAAGTCAGGTGTAGTTCCCACCAGAATGCACATAATGTTTGGTATGTCTAGAAAGTGTTCCTAAAGTCACCTCTGCCGCATTACAGTTGAGTTAAGCAAGGAAGCTTATGCAGTGTATTGCATTGAAGCATATTAAAAGCGAAAAATTGCAGTTTAATTGCTGTGGTGATTTAAGCCCCTTGTTTGGGGGTCCATGACCATGCCCCTCTGGAGGGCACAAAGGAGCGAGGAATCATGGTTGGAGAGCATGACACGAACCCTGGCGATGGAGAAACAGCTTTGATGACCTGCTCTACCGAAACTGCACTGCTTGTTCAGCAGGCGTTAATCAAGAAGATAGAAAAATGAAACCTAGTAGTCCGGATATTTATTGACTACAGCAAGGCTTTTGACAATGCAACACAAGATTCTATTAACAGAGTTGACTGCCAACGGTGTACACGGAATGACACATTTTGTTGTGTTCGTATCTGCTTGATTGCAGGCAATACATTGTCATTGGAAATAGTATTTCCTCCGACAGGGCAATATTGTTCGGTGTCCCACAGGGCAGCATTTTAGGTCCCCTTCGACATTTACGTTAATGACATGATAGACATACGAGGGTTGATCCAGAAATAAGGTTCCCATCAGTTTTAGAAAAAGACAACATTGTTTATTCTCATAGAAATTTACATTATTGGAAAGATGAAACTTACATAATCGGCATCTTTTTCTACGCATTTTTGTATACAGTGCTCCAATTTCTGTATCCCAGTGTCATAGAAGTCTGCCGCCGACCCGTTGAGGAAGCATTTCACCTCTTCCGACTTCTTCATCGCTCCGGAAGCGTTGGCCACTCAAATGTTCCTTTAGCTTGGGGAACAAGTGATAATCACTAGGTGCGAGGTCCGGACTGTACGGTGGGTGGGGCATGACAGTCGACCCAAAGTTTGTCAAAAGTTCCTGGGTTTGACAGGAGATGTCAGGTCAAGCGTTGTCGTGAAGCAGTGTTACACTGGCTGCCAGTCGTTCTCGCTGGCAGTTCTGGATAGCTTGCCTGAGTTTTCATAGTGTTGCACAATAGCTCTCAGAGTTCATTGTTGTCCCACGTTCCATTAAATCGATCAGCAGTACCCCCTTATGATCCCAAGAAACAGTGGCCATGACTTTGCCAGCAGAAGGAGCTTGAACTTCTTTGCGACTGGTGACTCTGGGTGACGCCACTCTTTGGATTTTTATTTCATATTAGGAGTGAAATGAAACACCCACTTTTTGTCTCCCATAAAAATGGAGTCCAACAATCCTTCCTTATCATCTTGACAATTTTGAAGAAACTGGCGAGCACAGTCAAGGCGTTTCTCCTCGTAGTCTGATGTCAATAGCTGCGGTATCCATTGAGCACAACACTTCTGATACCCCAATACTTTAGTCAAAGCTCTTTCCACTGTACCGTAAGAACTTCCAGGAATTTGAGCAATAAGTTCACGGATGTTGATCCTCCTCGATTGAAGCATTTTGCGTTGGGCCATCTTGATAACCACCTTCGAAACTGACGGTCTTCCACTCTGTTCTTCATCGTGGACTTTCTTTCAACCAGCACTAAACTCCCTGAACCACTTTCGGACGTGTTGAACGGACATGCACTTGTCGCCATACACCTCCGTCAACTGATGATGAATATCCACGGGTGGAGTCACTTTGGCGTGCAAAAAGCGAATTACGGAACGAATCTCGTACTTGGCGGGATCAACAATGGGAACCTCCATGTCGGACGGCTGCTGAGCCAAGAATGAGCGGTGCAGCGAAGCAAAGCGCAGCTGGGGGGAATGGAGAGTGGGGGAACAGCCGCGTGCATGAGTGTTGCCGGACTTCACCTCGCACCTTCCCGTGGGGCTGGAGCTCTTTGGGAACCTTATTGCTCGATGAACCCTCGCAGAAACCGAGGCAACAACCATTCTATATGTGGATGATACCAGCCTGTTTGTCTCTGGTCTGGAGGCTTGCGATGTCATTCCTAAAGCGAACGCGCTCCTTTCCACTTCATTGGGATGGTCCAGCCACAACAGCCTTAAAAATATTATTTCTTTCCAGAACAGTTGAAATTACAAATTTACCCAGCACTATTTGCGTCTCACATTAACTACTGCATGCGTGTGTGGGGCACCACCGTGAACACTAACACAAGCTTTTTCTTCAGAAACGTGCTCGTCGGAATTATTTCTAACATTCCATACCTCCACACAACATCACCACTTTTCAAACTGCCAGATGTGAATGGCCTTCCTTTACTGTATTCATATTTTTTCCTCTAACAAAGTCTCTTCACTTGTAAAATTACTGTCGGGACTACAGCCAGGATAGATGGCTCGTGCCAAAAAGGCTAACAATTTATCTAATGCAATCGCTAACCTGTAATGTTCCTTAACTTCTAAATAAGTATGAAAACCAAGGCATTATTAATGTTCATGTCTTTATCCGGAAACGCGAAATAATTTTTGGTCTAGAATCATTCATTACATGATGCCTGCACGCGGGAACAAATGTATGGATATCTGTCACTGGAAGTTACTAATGCGCTGTTCTTTCTCTCTCTCTCTCTCTATATGTATATATATATATACACACACAGACACACACACACATGAACATGACATAACATGAACACAGTGTATATATGTATATATATATTGTACACACAGTGTTCATGTTAGTTTCGGTTGGGACATACAGTTGCACTGTCCACCCCTCTTTACTATTTTATAACTGTGCAATTACCATTGTTAAGCACGAGCTAATATAGTATGTAGTATATCACTATATTGTCACGTGGTAGTGATGTTAAAGAACACAGCAGCAGTACTGTGAAAGACAAAACTAGCTTTTATTGGGTGAACCTGTGCACACAAAACAGCCTACACTTAAAGCACAATGATAGCAGCGAACACAGTCGGCAATCGTCGAAAATCTGATCAGCTGGTCCAGCGTGTCAGCTTTTATACAGTAGTCATCGAATGTTCCAGACTTGTTGGGGCTCGTGTGCCTTCCACAAAGTTCTACACCATTCGCGTCACGCGATGAAATCAGATAACACAAGGTTCAGCGACAACAGACAGCGGATAGAAGCATCGATAACTTTCCAGAAACTTCGGATACATGCAGGCGCGTGCCGCGCTGTGCGATAAGATTTGTTAGGCGGCGAAACGTGGTCGCCCGATAAATGTATGTATACACGTGTCAATATATAATATATAATTATATGCGTGCTTTATTTTCTTCTACACTGACTGCTGTGCTGTCAAGCACTTTCAAGCTGTTTGCAACAGCTTCTCGCTTGACGGACCCCAACAAATTGTAACGACTTCTTAGAAATAAAGTTCTGATTATTAGTTGTCTCCGTGCTCATACTGTGACAGAAAATTGGAATGCATGTGTATAATGAAGGAATTCGTGCTGTGTCCCCTCACAGTGGCCCCTTTGCATTCGTGGTATACTTCACCGCAGTGTATGATGGCAAAGTTGACTTTAAGGAACCGAAATTTGCAACGCTTCTGGACTCGTAGATTTTTTTCATTGGTGCGTCTAGCCATAGCCACTATGGCCTAGTCCCAGGGAGCCCAAACAGAGGAAACGGAGGTAGAAATTAACGATAAAGGTAATCTAAAATGACGCAGGAACTAGGCAGCCACCGTACCTGCGGTTAATAAAACATTCAAATTTTGACACTTCACGTGCCAAAGCCAAGATCTGATGAGGCACACTGTAGCGGTGAACTGCGGATTAATTTTCACCTCGCGGGATTCGTTAACGTGCATTCAACGTACGGTACACGGGCATTGCATTTTTACCTCATCGAACCCCGTCGAAATGTGGCCTCCACGACCGAGATGTGATACCACAACCTCACTTTCGCAGCGCAACACCCAAACCACTAATACAACATGGTGGGTCTACAAGCCATCAGGCTCTGGTAATGCTGGACCTTGCTGTTAAAGAACTCCTTTAATCAACCACAAGACGTCGGCTGTAATCGCAAACCAGACCTATGACAGCACCAATGTTAAACTATTTGTTGTCACCAATATGAGTTAAGCACATTTGTTTTAGAACTACACTGTACTATTTCTGTGTCAGTGATTACAGGGGAGTCCTTGTGTATCGTGTTAGACATAAAAAGATTTAAAGAGATGCCTACAGAGACATTGCGAAAGTACGTAGCTGGTATTAGTAGATTGCACCAATGATTGGAACATCTTTTTGGAGCACATGGTATAAGCACATGTAATAAATAATGAACAGTGACACAATACATCCAGCGGTCAGATGCAAGTAGTACTGCTAAACATGACAACAGATCACTCTATTCACCACTGTCGGAGTGGCAAAGTTTAAAGTTCGTTTCCAAAAGCATTGCCTGCCTGGGTTACATGTAGTCATAACCTTCCTATGTTATGAATACGTAAAATTTATAGCAGGCCCATCCCAAAAATTTGGGGACGTCCAAAGCCAGTATATGAAAAAAATTCTTCTGTTTGATTCTACTCTAACCTTATAGTCCACCGATTTCAAGTGACTGGCCCAGCCAGTAATGCAGGTGGCATGCAGCTCTTAACAAGTGGGGCGGCTGGAATAGGAATACTTTATTGCAGCACTGGTGGCCTGAATTCAAAGCCTTTTCATTAAGTAACAAAGCTCAAAAAGAACAGTGCCACAGTTATTTTTGTCTTACTGAGACTTGGCTAATACAGCCCACACCCACAGTGGGTGGTGTGTCAGCATGCAGTGGTGGCCTAGCCAGTTAAGGATTTGGACTAGGAAATAAGTAGTCGTGGTGCATTTTGGAGCAGAAAAATTGGTCCTTTTGGAATAGTTGGAGTAGTACAGCAGTAATGTGTAGCCATTTGGTGCAGCTCATTATTACTGTGCACTCAGTAAATGCTGCTCAACAGCAAAGGAAGATACCAAGGCCAACAGCCAGCAGCAGCCAATTAGTACCACATCAGTATGTTGCAAACACTTTCCTTTGAATAGGTAAGAAACCTTCAAAAACAATTGAAAAATTCATGCAGAAACTCCTCTGGGACTTAAGTACGCGTAAGCGATGTACCACTTGCTCATCTCCACGCAGCCGAATGTCATTATCAACCCCTTTTCAAGGATACGGCCACAAACTGGGTACTTCATGATGGGCTGATCACACTTAAAAGCAAAGCATATTCCAAAATTCAAAATAACAGCCTGCACAGAAAGCACTTGGTTTGTGACGCATGTGAAACCATTATATTGCAGAGCTAAACTATGAGCATCTGTGGAAGATTGGAGGCCCTATCGTGAGCTCGCACACTTATGCAGGACTGTAACAACAACAGCCAAAGATAAATTTTTCAACCATGACATTTCAGACATGCTTAGCAATGACACAAAAATTTAGGAAACCCAAATTATCGAACTTGACGGTACCGTTATCTAAGGATGGTAACATTCTTTCTAACATTCTTTCTAAGGATGGTAACATTCTAACCTAACCTAACCTAACCTAACCTAACCTAACCTAACCTAACCTAACCTAACCCAACCTAACCTAACCTAACCTATATGTCAACTTGATAAAATCAACAAGGCGTGGGTAAACGAAGAGACTAACAATGACTCCCATGAGGTGCGACTAGAGCAGCACAGCTTTGCACTGTCTGGTGTGGTTTACCTGTCATGCACCGGGGGAATCTCACTGTGCACTTAAAACAAATGATTGTGAAGGCTGTTGCCGATGCTGACACAATGTGATTTCTGCCCAGTGCTATTTAATGTCAACGTGAAGAAATGCAAGAAGGTGTGTATGCGATGAGAGTAACAATGACTCCCTCGAGGTGCGACTAGAGCAGTGCGGCTCTTGCGCAGTCTGCTGCACTCCAACTGGCATAGATCGGGGGAATCCGACTGTCCATTTAAAACAAATGATTACGCGGGCCGTTCACCATGCTGACGCAATGTGATTTCTGCCTAGTGCTCTAAACGGCAAAGTGATGAAATAAAGAAATGCCTGGATAAAGGACAGGTGTAAGAGTGACTCCTGTGAGGTGCGGCTGGAGCAGTGCAGCTCTTGCGCGGTATGGTACGCCTCAACTGGCATGGACGGGCGGAATTCACTGTCCAAATGAAACAAAGCATTCTGGGAGCCAGTGCTCTAAATGTCAACGTGAAGAAATGCAAAAAGGTGGGTATAAAGGACAGGAGTAAGAATGACTCCCGTGCAGAGTTTATTGAGCAGTTTCGCTTTGTGCTATCCATTGTGCTTCATTTGGTATGGACCGGTGGAATCCAACTGTCCAATAAAACAAAGCTTTGCGAAGACTTTTGATCATGCGGACGTAATGTGACTTCTGCCCAGCGCTCTAAATGTCAACGTGAAGAAATGCAACAAGGCATGGCTACACAAAGCGAGTAACAATGGCCCTCTTGAGGTGCGGCTAGAGCAGTGTGGCGCTTGCGCTGCCTGGTGCGCTTCAACTGGCATGGACCGGGAGAATCCGACTCTCCAAATAAAACAATGCATTTTGAGGGCCGTTGACCATGCTGACGGAATGTGATTTCTGCCCAGGTCTGTAAATGTCAACGTGCAGAAATGAAAAAAAAAGGCGTGGTTAAACGACAGGAGTAAGAATGACTCCCTTGCAGTGTGGATTCAGGAGTGGCGCTTTATGCTCTGTTGTGCTTCAACTGGCATGGACCGGCTGAAACTGACTGTCCACTTAAAACAAAGCATTGCAAGGACTTTTGACGATGCTGACGCAATGTGATTTGTGCCCAGTGCTCTAAATGTCAATGTGAGGAAATGGAACAAAGCGTGGGTGAAGGACGTTAGTAACAATGACTCCCTTGAGGTGCGGCTAGAACAGTGCTGCTTTGCACTGTCTGGTGTGGTTCAACTGGAATGCACAGGGGGAATCTTACTGTGCTTTTAAAAGATATAATTGCGAGGGCGATTGACCATTTTTATGCAAGGTGATTTGTGCCCAGTGCCCTAAATGTCAACCTGAAGAAATAGAACAAGGCGTGGGGGAGCTAAGTGAGTAACAATGACTCCCTTGAGCTGCGGCTAGAGCGGTGCGGCTCTAGCGCTGCCTGGTGCGCTTCAACTGGGATAGATCGGGGTAATCCGACTGTCCATTTAAAACAAATGATTGCGAGGGCCGTTGACCATGCTGACGCAATTTGATTTCTTCCTAGTGCTTTAAACGTGAAATAAATAAATTAAGGAAAGGGCTGGATAAACGACAGGAGTAACTATGACTAGTGCAGTGCAGCGCTTGCGCGGTCTGGTGCGAATGAACTGGCATGGACTGACAGAATCCACTGTCCAAATAAAACAAACCATTCTGGGGGACGTTGAGCATGCTGACGCAGTGTGATTTCTGCACAGTGGTCTAAATGTCGAAGTGAAAAAATGAAAAAAAAAAGCGTGGATAAAAGACAGGAGTAAGAATGACTCCCTTGCAGTGTGGATTGAGCTGTGCCGCTTTGCACTTTCCGTTGCGCTTCAACTGGTATGGACCGGGAGAATCTGACTGTCCATTTAAAACAAAGCATTGCGAGGACTTTTGACCATGCTGATGCAATGTGATCTCTGCCCAGTACCCTAAATGTCAACGTGATAAAATGCAACAAGGCGAGGGTAAACGAAGAGACTAACAATGACTCCCATGAGGTGGGACTAGAGTAGCGCGGCTTTGCACTGTCTGGTGTGGTTTACCTGGCATGCAACGGGGGAATCTAACTCTGCCATGAAAAGAAATGATTGCGAAGGCCGTTGCCGATGCTGACACAATGTGATTTCTGCCCAGTGCTTTTTAATGTCAACGTGAAGAAATGCAAGAAGGTGTGTGTAAGCTATGAGAGTAACAATGACTCCCTTGAGGTGCGACTAGAACAGTGCAGCTTTTGCACAGTCTGCTGCACTCCAGCTGGCATAGATCGGGGGAATCCGACTGTCCATTTAAAACAAATGATTGCGAGGGCCGTCGACCATGCTGACGCAATGTGATTTCTGCCCAGTGCTCTAAACGTGAAACTGAAGTAAATAAAAAAAGGCATGGATAAACTACAGGAGTCACAATGACTCCCTTGTGGTGCGGCTATCGCAGTGCGGCTCTTGCGTGGTCTTGTGTGCCTCAACTGGCATGGACCGGCGGAATCATCATCAGCATCAGCCTGGTTAGGCCTACTGCAGGGCAAAGGCCTCTCCCGTACATCTCCAACAACCCCGATCATGTACTATGTGTGGCCATGTCGTCCCTGCAAACTTCTTAATCTCATGCGCCCGCCTAACTTTCTGCCGCCCTCTGCTAAGCTTCCCTTCCCTTGGAATCCATTCCGTAACCCTTAATGACCATCGGTTATCTTCCCTCCTCATTTCGTATCCTGCCCATGCCCATTTCTTTTTCTTGATTTCAACTAAGATGTCATTAACTCGCGTTTGTTCCCTCACCCAATCTGCTCTTTTCTTATCCTTTAACGTTACACCTATCATTCTTCTTTCCATAGCTCGTTGCGTCGTCCTCAATTTGAGCAGAACCCATTTCGTAAGCCTCCAGGTTTCTGCCCCATAGGTGAGTACTGGTAAGACACAGGTATTATATACTTTCCTCTTGAGAGGATAATGGCAACCTGCTAATCATCATCTGAGAATGCCTGCCAAACGCACCCCAGCCCATTCTTGTTCTTCTGAATATTTCTGTCTCATGATCCGCATCCGCTGTCACTACCTGCCCTAAGTTGATGTAATCCCTTACGACTTCTAGTGCCTCGCTGCCAATTGTAAATTGCTGTTTTCTTCCGAGACTGTTAAGCATTACTTTAGTTTCCTGCAGATTAATTTTTAGACCCACTCTTCTGCTTTGCCTATCCAGGTCAGTGAACATGCATTGCAATTGGTCCCCTGAGGTACTAAGGAAGGCAATGTCATCAGCGAATCGCGAGTTACTAAGCTATTCTCGATTAACTTTTATCCCCAAATCTTCCCAATCCATGTCTCTGAATACCTCCTGTAAAATAAAATGCCCAAATAAAACAAAGCATTTTGGGGGCCGTTGACCATGCTGACGCAATGTGATTTCTGCCCAGGTCTGTAAATGTCAACGTGCAGAAATGAAAAAAAGGCGTGGTTAAACGACATGAGTAAGAATGACTCCCTTGCAGTGTGCATTCAGCTGTGCCGCTTTGCACTTTCCATTGCGCTTCAACTGGTATAGACCGGGGGAATCCGACTGTCCATTTAAAACAAAGCATTGCGGGGACTTTTGACCATGCTGACGCAATGCGATTTCTGCCCAGTCCCCTATATGTCAACTTGATAAAATGAACAAGGCGTGGGTAAACGAAGAGACTAACAATGACTCCCATGAGGTGCGACTAGAGCAGCACAGCTTTGCACTGTCTGGTGTGGTTTACCTGTCATGCACCGGGGGAATCTCACTGTGCACTTAAAACAAATGATTGTGAAGGCTGTTGCCGATGCTGACACAATGTGATTTCTGCCCAGTGCTATTTAATGTCCACGTGAAGAAATGCAAGAAGGTGTGTATGCGATGAGAGTAACAATGACTCCCTCGAGGTGCGACTAGAGCAGTGCGGCTCTTGCGCAGTCTGCTGCACTCCAACTGGCATAGATCGGGGGAATCCGACTGTCCATTTAAAACAAATGATTACGCGGGCCGTTCACCATGCTGACGCAATGTGATTTCTGCCTAGTGCTCTAAACGGCAAAGTGATGAAATAAAGAAATGCCTGGATAAAGGACAGGTGTAAGAGTGACTCCTGTGAGGTGCGGCTGGAGCAGTGCAGGTCTTGCGCGGTATGGTACGCCTCAACTGGCATGGACGGGCGGAATTCACTGTCCAAATGAAACAAAGCATTCTGGGAGCCAGTGCTCTAAATGTCAACGTGAAGAAATGCAAAAAGGTGGGTATAAAGGACAGGAGTAAGAATGACTCCCGTGCAGAGTTTATTGAGCAGTTTCGCTTTGTGCTATCCATTGTGCTTCATTTGGTATGGACCGGTGGAATCCAACTGTCCATTAAAACAAAGCTTTGCGAAGACTTTTGATCATGCTGACGTAATGTGACTTCTGCCCAGCGCCCTAAATGTCAACGTGAAGAAATGCAACAAGGCATGGCTACACAAAGCGAGTAACAATGGCTCTCTTAAGGTGCGGCTAGAGCAGTGTGGCGCTTGCGCTGCCTGGTGCGCTTCAACTGGCATGGACCGGGAGAATCCGACTCTCGAAATAAAACAATGCATTTTGAGGGCCGTTGACCATGCTGACGCAATGTGATTTCTGCCCAGGTCTGTAAATGTCAACGTGCAGAAATGAAAAAAAGGCGTGGTTAAAGGACAGGAGTAAGAATGACTCCCTTGCAGTGTGGATTCAGGAGTGGCGCTTTATGCTATCTGTTGTGCTTCAACTGGCATGAACCGGCTGAAACTGACTGTCCACTTAAAACAAAGCATTGCAAGGACTTTTGACGATGCTGACGCAATGTGATTTGTGCCCAGGGCTCTAAATGTCAATGTGAGGAAATGGAACAAAGCGTGGGTGAAGGACGTTAGTAACAATGACTCCCTTGAGGTGCGGCTAGAACAGTGCTGCTTTGCACTGTCTGGTGTGGTTCAACTGGAATGCACAGGGGGAATCTTACTGTGCTTTTAAAAGATATAATTGCGAGGCCGGTTGACCATTTTTATGCAAGGTGATTTGTGCCCAGTGCCCTAAATGTCAACCTGAAGAAATAGAACAAGGCGTGGGGGAGCTAAGTGAGTAACAATGACTCCCTTGAGCTTCGACTAGAGCAGTGCGGCTCTAGCGCAGCCTGGTGCGCTTCAACTGGGATAGATCGGGGTAATCCGACTGTCCATTTAAAACAAATGATTGCGAGGGCCGTTGACCATGCCGACGCAATTTGATTTCTGCCTAGTGCTTTAAACGTGAAATAAATAAATTAAGGAAAGGGCTGGATAAACGACAGGAGTAACTATGACACCCTTTAGGTGCGGCTAGCGCAGTGCAGCTCTTGCGCGGTCTGGTGCGAATGAACTGGCACGGACTGACAGAATCCACTGTCCAAATAAAACAAACCATTCTGGGGGCCGTTGAGCATGCTGACGCAGTGTGATTTCTGCACAGTGCTCTAAATGTCGAAGTGAAAAATGAAAAAAAAAAGCGTGGATAAAAGACAGGAGTAAGAATGACTCCCTTGCAGTGTGGATTGAGCTGTGCCGCTTTGCACTTTGCGTTGCGCTTCAACTGGTATGGACCGGGAGAATCTGACTGTCCATTTAAAACAAAGCATTGCGAGGACTTTTGACCATGCTGATGCAATGTGATCTCTGCCCAGTCCCCTTTATGTCAACTTGATAAAATCATCAAGGCGTGGGTAAACGAAGAGACTAACAATGACTCCCATGAGGTGCGACTAGAGCAGCACGGCTCTGCACTGTCTGGTGTGGCTTACCTGGCATGCACCGGGGGAATCTCACTGTGCACTTAAAACAAATGATTGTGAAGGCTGTTGCCGATGCTGACACTATGTGATTTCTGGCCGGTGCTATTTAATGTCAACGTGAAGAAATGCAAGAAGGTGTGTGTAAGCGGTGAGAGTAACAATGACTCCCTTGAGGTGCGACTAGAGCAGTGCAGCTTTTGCACAGTCTGCTGCACTCCAGCTGGCATAGATCGGGGGAATCCGACTGTCCATTTAAAACAAATGATTGCGAGGGCCGTCGGCCATGCTGACGCAATGTGATTTCTGCTCAGTGCTCTAAACGTGAAACTGAAGTAAATAAAAAAAGGCATGGATAAACTACAGGAGTCACAATGACTCCCTTGTGGTGCGGCTGTCGCAGTGCGGCTCTTGCGTGGTCTTGTGTGCCTCAACTGGCATGGACCGGCGGAATCATCATCAGCATCAGCCTGGTTATGCCTACTGCAGGGCAAAGGCCTCTCCCATACATCTCCAACAACCCCGATCATGTACTAAGTGTGGCCATGTCGTCCCCGCAAACTTCTGAATCTCATGCGCTCGCCTAACTTTCTGCCGCCCTCTGCTAAGCTTCTCTTCCCTTGGAATCCATTCCGTAACCCTCAATGACCATCGGTTATCTTCCCTCCTCATTGCGTATCCTGCCCATGCCCCTTTCTTTTTCTTGATTTCAACTAAGATGTCATTAAGTCGCGTTTGTTCCCTCACCCAATCTGCTCTTTTCTTATCCTTGAACGTTACACCTATCATTCTTCTTTCCATAGCTCGTTGTGTCGTCCTCAATATGAGCAGAACCCTTTTCGTAAGCCTCAAGGTTTCTGCCCCATAGGTGAGTGCTGGTAAGACACAGGTATTATATACTTTCCTCTTGAGGGGATAACGGCAACCTGCTATTCATCATCTGAGAATGCCTGCCAAACGCACCCCAGCCCATTCTTGTTCTTCTGAATATTTCTGTCTTATGATCCGCATCCGCTGTCACTACCTGACCTAAGTTAGTGTATTCCCTTACGACTTCCAGTGCCTCGCTGCCTATTGTAAATTGCGGTTTTCTTCGGAGACTGTTAAGCATTACTTTAGTTTCCTGCAGATTAATTTTTAGACCCACTCTTCTGCTTTGCCTATCCAGGTCACTGAACATGCATTGCAATTGGTCCCCTGAGGTACTAAGCAAGGCAATGTCATCAGCGAATCGCGAGTTACCAAGCTATTCTCGATTAACTTTTATCCCCAATTCTTCCCAATCCATGTCTCTGAATACCTCCTGTAAAATAAAATGCCCAAATAAAACAAAGCATTTTGGGGGCCGTTGACCGTGCTGACGCAGTGTGATTTCTGCACAGTGCTCTAAATGTCAAAGCTAAAAAATGAAAAAAAGGTGTGGATAAACGACATGAGTAAGAATGACTCCCTTGCAGTGTGCATTCAGCTGTGCCGCTTTGCACTTTCCATTGCGCTTCAACTGGTATAGACCGGGGGAATCCGACTGTCCATTTAAAACAAAGCATTGCGGGGACTTTTGACCATGCTGACGCAATGTGATTTCTGCCCAGTCCCCTATATGTCAACTTGATAAAATCAACAAGGCGTGGGTAAACGAAGAGACTAACAATGACTCCCATGAGGTGCGACTAGAGCAGCACAGCTTTGCACTGTCTGGTGTGGTTTACCTGTCATGCACCGGGGGAATCTCACTGTGCACTTAAAACAAATGATTGTGAAGGCTGTTGCCGATGCTGACACAATGTGATTTCTGCCCAGTGCTATTTAATGTCAACGTGAAGAAATCTAAGAAGGTGTGTATGCGATGAGAGTAACAATGACTCCCTCGAGGTGCGACTAGAGCAGTGCGGCTCTTGCGCAGTCTGCTGCACTCCAACTGGCATAGATCGGGGGAATCCGACTGTCCATTTAAAACAAATGATTACGCGGGCCGTTCACCATGCTGACGCAATGTGATTTCTGCCTAGTGCTGTAAACGGCAAAGTGATGAAATAAAGAAATGCCTGGATAAAGGACAGGTGTAAGAGTGACTCCTGTGAGGTGCGGCTGGAGCAGTGCAGCTCTTGCGCGGTATGGTACGCCTCAACTGGCATGGACGGGCGGAATTCACTGTCCAAATGAAACAAAGCATTCTGGGAGCCAGTGCTCTAAATGTCAACGTGAAGAAATGCAAAAAGGTGGGTATAAAGGACAGGAGTAAGAATGACTCCCGTGCAGAGTTTATTGAGCAGTTTCGCTTTGTGCTATCCATTGTGCTTCATTTGGTATGGACCGGTGGAATCCAACTGTCCATTAAAACAAAGCTTTGCGAAGACTTTTGATCATGCTGACGTAATGTGACTTCTGCCCAGCGCTCTAAATGTCAACGTGAAGAAATGCAACAAGGCATGGCTACACAAAGCGAGTAACAATGGCTCTCTTGAGGTGCGGCTAGAGCAGTGTGGCGCTTGCGCTGCCTGGTGCGCTTCAACTGGCATGGACCGGGAGAATCCGACTCTCCAAATAAAACAATGCATTTTGAGGGCCGTTGACCATGCTGACGCAATGTGATTTCTGCCCAGGTCTGTAAATGTCAACGTGCAGAAATGAAAAAAAAGGCGTGGTTAAACGACAGGAGTAAGAATGACTCCCTTGCCGTGTGGATTCAGGAGTGGCGCTTTATGCTATCTGTTGTGCTTCAACTGGCATGGACCGGCTGAAACTGACTGTCCACTTAAAACAAAGCATTGCAAGGACTTTTGACGATGCTGACGCAATGTGATTTGTGCCCAGGGCTCTAAATGTCAATGTGAGGAAATGGAACAAAGCGTGGGTGAAGGACGTTAGTAACAATGACTCCCTTGAGGTGCGGCTAGAACAGTGCTGCTTTGCAATGTCTGGTGTGGTTCAACTGGAATGCACAGGGGGAATCTTACTGTGCTTTTAAAAGATATAATTGCGAGGGCGGTTGACCATTTTTATGCAAGGTGATTTGTGCCCAGTGCCCTAAATGTCAACCTGAAGAAATAGAACAAGGCGTGGGGGAGCTAAGTGAGTAACAATGACTCCCTTGAGCTGCGGCTAGAGCAGTGCGGCTCTAGCGCTGCCTGGTGCGCTTCAACTGGGATAGATCGGGGTAATCCGACTGTCCATTTAAAACAAATGATTGCGAGGGCCGTTGACCATGTTGACGCAATTTGATTTCTGCCTAGTGCTTTAAACGTGAAATAAATAAATTAAGGAAAGGGCTGGATAAACGACAGGAGTAACTATGACACCCTTTAGGTGCGGCTAGCGCAGTGCAGCTCTTGCGCGGTCTGGTGCGAATGAACTGGCATGGACTGACAGAATCCACTGTCCAAATAAAACAAACCATTCTGGGGGCCATTGAGCATGCTGACGCAGTGTGATTTCCGCACAGTGCTCTAAATGTCGAAGTGAAAAAATGAAAAAAAAGCGTGGATAAAAGACAGGAGTAAGAATGACTCCCTTGCAGTGTGGATTGAGCTGTGCCGCTTTGCACTTTCCGTTGCGCTTCAACTGGTATGGACCGGGAGAATCTGACTGTCCATTTAAAACAAAGCATTGCGAGGACTTTTGACCATGCTGATGCAATGTGATCTCTGCCCAGTCCCCTATATGTCAACTTGATAAAATCATCAAGGCGTGGGTAAACGAAGAGACTAACAATGACTCCCATGAGGTGCGACTAGAGCAGCATGGCTCTGCACTGTCTGGTGTAGCTTACCTGGCATGCACTGGGGGAATCTCACTGTGCACTTAAAACAAATGATTGTGAAGGCTGTTGCCGATGCTGACACTATGTGATTTCTGCCCAGTGCTATTTAATGTCAACGTGAAGAAATGCAAGAAGGTGTGTGTAAGCGGTGAGAGTAACAATGACTCCCTTGAGGTGCGACTAGAGCAGTGCAGCTTTTGCACAGTCTGCTGCACTCCAGCTGGCATAGATCGGGGGAATCCGACTGTCCATTTAAAACAAATGATTGCGAGGGCCGTCGGCCATGCTGACGCAATGTGATTTCTGCCCAGTGCTCTAAACGTGAAACTGAAGTAAATAAAAAAGGCATGGATAAACTACAGGAGTCACAATGACTCCCTTGTGGTGCGGCTATCGCAGTGCGGCTCTTGCGTGGTCTTGTGTGCCTCAACTGGCATGGACCGGCGGAATCATCATCAGCATCAGCCTGGTTACGCCTACTGCAGGGCAAAGGCCTCTCCCATACATCTCCAACAACCCCGATTATGTACTAAGTGTGGCCATGTCGTCCCCGCAAACTTCTGAATCTCATGCGCCCGCCTAACTTTCTGCCGCCCTCTGCTAAGCTTCTCTTCCCTTGGAATCCATTCCGTAACCCTCAATGACCATCGGTTATCTTCCCTCCTCATTGCGTATCCTGCCCATGCCCCTTTCTTTTTCTTGATTTCAACTAAGATGTCATTAAGTCGCGTTTGTTGCCTCACCCAATCTGCTCTTTTCTTATCCTTGAACGTTACACCTATCATTCTTCTTTCCATAGCTCGTTGTGTCGTCCTCAATATGAGCAGAACCCTTTTCGTAAGCCTCAAGGTTTCTGCCCCATAGGTGAGTGCTGGTAAGACACAGGTATTATATACTTTCCTCTTGAGGGGATAACGGCAACCTGCTATTCATCATCTGAGAATGCCTGCCAAACGCACCCCAGCCCATTCTTGTTCTTCTGAATATTTCTGTCTTATGATCCGCATCCGCTGTCACTACCTGACCTAAGTTGGTGTATTCCCTTACGACTTCCAGTGCCTCGCTGCCTATTGTAAATTGCGGTTTTCTTCGGAGACTGTTAAGCATTACTTTAGTTTCCTGCAGATTAATTTTTAGACCCACTCTTCTGCTTTGCCTATCCAGGTCACTGAACATGCATTGCAATTGGTCCCCTGAGGTACTAAGCAAGGCAATGTCATCAGCGAATCGCGAGTTACCAAGCTATTCTCGATTAACTTTTATCCCCAATTCTTCCCAATCCATGTCTCTGAATACCTCCTGTAAAATAAAATGCCCAAATAAAACAAAGCATTTTGGGGGCCGTTGACCGTGCTGACGCAGTGTGATTTCTGCACAGTGCTCTAAATGTCAAAGCTAAAAAATGAAAAAAAGGTGTGGATAAACGACATGAGTAAGAATGACTCCCTTGCAGTGTGCATTCAGCTGTGCCGCTTTGCACTTTCCATTGCGCTTCAACTGGTATAGACCGGGGGAATCCGACTGTCCATTTAAAACAAAGCATTGCGGGGACTTTTGACCATGCTGACGCAATGTGATTTCTGCCCAGTCCCCTATATGTCAACTTGATAAAATCAACAAGGCGTGGGTAAACGAAGAGACTAACAATGACTCCCATGAGGTGCGACTAGAGCAGCACAGCTTTGCACTGTCTGGTGTGGTTTACCTGTCATGCACCGGGGGAATCTCACTGTGCACTTAAAACAAATGATTGTGAAGGCTGTTGCCGATGCTGACACAATGTGATTTCTGCCCAGTGCTATTTAATGTCAACGTGAAGAAATGCAAGAAGGTGTGTATGCGATGAGAGTAACAATGACTCCCTCGAGGTGCGACTAGAGCAGTGCGGCTCTTGCGCAGTCTGCTGCACTCCAACTGGCATAGATCGGGGGAATCCGACTGTCCATTTAAAACAAATGATTACGCGGGCCGTTCACCATGCTGACGCAATGTGATTTCTGCCTAGTGCTCTAAACGGCAAAGTGATGAAATAAAGAAATGCCTGGATAAAGGACAGGTGTAAGAGTGACTCCTGTGAGGTGCGGCTGGAGCAGTGCAGCTCTTGCGCGGTATGGTACGCCTCAACTGGCATGGACGGGCGGAATTCAATGTCCAAATGAAACAAAGCATTCTGGGAGCCAGTGCTCTAAATGTCAACGTGAAGAAATGCAAAAAGGTGGGTATAAAGGACAGGAGTAAGAATGACTCCCGTGCAGAGTTTATTGAGCAGTTTCGCTTTGTGCTATCCATTGTGCTTCATTTGGTATGGACCGGTGGAATCCAACTGTCCATTAAAACAAAGCTTTGCGAAGACTTTTGATCATGCTGACGTAATGTGACTTCTGCCCAGCGCCCTAAATGTCAACGTGAAGAAATGCAACAAGGCATGGCTACACAAAGCGAGTAACAATGGCTCTCTTAAGGTGCGGCTAGAGCAGTGTGGCGCTTGCGCTGCCTGGTGCGCTTCAACTGGCATGGACCGGGAGAATCCGACTCTCGAAATAAAACTATGCATTTTGAGGGCCGTTGACCATGCTGACGCAATGTGATTTCTGCCCAGGTCTGTAAATGTCAACGTGCAGAAATGAAAAAAAAGGCGTGGTTAAAGGACAGGAGTAAGAATGACTCCCTTGCAGTGTGGATTCAGGAGTGGCGCTTTATGCTATCTGTTGTGCTTCAACTGGCATGGACCGGCTGAAACTGACTGTCCACTTAAAACAAAGCATTGCAAGGACTTTTGACGATGCTGACGCAATGTGATTTGTGCCCAGGGCTCTAAATGTCAATGTGAGGAAATGGAACAAAGCGTGGGTGAAGGACGTTAGTAACAATGACTCCCTTGAGGTGCGGCTAGAACAGTGCTGCTTTGCACTGTCTGGTGTGGTTCAACTGGAATGCACAGGGGGAATCTTACTGTGCTTTTAAAAGATATAATTGCGAGGGCGGTTGACCATTTTTATGCAAGGTGATTTGTGCCCAGTGCCCTAAATGTCAACCTGAAGAAATAGAACAAGGCATGGGGGAGCTAAGTGAGTAACAATGACTCCCTTGAGCTGCGACTAGAGCAGTGCGGCTCTAGCGCTGCCTGGTGCGCTTCAACTGGGATAGATCGGGGTAATCCGACTGTCCATTTAAAACAAATGATTGCGAGGGCCGTTGACCATGCCGACGCAATTTGATTTCTGCCTAGTGCTTTAAACGTGAAATAAATAAATTAAGGAAAGGGCTGGATAAACGACAGGAGTAACTATGACACCCTTTAGGTGCGGCTAGCGCAGTGCAGCTCTTGCGCGGTCTGGTGCGAATGAACTGGCACGGACTGACAGAATCCACTGTCCAAATAAAACAAACCATTCTGGGGGCCGTTGAGCATGCTGACGCAGTGAGATTTCTGCACAGTGCTCTAAATGTCGAAGTGAAAAAATGAAAAAAAAGCGTGGATAAAAGACAGGAGTAAGAATGACTCCCTTGCAGTGTGGATTGAGCTGTGCCGCTTTGCACTTTCCGTTGCGCTTCAACTGGTATGGACCGGGAGAATCTGACTGTCCATTTAAAACAAAGCATTGCGAGGACTTTTGACCATGCTGATGCAATGTGATCTCTGCCCAGTCCCCTATATGTCAACTTGATAAAATCATCAAGGCGTGGGTAAACGAAGAGACTAACAATGACTCCCATGAGGTGCGACTAGAGCAGCACGGCTCTGCACTGTCTGGTGTGGCTTACCTGGCATGCACTGGGGGAATCTCACTGTGCACTTAAAACAAATGATTGTGAAGGCTGTTGCCGATGCTGACACTATGTGATTTCTGCCCAGTGCTATTTAATGTCAACGTGAAGAAATGCAAGAAGGTGTGTGTAAGCGGTCAGAGTAACAATGACTCCCTTGAGGTGCGACTAGAGCAGTGCAGCTTTTGCACAGTCTGCTGCACTCCAGCTGGCATAGATGGGGGAATCCGACTGTCCATTTAAAACAAATGATTGCGAGGGCCGTCGGCCATGCTGACGCAATGTGATTTCTGCCCAGTGCTCTAAACGTGAAACTGAAGTAAATAAAAAAAGGCATGGATAAACTACAGGAGTCACAATGACTCCCTTGTGGTGCGGCTATCGCAGTGCGGCTCTTGCGTGGTCTTGTGTGCCTCAACTGGCATGGACCGGCGGAATCATCATCAGCATCAGCCTGGTTACGCCTACTGCAGGGCAAAGGCCTCTCCCATACATCTCCAACAACCCCGATCATGTACTAAGTGTGGCCATGTCGTCCCCGCAAACTTCTGAATCTCATGCGCCCGCCTAACTTTCTGCCGCCCTCTGCTAAGCTTGTCTTCCCTTGGAATCCATTCCGTAACCCTCAATGACCATCGGTTATCTTCCCTCCTCATTGCGTATCCTGCCCATGCCCCTTTCTTTTTCTTGATTTCAACTAAGATGTCATTAAGTCGCGTTTGTTCCCTCACCCAATCTGCTCTTTTCTTATCCTTGAACGTTACACCTATCATTCTTCTTTCCATAGCTCGTTGTGTCGTCCTCAATATGAGCAGAACCCTTTTCGTAAGCCTCAAGGTTTCTGTCCCATAGGTGAGTGCTGGTAAGACACAGGTATTATATACTTTCCTCTTGAGGGGATAACGGCAACCTGCTATTCATCATCTGAGAATGCCTGCCAAACGCACCCCAGCCCATTCTTGTTCTTCTGAATATTTCTGTCTTATGATCCGCATCCGCTGTCACTACCTGACCTAAGTTGGTGTATTCCCTTACGACTTCCAGTGCCTCGCTGCCTATTGTAAATTGCGGTTTTCTTCGGAGACTGTTAAGCATTACTTTAGTTTCCTGCAGATTAATTTTTAGACCCACTCTTCTGCTTTGCCTATCCAGGTCACTGAACATGCATTGCAATTGGTCCCCTGAGGTACTAAGCAAGGCAATGTCATCAGCGAATCGCGAGTTACCAAGCTATTCTCGATTAACTTTTATCCCCAATTCTTCCCAATCCATGTCTCTGAATACCTCCTGTAAAATAAAATGCCCAAATAAAACAAAGCATTTTGGGGGCCGTTGACCGTGCTGACGCAGTGTGATTTCTGCACAGTGCTCTAAATGTCAAAGTGAAAAAATGAAAAAAAGGTGTGGATAAACGACATGAGTAAGAATGACTCCCTTGCAGTGTGCATTCAGCTGTGCAGCTTTGCACTTTCCATTGCGCTTCAACTGGTATAGACCGGGGAAATCCGACTGTCCATTTAAAACAAAGCATTGCGGGGACTTTTGACCATGCTGACGCAATGTGATTTCTGCCCAGTCCCCTATATGTCAACTTGATAAAATCAACAAGGCGTGGGTAAACGAAGGGACTAACAATGACTCCCATGAGGTGCGACTAGAGCAGCACAGCTTTGCACTGTCTGGTGTGGTTTACCTGTCATGCACCGGGGGAATCTCACTGTGCACTTAAAACAAATGATTGTGAAGGCTGTTGCCGATGCTGACACAATGTGATTTCTGCCCAGTGCTATTTAATGTTAACGTGAAGAAATGCAAGAAGGTGTGTATGCGATGAGAGTAACAATGACTCCCTCGAGGTGCGACTAGAGCAGTGCGGCTCTTGCGCAGTCTGCTGCACTCCAACTGGCATAGATCGGGGGAATCCGACTGTCCATTTAAAACAAATGACTACGCGGGCCGTTCACCATGCTGACGCAATGTGATTTCTGCCTAGTGCTCTAAACGGCAAAGTGATGAAATAAAGAAATGCCTGGATAAAGGACAGGTGTAAGAGTGACTCCTGTGAGGTGCGGCTGGAGCAGTGCAGCTCTTGCGCGGTATGGTACGCCTCAACTGGCATGGACGGGCGGAATTCACTGTCCAAATGAAACAGCATTCTGGGAGCCAGTGCTCTAAATGTCAACGTGAAGAAATGCAAAAAGGTGGGTATAAAGGACAGGAGTAAGAATGACTCCCGTGAAGAGTTTATTGAGCAGTTTCGCTTTGTGCTATCCATTGTGCTTCATTTGGTATGGACCGGTGGAATCCAACTGTCCATTAAAACAAAGCTTTGCGAAGACTTTTGATCATGCTGACCTAATGTGACTTCTGCCCAGCGCTCTAAATGTCAACGTGAAGAAATGCAACAAGGCATGGCTACACAAAGCGAGTAACAATGGCCCTCTTGAGGTGCGGCTAGAGCAGTGTGGCGCTTGCGCTGCCTGGTGCGCTTCAACTGGCATGGACCGGGAGAATCCGACTCTCCAAATAAAACAATGCATTTTGAGGGCCGTTGACCATGCTGACGCAATGTGATTTCTGCCCAGGTCTGTAAATGTCAACGTGCAGAAATGAAAAAAAAGGCGTGGTTAAACGACAGGAGTAAGAATGACTCCCTTGCAGTGTGGATTCAGGAGTGGCGCTTTATGCTATCTGTTGTGCTTCAACTGGCATGGACCGGCTGAAACTGACAGTCCACTTAAAACAAAGCATTGCAAGGACGTTTGACGATGCTGACGCAATGTGATTTGTGCCCAGGGCTCTAAATGTCAATGTGAGGAAATGGAACAAAGCGTGGGTGAAGGACGTTAGTAACAATGACTCCCTTGAGGTGCGGCTAGAACAGTGCTGCTTTGCACTGTCTGGTGTGGTTCAACTGGAATGCACAGGGGGAATCTTACTGTGCTTTTAAAAGATATAATTGCGAGGGCGGTTGACCATTTTTATGCAAGGTGATTTGTGCCCAGTGCCCTAAATGTCAACCTGAAGAAATAGAACAAGGCGTGGGGGAGCTAAGTGAGTAACAATGACTCCCTTGAGCTGCGGCTAGAGCAGTGCGGCTCTAGCGCTGCCTGGTGCGCTTCAACTGGGATAGATCGGGGTAATCCGACTGTCCATTTAAAACAAATGATTGCGAGGGCCGTTGACCATGCTGACGCAATTTGATTTCTGCCTAGTGCTTTAAACGTGAAATAAATAAATTAAGGAAAGGGTTGGATAAACGACAGGAGTAACTATGACACCCTTTAGGTGCGGCTAGCGCAGTGCAGCTCTTGCGCGGTCTGGTGCGAATGAACTGGCATGGACTGACAGAATCCACTGTCCAAATAAAACAAACCATTCTGGGGGCCGTTGAGCATGCTGACGCAGTGTGATTTCTGCACAGTGCTCTAAATGTCGAAGTGAAAAAATGAAAAAAAAAGCGTGGATAAAAGACAGGAGTAAGAATGACTCCCTTGCAGTGTGGATTGAGCTGTGCCGCTTTGCACTTTCCGTTGCGCTTCAACTGGTATGGACCGGGAGAATCTGACTGTCCATTTAAAACAAAGCATTGCGAGGACTTTTGACCATGCTGATGCAATGTGATCTCTGCCCAGTCCCCTATATGTCAACTTGATAAAATCAACAAGGCGAGGGTAAACGAAGAGACTAACAATGACTCCCATGAGGTGCGACTAGAGCAGCACGTCTCTGCACTGTCTGGTGTGGCTTACCTGGCATGCACCGGGGGAATCTCACTGTGCACTTAAAACAAATGATTGTGAAGGCTGTTGCCGATGCTGACGCAATGTGATTTCTGCCTAGTGCTCTAAACGGCAAAGTGATGAAATAAAGAAATGCCTGGATAAAGGACAGGTGTAACAGTGACTCCTGTGAGGTGCGGCTGGAGCAGTGCAGCTCTTGCGCGGTATGGTACGCCTCAACTGGCATGGACGGGCGGAATTCACTGTCCAAATGAAACAAAGCATTCTGGGAGCCAGTGCTCTAAATGTCAACGTGAAGAAATGCAAAAAGGTGGGTATAAAGGACAGGAGTAAGAATGACTCCCGTGCAGAGTTTATTGAGCAGTTTCGCTTTGTGCTATCCATTGTGCTTCATTTGGTATGGACCGGTGGAATCCAACTGTCCATTAAAACAAAGCTTTGCGAAGACTTTTGATCATGCTGACGTAATGTGACTTCTGCCCAGCGCTCTAAATGTCAACGTGAAGAAATGCAACAAGGCATGGTTACACAAAGCGAGTAACAATCGCTCTCTTGAGGTGCGGCTAGAGCAGTGTGGCGCTTGCGCTGCCTGGTGCGCTTCAACTGGCATGGACCGGGAGAATCCGACTCTCCAAATAAAACAATGCATTTTGAGGGCCGTTGACCATGCTGACGCAATGTGATTTCTGCCCAGGTCTGTAAATGTCAACGTGCAGAAATGAAAAAAAGGCGTGGTTAAACGACAGGAGTAAGAATGACTCCCTTGCAGTGTGCATTCAGCTGTGCCGCTTTGCACTTTCCATTGCGCTTGAACTGGTATAGACCGGGGGAATCCGACTGTCCATTTAAAACAAAGCATTGCGGGGACTTTTGACCACGCTGACGCAATGTGATTTCTGCCCAGTCCCCTATATGTCAACTTGATAAAATGCAACAAGGCGTGGGTAAACGAAGAGACTAACAATGACTCCCATTAGGTGCGACTAGAGCAGCACAGGTCTGCACTGTCTGGTGTGGCTTACCTGGCATGCACCGCGGGAATCTCACTGTGCACTTAAAACAAACGATTGTGAAGGCTGTTGCCGATGCTGACACTATGTGATTTCTGCCCAGTGCTATTTAATGTCAACGTGAAGAAATGCAAGAAGGTGTGAATGCGATGAGAGTAACAATGACTCCCACGAGGTGCGACTAGAGCAGTGCGGCTCTTGCGCAGTCTGCTGCACTCCAACTGGCATAGATCGGGGGAATCCGACTGTGCATTTAAAACAAATAATTGCGCGGGCCGTTCACCATGCTGACGCAATGTGATTTCTGCCTAGTGCTATAAACGGCAAAGTGATGAAATAAAGAAATGCCTGGATAAAGGACAGGTGTAAGAGTGACTCCTGTGAGGTGCGGCTGGAGCAGTGCAGCTCTTGCGCGGTATGGTACGCCTCAACTGGCATGGACGGGCGGAATTCACTATCCAAATGAAACAAAGCATTCTGGGAGCCAGTGCTCTAAATGTTAACGTGAAGAAATGCAAAAAGGTGGGTATAAAGGACAGGAGTAAGAATGACTCCCGTGCAGAGTTTATTGAGCAGTTTCGCTTTGTGCTATCCATTGTGCTTCATTTGGTATGGACCGGTGGAATCCAACTGTCCATTAAAACAAAGCTTTGCGAAGACTTTTGATCATGCTGACGTAATGTGACTTCTGCCCAGCGCTCTAAATGTCAACGTGAAGAAATGCAACAAGGCATGGCTACACAAAGCGAGTAACAATGGCTCTCTTGAGGTGCGGCTAGAGCAGTGTGGCGCTTGCGCTGCCTGGTGCGCTTCAACTGGCATGGACCGGGAGAATCCGACTCTCCAAATAAAACAATGCATTTTGAGGGCCGTTGACCATGCTGACGCAATGTGATTTCTGCCCAGGTCTGTAAATGTCAACGTGCAGAAATGAAAAAAAAGGCGTGGTTAAAGGACAGGAGTAAGAATGACTCCCTTGCAGTGTGGATTCAGGAGTGGCGCTTTATGCTATCTGTTGTGCTTCAACTGGCATGGACCGGCTGAAACTGACTGTCCACTTAAAACAAAGCATTGCAAGGACTTTTGACGATGCTGACGCAATGTGATTTGTGCCCAGGGCTCTAAATGTCAATGTGAGGAAATGGAACAAAGCGTGGGTGAAGGACGTTAGTAACAATGACTCCCTTGAGGTGCGGCTAGAACAGTGCTGCTTTGCACTGTCTGGTGTGGTTCAACTGGAATGCACAGGGGGAATCTTACTGTGCTTTTAAAAGATATAATTGCGAGGGCGGTTGACCATTTTTATGCAAGGTGATTTGTGCCCAGTGCCCTAAATGTCAACCTGAAGAAATAGAACAAGGCATGGGGGAGCTAAGTGAGTAACAATGACTCCCTTGAGCTGCGACTAGAGCAGTGCGGCTCTAGCGCTGCCTGGTGCGCTTCAACTGGGATAGATCGGGGTAATCCGACTGTCCATTTAAAACAAATGATTGCGAGGGCCGTTGACCATGCCGACGCAATTTGATTTCTGCCTAGTGCTTTAAACGTGAAATAAATAAATTAAGGAAAGGGCTGGATAAACGACAGGAGTAACTATGACACCCTTTAGGTGCGGCTAGCGCAGTGCAGCTCTTGCGCGGTCTGGTGCGAATGAACTGGCACGGACTGACAGAATCCACTGTCCAAATAAAACAAACCATTCTGGGGGCCGTTGAGCATGCTGACGCAGTGAGATTTCTGCACAGTGCTCTAAATGTCGAAGTGAAAAAATGAAAAAAAAGCGTGGATAAAAGACAGGAGTAAGAATGACTCCCTTGCAGTGTGGATTGAGCTGTGCCGCTTTGCACTTTCCGTTGCGCTTCAACTGGTATGGACCGGGAGAATCTGACTGTCCATTTAAAACAAAGCATTGCGAGGACTTTTGACCATGCTGATGCAATGTGATCTCTGCCCAGTCCCCTATATGTCAACTTGATAAAATCATCAAGGCGTGGGTAAACGAAGAGACTAACAATGACTCCCATGAGGTGCGACTAGAGCAGCACGGCTCTGCACTGTCTGGTGTGGCTTACCTGGCATGCACTGGGGGAATCTCACTGTGCACTTAAAACAAATGAGTGTGAAGGCTGTTGCCGATGCTGACACTATGTGATTTCTGCCCAGTGCTATTTAATGTCAACGTGAAGAAATGCAAGAAGGTGTGTGTAAGCGGTCAGAGTAACAATGACTCCCTTGAGGTGCGACTAGAGCAGTGCAGCTTTTGCACAGTCTGCTGCACTCCAGCTGGCATAGATGGGGGAATCCGACTGTCCATTTAAAACAAATGATTGCGAGGGCCGTCGGCCATGCTGACGCAATGTGATTTCTGCCCAGTGCTCTAAACGTGAAACTGAAGTAAATAAAAAAAGGCATGGATAAACTACAGGAGTCACAATGACTCCCTTGTGGTGCGGCTATCGCAGTGCGGCTCTTGCGTGGTCTTGTGTGCCTCAACTGGCATGGACCGGCGGAATCATCATCAGCATCAGCCTGGTTACGCCTACTGCAGGGCAAAGGCCTCTCCCATACATCTCCAACAACCCCGATCATGTACTAAGTGTGGCCATGTCGTCCCCGCAAACTTCTGAATCTCATGCGCCCGCCTAACTTTCTGCCGCCCTCTGCTAAGCTTCTCTTCCCTTGGAATCCATTCCGTAACCCTCAATGACCATCGGTTATCTTCCCTCCTCATTGCGTATCCTGCCCATGCCCCTTTCTTTTTCTTGATTTCAACTAAGATGTCATTAAGTCGCGTTTGTTCCCTCACCCAATCTGCTCTTTTCTTATCCTTGAACGTTACACCTATCATTCTTCTTTCCATAGCTCGTTGTGTCGTCCTCAATATGAGCAGAACCCTTTTCGTAAGCCTCAAGGTTTCTGCCCCATAGGTGAGTGCTGGTAAGACACAGGTATTATATACTTTCCTCTTGAGGGGATAACGGCAACCTGCTATTCATCATCTGAGAATGCCTGCCAAACGCACCCCAGCCCATTCTTGTTCTTCTGAATATTTCTGTCTTATGATCCGCATCCGCTGTCACTACCTGACCTAAGTTGGTGTATTCCCTTACGACTTCCAGTGCCTCGCTGCCTATTGTAAATTGCGGTTTTCTTCGGAGACTGTTAAGCATTACTTTAGTTTCCTGCAGATTAATTTTTAGACCCACTCTTCTGCTTTGCCTATCCAGGTCACTGAACATGCATTGCAATTGGTCCCCTGAGGTACTAAGCAAGGCAATGTCATAAGCGAATCGCGAGTTACCAAGCTATTCTCGATTAACTTTTATCCCCAATTCTTCCCAATCCATGTCTCTGAATACCTCCTGTAAAATAAAATGCCCAAATAAAACAAAGCATTTTGGGGGCCGTTGACCGTGCTGACGCAGTGTGATTTCTGCACAGTGCTCTAAATGTCAAAGTGAAAAAATGAAAAAAAGGTGTGGATAAACGACATGAGTAAGAATGACTCCCTTGCAGTGTGCATTCAGCTGTGCAGCTTTGCACTTTCCATTGCGCTTCAACTGGTATAGACCGGGGAAATCCGACTGTCCATTTAAAACAAAGCATTGCGGGGACTTTTGACCATGCTGACGCAATGTGATTTCTGCCCAGTCCCCTATATGTCAACTTGATAAAATCAACAAGGCGTGGGTAAACGAAGGGACTAACAATGACTCCCATGAGGTGCGACTAGAGCAGCACAGCTTTGCACTGTCTGGTGTGGTTTACCTGTCATGCACCGGGGGAATCTCACTGTGCACTTAAAACAAATGATTGTGAAGGCTGTTGCCGATGCTGACACAATGTGATTTCTGCCCAGTGCTATTTAATGTTAACGTGAAGAAATGCAAGAAGGTGTGTATGCGATGAGAGTAACAATGACTCCCTCGAGGTGCGACTAGAGCAGTGCGGCTCTTGCGCAGTCTGCTGCACTCCAACTGGCATAGATCGGGGGAATCCGACTGTCCATTTAAAACAAATGATTACGCGGGCCGTTCACCATGCTGACGCAATGTGATTTCTGCCTAGTGCTCTAAACGGCAAAGTGATGAAATAAAGAAATGCCTGGATAAAGGACAGGTGTAAGAGTGACTCCTGTGAGGTGCGGCTGGAGCAGTGCAGCTCTTGCGCGGTATGGTACGCCTCAACTGGCATGGACGGGCGGAATTCACTGTCCAAATGAAACAAAGCATTCTGGGAGCCAGTGCTCTAAATGTCAACGTGAAGAAATGCAAAAAGGTGGGTACAAAGGACAGGAGTAAGAATGACTCCCGTGCAGAGTTTATTGAGCAGTTTCGCTTTGTGCTATCCATTGTGCTTCATTTGGTATGGACCGGTGGAATCCAACTGTCCATTAAAACAAAGCTTTGCGAATACTTTTGATCATGCTGACGTAATGTGACTTCTGCCCAGCGCTCTAAATGTCAACGTGAAGAAATGCAACAAGGCATGGCTACACAAAGCGAGTAACAATGGCCCTCTTGAGGTGCGGCTAGAGCAGTGTGGCGCTTGCGCTGCCTGGTGCGCTTCAACTGGCATGGACCGGGAGAATCCGACTCTCCAAATAAAACAATGCATTTTGAGGGCCGTTGACCATGCTGACGCAATGTGATTTCTGCCCAGGTCTGTAAATGTCAACGTGCAGAAATGAAAAAAAAGGCGTGGTTAAAGGACAGGAGTAAGAATGACTCCCTTGCAGTGTGGATTCAGGAGTGGCGCTTTATGCTATCTGTTGTGCTTCAACTGGCATGGACCGGCTGAAACTGACTGTCCACTTAAAACAAAGCATTGCAAGGACTTTTGACGATGCTGACGCAATGTGATTTGTGCCCAGGGCTCTAAATGTCAATGTGAGGAAATGGAACAAAGCGTGGGTGAAGGACGTTAGTAACAATGACTCCCTTGAGGTGCGGCTAGAACAGTGCTGCTTTGCACTGTCTGGTGTGGTTCAACTGGAATGCACAGGGGGAATCTTACTGTGCTTTTAAAAGATATAATTGCGAGGGCGGTTGACCATTTTTATGCAAGGTGATTTGTGCCCAGTGCCCTAAATGTCAACCTGAAGAAATAGAACAAGGCGTGGGGGAGCTAAGTGAGTAACAATGACTCCCTTGAGCTGCGGCTAGAGCAGTGCGGCTCTAGCGCTGCCTGGTGCGCTTCAACTGGGATAGATCGGGGTAATCCGACTGTCCATTTAAAACAAATGATTGCGAGGGCCGTTGACCATGCTGACGCAATTTGATTTCTGCCTAGTGCTTTAAACGTGAAATAAATAAATTAAGGAAAGGGCTGGATAAACGACAGGAGTAACTATGACACCCTTTGGGTGCGGCTAGCGCAGTGCAGCTCTTGCGCGGTCTGGTGCGAATGAACTGGCATGGACTGACAGAATCCACTGTCCAAATAAAACAAACCATTCTGGGGGCCGTTGAGCATGCTGACGCAGTGTGATTTCTGCACAGTGCTCTAAATGTCGAAGTGAAAAAATGAAAAAAAAAGCGTGGATAAAAGACAGGAGTAAGAATGACTCCCTTGCAGTGTGGATTGAGCTGTGCCGCTTTGCACTTTCCGTTGCGCTTCAACTGGTATGGACCGGGAGAATCTGACTGTCCATTTAAAACAAAGCATTGCGAGGACTTTTGACCATGCTGATGCAATGTGATCTCTGCCCAGTCCCCTATATGTCAACTTGATAAAATCATCAAGGCGTGGGTAAACGAAGAGACTAACAATGACTCCCATGAGGTGCGACTAGAGCAGCACGGCTCTGCACTGTCTGGTGTGGCTTACCTGGCATGCACCGGGGGAATCTCACTGTGCACTTAAAACAAATGATTGTGAAGGCTGTTGCCGATGCTGACGCAATGTGATTTCTGCCTAGTGCTCTAAACGGCAAAGTGATGAAATAAAGAAATGCCTGGATAAAGGACAGGTGTAAGAGTGACTCCTGTGAGGTGCGGCTGGAGCAGTGCAGCTCTTGCGCGGTATGGTACGCCTCAACTGGCATGGACGGGCGGAATTCACTGTCCAAATGAAACAAAGCATTCTGGGAGCCAGTGCTCTAAATGTCAACGTGAAGAAATGCAAAAAGGTGGGTATAAAGGACAGGAGTAAGAATGACTCCCGTGCAGAGTTTATTGAGCAGTTTCGCTTTGTGCTATCCATTGTGCTTCATTTGGTATGGACCGGTGGAATCCAACTGTCCAATAAAACAAAGCTTTGCGAAGACTTTTGATCATGCTGACGTAATGTGACTTCTGCCCAGCGCCCTAAATGTCAACGTGAAGAAATGCAACAACGCATGGCTACACAAAGCGAGTAACAATGGCTCTCTTAAGGTGCGGCTAGAGCAGTGTGGCGCTTGCGCTGCCTGGTGCGCTTCAACTGGCATGGACCGGGAGAATCCGACTCTCGAAATAAAACAATGCATTTTGAGGGCCGTTGACCATGCTGACGCAATGTGATTTCTGCCCAGGTCTGTAAATGTCAACGTGCAGAAATGAAAAAAAAAGGCGTGGTTAAAGGACAGGAGTAAGAATGACTCCCTTGCAGTGTGGATTCAGGAGTGGCGCTTTATGCTATCTGTTGTGCTTCAACTGGCATGGACCGGCTGAAACTGACTGTCCACTTAAAACAAAGCATTGCAAGGACTTTTGACGATGCTGACGCAATGTGATTTGTGCCCAGGGCTCTAAATCTCAATGTGAGGAAATGGAACAAAGCGTGGGTGAAGGACGTTAGTAACAATGACTCCCTTGAGGTGCGGCTACAACAGTGCTGCTTTGCACTGTCTGGTGTGGTTCAACTGGAATGCACAGGGGGAATCTTATTGTGCTTTTAAAAGATATAATTGCGAGGGCGGTTGACCATTTTTATGCAAGGTGATTTGTGCCCAGTGCCCTAAATGTCAACCTGAAGAAATAGAACAAGGCGTGGGGGAGCTAAGTGAGTAACAATGACTCCCTTGAGCTGCGACTAGAGCAGTGCGGCTCTAGCGCTGCCTGGTGCGCTTCAACTGGGATAGATCGGGGTAATCCGACTGTCCATTTAAAACAAATGATTGCGAGGGCCGTTGACCATGCCGACGCAATTTGATTTCTGCCTAGTGCTTTAAACGTGAAATAAATAAATTAAGGAAAGGGCTGGATAAACGAAAGGAGTAACTATGACACCCTTTAGGTGCGGCTAGCGCAGTGCAGCTCTTGCGCGGTCTGGTGCGAATGAACTGGCACGGACTGACAGAATCCACTGTCCAAATAAAACAAACCATTCTGGGGGCCGTTGAGCATGCTGACGCAGTGTGATTTCTGCACAGTGCTCTAAATGTCGAAGTGAAAAAATGAAAAAAAAGCGTGGATAAAAGACAGGAGTAAGAATGACTCCCTTGCAGTGTGGATTGAGCTGTGCCGCTTTGCACTTTCCGTTGCGCTTCAACTGGTATGGACCGGGAGAATCTGACTGTCCATTTAAAACAAAGCATTGCGAGGACTTTTGACCATGCTGATGCAATGTGATCTCTGCCCAGTCCCCTATATGTCAACTTGATAAAATCATCAAGGCGTGGGTAAACGAAGAGACTAACAATGACTCCCATGAGGTGCGACTAGAGCAGCACGGCTCTGCACTGTCTGGTGTGGCTTACCTGGCATGCACCGGGGGAATCGCACTGTGCACTTAAAACAAATGATTGTGAAGGCTGTTGCCGATGCTGACGCAATGTGATTTCTGCCTAGTGCTCTAAACGGCAAAGTGATGAAATAAAGAAATGCCTGGATAAAGGACAGGTGTAAGAGTGACTCCTGTGAGGTGCGGCTGGAGCAGTGCAGCTCTTGCGCGGTATGGTACGCCTCAACTGGCATGGACGGGCGGAATTCACTGTCCAAATGAAACAAAGCATTCTGGGAGCCAGTGCTCTAAATGTCAACGTGAAGAAATGCAAAAAGGTGGGTATAAAGGACAGGAGTAAGAATGACTCCCGTGCAGAGTTTATTGAGCAGTTTCGCTTTGTGCTATCCATTGTGCTTCATTTGGTATGGACCGGTGGAATCCAACTGTCCATTAAAACAAAGCTTTGCGAAGACTTTTGATCATGCTGACGTAATGTGACTTCTGCCCAGCGCCCTAAATGTCAACGTGAAGAAATGCAACAAGGCATGGCTACACAAAGCGAGTAACAATGGCTCTCTTAAGGTGCGGCTAGAGCAGTGTGGCGCTTGCGCTGCCTGGTGCGCTTCAACTGGCATGGACCGGGAGAATCCGACTCTCGAAATAAAACAATGTATTTTGAGGGCCGTTGACCATGCCGACGCAATGTGATTTCTGCCCAGGTCTGTAAATGTCAACGTGCAGAAATGCAAAAAAGGCGTGGTTAAAGGACAGGAGTAAGAATGACTCCCTTGCAGTGTGGATTCAGGAGTGGCGCTTTATGCTATCTGTTGTGCTTCAACTGGCATGGACCGGCTGAAACTGACTGTCCACTTAAAACAAAGCATTGCAAGGACTTTTGACGATGCTGACGCAATGTGATTTGTGCCCAGGGCTCTAAATGTCAATGTGAGGAAATGGATCAAAGCGTGGGTGAAGGACGTTAGTAACAATGACTCCCTTGAGGTGCGGCTAGAACAGTGCTTCTTTGCACTGTCTGGTGTGGTTCAACTGGAATGCACAGGGGGAATCTTACTGTGCTTTTAAAAGATATAATTGCGAGGGCGGTTGACCATTTTTATGCAAGGTGATTTGTGCCCAGTGCCCTAAATGTCAACCTGAAGAAATAGAACAAGGCGTGGGGGAGCTAAGTGAGTAACAATGACTCCCTTGAGCTGCGACTAGAGCAGTGCGGCTCTAGCGCTGCCTGGTGCGCTTCAACTGGGATAGATCGGGGTAATCCGACTGTCCATTTAAAACAAATGATTGCGAGGGCCGTTGACCATGCCGACGCAATTTGATTTCTGCCTAGTGCTTTAAACGTGAAATAAATAAATTAAGGGAAGGGCTGGATAAACGACAGGAGTAACTATGACACCCTTTAGGTGCGGCTAGCGCAGTGCAGCTCTTGCGCGGTCTGGTGCGAATGAACTGGCACGGACTGACAGAATCCACTGTCCAAATAAAACAAACCATTCTGGGGGCCGTTGAGCATGCTGACGCAGTGTGATTTCTGCACAGTGCTCTAAATGTCGCAGTGAAAAAATGAAAAAAAAAGCGTGGATAAAAGACAGGAGTAAGAATGACTCCCTTGCAGTGTGGATTGAGCTGTGCCGCTTTGCACTTTCCGTTGCGCTTCAACTGGTATGGACCGGGAGAATCTGACTGTCCATTTAAAACAAAGCATTGCGAGGACTTTTGACCATGCTGATGCAATGTGATCTCTGCCCAGTCCCCTATATGTCAACTTGATAAAATCATCAAGGCGTGGGTAAACGAAGAGACTAACAATGACTCCCATGAGGTGCGACTAGAGCGGCACGGCTCTGCACTGTCTGGTGTGGCTTACCTGGCATGCACCGGGGGAATCTCACTGTGCACTTAAAACAAATGATTGTGAAGGCTGTTGGCGATGCTGACGCAATGTGATTTCTGCCTAGTGCTCTAAACGGCAAAGTGATGAAATAAAGAAATGCCTGGATAAAGGACAGGTGTAAGAGTGACTCCTTTGAGGTGCGGCTGGAGCAGTGCAGCTCTTGCGCGGTATGGTACGCCTCAACTGGCATGGACGGGCGGAATTCACTGTCCAAATGAAACAAAGCATTCTGGGAGCCAGTGCTCTAAATGTCAACGTGAAGAAATGCAAAAAGGTGGGTATAAAGGACAGGAGTAAGAATGACTCCCGTGCAGAGTTTATTGAGCAGTTTCGCTTTGTGCTATCCATTGTGCTTCATTTGGTATGGACCGGTGGAATCCAACTGTCCATTAAAACAAAGCTTTGCGAAGACTTTTGATCATGCTGACGTAATGTGACTTCTGCCCAGCGCCCTAAATGTCAACGTGAAGAAATGCAACAAGGCATGGCTACACAAAGCGAGTAACAATGGCTCTCTTAAGGTGCGGCTAGAGCAGTGTGGCGCTTGCGCTGCCTGGTGCGCTTCAACTGGCATGGACCGGGAGAATCCGACTCTCGAAATAAAACAATGCATCTTGAGGGCCGTTGACCATGCTGACGCAATGTGATTTCTGCCCAGGTCTGTAAATGTCAACGTGCAGAAATGAAAAAAAAGGCGTGGTTAAACGACAGGAGTAAGAATGACTCCCTTGCAGTGTGGATTCAGGAGTGGCGCTTTATGCTATCTGTTGTGCATCAACTGGCATGGACCGGCTGAAACTGACTGTCCACTTAAAACAAAGCATTGCAAGGACTTTTGACGATGCTGACGCAATGTGATTTGTGCCCAGGGCTCTAAATGTCAATGTGAGGAAATGGAACAAAGCGTGGGTGAAGGACGTTAGTAACAATGACTCCCTTAAGGTGCGGCTAGAACAGTGCTGCTTTGCACTGTCTGGTGTGGTTCAACTGGAATGCACAGGGGGAATCTTACTGTGCTTTTAAAAGATATAATTGCGAGGGCGGTTGACCATTTTTATGCAAGGTGATTTGTGCCCAGTGCCCTAAATGTCAACCTGAAGAAATAGAACAAGGCGTGGGGGAGCTAAGTGAGTAACAATGACTCCCTTGAGCTGCGACTAGAGCAGTGCGGCTCTAGCGCTGCCTGGTGCGCTTCAACTGGGATAGATCGGGGTAATCCGACTGTCCATTTAAAACAAATGATTGCGAGGGCCGTTGACCATGCTGACGCAATTTGATTTCTGCCTAGTGCTTTAAACGTGAAATAAATAAATTAAGGAAAGGGCTGGATAAACGACAGGAGTAACTATGACGCCCTTTAGGTGCGGCTAGCGTAGAGCATCTCTTGCGCGGTCTGGTGCGAATGAACTGGCATGGACTGACAGAATCCACTGTCCAAATAAAACAAACCATTCTGGGGGCCGTTGAGCATGCTGACGCAGTGTGATTTCTGCACAGTGCTCTAAATGTCGAAGTGAAAAAATGAAAAAAAAAAAGCGTGGATAAAAGACAGGAGTAAGAATGACTCCCTTGCAGTGTGGATTGAGCTGTGCCGCTTTGCACTTTCCGTTGCGCTTCAACTGGTATGGACCGGGAGAATCTGACTGTCCATTTAAAACAAAGCATTGCGAGGACTTTTGACCATGCTGATGCAATGTGATCTCTGCCCAGTCCCCTAAATGTCAACGTGATAAAATGCAACAAGGCGAGAGTAAACGAAGAGACTAACAATGACTCCCATGAGGTGGGACTAGAGTAGCGCGGCTTTGCACTGTCTGGTGTGGTTTACCTGGCATGCAACGGGGGAATCTAACTCTGCCATGAAAAGAAATGATTGCGAAGGCCGTTGCCGATGCTGACACAATGTGATTTCTGCCCAGTGCTATTTAATGTCAACGTGAAGAAATGCAAGAAGGTGTGTGTAAGCTATGAGAGTAACAATGACTCCTTTGAGGTGCGACTATAACAGTGCAGCTTTTGCACAGTCTGCTGCACACCAGCTGGCATAGATCGGGGGAATCCGACTGTCCATTTAAAACAAATGATTGCGAGGGCCGTCGACCATGCTGACGCAATGTGATTTCTGCCCAGTGCTCTAAACGTGAAACTGATGTAAATAAAAAAAGGCATGGATAAACTACAGGAGTCACAATGACTCCCTTGTGGTGCGGCTATCGCAGTGCGGCTCTTGCGTGGTCTTGTGTGCCTCAACTGGCATGGACCGGCGGAATCATCATCAGCATCAACCTGGTTACGCCTACTGCAGGGCAAAGGCCTCTCCCGTACATCTCCAACAACCCCGATCATGTACTATGTGTGGCCATGTCGTCCCTGCAAACTTCTTAATCTCATGCGCCCGCCTAACTTTCTGCCGCCCTCTGCTAAGCTTCCCTTCCCTTGGAATCCATTCCGTAACCCTTAATGACCATCGGTTATCTTCCCTCCTCATTTCGTATCCTGCCCATGCCCATTTCTTTTTCTTGATTTCAACTAAGATGTCATTAACTCGCGTTTGTTCCCTCACCCAATCTGCTCTTTTCTTATCCTTTAACGTTACACCTATCATTCTTCTTTCCATAGCTCGTTGCGTCGTCCTCAATTTGAGCAGAACCCATTTCGTAAGCCTCCAGGTTTCTGCCCCATAGGTGAGTACTGGTAAGACACAGGTATTATATACTTTCCTCTTGAGGGGATAATGGCAACCTGCTAATCATCATCTGAGAATGCCTGCCAAACGCACCCCAGCCCATTCTTGTTCTTCTGAATATTTCTGTCTCATGATCCGCATCCGCTGTCACTACCTGCCCTAAGTTGATGTAATCCCTTACGACTTCTAGTGCCTCGCTGCCAATTGTAAATTGCTGTTTTCTTCCGAGACTGTTAAGCATTACTTTAGTTTCCTGCAGATTAATTTTTAGACCCACTCTTCTGCTTTGCCTATCCAGGTCAGTGAACATGCATTGCAATTGGTCCCCTGAGGTACTAAGGAAGGCAATGTCATCAGCGAATCGCGAGTTACTAAGCTATTCTCGATTAACTTTTGTCCCCAAATCTTCCCAATCCATGTCTCTGAATACCTCCTGTAAAATAAAATGCCCAAATAAAACAAAGCATTTTGGGGGCCGTTGACCATGCTGACGCAATGTGATTTCTGCCCAGGTCTGTAAATGTCAACGTGCAGAAATGAAAAAAAGGCGTGGTTAAACGACAGGAGTAAGAATGACTCCCTTGCAGTGTGGATTCAGGAGTGGCGCTTTATGCTATCTGTTGTGCATCAACTGGCATGGACCGGGGGAATCCGACTGTCCATTTAAAACAAAGCATTGCGGGGACTTTTGACCATGCTGACGCAATGTGATTTCTGCCCAGTCCCCTATATGTCAACTTGATAAAATCAACAAGGCGTGGGTAAACGAAGAGACTAACAATGACTCCCATGAGGTGCGACTAGAGCAGCACAGCTTTGCACTGTCTGGTGTGGTTTACCTGTCATGCACCGGGGGAATCTCACTGTGCACTTAAAACAAATGATTGTGAAGGCTGTTGCCGATGCTGACACAATGTGATTTCTGCCCAGTGCTATTTAATGTCAACGTGAAGAAATGCAAGAAGGTGTGTATGCGATGAGAGTAACAATGACTCCCTCGAGGTGCGACTAGAGCAGTGCGGCTCTTGCGCAGTCTGCTGCACTCCAACTGGCATAGATCGGGGGAATCCGACTGTCCATTTAAAACAAATGATTACGCGGGCCGTTCACCATGCTGACGCAATGTGATTTCTGCCTAGTGCTCTAAACGGCAAAGTGATGAAATAAAGAAATGCCTGGATAAAGGACAGGTGTAAGAGTGACTCCTGTGAGGTGCGGCTGGAGCAGTGCAGGTCTTGCGCGGTATGGTACGCCTCAACTGGCATGGACGGGCGGAATTCACTGTCCAAATGAAACAAAGCATTCTGGGAGCCAGTGCTCTAAATGTCAACGTGAAGAAATGCAAAAAGGTGGGTATAAAGGACAGGAGTAAGAATGACTCCCGTGCAGAGTTTATTGAGCAGTTTCGCTTTGTGCTATCCATTGTGCTTCATTTGGTATGGACCGGTGGAATCCAACTGTCCATTAAAACAAAGCTTTAGAAGACTTTTGATCATGCTGACGTAATGTGACTTCTGCCCAGTGCCCTAAATGTCAACCTGAAGAAATAGAACAAGGCGTGGGGGAGCAAAGTGAGTAACAATGACTCCCTTGAGCTGCGACTAGAGCAGTGCGGCTCTAGCGCTGCCTGGTGCGCTTCAACTGGGATAGATCGGGGTAATCCGACTGTCCATTTAAAACAAATGATTGCGAGGGCCGTTGACCATGCCGACGCAATTTGATTTCTGCCTAGTGCTTTAAACGTGAAATAAATAAATTAAGGAAAGGGCTGGATAAACGACAGGAGTAACTATGACACCCTTTAGGTGCGGCTAGCGCAGTGCAGCTCTTGCGCGGTCTGGTGCGAATGAACTGGCACGGACTGACAGAATCCACTGTCCAAATAAAACAAACCATTCTGGGGGCCGTTGAGCATGCTGACGCAGTGTGATTTCTGCACAGTGCTCTAAATGTCGGAGTGAAAAAATGAAAAAAAAGCGTGGATAAAAGACAGGAGTAAGAATGACGCCCTTGCAGTGTGGATTGAGCTGTGCCGCTTTGCACTTTCCGTTGCGCTTCAACTGGTATGGACCGGGAGAATCTGACTGTCCATTTAAAACAAAGCATTGCGAGGACTTTTGACCATGCTGATGCAATGTGATCTCTGCCCAGTCCCCTATATGTCAACTTGATAAAATCATCAAGGCGTGGGTAAACGAAGAGACTAACAATGACTCCCATGAGGTGCGACTAGAGCACCACGGCTCTGCACTGTCTGGTGTGGCTTACCTGGCATGCACCGGGGGAATCTCACTGTGCACTTAAAACAAATGATTGTGAAGGCTGTTGCCGATGCTGACGCAATGTGATTTCTGCCTAGTGCTCTAAACGGCAAAGCGATGAAATAAAGAAATGCCTGGATAAAGGACAGGTGTAACAGTGACTCCTGTGAGGTGCGGCTGGAGCAGTGCAGCTCTTGCGCGGTATGGTACGCCTCAACTGGCATGGACGGGCGGAATTCACTGTCCAAATGAAACAAAGCATTCTGGGAGCCAGTGCTCTAAATGTCAACGTGAAGAAATGCAAAAAGGTGGGTATAAAGGACAGGAGTAAGAATGACTCCCGTGCAGAGTTTATTGAGCAGTTTCGCTTTGTGCTATCCATTGTGCTTCATTTGGTATGGACCGGTGGAATCCAACTGTCCATTAAAACAAAGCTTTGCGAAGACTTTTGATCATGCTGACGTAATGTGATCTCTGCCCAGTCCCCTAAATGTCAACGTGATAAAATGCAACAAGGCGAGGGTAAACGAAGAGACTAACAATGACTCCCATGAGGTGGGACTAGAGTAGCGCGGCTTTGCACTGTCTGGTGTGGTTTACCTGGCATGCAACGGGGGAATCTAACTCTGCCATGAAAAGAAATGATTGCGAAGGCCGTTGACCATGCTGACACAATGTGATTTCTGCCCAGTGCTCTAAACGGCAAAGTGATGAAATAAAGAAATGCCTGGATAAAGGACAGGTGTAAGAGTGACTCCTGTGAGGTGCGGCTGGAGCAGTGCAGGTCTTGCGCGGTATGGTACGCCTCCACTGGCATGGACGGGCGGAATTCACTGTCCAAATGAAACAAAGCATTCTGGGAGCCAGTGCTCTAAATGTCAACGTGAAGAAATGCAAAAAGGTGGGTATAAAGGAAAGGAGTAAGAATGACTCCCGTGCAGAGTTTATTGAGCAGTTTCGCTTTGTGCTATCCATTGTGCTTCATTTGGTATGGACCGGTGGAATCCAACTGTCCATTAAAACAAAGCTTTGCGAAGACTTTTGATCATGCTGACGTAATGTGACTTCTGCCCAGCGCCCTAAATGTCAACGTGAAGAAATGCAACAAGGCATGGCTACACAAAGCGAGTAACAATGGCTCTCTTAAGGTGCGGCTAGAGCAGCGTGGCGCTTGCGCTGCCTGGTGCGCTTCAACTGGCATGGACCGGGAGAATCCGACTCTCGAAATAAAACAATGCATTTTGAGGGCCGTTGACCATGCTGACGCAATGTGATTTCTGCCCAGGTCTTTAAATGTCAACGTGCAGAAATGAAAAAAAAGGCGTGGTTAAAGGACAGGAGTAAGAATGACTCCCTTGCAGTGTGGATTCAGGAGTGGCGCTTTATGCTATCTGTTGTGCTTCAACTGGCATGGACCGGCTGAAACTGACTGTCCACTTAAAACAAAGCATTGCAAGGACTTTTGACGATGCTGACGCAATGTGATTTGTGCCCAGGGCTCTAAATGTCAATGTGAGGAAATGGAACAAAGCGTGGGTGAAGGACGTTAGTAACAATGACTCCCTTGAGGTGCGGCTAGAACAGTGCTGCTTTGCACTGTCTGGTGTGGTTCAACTGGAATGCACAGGGGGAATCTTACTGTGCTTTTAAAAGATATAATTGCGAGGGCGGTTGACCATTTTTATGCAAGGTGATTTGTGCCCAGTGCCCTAAATGTCAACCTGAAGAAATAGAACAAGGCGTGGGGGAGATAAGTGAGTAACAATGACTACCTTGAGCTGCGGCTAGAGCAGTGCGGCTCTAGCGCTGCCTGGTGCGCTTCAACTGGGATAGATCGGGGTAATCCGACTGTCCATTTAAAACAAATGATTGCGAGGGCCGTTGACCATGCTGACGCAATTTGATTTCTGCCTACTGCTTTAAACGTGAAATAAATAAATTAAGGAAAGGGCTGGATAAACGACAGGAGTAACTATGACACCCTATAGGTGCGGCTAGCGCAGTGCAGCTCTTGCGCGGTCTGGTGCGAATGAACTGGCGTGGACTGACAGAATCCACTGTCCAAATAAAACAAACCATTCTGGGGGCCGTTGAGCATGCTGACGCAGTGTGATTTCTGCACAGTGCTCTAAATGTCGAAGTGAAAAAATGAAAAAAAAAGCGTGGATAAAAGACAGGAGTAAGAATGACTCCCTTGCAGTGTGGATTGAGCTGTGCCGCTTTGCACTTTCCGTTGCGCTTCAACTGGTATGGACCGGGAGAATCTGACTGTCCATTTAAAACAAAGCATTGCGAGGACTTTTGACCATGCTGATGCAATGTGATCTCTGCCCAGTCCCCTATATGTCAACTTGATAAAATCAACAAGGGGAGGGTAAACGAAGAGACAAACAATGACTCCCATGAGGTGCGACTAGAGCAGCACGGCTCTGCACTGTCTGGTGTGGCTTACCTGGCATGCACCGGGGGAATCTCACTGTGCACTTAAAACAAATGATTGTGAAGGCTGTTGCCGATGCTGACACTATGTGATTTCTGCCCAGTGCTATTTAATGTCAACGTGAAGAAATGCAAGAAGGTGTGTATGCGATGAGAGTAACAATGACTCCCTCGGGGTGCGACTAGAGCAGTGCGGCTCTTGCGCAGTCTGCTGCACTCCAACTGGCATAGATCGGGGGAATCCGACTGTCCATTTAAAACAAATGATTACGCGGGCCGTTCACCATGCTGACGCAATGTGATTTCTGCCTAGTGCTCTAAACGGCAAAGTGATGAAATAAAGAAATGCCTGGATAAAGGACAGGTGTAAGAGTGACTCCTGTGAGGTGCGGCTGGAGCAGTGCAGCTCTTGCGCGGTATGGTACGCCTCAACTGGCATGGACGGGCGGAATTCACTGTCCAAATGAAACAAAGCATTCTGGGAGCCAGTGCTCTAAATGTCAACGTGAAGAAATGCAAAAAGGTGGGTATAAAGGACAGGAGTAAGAATGACTCCCGTGCAGAGTTTATTGAGCAGTTTCGCTTTGTGCTATCCATTGTGCTTCATTTGGTATGGACCGGTGGAATCCAACTGTCCATTAAAACAAAGCTTTGCGAAGACTTTTGATCATGCTGACGTAATGTGACTTCTGCCCAGCGCTCTAAATGTCAACGTGAAGAAATTCAACAAGGCATGGCTACACAAAGCGAGTAACAATGGCTCTCTTGAGGTGCGGCTAGAGCAGTGTGGCGCTTGCGCTGCCTGGTGCGCTTCAACTGGCATGGACCGGGAGAATCCGACTCTCCAAATAAAACAATGCATTTTGAGGGCCGTTGACCATGCTGACGCAATGTGATTTCTGCACAGGTCTGTAAATGTCAACGTGCAGAAATGAAAAAAAGGCGTGGTTAAACGACAGGAGTAAGAATGACTCCCTTGCAGTGTGGATTCAGGAGTGGCGCTTTATGCTATCTGTTGTGCTTCAACTGGCATGGACCGGCTGAAACTGACTGTCCACTTAAAACAAAGCATTGCAAGGACTTTTGACGATGCTGACGCAATGTGATTTGTGCCCAGGGCTCTAAATGTCAATGTGAGGAAATGGAACAAAGCGTGAGTGAAGGACGTTAGTAACAATGACTCCCTTGAGGTGCGGCTAGAACAGTGCTGCTTTGCACTGTCTGGTGTGGTTCAACTGGAATGCACAGGGGGAATCTTACTGTGCTTTTAAAAGATATAATTGCGGGGGCGGTTGACCATTTTTATGCAAGGTGATTTGTGCCCAGTGCCCTAAATGCCAACCTGAAGAAATAGAACAAGGCGTGGGGGAGCTAAGTGAGTAACAATGACTCCCTTGAGCTGCGGCTAGAGCAGTGCGGCTCTAGCGCTGCCTGGTGCGCTTCAACTGGGATAGATCGGGGTAATCCGACTGTCCATTTAAAACAAATGATTGCGAGGGCCGTTGACCATGCTGACGCAATTTGATTTCTGCCTAGTGCTTTAAACGTGAAATAAATAAATTAAGGAAAGGGCTGGATAAACGACAGGAGTAACTATGACACCCTTTAAGTGCGGCTAGCGCAGTGCAGCTCTTGCGCGGTCTGGTGCGAATGCACTGGCATGGACTGACAGAATCCACTGTCCAAATAAAACAAACCATTCTGGGGGCCGTTGAGCATGCTGACGCAGTGTGATTTCTGCACAGTGCTCTAAATGTCGAAGTGAAAAAATGAAAAAAAAAGCGTGGATAAAAGACAGGAGTAAGAATGACTCCCTTGCAGTGTGGATTGAGCTGTGCCGCTTTGCACTTTCCGTTGCGCTTCAAATGGTATGGACCGGGAGAATTTGACTGTCCATTTAAAACAAAGCATTGCGAGGACTTTTGACCATGCTGATGCAATGTGATCTCTGCCCAGTCCCCTATATGTCAACTTGATAAAATCAACAAGGCGAGGGTAAACGAAGAGACTAACAATGACTCCCATGAGGTGCGACTAGAGCAGCACGGCTCTGCACTGTCTGGTGTGGCTTACCTGGCATGCACCGGGGGAATCTCACTGTGCACTTAAAACAAATGATTGTGAAGGCTGTTGCCGATGCTGACGCAATGTGATTTCTGCCTAGTGCTCTAAACGGCAAAGTGATGAAATAAAGAAATGCCTGGATAAAGGACAGGTGTAAGAGTGACTCCTGTGAGGTGCGGCTGGAGCAGTGCAGCTCTTGCGCGGTATGGTACGCCTCAACTGGCATGGACGGGCGGAATTCACTGTCCAAATGAAACAAAGCATTCTGGGAGCCAGTGCTCTAAATGTCAACGTGAAGAAATGCAAAAAGGTGGGTATAAAGGACAGGAGTAAGAATGACTCCCGTGCAGAGTTTATTGAGCAGTTTCGCTTTGTGCTATCCATTGTGCTTCATTTGGTATGGACCGGTGGAATCCAACTGTCCATTAAAACAAAGCTTTGCGAAGACTTTTGATCATGCTGACGTAATGTGATCTCTGCCCAGTCCCCTAAATGTCAACGTGATAAAATGCAACAAGGCGAGGGTAAACGAAGAGACTAACAATGACTCCCATGAGGTGGGACTAGAGTAGCGCGGCTTTGCACTGTCTGGTGTGGTTTACCTGGCATGCAGCGGGGGAATCTAACTCTGCCATGAAAAGAAATGATTGCGAAGGCCGTTGACCATGCTGACACAATGTGATTTCTGCCCAGTGCTATTTAATGTCAACGTGAAGAAATGCAAAAAAGGTGTGTGTAAGCGATGAGAGTAACAATGACACCCTTGAGGTGTGACTAGAGCAGCGCAGCATTTGCACAGTCTGCTGCACTCCAGCTGGCATAGATCGGGGGAATCCGATTGTCCAATTAAAACAAATGATTGTGAGCGCCTTCCACCATGCTGACGGAATGTGATTTCTGCCCAGTGCTCTAAACGTCAAAGTGAAGTAATTAAAAAAAGGACGGATAAACGACAGGAGTAACAATGACTCCCTCGTGGTGCGGCTATCGCAGTGCGGCTCTTGCGTGGTCTTGTGTGCCTCAACTTGCATGGACCGTCGGAATCATCATCAGCATCAGCCTGGTTACGCCTACTGCAGGGCAAAGGCCTCTCCCATACATCTCCAACAACCCCGATCATGTACTAAGTATGGCCATGTCGTCCCCGCAAACTTGTGAATCTCATGCGCCCGCCTAACTTTCTGCCACCCTCTGCTAAGCTTCTCTTCCCTTGGAATCCATTCCGTAACCCTCAATGACCATCGGTTATATTCCCTCCTCATTGCGTATCCTGCCCATGCCCCTTTCTTTTTCTTGATTTCAACTAAGATGTCATTAAGTCGCGTTTGTTCCCTCACCCAATCTGCTCTTTTCTTATCCTTGAACGTTACACCTATCATTCTTCTTTCCATAGCTCGTTGTGTCGTCCTCAATATGAGCAGAACCCTTTTCGTAAGCCTCAAGGTTTCTGCCCCATAGGTGAGTGCTGGTAAGACACAGGTATTATATACTTTCCTCTTGAGGGGATAACGGCAACCTGCTATTCATCATCTGAGAATGCCTGCCAAACGCACCCCAGCCCATTCTTGTTCTTCTGAATATTTCTGTCTTATGATCCGCATCCGCTGTCACTACCTGACCTAAGTTGGTGTATTCCCTTACGACTTCCAGTGCCTCGCTGCCTATTGTAAATTGCGGTTTTCTTCGGAGACTGTTAAGCATTACTTTAGTTTCCTGCAGATTAATTTTTAGACCCACTCTTCTGCTTTGCCTATCCAGGTCACTGAACATGCATTGCAATTGGTCCCCTGAGGTACTAAGCAAGGCAATGTCATCAGCGAATCGCGAGTTACCAAGCTATTCTCGATTACCTTTTATCCCCAATTCTTCCCAATCCATGTCTCTGAATACCTCCTGTAAAATAAAATGCCCAAATAAAACAAAGCATTTTGGGGGCTGTTGACCGTGCTGACGCAGTGTGATTTCTGCACAGTGCTCTAAATGTCAAAGTGAAAAAATGAAAAAAAGGTGTGGATAAACGACATGAGTAAGAATGACTCCCTTGCAGTGTGCATTCAGCTGTGCCGCTTTGCACTTTCCATTGCGCTTCAACTGGTATAGACCGGGGGAATCCGACTGTCCATTTAAAACAAAGCATTGCAGGGACTTTTGACCATGCTGACGCAATGTGATTTCTGCCCAGTCCCCTATATGTCAACTTGATAAAATCAACAAGGCGTGGGTAAACGAAGAGACTAACAATGACTCCCATGAGGTGCGACTAGAGCAGCACAGCTTTGCAGTGTCTGGTGTGGTTTACCTGTCATGCACCGGGGGAATCTCACTGGGCACTTAAAACAAATGCTTGTGAAGGCTGTTGCCGATGCTGACACAATGTGATTTCTGCCCAGTGCTATTTAATGTCAACGTGAAGAAATGCAAGAAGGTGTGTATGCGATGAGAGTAACAATGACTCCCTCGAGGTGCGACTAGAGCAGTGCGGCTCTTGCGCAGTCTGCTGCACTCCAACTGGCATAGATCGGGGGAATCCGACTGTCCATTTAAAACAAATGATTACGCGGGCCGTTCACCATGCTGACGCAATGTGATTTCTGCCTAGTGCTCTAAACGGCAAAGTGATGAAATAAAGAAATGCCTGGATAAAGGACAGGTGTAAGAGTGACTCCTGTGAGGTGCGGCTGGAGCAGTGCAGCTCTTGCGCGGTATGGTACGCCTCAACTGGCATGGACGGGCGGAATTCACTGTCCAAATGAAACAAAGCATTCTGGGAGCCAGTGCTCTAAAAGTCAACGTGAAGAAATGCAAAAAGGTGGGTATAAAGGACAGGAGTAAGAATGACTCCCGTGCAGAGTTTATTGAGCAGTTTCGCTTTGTGCTATCCATTGTGCTTCATTTGGTATGGACCGGTGGAATCCAACTGTACATTAAAACAAAGCTTTGCGAAGACTTTTGATCATGCTGACGTAATGTGACTTCTGCCCAGCGCTCTAAATGTCAACGTGAAGAAATGCAACAAGGCATGGCTACACAAAGCGAGTAACAATGGCCCTCTTGAGGTGCGGCTAGAGCAGTGTGGCGCTTGCGCTGCCTGGTGCGCTTCAACTGGCATGGACCGGGAGAATCCGACTCTCCAAATAAAACAATGCATTTTGAGGGCCGTTGACCATGCTGACGCAATGTGATTTCTGCCCAGGTCTGTAAATGTCAACGTGCAGAAATGAAAAAAAAGGCGTGGTTAAACGACAGGAGTAAGAATGACTCCCTTGCAGTGTGGATTCAGGAGTGGCGCTTTATGCTATCTGTTGTGCTTCAACTCGCATGGACCGGCTGAAACTGACTGTCCACTTAAAACAAAGCATTGCAAGGACTTTTGACGATGCTGACGCAATGTGATTTGTGCCCAGGGCTCTAAATGTCAATGTGAGGAAATGGAACAAAGCGTGGGTGAAGGACGTTAGTAACAATGACTCCCTTGAGGTGCGGCTAGAACAGTGCTGCTTTGCACTGTCTGGTGTGGTTCAACTGGAATGCACAGGGGGAATCTTACTGTGCTTTTAAAAGATATAATTGCGAGGGCGGTTGACCATTTTTATGCAAGGTGATTTGTGCCCAGTGCCCTAAATGTCAACCTGAAGAAATAGAACAAGGCGTGGGGGAGCTAAGTGAGTAACAATGACTCCCTTGAGCTGCGGCTAGAGCAGTGCGGCTCTAGCGCTGCCTGGTGCGCTTCAACTGGGATAGATCGGGGTAATCCGACTGTCCATTTAAAACAAATGATTGCGAAGGCCGTTGACCATGCTGACGCAATTTGATTTCTGCCTAGTGCTTTAAACGTGAAATAAATAAATTAAGGAAAGGGCTGGATAAACGACAGGAGTGACTATGACACCCTTTAGGTGCGGCTAGCGCAGTGCAGCTCTTGCGCGGTCTGGTGCGAATGAACTGGCATGGACTGACAGAATCCACTGTCCAAATAAAACAAACCATTCTGGGGGCCGTTGAGCATGCTGACGCAGTGTGATTTCTGCACAGTGCTCTAAATGTCGAAGTGAAAAAATGAAAAAAAAAAGCGTGGATAAAAGACAGGAGTAAGAATGACTCCCTTGCCGTGTGGATTGAGCTGTGCCGCTTTGCACTTTCCGTTGCGCTTCAACTGGTATGGACCGGGAGAATCTGACTGTCCATTTAAAACAAAGCATTGCGAGGACTTTTGACCATGCTGATGCAATGTGATCTCTGCCCAGTCCCCTATATGTCAACTTGATAAAATCAACAAGGCGAGGGTAAACGAAGAGACTAACAATGACTCCCATGAGGTGCGACTAGAGCAGCACGGCTCTGCACTGTCTGGTGTGGCTTACCTGGCATGCACCGGGGGAATCTCACTGTGCACTTAAAACAAATGATTGTGAAGGCTGTTGCCGATGCTGACGCAATGTGATTTCTGCCTAGTGCTCTAAACGGCAAAGTGATGAAATAAAGAAATGCCTGGATAAAGGACAGGTGTAACAGTGACTCCTGTGAGGTGCGGCTGGAGCAGTGCAGCTCTTGCGCGGTATGGTACGCCTCAACTGGCATGGACGGGCGGAATTGACTGTCCAAATGAAACAAAGCATTCTGGGAGCCAGTGCTCTAAATGTCAACGTGAAGAAATGCAAAAAGGTGGGTATAAAGGACAGGAGTAAGAATGACTCCCGTGCAGAGTTTATTGAGCAGTTTCGCTTTGTGCTATCCATTGTGCTTCATTTGGTATGGACCGGTGGAATCCAACTGTCCATTAAAACAAAGCTTTGCGAAGACTTTTGATCATGCTGACGTAATGTGACTTCTGCCCAGCGCTCTAAATGTCAACGTGAAGAAATGCAACAAGGCATGGCTACACAAAGCGAGTAACAATCGCTCTCTTGAGGTGCGGCTAGAGCAGTGTGGCGCTTGCGCTGCCTGGTGCGCTTCAACTGGCATGGACCGGGAGAATCCGACTCTCCAAATAAAACAATGCATTTTGAGGGCCGTTGACCATGCTGACGCAATGTGATTTCTGCCCAGGTCTGTAAATGTCAACGTGCAGAAATGAAAAAAAGGCGTGGTTAAACGACAGGAGTAAGAATGACTCCCTTGCAGTGTGCATTCAGCTGTGCCGCTTTGCACTTGCCATTGCGCTTGAACTGGTATAGACCGGGGGAATCCGACTGTCCATTTAAAACAAAGCATTCCGGGGACTTTTGACCACGCTGACGCAATGTGATTTCTGCCCAGTCCCCTATATGTCAACTTGATAAAATGCAACAAGGCGTGGGTAAACGAAGAGACTAACAATGACTCCCATGAGGTGCGACTAGAGCAGCACAGGTCTGCACTGTCTGGTGTGGCTTACCTGGCATGCACCGCGGGAATCTCACTGTGCACTTAAAACAAACGATTGTGAAGGCTGTTGCCGATGCTGACACTATGTGATTTCTGCCCAGTGCTATTTAATGTCAACGTGAAGAAATGCAAGAAGGTGTGAATGCGATGAGAGTAACAATGACTCCCGCGAGGTGCGACTAGAGCAGTGCGGCTCTTGCGCAGTCTGCTGCACTCCAACTGGCATAGATCGGGGGAATCCGACTGTCCATTTAAAACAAATGATTACGGGCGCCGTTCACCATGCTGACGCAATGTGATTTCTGCCTAGTGCTATAAACGGCAAAGTGATGAAATAAAGAAATGCCTGGATAAAGGACAGGTGTAAGAGTGACTCCTGTGAGGTGCGGCTGGAGCAGTGCAGCTCTTGCGCGGTATGGTACGCCTCAACTGGCATGGACGGGCGGAATTCACTGTCCAAATGAAACAAAGCATTCTGGGAGCCAGTGCTCTAAATGTCAACGTGAAGAAATGCAAAAAGGTGGGTATAAAGGACAGGAGTAAGAATGACTCCCGTGCAGAGTTTATTGAGCAGTTTCGCTTTGTGCTATCCATTGTGCTTCATTTGGTATCGACCGGTGGAATCCAACTGTCCATTAAAACAAAGCTTTGCGAAGACTTTTGATCATGCTGACGTAATGTGACTTCTGCCCAGCGCTCTAAATGTCAACGTGAAGAAATGCAACAAGGCATGGCTACACAAAGGGAGTAACAATGGCCCTCTTGAGGTGCGGCTAGAGCAGTGTGGCGCTTGCGCTGCCTGGTGCGCTTCAACTGGCATGGACCGGGAGAATCCGACTCTCCAAATAAAACAATGCATTTTGAGGGCCGTTGACCATGCTGACGCAATGTGATTTCTGCCCAGGTCTGTAAATGTCAACGTGCAGAAATGAAATAAAAGGCGTGGTTAAACGACAGGAGTAAGAATGACTCCCTTGCAGTGTGGATTCAGGAGTAGCGCTTTATGCTATCTGTTGTGCTTCAACTGGCATGGACCGGCTGAAACTGACTGTCCACTTAAAACAAAGCATTGCAAGGACTTTTGACGATGCTGACGCAATGTGATTTGTGCCCAGGGCTCTAAATGTCAATGTGAGGAAATGGAACAAAGCGTGGGTGAAGGACGTTAGTAATAATGACTCCCTTGAGGTGCGGCTAGAACAGTGCTGCTTTGCACTGTCTGGTGTGGTTCAACTGGAATGCACAGGGGGAATCTTACTGTGCTTTTAAAAGATATAATTGCGAGGGCGGTTGACCATTTTTATGCAAGGTGATTTGTGCCCAGTGCCCTAAATGTCAACCTGAAGAAATAGAACAAGGCGTGGGGTAGCTAAGTGAGTAACAATGACTCCCTTGAGCTGCGGCTAGAGCAGTGCGGCTCTAGCGCTGCCTGGTGCGCTTCAACTGGGATAGATCGGGGTAATCCGACTGTCCATTTAAAACAAATGATTGCGAGGGCCGTTGACCATGCTGACGCAATTTCATTTCTGCCTAGTGCTTTAAACGTGAAATAAATAAATTAGGGAAAGGGCTGGATAAACGACAGGAGTGACTATGACACCCTTTAGGTGCGGCTAGCGCAGTGCAGCTCTTGCGCGGTCTGGTGCGAATGAACTGGCATGGACTGACAGAATCCACTGTCCAAATAAAACAAACCATTCTGGGGGCCGTTGAGCATGCTGACGCAGTGTGATTTCTGCACAGTGCTCTAAATGTCGAAGTGAAAAAATGAAAAAAAAAGCGTGGATAAAAGACAGGAGTAAGAATGACTCCCTTGCAGTGTGGATTGAGCTGTGCCGCTTTGCACTTTCCGTTGCGCTTCAACTGGTATGGACGGGGAGAATCTGACTGTCCATTGAAAACAAAGCATAGAGAGGACTTTTGACCATGCTGATGCAATGTGATCTCTGCCCAGTCCCCTATATGTCAACTTGATAAAATCAACAAGGCGTGGGTAAACGAAGAGACTAACAATGACTGCCATGAGGTGCGACTAGAGCAGCACGGCTCTGCACTGTCTGGTGTGGCTTACCTGGCATGCACCGGGGGAATCTCACTGTGCACTTAAAACAAATGATTGTGAAGGCTGTTGCCGATGCTGACACAATGTGATTTCTGCCCAGTGCTATTTAATGTCAACGTGAAGAAATGCAAGAAGGTGTGTGTAAGCTATGAGAGTAACAATGACTCCCTTGAGGTGCGACTAGAACAGTGCAGCTTTTGCACAGTCTGCTGCACTCCAGCTGGCATAGATCGGGGGAATCCGACTGTCCATTTAAAACAAATGATTGCGAGGGCCGTCGACCATGCTGACGCAATGTGATTTCTGCCCAGTGCTCTAAACGTGAAACTGAAGTAAATAAAAAAAGGCATGGATAAACTACAGGAGTCACAATGACTCCCTTGTGGTGCGGCTATCGCAGTGCGGCTCTTGCGTGGTCTTGTGTGCCTCAACTGGCATGGACCGGCGGAATCATCATCAGCATCAGCCTGGTTACGCCTACTGCAGGGCAAAGGCCTCTCCCGTACATCTCCATCAACCCCGATCATGTACTATGTGTGGCCATGTCGTCCCTGCAAACTTCTTAATCTCATGCGCCCGCCTAACTTTCTGCCGCCCTCTGCTAAGCTTCCCTTCCCTTGGAATCCATTCCGTAACCCTTAATGACCATCGGTTATCTTCCCTCCTCATTTCGTATCCTGCCCATGCCCATTTCTTTTTCTTGATTTCAACTAAGATGTCATTAACTCGCGTTTGTTCCCTCACCCAATCTGCTCTTTTCTTATCCTTTAACGTTACACCTATCATTCTTCTTTCCATAGCTCGTTGCGTCGTCCTCAATTTGAGCAGAACCTATTTCGTAAGCCTCCAGGTTTCTGCCCCATAGGTGAGTACTGGTAAGACACAGGTATTATATACTTTCCTCTTGAGGGGATAATGGCAACCTGCTAATCATCATCTGAGAATGCCTGCCAAACCCACCCCAGCCCATTCTTGTTCTTCTGAATATTTCTGTCTCATGATCCGCATCCGCTGTCACTACCTGCCCTAAGTTGATGTAATCCCTTACGACTTCTAGTGCCTCGCTGCCAATTGTAAATTGCTGTTTTCTTCCGAGACTGTTAAGCATTACTTTAGTTTCCTGCAGATTAATTTTTAGACCCACTCTTCTGCTTTGCCTATCCAGGTCAGTGAACATGCATTGCAATTGGTCCCCTGAGGTACTAAGGAAGGCAATGTCATCAGCGAATCGCGAGTTACTAAGCTATTCTCGATTAACTTTTATCCCCAAATCTTCCCAATCCATGTCTCTGAATACCTCCTGTAAAATAAAATGCCCAAATAAAACAAAGCATTTTGGGGGCCGTTGACCATGCTGACGCAATGTGATTTCTGCCCAGGTCTGTAAATGTCAACGTGCAGAAATGAAAAAAAGGCGTGGTTAAACGACAGGAGTAAGAATGACTCCCTTGCAGTGTGGATTCAGGAGTGGCGCTTTATGCTATCTGTTGTGCATCAACTGGCATGGACCGGGGGAATCCGACTGTCCATTTAAAACAAAGCATTGCGGGGACTTTCGACCATGCTGACGCAATGTGATTTCTGCCCAGTCCCCTATATGTCAACTTGATAAAATCAACAAGGCGTGGGTAAACGAAGAGACTAACAATGACTCCCATGAGGTGCGACTAGAGCAGCACAGCTTTGCACTGTCTGGTGTGGTTTACCTGTCATGCACCGGGGGAATCTCACTGTGCACTTAAAACAAATGATTGTGAAGGCTGTTGCCGATGCTGACACAATGTGATTTCTGCCCAGTGCTATTTAATGTCAACGTGAAGAAATGCAAGAAGGTGTGTATGCGATGAGAGTAACAATGACTCGCTCGAGGTGCGACTAGAGCAGTGCGGCTCTTGCGCAGTCTGCTGCACTCCAACTGGCATAGATCGGGGGAATCCGACTGTCCATTTAAAACAAATGATTACGCGGGCCGTTCACCATGCTGACGCAATGTGATTTCTGCCTAGTGCTCTAAACGGCAAAGTGATGAAATAAAGAAATGCCTGGATAAAGGACAGGTGCAAGAGTGACTCCTGTGAGGTGCGGCTGGAGCAGTGCAGGTCTTGCGCGGTATGGTACGCCTCAACTGGCATGGACGGGCGGAATTCACTGTCCAAATGAAACAAAGCATTCTGGGAGCCAGTGCTCTAAATGTCAACGTGAAGAAATGCAAAAAGGTGGGTATAAAGGACAGGAGTAAGAATGACTCCCGTGCAGAGTTTATTGAGCAGTTTCGCTTTGTGCTATCCATTGTGCTTCATTTGGTATGGACCGGTGGAATCCAACTGTCCATTAAAACAAAGCTTTGCGAAGACTTTTGATCATGCTGACGTAATGTGACTTCTGCCCAGCGCCCTAAATGTCAACGTGAAGAAATGCAACAAGGCATGGCTACACAAAGCGAGTAACAATGGCTCTCTTAAGGTGCGGCTAGAGCAGTGTGGCGCTTGCGCTGCCTGGTGCGCTTCAACTGGCATGGACCGGGAGAATCCGACTCTCGAAATAAAACAATGCATTTTGAGGGCCGTTGACCATGCTGACGCAATGTGATTTCTGCCCAGGTCTTTAAATGTCAACGTGCAGAAATGAAAAAAAAGGCGTGGTTAAAGGACAGGAGTAAGAATGACTCCCTTGCAGTGTGGATTCAGGAGTGGCGCTTTATGCTATCTGTTGTGCTTCAACTGGCATGGACCGGCTGAAACTGACTGTCCACTTAAAACAAAGCATTGCAAGGACTTTTGACGATGCTGACGCAATGTGATTTGTGCCCAGGGCTCTAAATGTCAATGTGAGGAAATGGAACAAAGCGTGGGTGAAGGACGTTAGTAACAATGACTCCCTTGAGGTGCGGCTAGAACAGTGCTGCTTTGCACTGTCTGGTGTGGTTCAACTGGAATGCACAGGGGGAATCTTACTGTGCTTTTAAAAGATATAATTGCGAGGGCGGTTGACCATTTTTATGCAAGGTGATTTGTGCCCAGTGCCCTAAATGTCAACCTGAAGAAATAGAACAAGGCGTGGGGGAGATAAGTGAGTAACAATGACTCCCTTGAGCTGCGGCTAGAGCAGTGCGGCTCTAGCGCTGCCTGGTGCGCTTCAACTGGGATAGATCGGGGTAATCCGACTGTCCATTTAAAACAAATGATTGCGAGGGCCGTTGACCATGCTGACGCAATTTGATTTCTGCCTAGTGCTTTAAACGTGAAATAAATAAATGAAGGAAAGGGCTGGATAAACGAGAGGAGTAACTATGACACCCTTTAGGTGCGGCTAGCGCAGTGCAGCTCTTGCGCGGTCTGGTGCGAATGAACTGGCATGGACTGACAGAATCCACTGTCCAAATAAAACAAACCATTCTGGGGGCCGTTGAGCATGCTGACGCAGTGTGATTTCTGCACAGTGCTCTAAATGTCGAAGTGAAAAAATGAAAAAAAAAGCGTGGATAAAAGACAGGAGTAAGAATGACTCCCTTGTAGTGTGGATTGAGCTGTGCCGCTTTGCACTTTCCGTTGCGCTTCAACTGGTATGGACCGGGAGAATCTGACTGTCCATTTAAAACAAAGCATTGCGAGGACTTTTGACCATGCTGATGCAATGTGATCTCTGCCCAGTCCCCTATATGTCAACTTGATAAAATCAACAAGGCGAGGGTAAACGAAGAGACTAACAATGACTCCCATGAGGTGCGACTAGAGCAGCACGGCTCTGCACTGTCTGGTGTGGCTTACCTGGCATGCAACGGGGGAATCTCACTGTGCACTTAAAACAAATGATTGTGAAGGCTGTTGCCGATGCTGACACTATGTGATTTCTGCCCAGTGCTATTTAATGTCAACGTGAAGAAATGCAAGAAGGTGTGTGTAAGCGGTGAGAGTAACAATGACTCCCTTGAGGTGCGACTAGAGCAGTGCAGCTTTTGCACAGTCTGCTGCACTCCAGCTGGCATAGATCGGGGGAATCCGACTGTCCATTTAAAACAAATGATTGCGAGGGCCGTCGGCCATGCTGACGCAATGTGATTTCTGCCCAGTGCTCTAAACGTGAAACTGAAGTAAATAAAAAAAGGCATGGATAAACTACAGGAGTCACAATGACTCCCTTGTGGTGCGGCTATCGCAGTGCGGCTCTTGCGTGGTCTTGTGTGCCTCAACTGGCATGGACCGGCGGAATCATCATCAGCATCAGCCTGGTTACGCCTACTGCAGGGCAAAGGCCTCTCCCATACATCTCCAACAACCCCGATCATGTACTAAGTGTGGCCATGTCGTCCCCGCAAACTTCTGAATCTCATGCGCCCGCCTAACTTTCTGCCGCCCTCTGCTAAGCTTCTCTTCCCTTGGAATCCATTCCGTAACCCTCAATGACCATCGGTTATCTTCCCTCCTCTTTGCGTATCCTGCCCATGCCCCTTTCTTTTTCTTGATTTCAACTAAGATGTCATTAAGTCGCGTTTGTTCCCTCACCCAATCTGCTCTTTTCTTATCCTTGAACGTTACACCTATCATTCTTCTTTCCATAGCTCGTTGTGTCGTCCTCAATATGAGCAGAACCCTTTTCGTAAGCCTCAAGGTTTCTGCCCCATAGGTGAGTGCTGGTAAGACACAGGTATTATATACTTTCCTCTTGAGGGGATAACGGCAACCTGCTATTCATCATCTGAGAATGCCTGCCAAACGCACCCCAGCCCATTCTTGTTCTTCTGAATATTTCTGTCTTATGATCCGCATCCGCTGTCACTACCTGACCTAAGTTGGTGTATTCCCTTACGACTTCCAGTGCCTCGCTGCCTATTGTAAATTGCGGTTTTCTTCGGAGACTGTTAAGCATTACTTTAGTTTCCTGCAGATTAGTTTTTAGACCCACTCTTCTGCTTTGCCTATCCAGGTCACTGAACATGCATTGCAATTGGTCCCCTGAGGTACTAAGCAAGGCAATGTCATCAGCGAATCGCGAGTTACCAAGCTATTCTCGATTAACTTTTATCCCCAATTCTTCCCAATCCATGTCTCTGAATACCTCCTGTAAAATAAAATGCCCAAATAAAACAAAGCATTTTGGGGGCCGTTGACCGTGCTGACGCAGTGTGATTTCTGCACAGTGCTCTAAATGTCAAAGTGAAAAAATGAAAAAAAGGTGTGGATAAACGACATGAGTAAGAATGACTCCCTTGCAGTGTGCATTCAGCTGTGCCGCTTTGCACTTTCCATTGCGCTTCAACTGGTATAGACCGGGGGAATCCGACTGTCCATTTAAAACAAAGCATTGAGGGGACTTTTGACCATGCTGACGCAATGTGATTTCTGCCCAGTCCCCTATATGTCAACTTGATAAAATCAACAAGGCGTGGGTAAACGAAGGGACTAACAATGACTCCCATGAGGTGCGACTAGAGCAGCACAGCTTTGCACTGTCTGGTGTGGTTTACCTGTCATGCACCGTGGGAATCTCACTGTGCACTTAAAACAAATGATTGTGAAGGCTGTTGCCGATGCTGACACAATGTGATTTCTGCCCAGTGCTATTTAATGTCAACGTGAAGAAATGCAAGAAGGTGTGTATGCGATGAGAGTAACAATGACTCCCTCGAGGTGCGACTAGAGCAGTGCGGCTCTTGCGCAGTCTGCTGCACTCCAACTGGCATAGATCGGGGGAATCCGACTGTCCATTTAAAACAAATGATTACGCGGGCCGTTCACCATGCTGACGCAATGTGATTTCTGCCTAGTGCTCTAAACGGCAAAGTGATGAAATAAAGAAATGCCTGGATAAAGGACAGGTGTAAGAGTGACTCCTGTGAGGTGCGGCTGGAGCAGTGCAGCTCTTGCGCGGTATGGTACGCCTCAACTGGCATGGACGGGCGGAATTCACTGTCCAAATGAAACAAAGCATTCTGGGAGCCAGTGCTCTAAATGTCAACGTGAAGAAATGCAAAAAGGTGGGTATAAAGGACAGGAGTAAGAATGACTCCCGTGCAGAGTTTATTGAGCGGTTTCGCTTTGTGCTATCCATTGTGCTTCATTTGGTATGGACCGGTGGAATCCAACTGTCCATTAAAACAAAGCTTTGCGAAGACTTTTGATCATGCTGACGTAATGTGACTTCTGCCCAGCGCTCTAAATATCAACGTGAAGAAATGCAACAAGGCATGGCTACACAAAGCGAGTAACAATGGCCCTCTTGAGGTGCGGCTAGAGCAGTGTGGCGCTTGCGCTGCCTGGTGCGCTTCAACTGGCATGGACCGGGAGAATCCGACTCTCCAAATAAAACTATGCATTTTGAGGGCCGTTGACCATGCTGACGCAATGTGATTTCTGCCCAGGTCTGTAAATGTCAACGTGCAGAAATGAAAAAAAAAGGCGTGGTTAAACGACAGGAGTAAGAATGACTCCCTTGCAGTGTGGATTCAGGAGTGGCGCTTTATGCTATCTGTTGTGCTTCAACTGGCATGGACCGGCTGAAACTGACTGTCCACTTAAAACAAAGCATTGCAAGGACTTTTGACGATGCTGACGCAATGTGATTTGTGCCCAGGGCTCTAAATGTCAATGTGAGGAAATGGAACAAAGCGTGGGTGAACGACGTTAGTAACAATGACTCCCTTGAGGTGCGGCAGTGCTGCTTTGCACTGTCTGGTGTGGTTCAACTGGAATGCACAGGGGGAATCTTACTGTGCTTTTAAAAGATATTGACACGTGTATTTATATTTATCGGGCGACCAGGTTTCACCGCCTAACAAATCTTATCGCGCAGCGCGGGACGCGCTTGCATGTATCCGAAGTTTCTGGAAAGTTATCGATGCTTCTATCCGCGTGTCTGTTGTCGCCGAACCTTGTGTTATCAGATTTCATCGCGTGACACGAATGGTGTAGAACTTTGTGGAAGACACGCGGGTCCCATCAGGTAATCTGGAACATTCGACGACTGATCTATAAAAGCCGACGCGCTTGACCCGCTGATCAGTTTTTCCGACGATCGCCGACCGTGTTCGCCGCTATCGTTGTACTATAAGTGTAGCCTGTTTTTGTGGGCACAGGTTCGCCCAATAAAAGTTAGTTTTCTCGTTCACAGTATTGCTACTGTGTTATTGCTTCTTTCTTCACCGTCACTACCACGTGACATCTGGTGGAGGTGCTTTTCGTCCATGTACAGGACGCCCCCGACAAGCCGTGATCCCAGCCCAGACCGCGAACAGAACACCAACGCAATCCCGGACCACCGAGCAAGCCGCCGTCTTCAACAGCTGCCCCCGGAGCACGGACTTCTACCTGAGAAGACCAAGAAGATTGTGGCCAAGGCAACCGCAATGGCAGCCCCAGCGTCCCCCATCGTCCTGCAGCAACCCAGGGAACCACCGACGTTCCGCGGTTCCACATTTGAGGACCCGGAAACCTGGCTGGAAACGTATGAGAGGGTCGCTACGTTTAACAACTGGGCAAGCGACGAGAAGCTACGACATGTCTATTTCGCATTGGAGGACGCCGCCAAGACGTGGTTCGAGAATCGCGAAGCCACCTTGACGACGTGGGACCTCTTCCGAAGCGGCTTCCTGAAAACATTTCAAAGCGTCGTGCGAAAAGAGCGAGCCCAAGCTCTACTGGAGACAAGAGCGCAGCTGCCGAATGAGACGATCGCGATTTTCACTGAGGAAATGAGCCGTCTGTTCCGCCACGCCGACCCAGAAATGTCCGAGGAGAAGAAAGTACGTCTACTGATGCGTGGCGTAAAGGAGGAACTTTTCGCCGGTATGTTAAGAAGTCCACCGAAGACCGTCGACGAGTTTCTTCGTGAGGCGACGAGCATCGAGAAGACACTGGAATTGCGGAACCGGCAATTTGACCGACGCACCAAGCCAACAAGCTACTCCGGAATTCAATCACTGGCCACGGACGATTTATGCGAGACCATCAGGGCCATCGTGCGCGAAGAACTGCGCAAGGTCTTGCCATCGTCGCAGCCTCAAGTGGCCTCGATCGCCGACGTCGTGAAAGAAGAGGTGCACCGATCGCTAGGAGTTCCTGAGGTGCAACCACAATTACCGCAGCCCCAGCCAGAAGCGATGAATTACGCCGCCATCGCACGCCGTCAAGCTCCCCCTCCGCGACAACGCCAGGTCCCTGTAACGCCGCAATTCCGTCGTCCACCGCCGCCGCCGCCAGCACGCCCACCCGTCGCCCAGCGCACCTACGCGAGGAAGACGGACATTTGGTGCGCCCCCGACCACCGCCCGCTCTGCTACCACTGCGGCGAAGCCGGGCACGTGTACCGCCGATGCCCATACCGCGACCTGGGATTGCGAGGCTTCGCCGTGAACGCACAGCGCCCGAGGGAAGGTGAACGCCCTCGTGACATCGCCGATTACCTCGCCGCTACTCAGTGGAGCCCTCGACGACCGTCCCGTTCGCCGTCACCAGGCCGCTACCTGTCGCCGCAGCACCGACCATACACCGGCCCAGCCCGGGGCCGTTCTGCGAGCCCATATCCGGAAAACTAAAAGCAGCAACCGATGGAGGTGCGGTTGCTGTTCGTCGAATTGACGAAGATCCTCCGCCGCCGACGAAGACGACGAAGAAACCGTCTCGACGACCTAATGACGACACACCGCCGTCCCGACGAAGTCAGGAAGCCAAGACTACACCGACGAAAGACGACTTTACGACGCGACGTTCCAGCTTCAGTTCAACACGACGCAGCCGTGATCCGACGCCACGACCTAACTGCAACGCCAGACAAAGAACCACCGACCTTGACGTGCTTCTCGACGGCCACGCAGTCACTGCCTTAGTCGACACAGGGGCCGATTACTCCGTAATGAGTGGACGCATCGCCGCCCAGTTGAAGAAGGTTAAGACTGCATGGGAGGGCCCCCAAATTCGGACCGCTGGAGGGCACCTCATTACGCCGACTGGAATCTGCACGGCAAGAATTACCATTCATGACCGGACTTACCCTGCCACCTTCGTTATCCTGCAACAGTGTACACGAGACGTCATTCTCGGCATGGACTTCCTGAACCAACACGGCGCCATCATCGACCTGAAGTCGCAGTCAATAACGCTGTCGGAAGATCAAGCGATACCATCGGAGCGCCCTTGTAGCCACCACGCCTTGAGTGTGCTCGAAGACCAAGTGAGCATCCCGCCTCGCTCCAGCATCGTTATTTCGGTCGGCACCGAAACACCCGCTGACGTAGAAGGCGTCATCGAAGGCGACCAACGTCTACTACTCGACCGTGAAATTTGCGTCGCAAGAGGGATCGCTCGACTGCACGGAGGAAACACGAGAGTGTTGCTGACAAACTTCAGCCAGGAGTTCAAGCACATCAACAAGGGCACGACGATCGCATTCATCGAGGAAATACAGGAAACCAGCGATGCCTTCGTCCTCTCGGATTCTGTTGCATCTACCCCGACGACCGTAGTTCCCGAGCCAGACTTCAACATAAATCCAAGTCTCCCCGTGATTAAGAAGCAACAGCTCAGAAGTCTGCTTCGACGATACAAAGACTGCTTTTCGACGTCATCAAGGATTCGACAAACACCAGTCGCAAAGCATCGCATAATCACCGAAGAGAGCGCTCGACCACTACGCCAGAGCCCTTACCGAGTTTCGACGCGAGAACGCGAAGCTATAAGACAGCAAGTCGACGAAATGCTGCGCGACGACATCATCCAGCCGTCGAAGAGCCCGTGGGCGTCTCCAGTTGTTTTAGTGAAGAAAAAGGACGGAACCCTACGTTTCTGCGTCGATTATCGTCGACTGAACAAAATCACGAAGAAAGACGTATACCCCCTCCCACGGATAGACGACGCATTAGATCGGCTCTGCAATGCTAAATACTTCTCATCGATGGACCTCAAGTCTGGCTACTGGCAAATAGAAGTCGACGAAAGGGATCGCGAAAAGACCGCCTTCATCACGCCAGACGGCCTCTATGAATTCAAGGTTATGCCGTTTGGACTGTGCTCGGCGCCTGCAACGTTCCAGCGCGTGATGGACACGGTTTTAGCAGGATTGAAGTGGCAGACCTGTCTTGTTTACTTGGATGACGTCGTCGTCTTCGCCGGAAATTTCGACGATCACCTTAAGCGGCTTGCGACAGTATTAGAGGCCATCAAGTCATCAGGGCTCACCCTGAAGCCGGAAAAGTGTCACTTCGCTTACGATGAGCTTCTATTCCTAGGCCATGTCATCAGCAAATCTGGAGTACGCCCCGACCCTCAGAAGACAGCTGCCATCGCAAAGTTCCCGCAGCCAATCGACAAGAAGGCAGTGCGCAGATTCCTTGGCATGTGTGCCTACTATAGGCGCTTTGTCAAGGACTTTTCACGCATCGCTGAGCCGCTGACGCAGCTAACTAAATGCGACGTCGAGTTCAAGTGGGAAACGCCGCAGGCCGAGGCATTTCAAGAACTCAAACGACGCATGCAGTCGCCGCCCGTACTTGCGCACTTCGACGATCACGCCGATACCGAAATCCACACTGACGCCAGTAGCCTAGGCCTCGGCGCCGTCCTGGTCCAGAGAAAAGATGGACATGAACACGTGATAGCTTACGCTAGCCGGTCGTTGTCAAAAGCGGAAGGCAATTATTCTACAACCGAAAAGGAATGCCTCGCCATCGTTTGGGCTACAGCGAAATTTCGCCCTTACCTATATGGCAGGCCATTCAAAGTCGTCAGCGACCATCACGCCTTGTGTTGGCTAGCGAATTTAAAGGATCCCTCAGGACGGCTGGCACGGTGGAGCCTCAGACTACAAGAATACGACATCACCGTAACATACAAGTCCGGACGAAAACACTCAGACGCCGATTGCCTATCCCGCGCCCCCATTGACCCGCCGCCGCAAGATGACGAGGATGACGACGCCTTCCTTGGAATAATAAGCGCGGAAGACTTCACCGAACAACAACGAGCGGACCCGGAACTTAAAGGCCTCGTCGATTATTTGGAAGGGCACACCGACGTTGTCCCCAGGGCATTTAAGCGCGGATTATCTTCCTTCACGCTTCAAGACAGTCTACTAGTGAAGAAGAACTTCTCGCCAGTCCGCGCCAATTACCTTCTTGTTGTCCCGTCAGGACTTCGTCCAGAAGTATTGCATGCCCTACATGACGATCCGACCGCTGGACACCTCGGATTTTCCCGGACACTATCAAGGATACAAGAAAAGTATTATTGGCCGCGCCTGACTGCCGACGTCGCCCGTTATGTCAGAACATGCCGAGACTGTCAGCGACGCAAGACACCGCCGACAAGGCCAGCCGGATTACTACAGCCAATCGAGCCTCCTTGCCGACCATTCCAGCAGATCGGGATGGACTTGCTGGGACCCTTTCCGACGTCAATAACCGGAAATAAGTGGATCGTCGTGGCGACGGACTACCTCACCCGCTTCGCTGAAACAAAAGCACTGCCGAAAGGTAGCGCAGCCGAAGTGGCGAAATTCTTTATCGAAAACATCCTGCTGCGACATGGCGCCCCAGAAGTCCTCATCACCGACCGAGGAACGGCCTTTACAGCGGAGCTCACCCAAGCCATTCTGAAATACAGTCAGACAAGGCACAGGAGGACAACGGCTTACCACCCGCAGACGAATGGTCTCACGGAGCGGCTGAATAAGACCCTCGCCGACATGCTAGCGATGTACGTCGACGTCGAACACAAGACCTGGGATGCCGTCCTGCCATACGTAACATTCGCTTATAACACGGCGGTGCAAGAAACAACACAGATCACGCCGTTCAAGTTGGTTTACGGCAGGAACCCGACGACGACGCTCGACGCCATGCTGCCGCACGTAACGGACGAAGAGAATCTTGACGTCGCTACCTATCTCCAGCGCGCCGAAGAAGCCCGACAGCTCGCCCGCCTGCGAATCAAGAACCAGCAGAGGACCGACAGCCGACACTACAATCTCCGACGACGCTTCGTCGAATACCAGCCCGGCGACCGTGTTTGGGTATGGACCCCTATACGCCGACGAGGACTGAGCGAGAAGCTTTTGCGTCGCTATTTTGGACCGTATAAGATCATCCGACGTATTGGTGCACTGGACTACGAGGTCGTGCCAGACGGCATTTCGCTGTCACAGCGGCGCCGCTCACGACCTGAAATTGTCCACGTTGTGCGGCTCAAGCCGTACCACCAGCGTTGACGAACTTTGGGACTTCGCGTAACTCACCTTTGGACTTTATTTCTTTTCGTTGTTTTGTTACTTATGTTTAATAAGTGTCCCTTTGTGTTTCGCTCTCTTTGTAGCATCGGGACGATGCTTTTTAAGAGGGGGGTATTGACACGTGTATTTATATTTATCGGGCGACCAGGTTTCACCGCCTAACAAATCTTATCGCGCAGCGCGGGACGCGCTTGCATGTATCCGAAGTTTCTGGAAAGTTATCGATGCTTCTATCCGCGTGTCTGTTGTCGCCGAACCTTGTGTTATCAGATTTCATCGCGTGACACGAATGGTGTAGAACTTTGTGGAAGACACGCGGGTCCCATCAGGTAATCTGGAACATTCGACGACTGATCTATAAAAGCCGACGCGCTTGACCCGCTGATCAGTTTTTCCGACGATCGCCGACCGTGTTCGCCGCTATCGTTGTACTATAAGTGTAGCCTGTTTTTGTGGGCACAGGTTCGCCCAATAAAAGTTAGTTTTCTCGTTCACAGTATTGCTACTGTGTTATTGCTTCTTTCTTCACCGTCACTACCACGTGACAATATAATAGCGAGGGCGGTTGACCATTTTTATGCAAGGTGATTTGTGCCCAGTGCCCTAAATGTCAACCTGAAGAAATAGAACAAGGCGTTGGGGAGCTAAGTGAGTAACAATGACTCCCTTGAGCTGCGGCTAGAGCAGTGCGGCTCTAGCGCTGCCTGGTGCGCTTCAACTGGGATAGATCGGGGTAATCCGACTGTCCATTTAAAACAAATGATTGCGAGGGCCGTTGACCATGCTGACGCAATTTGATTTCTGCCTAGTGCTTTAAACGTGAAATAAATAAATTAAGGAAAGGGCTGGATAAACGACAGGAGTAACTATGACACCCTTTAGGTGCGGCTAGCGCAGTGCAGCTCTTGCGCGGTCTGGTGCGAATGAACTGGCATGGACTGACAGAATCCACTGTCCAAATAAAACAAACCATTCTGGGGGCCGTTGAGCATGCTGACGCAGTGTGATTTCTGCACAGTGCTCTAAATGTCGAAGTGAAAAAATGAAAAAAAAAGCGTGGATAAAAGACAGGAGTAAGAATGACTCCCTTGCAGTGTGGATTGAGCTGTGCCGCTTTGCACTTTCCGTTGCGCTTCAACTGGTATGGACCGGGAGAATCTGACTGTCCATTTAAAACAAAGCATTGCGAGGACTTTTGACCATGCTGATGCAATGTGATCTCTGCCCAGTCCCCTATATGTCAACTTGATAAAATCAACAAGGCGAGGGTAAACGAAGAGACTAACAATGACTCCCATGAGGTGCGACTAGAGCAGCACGGCTCTGCACTGTCTGGTGTGGCTTACCTGGCATGCACCGGGGGAATCTCACTGTGCACTTAAAACAAATGATTGTGAAGGCTGTTGCCGATGCTGACGCAATGTGATTTCTGCCTAGTGCTCTAAACGGCAAAGTGATGAAATAAAGAAATGCCTGGATAAAGGACAGGTGTAACAGTGACTCCTGTGAGGTGCGGCTGGAGCAGTGCAGCTCTTGCGCGGTATGGTACGCCTCAACTGGCATGGACGGGCGGAATTCACTGTCCAAATGAAAAAAAGCATTCTGGGAGCCAGTGCTCTAAATGTCAACGTGAAGAAATGCAAAAAGGTGGGTATAAAGGACAGGAGTAAGAATGACTCCCGTGCAGAGTTTATTGAGCAGTTTCGCTTTGTGCTATCCATTGTGCTTCATTTGGTATGGACCGGTGGAATCCAACTGTCCATTAAAACAAAGCTTTGCGAAGACATTTGATCATGCTGACGTAATGTGACTTCTGCCCAGCGCTCTAAATGTCAACGTGAAGAAATGCAACAAGGCATGGCTACACAAAGCGAGTAACAATCGCTCTCTTGAGGTGCGGCTAGAGCAGTGTGGCGCTTGCGCTGCCTGGTGCGCTTCAACTGGCATGGACCGGGAGAATCCGACTCCCCAAATAAAACAATGCATTTTGAGGGCCGTTGACCATGCTGACGCAATGTGATTTCTGCCCAGGTCTGTAAATGTCAACGTGCAGAAATGAAAAAAAGGCGTGGTTAAACGACAGGAGTAAGAATGACTCCCTTGCAGTGTGCATTCAGCTGTGCCGCTTTGCACTTTCCATTGCGCTTGAACTGGTATAGACCGGGGGAATCCGACTGTCCATTTAAAACAAAGCATTGCGGGGACTTTTGACCACGCTGACGCAATGTGATTTCTGCCCAGTCCCCTATATGTCAACTTGATAAAATGCAACAAGGCGTGGGTAAACGAAGAGACTAACAATGACTCCCATGAGGTGCGACTAGAGCAGCACAGGTCTGTACTGTCTGGTGTGGCTTACCTGGCATGCACCGCGGGAATCTCACTGTGCACTTAAAACAAACGATTGTGAAGGCTGTTGCCGATGCTGACACTATGTGATTTCTGCCCAGTGCTATTTAATGTCAACGTGAAGAAATGCAAGAAGGTGTGAATGCGATGAGAGTAACAATGACTCCCGCGAGGTGCGACTAGAGCAGTGCGGCTCTTGCGCAGTCTGCTGCACTCCAACTGGCATAGATCGGGGGAATCCGACTGTCCATTTAAAACAAATAATTGCGCGGGCCGTTCACCATGCTGACGCAATGTGATTTCTGCCTAGTGCTATAAACGGCAAAGTGATGAAATAAAGAAATGCCTGGATAAAGGACAGGTGTAAGAGTGACTCCTGTGAGGTGCGGCTGGAGCAGTGCAGCTCTTGCGCGGTATGGTACGCCTCAACTGGCATGGACGGGCGGAATTCACTGTCCAAATGAAACAAAGCATTCTGGGAGCCAGTGCTCTAAATGTCAACGTGAAGAAATGCAAAAAGGTGGGTATAAAGGACAGGAGTAAGAATGACTCCCGTGCAGAGTTTATTGAGCAGTTTCGCTTTGTGCTATCCATTGTGCTTCATTTGGTATGGACCGGTGGAATCCAACTGTCCATTAAAACAAAGCTTTGCGAAGACTTTTGATCATGCTGACGTAATGTGACTTCTGCCCAGCGCTCCAAATGTCAACGTGAAGAAATGCAACAAGGCATGGCTACACAAAGCGAGTAACAATGGCTCTCTTGAGGTGCGGCTAGAGCAGTGTGGCGCTTGCGCTGCCTGGTGCGCTTCAACTGGCATGGACCGGGAGAATCCGACTCTCCAAATAAAACAATGCATTTTGAGGGCCGTTGACCATGCTGACGCAATGTGATCTCTGCCCAGGTCTGTAAATGTCAACGTGCAGAAATGAAAAAAAGGCGTGGATAAACGACAGGAGTAAGGATGACTCCCTTGCAGTGTGGATTCAGGAGTGGCGCTTTATGCTATCTGTTGTGCATCAACTGGCATGGACCGGCTGAAACTGACTGTCCACTTAAAACAAAGCATTGCAAGGACTTTTGACGATGCTGACGCAATGTGATTTGTGCCCAGGGCTCTAAATGTCAATGTGAGGAAATGGAACATAGCGTGGGTGAAGGACGTTAGTAACAATGACTCCCTTGAGGTGCGGCTAGAACAGTGCTGCTTTGCACTGTCTGGTGTGGTTCAACTGGAATGCACAGGGGGAATCTTACTGTGCTTTTAAAAGATATAATTGCGAGGGCGGTTGACCATTTTTATGCAAGGTGATTTGTGCCCAGTGCCCTAAATGTCAACCTGAAGAAATAGAACAAGGCGTGGGGGAGCTAAGTGAGTAACAATGACTCCCTTGAGCTGCGGCTAGAGCAGTGCGGCTCTAGCGCTGCCTGGTGCGCTTCAACTGGGATAGATCGGGGTAATCCGACTGTCCATTTAAAACAAATGATTGCGAGGGCCGTTGACCATGCTGACGCAATTTGATTTCTGCCTAGTGCTTTAAACGTGAAATAAATAAATTAAGGAAAGGTCTGGATAAACGACAGGAGTAACTATGACACCCTTTAGGTGCGGCTAGCGCAGTGCAGCTCTTGCGCGGTCTGGTGCGAATGAACTGGCATGGACTGACAGAATCCACTGTCCAAATAAAACAAACCATTCTGGGGGCCGTTGAGCATGCTGACGCAGTGTAATTTCTGCACAGTGCTCTAAATGTCGAAGTGAAAAAATGAAAAAAAAGCGTGGATAAAAGACAGGAGTAAGAATGACTCCCTTGCAGTGTGGATTGAGCTGTGCCGCTTTGCACTTTCCGTTGCGCTTCAACTGGTATGGACCGGGAGAATCTGACTGTCCATTTAAAACAAAGCATTGCGAGGACTTTTGACCATGCTGATGCAATGTGATCTCTGCCCAGTCCCCTATATGTCAACTTGATAAAATCAACAAGGCGAGGGTAAACGAAGAGACTAACAATGACTCCCATGAGGTGCGACTAGAGCAGCACGGCTCTGCACTGTCTGGTGTGGCTTACCTGGCATGCACCGGGGGAATCTCACTGTGCACTTAAAACAAATGATTGTGAAGGCTGTTGCCGATGCTGACGCAATGTGATTTCTGCCTAGTGCTCTAAACGGCAAAGTGATGAAATAAAGAAATGCCTGGATAAAGGACAGGTGTAACAGTGACTCCTGTGAGGTGCGGCTGGAGCAGTGCAGCTCTTGCGCGGTATGGTACGCCTCAACTGGCATGGACGGGCGGAATTCACTGTCCAAATGAAACAAAGCATTCTGGGAGCCAGTGCTCTAAATGTCAACGTGAAGAAATGCAAAAAGGTGGGTATAAAGGACAGGAGTAAGAATGACTCCCGTGCAGAGTTTATTGAGCAGTTTCGCTTTGTGCTATCCATTGTCCTTCATTTGGTATGGACCGGTGGAATCCAACTGTCCATTAAAACAAAGCTTTGCGAAGACTTTTGATCATGCTGACGTAATGTGACTTCTGCCCAGCGCTCTAAATGTCAACGTGAAGAAATGCAACAAGGCATGGCTACACAAAGCGAGTAACAATCGCTCTCTTGAGGTGCGGCTAGAGCAGTGTGGCGCTTGCGCTGCCTGGTGCGCTTCAACTGGCATGGACCGGGAGAATCCGACTCTCCAAATAAAACAATGCATTTTGAGGGCCGTTGACCATGCTGACGCAATGTGATTTCTGCCCATGTCTGTAAATGTCAACGTGCAGAAATGAAAAAAAGGCGTGGTTAAACGACAGGAGTAAGAATGACTCCCTTGCAGTGTGCATTCAGCTGTGCCGCTTTGCACTTTCCATTGCGCTTGAACTGGTATAGACCGGGGGAATCCGACTGTCCATTTAAAACAAAGCATTGCGGGGACTTTTGACCACGCTGACGCAATGTGATTTCTGCCCAGTCCCCTATATGTCAACTTGATAAAATGCAACAAGGCGTGGGTAAACGAAGAGACTAACAATGACTCCCATGAGGTGCGACTAGAGCAGCACAGGTCTGCACTGTCTGGTGTGGCTTACCTGGCATGCACCGCGGGAATCTCACTGTGCACTTAAAACAAACGATTGTGAAGGCTGTTGCCGATGCTGACACTATGTGATTTCTGCCCAGTGCTATTTAATGTCAACGTGAAGAAATGCAAGAAGGTGTGAATGCGATGAGAGTAACAATGACTCCCGCGAGGTGCGACTAGAGCAGTGCGACTCTTGCGCAGTCTGCTGCACTCCAACTGGCATAGATCGGGGGAATCCGACTGTCCATTTAAAACAAATGATTACGCGGGCCGTTCACCATGCTGACGCAATGTGATTTCTGCCTAGTGCTATAAACGGCAAAGTGATGAAATAAAGAAATGCCTGGATAAAGGACAGGTGTAAGAGTGACTCCTGTGAGGTGCGGCTGGAGCAGTACAGCTCTTGCGCGGTATGGTACGCCTCAACTGGCATGGACGGGCGGAATTCACTGTCCAAATGAAACAAAGCATTCTGGGAGCCAGTGCTCTAAATGTCAACGTGAAGAAATGCAAAAAGGTGGGTATAAAGGACAGGAGTAAGAATGACTCCCGTGCAGAGTTTATTGAGCAGTTTCGCTTTGTGCTATCCATTGTGCTTCATTTGGTATGGACCGGTGGAATCCAACTGTCCATTAAAACAAAGCTTTGCGAAGACTTTTGATCATGCTGACGTAATGTGACTTCTGCCCAGCGCTCTAAATGTCAACGTGAAGAAATGCAACAAGGCATGGCTACACAAAGCGAGTAACAATGGCCCTCTTGAGGTGCGGCTAGAGCAGTGTGGCGCTTGCGCTGCCTGGTGCGCTTCAACTGGCATGGACCGGGAGAATCCGACTCTCCAAATAAAACAATGCATTTTGAGGGCCGTTGACCATGCTGACGCAATGTGATTTCTGCCCAGGTCTGTAAATGTCAACGTGCAGAAATGAAAAAAAAGGCGTGGTTAAACGACAGGAGTAAGAATGACTCCCTTGCAGTGTGGATTCAGGAGTGGCGCTTTATGCTATCTGTTGTGCTTCAACTGGCATGGACCGGCTGAAACTGACTGTCCACTTAAAACAAAGCATTGCAAGGACTTTTGACGATGCTGACGCAATGTGATTTGTGCCCAGGGCTCTAAATGTCAATGTGAGGAAATGGAACAAAGCGTGGGTGAAGGACGTTAGTAACAATGACTCCCTTGAGGTGCGGCTAGAACAGTACTGCTTTGCACTGTCTGGTGTGGTTCAACTGGAATGCACAGGGGGAATCTTACTGTGCTTTTAAAAGATATAATTGCGAGGGCGGTTGACCATTTTTATGCAAGGTGATTTGTGCCCAGTGCCCTAAATGTCAACCTGAAGAAATAGAACAAGGCGTGGGGGAGCTAAGTGAGTAACAATGACTCCCTTGAGCTGCGGCTAGAGCAGTGCGGCTCTAGCGCTGCCTGGTGCGCTTCAACTGGGATAGATCGGGGTAATCCGACTGTCCATTTAAAACAAATGATTGCGAGGGCCGTTGACCATGCTGACGCAATTTCATTTCTGCCTAGTGCTTTAAACGTGAAATAAATAAATTAAGGAAAGGGCTGGATAAACGACAGGAGTGACTATGACACCCTTTAGGTGCGGCTAGCGCAGTGCAGCTCTTGCGCGGTCTGGTGCGAATGAACTGGCATGGACTGACAGAATCCACTGTCCAAATAAAACAAACCATTCTGGGGGCCGTTGAGCATGCTGACGCAGTGTGATTTCTGCACAGTGCTCTAAATGTCGAAGTGAAAAAATGAAAAAAAAAGCGTGGATAAAAGACAGGAGTAAGAATGACTCCCTTGCAGTGTGGATTGAGCTGTGCCGCTTTGCACTTTCCGTTGCGCTTCAACTGGTATGGACCGGGAGAATCTGACTGTCCATTTAAAACAAAGCATTGCGAGGACTTTTGACCATGCTGATGCAATGTGATCTCTGCCCAGTCCCCTATATGTCAACTTGATAAAATCAACAAGGCGAGGGTAAACGAAGAGACTAACAATGACTCCCATGAGGTGCGACTAGAGCAGCACGGCTCTGCACTGTCTGGTGTGGCTTACCTGGCATGCACCGGGGGAATCTAACTCTGCCATGAAAAGAAATGATTGCGAAGGCCGTTGACCATGCTGACACAATGTGATTTCTGCCCAGTGCTATTTAATGTCAACGTGAAGAAATGCAAAAAAGGTGTGTGTAAGCGATGAGAGTAACAATGACACCCTTGAGGTGTGACTAGAGCAGCGCAGCATTTGCACAGTCTGCTGCACTCCAGCTGGCATAGATCGGGGGAATCCGACTGTCCAATTAAAACAAATGATTGTGAGTGCCGTCGACCATGCTGACGGAATGTGATTTCTGCCCAGTGCTCTAAACGTCAAAGTGAAGTAATTAAAAAAAAAGGACGGATAAACGACAGGAGTAACAATGACTCCCTCGTGGTGCGGCTATCGCAGTGCGGCTATTGCGTGGTCTTGTGCGCCTCAACTGGCATGGACCGGCGGAATCATCATCAGCATAGGCCTGGTTACGCCTACTGCAGGGCAAAGGCCTCTCCCATACATCTCCAACAACCCCGATCATGTACTAAGTGTGGCCATGTCGTCCCTGCAAACTTCTGAATCTCATGCGCCCGCCTAACTTTCTGCCGCCCTCTGCTAAGCTTCTCTTCCCTTGGAATCCATTCCGTAACCCTCAATGACCATCGGTTATCTTCCCTCCTCATTGCGTATCTTGCCCATGCCCCTTTCTTTTTCTTGATTTCAACTAAGATGTCATTAAGTCGCGTTTGTTCCCTCACCCAATCTGCTCTTTTCTTATCCTTGAACGTTACACCTATCATTCTTCTTTCCATAGCTCGTTGTGTCGTCCTCAATATGAGCAGAACCCTTTTCGTAAGCCTCAAGGTTTCTGCCCCATAGGTGAGTGCTGGTAAGACACAGGTATTATATACTTTCCTCTTGAGGGGATAACGGCAACCTGCTATTCATCATCTGAGAATGCCTGCCAAACACACCCCAGCCCATTCTTGTTCTTCTGAATATTTCTGTCTTATGATCCGCATCCGCTGTCACTACCTGACCTAAGTTGGTGTATCCCCTTACGACTTCCAGTGCCTCGCTGCCTATTGTAAATTGCGGGTTTCTTCGGAGACTGTTAAGCATTACTTTAGTTTCCTGCAGATTAATTTTTAGACCCACTCTTCTGCTTTGCCTATCCAGGTCACTGAACATGCATTGCAATTGGTCCCCTGAGGTACTAAGCAAGGCAATGTCATCAGCGAATCGCGAGTTACCAAGCTATTCTCGATTAACTTTTATCCCCAATTCTTCCCAATCCATGTCTCTGAATACCTCCTGTAAAATAAAATGCCCAAATAAAACAAAGCATTTTGGGGGCCGTTGACCGTGCTGACGCAGTGTGATTTCTGCACAGTGCTCTAAATGTCAAAGTGAAAAAATGAAAAAAAGGTGTGGATAAACGACATGAGTAAGAATGACTCCCTTGCAGTGTGCATTCAGCTGTGCCGCTTTGCACTTTCCATTGCGCTTCAACTGGTATAGACCGGGGGAATCCGACTGTCCATTTAAAACAAAGCATTGCGGGGACTTTTGACCATGCTGACGCAATGTGATTTCTGCCCAGTCCCCTATATGTCAACTTGATAAAATCAACAAGGCGTGGGTAAACGAAGGGACTAACAATGACTCCCATGAGGTGCGACTAGAGCAGCACAGCTTTGCACTGTCTGGTGTGCTTTACCTGTCATGCACCGGGGGAATCTCACTGTGCACTTAAAACAAATGATTGTGAAGGCTGTTGCCGATGCTGACACAATGTGATTTCTGCCCAGTGCTATTTAATGTCAACGTGAAGAAATGCAAGAAGGTGTGTATCCGATGAGAGTAACAATGACTCCCTCGAGGTGCGACTAGAGCAGTGCGGCTCTTGCGCAGTCTGCTGCACTCCAACTGGCATAGATCGGGGGAATCCGACTGTCCATTTAAAACAAATGATTACGCGGGCCGTTCACCATGCTGACGCAATGTGATTTCTGCCTAGTGCTCTAAACGGCAAAGTGATGAAATAAAGAAATGCCTGGATAAAGGACAGGTGTAAGAGTGACTCCTGTGAGGTGCGGCTGGAGCAGTGCAGGTCTTGCGCGGTATGGTACGCCTCAACTGGCATGGACGGGCGGAATTCACTGTCCAAATGAAACAAAGCATTCTGGGAGCCAGTGCTCTAAATGTCAACGTGAAGAAATGCAAAAAGGTGGGTATAAAGGACAGGAGTAAGAATGACTCCCGTGCAGAGTTTATTGAGCAGTTTCGCTTTGTGCTATCCATTGTGCTTCATTTGGTATGGACCGGTGGAATCCAACTGTCCATTAAAACAAAGCTTTGCGAAGACTTTTGATCATGCTGACGTAATGTGACTTCTGCCCAGCGCCCTAAATGTCAACGTGAAGAAATGCAACAAGGCATGGCTACACAAAGCGAGTAACAATGGCTCTCTTAAGGTGCGGCTAGAGCAGTGTGGCGCTTGCGCTGCCTGGTGCGCTTCAACTGGCATGGACCGGGAGAATCCGACTCTCGAAATAAAACAATGCATTTTGAGGGCCGTTGACCATGCTGACACAATGTAATTTCTGCCCAGGTCTGAAAATGTCAACGTGCAGAAATGAAAAAAAAGGCGTGGTTAAACGACAGGAGTAAGAATGACTCCCTTGCAGTGTGGATTCAGGAGTGGCGCTTTATGCTATCTGTTGTGCTTCAACTGGCATGGACCGGCTGAAACTGACTGTCCACTTAAAACAAAGCATTGCAAGGACTTTTGACGATGCTGACGCAATGTGATTTGTGCCCAGGGCTCTAAATGTCAATGTGAGGAAATGGAACAAAGCGTGGGTGAAGGACGTTAGTAACAATGACACCCTTGAGGTGCGGCTAGAACAGTGCTGCTTTGCACTGTCTGGTGTGGTTCAACTGGAATGCACAGGGGGAATCTTACTGTGCTTTTAAAAGATATAATTGCGAGGGCGGTTGACCATTTTTATGCAAGGTGATTTGTGCCCAGTGCCCTAAATGTCAACCTGAAGAAATAGAACAAGGCGTGGGGGAGCTAAGTGAGTAACAATGACTCCCTTGAGCTGCGGCTAGAGCAGTGCGGCTCTAGCGCTGCCTGGTGCGCTTCAACTGGGATAGATCGGGGTAATCCGACTGTCCATTTAAAACAAATGATTGCGAGGGCCGTTGACCATGCTGACGCAATTTGATTTCTGCCTAGTGCTTTAAACGTGAAATAAATAAATTAAGGAAAGGGCTGGATAAACGACAGGAGTAACTATGACACCCTTTAGGTGCGGCTAGCGCAGTGCAGCTCTTGCGCGGTCTGGTGCGAATTAACTGGCATGGACTGACAGAATCCACTGTCCAAATAAAACAAACCATTCTGGGGGCCGTTGAGCATGCTGACGCAGTGTGATTTCTGCATAGTGCTCTAAATGTCGAAGTGAAAAAATGAAAAAAAAAGCGTGGATAAAAGACAGGAGTAAGAATGACTCCCTTGCACAGTGTGTTGAGCTGTGCCGCTTTGCACTTTCCGTTGCGCTTCAACTGGTATGGACCGCGAGAATCTGACTGTCCATTTAAAACAAAGCATTGCGAGGACTTTTGACCATGCTGATGCAATGTGATCTCTGCCCAGTCCCCTATATGTCAACTTGATAAAATCAACAAGGCGAGGGTAAACGAAGAGACTAACAATGACTCCCATGAGGTGCGACTAGAGCAGCACGGCTCTGCACTGTCTGGTGTGGCTTACCTGGCATGCACCGGGGGAATCTCACTGTGCACTTAAAACAAATGATTGTGAAGGCTGTTGCCGATGCTGACACAATGTGATTTCTGCCCAGTGCTATTTAATGTCAACGTGAAGAAATGCAAGAAGGTGTGTGTAAGCTATGAGAGTAACAATGACTCCCTTGAGGTGCGACTAGAACAGTGCAGCTTTTGCACAGTCTGCTGCACTCCAGCTGGCATAGATCGGGGGAATCCGACTGTCCATTTAAAACAAATGATTGCGAGGGCCGTCGACCATGCTGACGCAATGTGATTTCTGCCCAGTGCTCTAAACGTGAAACTGAAGTAAATAAAAAAAGGCATGGATAAACTACAGGAGTCACAATGACTTCCTTGTGGTGCGGCTATCGCAGTGCGGCTCTTGCGTGGTCTTGTGCGCCTCAACTGGCATGGACCGGCGGAATCATCATCAGCATCAGCCTGGTTACGCCTACTGCAGGGCAAAGGCCTCTCCCATACATCTCCAACAACCCCGATCATGTACTAAGTGTGGCCATGTCGTCCCCGCAAACTTCTGAATCTCATGCGCCCGCCTAACTTTCTGCCGCCCTCTGCTAAGCTTCTCTTCCCTTGGAATCCATTCCGTAACCCTCAATGACCATCGGTTATCTTCCCTCCTCATTGCGTATCCTGCCCATGCCCCTTTCTTTTTCTTGATTTCAACTAAGATGTCATTAAGTCGCGTTTGTTCCCTCACCCAATCTGCTCTTTTCTTATCCTTGAACGTTACACCTATCATTCTTCTTTCCATAGCTCGTTGTGTCGTCCTCAATATGAGCAGAAACCTTTTCGTAAGCCTCAAGGTTTCTGCCCCATAGGTGAGTGCTGGTAAGACACAGGTATTATATACTTTCCTCTTGAGGGGATAACGGCAACCTGCTATTCATCATCTGAGAATGCCTGCCAAACGCACCCCAGCCCATTCTTGTTCTTCTGAATATTTCTGTCTGATGATCCGCATCCGCTGTCACTACCTGACCTAAGTTGGTGTATTCCCTTACGACTTCCAGTGCCTCGCTGCCTATTGTAAATTGCGGTTTTCTTCGGAGACTGTTAAGCATTACTTTAGTTTCCTGCAGATTAATTTTTAAACCCACTCTTCTGCTTTGCCTATCCAGGTCACTGAACATGCATTGCAATTGGTCCCCTGAGGTACTAAGCAAGGCAATGTCATCAGCGAATCGCGAGTTACCAACTATTCTCGATTAACTTTTATCCCCAATTCTTCCCAATCCATGTCTCTGAATACCTCCTGTAAAATAAAATGCCCAAATAAAACAAAGCATTTTGGGGGCCGTTGACCGTGCTGACGCAGTGTGATTTCTGCACAGTGCTCTAAATGTCAAAGTGAAAAAATGAAAAAAAGGTGTGGATAAACGACATGAGTAAGAATGACTACCTTGCAGTGTGCATTCAGCTGTGCCGCTTTGCACTTTCCATTGCGCTTCAACTGGTATAGACCGGGGGAATCCGACTGTCCATTTAAAACAAAGCATTGCGGGGACTTTTGACCATGCTGACGCAATGTGATTTCTGCCCAGTCCCCTATATGTCGACTTGATAAAATCAACAAGGCGTGGGTAAACGAAGAGACTAACAATGACTCCCATGAGGTGCGACTAGAGCAGCACAGCTTTGCACTGTCTGGTGTGGTTTACCTGTCATGCACCGGGGGAATCTCACTGTGCACTTAAAATAAATGATTGTGAAGGCTGTTGCCGATGCTGACACAATGTGATTTCTGCCCAGTGCTATTTAATGTCAACGTGAAGAAATGCAAGAAGGTGTGTATGCGATGAGAGTAACAATGACTCCCTCGAGGTGCGACTAGAGCAGTGCGGCTCTTGCGCAGTCTGCTGCACTCCAACTGGCATAGATCGGGGGAATCCGACTGTCCATTTAAAACAAATGATTACGCGGGCCGTTCACCATGCTGACGCAATGTGATTTCTGCCTAGTGCTCTAAACGGCAAAGTGATGAAATAAAGAAATGCATGGATAAAGGACAGGTGTAAGAGTGACTCCTGTGAGGTGCGGCTGGAGCAGTGCAGCTCTTGCGCGGTATGGTACGCCTCAACTGGCATGGACGGGCGGAATTCACTGTCCAAATGAAACAAAGCATTCTGGGAGCCAGTGCTCTAAATGTCAACGTGAAGAAATGCAAAAAGGTGGGTATAAAGGACAGGAGTAAGAATGACTCCCGTGCAGAGTTTATTGAGCAGTTTCGCTTTGTGCTATCCATTGTGCTTCATTTGGTATGGACCGGTGGAATCCAACTGTCCATTAAAACAAAGCTTTGCGAAGACTTTTGATCATGCTGACGTAATGTGACTTCTGCCCAGCGCTCTAAATGTCAACGTGAAGAAATGCAACAAGGCATGGCTACACAAAGCGAGTAACAATGGCCCTCTTGAGGTGCGGCTAGAGCAGTGTGGCGCTTGCGCTGCCTGGTGCGCTTCAACTGGCATGGACCGGGAGAATCCGACTCTCCAAATAAAACAATGCATTTTGAGGGCCGTTGACCATGCTGACGCAATGTGATTTCTGCCCAGGTCTGTAAATGTCAACGTGCAGAAATGAAAAAAAAGGCGTGGTTAAACGACAGGAGTAAGAATGACTCCCTTGCAGTGTGGATTCAGGAGTGGCGCTTTATGCTATCTGTTGTGCTTCAACTGGCATGGACCGGCTGAAACTGACTGTCCACTTAAAACAAAGCATTGCAAGGACTTTTGACGATGCTGACGCAATGTGATTTGTGCCCAGGGCTCTAAATGTCAATGTGAGGAAATGGAACAAAGCGTGGGTGAAGGACGTTAGTAACAATGACTCCCTTGAGGTGCGGCTAGAACAGTGCTGCTTTGCACTGTCTGGTGTGGTTCAACTGGAATGCACAGGGGGAATCTTACTGTGCTTTTAAAAGGTATAATTGCGAGGGCGGTTGACCATTTTTATGCAAGGTGATTTGTGCCCAGTGCCCTAAATGTCAACCTGAAGAAATAGAACAAGGCGTGGGGGAGGTAAGTGAGTAACAATGACTCCCTTGAGCTGCGGCTAGAGCAGTGCGGCTCTAGCGCTGCCTGGTGCGCTTCAACTGGGATAGATCGGGGTAATCCGACTGTCCATTTAAAACAAATGATTGCGAGGGCCGTTGACCATGCTGACGCAATTTGATTTCTGCCTAGTGCTTTAAACGTGAAATAAATAAATTAAGGAAAGGGCTGGATAAACGACAGGAGTAACTATGACACCCTTTAGGTGCGGCTAGCGCAGTACAGCTCTTGCGCGGTCTGGTGCGAATGAACTGGCATGGACTGACAGAATCCACTGTCCAAATAAAACAAACCATTCTGGGGGCCGTTGAGCATGCTGACGCAGTGTGATTTCTGCACAGTGCTCTAAATGTCGAAGTGAAAAAATGAAAAAAAAAGCGTGGATAAAAGACAGGAGTAAGAATGACTCCCTTGCAGTGTGGATTGAGCTGTGCCGCTTTGCACTTTCCGTTGCGCTTCAACTGGTATGGACCGGGAGAATCTGACTGTCCATTGAAAACAAAGCATTGCGAGGACTTTTGACCATGCTGATGCAATGTGATCTCTGCCCAGTCCCCTATATGTCAACTTGATAAAATCAACAAGGCGAGGGTAAACGAAGAGACTAACAATGACTCCCATGAGGTGCGACTAGAGCAGCACGGCTCTGCACTGTCTGGTGTGGCTTACCTGGCATGCACCGGGGGAATCTCACTGTGCACTTAAAACAAATGATTGTGAAGGCTGTTGCCGATGCTGACACAATGTGATTTCTGCCCAGTGCTATTGAATGTCAACGTGAAGAAATGCAAGAAGGTGTGTGTAAGCTATGAGAGTAACAATGACTCCCTTGAGGTGCGACTAGAACAGTGCAGCTTTTGCACAGTCTGCTGCACTCCAGCTGGCATAGATCGGGGGAATCCGACTGTCCATTTAAAACAAATGATTGCGAGGGCCGTCCACCATGCTGACGCAATGTGATTTCTGCCCAGTGCTCTAAACGTGAAACTGAAGTAAATAAAAAAAGGCATGGATAAACTACAGGAGTCACAATGACTCCCTTGTGGTGCGGCTATCGCAGTGCGGCTCTTGCGTGGTCTTGTGTGCCTCAACTGGCATGGACCGGCGGAATCATCATCAGCATCAGCCTGGTTACGCCTACTGCAGGGCAAAGGCCTCTCCCGTACATCTCCAACAACCCCGATCATGTACTATGTGTGGCCATGTCGTCCCTGCAAACTTCTTAATCTCATGCGCCCGCCTAACTTTCTGCCGCCCTCTGCTAAGCTTCCCTTCCCTTGGAATCCATTCCGTAACCCTTAATGACCATCGGTTATCTTCCCTCCTCATTTCGTATCCTGCCCATGCCCATTTCTTTTTCTTGATTTCAACTAAGATGTCATTAACTCGCGTTTGTTCCCTCACCCAATCTGCTCTTTTCTTATCCTTTAACGTTACACCTATCATTCTTCTTTCCATAGCTCGTTGCGTCGTCCTCAATTTGAGCAGAACCCATTTCGTAAGCCTCCAGGTTTCTGCCCCATAGGTGAGTACTGGTAAGACACAGGTATTATATACTTTCCTCTTGAGGGGATAATGGCAACCTGCTAATCATCATCTGAGAATGCCTGCCAAACGCACCCCAGCCCATTCTTGTTCTTCTGAATATTTCTATCTCATGATCCGCATCCGCTGTCACTACCTGCGCTAAGTTGATGTAATCCCTTACGACTTCTAGTGCCTCGCTGCCAATTGTAAATTGCTGTTTTCTTCCGAGACTGTTAAGCATTACTTTAGTTTCCTGCAGATTAATTTTTAGACCCACTCTTCTACTTTGCCTATCCAGGTCAGTGAACATGCATTGCAATTGGTCCCCTGAGGTACTAAGGAAGGCAATGTCATCAGCGAATCGCGAGTTACTAAGCTATTCTCGATTAACTTTTATCCCCAAATCTTCTCAATCCATGTCTCTGAATACCTCCTGTAAAATAAAATGCCCAAATAAAACAAAGCATTTTGGGGGCTGTTGACCATGCTGACGCAATGTGATTTCTGCCCAGGTCTGTAATTGTCAACGTGCAGAAATGAAAAAAAGGCGTGGTTAAACGACAGGAGTAAGAATGACTCCCTTGCAGTGTGGATTCAGGAGTGGCGCTTTATGCTATCTGTTGTGCATCAACTGGCATGGACCGGGGGAATCCGAATGTCCATTTAAAACAAAGCATTGCGGGGACTTTTGACCATGCTGACGCAATGTGATTTCTGCCCAGTCCCCTATATGTCAACTTGATAAAATCAACAAGGCGTGGGTAAACGAAGAGACTAACAATGACTCCCATGAGGTGCGACTAGAGCAGCACAGCTTTGGACTGTCTGGTGTGGTTTACCTGTCATGCACCGGGGGAATCTCACTGTGCACTTAAAACAAATGATTGTGAAGGCTGTTGCCGATGCTGACACAACGTGATTTCTGCCCAGTGCTATTTAATGTCAACGTGAAGAAATGCAAGAAGGTGTGTATGCGATGAGAGTAACAATGACTCCCTCGAGGTGCGACTAGAGCAGTGCGGCTCTTGCGCAGTCTGCTGCACTCCAACTGGCATAGATCGGGGGAATCCGACTGTCCATTTAAAACAAATGATTACGCGGGCCGTTCACCATGCTGACGCAATGTGATTTCTGCCTAGTGCTCTAAACGGCAAAGTGATGAAATAAAGAAATGCCTGGATAAAGGACAGGTGTAAGAGTGACTCCTGTGAGGTGCGGCTGGAGCAGTGCAGGTCTTGCGCGGTATGGTACGCCTCAACTGGCATGGACGGGCGGAATTCACTGTCCAAATGAAACAAAGCATTCTGGGAGCCAGTGCTCTATTTTTTATTTTTATTTATTTATTTATTTGATACCTGCTTCGCCTTTGCTGGCATTACAGCAGGGGGATACATAAAAATAAGCATCATATTTGATACCAATAAAGAAACTAATTACACAAAGCGCGGTAAAAAGCATCATTTGACACATTGGATACAATCATAGGCGGAAGATTATTCCACTCTCTTATACATCTAACAAAGAATGAATAGCGGAAGACGTCACCTTTAAAGGAAAATTCTTTTATTTTGAGACTGTGGTCCCTTCTTTGGGATATATAGGACGGCTCTTGAATGTACTTCTCCTTATTGATTCCAGTTTTAGAATGGTAGATATTATGGAAAAATTTCAACCTGAGGTTTCGTCTACGATCTTTCAATTCTTCCCATTTAAGTTTACGTTTGCTTTCGCTCATGCTAAGGTGACGATCCCAATTACCTAGAACGAATCGCACTGCCCTATTCTGTATTTTTTCAAGCGTATCGGCCAGCTCTTTGGTATACGGATCCCAGCAAACGCATGCGTACTCCAGCAATGAGCGCACATGGGTGAAATACAGTTGTTCTTTTAAATTCAATGGAAGTTCGCTGAAATTTCGTCTTAAGAAACCCAAAACACGTGCAGCCTTTACTTTGATGTGGTGAACGTGCTTAGCCCACCTCAAATCACTCGTTAAATAAACTCCTAGATATTTATATTCCCTGGCCGTGCTTAAAGTAGCGCTATTTATGGTATACGTATTCAACTGGTATGAACGCTTCCTCGTAAAGGTGACGTGAACACACTTTTTAACATTCAACGACATTTCTGAATGGGCACACCAGGATGATATAACATTCAAATCATGCTGCAGGTATTCTGAATCACGTTCATTCTCTATAATCCTGTAAACTACACAGTCATCCGCGAACATTCTGAACGAAGATTTGAGGCCAATAGTAATATCATTTATATACATCAGAAACAAAAGAGGGCCCAGAACTGAGCCCTGGGGAACTCCTGAGGTCACGGGAACATATCCGGAGGAACAACCGTTGAGAACTACCGACTGCTGTCTTAGAGAGAGATACTCTGCTATCCATGCAATAACTGATTCATTCAGTTTATAGCCCCGTAATTTACTAATAAGAAGGTCATGGGGAACAACATCGAACGCTTTTTTGAAGTCCAAGAAAATACAGTCAACTACTTTACGCTTATCTATTGCTAGAGCCAATTCATGCGTGAACTCAACAAGCTGTGTTGAGCAAGAAAAACCTTGCCGAAAACCGTGTTGACTAGAATGCAGAAGATTATGTTTAACCAAATGTGTCATTATACAACTATAAAGGACATGTTCAAATATTTTACATGGTATACTAGTTAACGACACCGGCCTGTAGTTCTCAACGTCATTTCTTGGCCCATTCTTATGAATAGGTGTAACACGTGCTAACCTCCAATCACAAGGTAGTGCCTTCTCCACCAAGCACTTCTGAAATAGACGGTGAAAGTATAACGATAACGTTGCCGAACAGTTCTTTATTATCGCTGCTGGTATATCGTCTGGGCCGCACGCTTTAGCTGGTTTGAGATTTTCTAACAATTTACGAATACCAGGCACACTAAAAGTGACCTCGGGCATCACTTCTGCCTCAGTTGGAGAAACCATGTTAACAACGCGTGAAAAACTTGGACTAAACACGGACGAAAAATAATTGCTAAAGATGGCTGCCTTAGACGCATCATCGTCAACGATTGTGTGAGAATATTTTAGAGGAGGAATAGATGTATTATCTTTACCGTTGAGACGAACGTATTTCCAAAACTGTTTCGAATCCTCCACTAGCTTCTTACCAAGACTTGAGAAGTAAGAATTTTTAGCTACTTTAGTTAGACTTTGAAAGTTAAGTTTCATTCTTTTCAGCTCCCACTTGTTTTCCACAGAATTATTTTTTTTACATTTCCTGTACATTCGTCTTATACGTCGCAGTAGAGTACGCAGCAGAGTGTTAAACCATGGTTTATTTCTAGTGCGTTTAGCTGACAAGATACGGATGGGAACGAAAGTTTCGCGCAGATCAAATAGTTTTTCTTTAAACACGTTCCATAACTGTTCAGTATTCAGTTCGGCTGCTAGTGTATCAAAAGTGGGAAAATAGGTTTCAAATGCCGAATTAATTGCATCATAATTTGCTCTAGTGTACGCGTACACCTTTCTGGCAGCTTTTTTCGGAACAGATATAGTCTCAACATTTACATCAGCCACAACTATATTGTGGTCACTAACACCGGGTAAAACATGGACATTCGATACAATATTAGGCATATTACAAAGAAGTAAGTCAAGAACATGACCTGTACCGTCATTTCGAGATGCCTCATGGACGTACTGTGTAAATGTGTACTCGTCCAGAATATCAAAAAAAGTTGAATATAGTCGGCCTCCGGCTGTACACCTTGGGTCATTGCTTGACCAATTAATATGTGGAAGGTTAAAGTCACCCCCGATCAAAATATGATCCGCTTTAATCGTTTCAAGACACTCAGACAATTTGAATAACTGTTCGAACGTTGTGCTAGGAGGCCTATAATAGGAACCAACTACGACACCTTTCCCATTCTGCAGCCGTATTCTACAAAAAACACACTCAATATCAGTAGCAGAACAATCCAACAATATACTAGGTATATCTGAACTCACAAGTATAAACACCCCTCCTCCTCTTGCACTTCGGTCGCGACGAAAGCATTGATACCCAGGCGGAAAAACTTCAGAATCGGCAATTGTAGAATCAAGCCACGACTCTGTGCCCAAAATGATTGAGGGTCGTATCGATCGAACCACCATAAAGAAATCGTCGATTTTGTTCTTTATGCTCTGACAGTTGATAACCATAACGGTAAGCGGCTGCGCAACTCTAGGCGTACAAACTGGTCATTGTTGGACTACGCACCCTGTGGCGCTATCTACTTGATACCGTTTGCCGTCTAAGTGCAGCGTATCAAACTTTAAAATAACCTTCTTTCCTTGCTGCTTATGCTCCCTTGCAAACTCCCACAATTTCTTTCTCTTGTCACGAACGAAACGCGAAAAATCCTCTGATATGCTATACTCTGTTCCCTTTAACTTATGTGCTCTTGACAGCACAGATTGACGAGCCTTAAAAGAAGAAAATCTAACAATTATTGGACGTGCTATGCCTTCACGATACGGCCCTATTCGATGCGCACGTGAATGTCAACGTGAAGAAATGCAAAAAGGTGGGTATAAAGGACAGGAGTAAGAATGACTCCCGTGCAGATTTATTGAGCAGTTTCGCTTTGTGCTATCCATTGTGCTTCATTTGGTATGGACCGGTGGAATCCAACTGTCCATTAAAACAAAGCTTTGCGAAGACTTTTGATCATGCTGACGTAATGTGACTTCTGCCCAGCGCCCTAAATGTCAACGTGAAGAAATGCAACAAGGCATGGCTACACAAAGCGAGTAACAATGGCTCTCTTAAGGTGCGGCTAGAGCAGTGTGGCGCTTGCGCTGCCTGGTGCGCTTCAACTGGCATGGACCGGGAGAATCCGACTCTCGAAATAAAACAATGCATTTTGAGGGCCGTTGACCATGCTGACGCAATGTGATTTCTGCCCAGGTCTGTAAATGTCAACGTGCAGAAATGAAAAAAAAGGTGTGGTTAAACAACAGGAGTAAGAATGACTCCCTTGCAGTGTGGATTCAGGAGTGGCGCTTTATGCTATCTGTTGTGCTTCAACTGGCATGGACCGGCTGAAACTGACTGTCCACTTAAAACAAAGCATTGCAAGGACTTTTGACGATGCTGACGCAATGTGATTTGTGCCCAGGGCTCTAAATGTCAATGTGAGGAAATGGAACAAAGCGTGGGTGAAGGACGTTAGTAACAATGACTCCCTTGAGGTGCGGCTAGAACAGTGCTGCTTTGCACTGTCTGGTGTGGTTCAACTGGAATGCACAGGGGGAATCTTACTGTGCTTTTAAAAGGTATAATTGCGAGGGCGGTTGACCATTTTTATGCAAGGTGATTTGTGCCCAGTGCCCTAAATGTCAACCTGAAGAAATAGAACAAGGCGTGGGGGAGCTAAGTGAGTAACAATGACTCCCTTGAGCTGCGACTAGAGCAGTGCGGCTCTAGCGCTGCCTGGTGCGCTTCAACTGGGATAGATCGGGGTAATCCGACTGTCCATTTAAAACAAATGATTGCGAGGGCCGTTGACCATGCCGACGCAATTTGATTTCTGCCTAGTGCTTTAAACGTGAAATAAATAAATTAAGGAAAGGGCTGGATAAACGACAGGAGTAACTATGACACCCTTTAGGTGCGGCTAGCGCAGTGCAGCTCTTGCGCGGTCTGGTGCGAATGAACTGGCACGGACTGACAGAATCCACTGTCCAAATAAAACAAACCATTCTGGGGGCCGTTGAGCATGCTGACGCAGTGTGATTTCTGCACAGTGCTCTAAATGTCGAAGTGAAAAATGAAAAAAAAGCGTGGATAAAAGACAGGAGTAAGAATGACTCCCTTGCAGTGTGGATTGAGCTGTGCCGCTTTGCACTTTCCGTTGCGCTTCAACTGGTATGGACCGGGAGAATCTGACTGTCCATTTAAAACAAAGCATTGCGAGGACTTTTGACCATGCTGATGCAATGTGATCTCTGCCCAGTCCCCTATATGTCAACTTGATAAAATCATCAAGGCGTGGGTAAACGAAGAGACTAACAATGACTCCCATGAGGTGCGACTAGAGCAGCACGGCTCTGCACTGTCTGGTGTGGCTTACCTGGCATGCACCGGGGGAATCTCACTGTGCACTTAAAACAAATGATTGTGAAGGCTGTTGCCGATGCTGACACTATGTGATTTCTGCCCAGTGCTTTTTAATGTCAACGTGAAGAAATGCAAGAAGGTGTGTGTAAGCGGTGAGAGTAACAATGACTCCCTTGAGGTGCGACTAGAGCAGTGCAGCTTTTGCACAGTCTGCTGCACTCCAGCTGGCATAGATCGGGGGAATCCGACTGTCCATTTAAAACAAATGATTGCGAGGGCCGTCGGCCATGCTGACGCAATGTGATTTCTGCCCAGTGCTCTAAACGTGAAACTGAAGTAAATAAAAAAAGGCATGGATAAACTACAGGAGTCACAATGACTCCCTTGTGGTGCGGCTATCGCAGTGCGGCTCTTGCGTGGTCTTGTGTGCCTCAACTGGCATGGACCGGCGGAATCATCATCAGCATCAGCCTGGTTACGCCTACTGCAGGGCAAAGGCCTCTCCCGTACATCTCCAACAACCCCGATCATGTGCTATGTGTCCATGTCGTCCCTGCAAACTTCTTAATCTCATGCGCCCGCCTAACTTTCTGCCGCCCTCTGCTAAGCTTCCCTTCCCTTGGAATCCATTCCGTAACCCTTAATGACCATCGGTTATCTTCCCTCCTCATTTCGTATCCTGCCCATGCCCATTTCTTTTTCTTGATTTCAACTAAGATGTCATTAACTCGCGTTTGTTCCCTCACCCAATCTGCTCTTTTCTTATCCTTTAACGTTACACCTATCATTCTTCTTTCCATAGCTCGTTGCGTCGTCCTCAATTTGAGCAGAACCCATTCCGTAAGCCTCCAGGTTTCTGCCCCATAGGTGAGTACTGGTAACACACAGGTATTATATACTTTCCTCTGGAGGGGATAATGGCAACCTGCTAATCATCATCTGAGAATGCCTGCCAAACGCACCCCAGCCCATTCTTGTTCTTCTGAATATTTCTGTCTCATGATCCGCATCCGCTGTCACTACCTGCCCTAAGTTGATGTATTCCCTTACGACTTCTAGTGCCTCGCTGCCAATTGTAAATTGCTGTTTTCTTCCGAGACTGTTAAGCATTACTTTAGTTTCCTGCAGATTAATTTTTGACCCACTCTTCTGCTTTGCCTATCCAGGTCAGTGAACATGCATTGCAATTGGTCCCCTGAGGTACTAAGGAAGGCAATGTCATCAGCGAATCGCGAGTTACTAAGCTATTCTCGATTAACTTTTATCCCCAAATCTTCCCAATCCATGTCTCTGAATACCTCCTGTAAAATAAAATGCCCAAATAAAACAAAGCATTTGGGGGGCCGTTGACCGTGCTGACGCAGTGTGATTTCTGCACAGTGCTCTAAATGTCAAAGTAAAGAAATGAAAAAAAGGTGTGGATAAACGACATGAGTAAGAATGACTCCCTTGCAGTGTGCATTCAGCTGTGCCGCTTTGCACTTTCCATTGCGCTTGAACTGGTATAGACCGGGGGAATCCGACTGTCGATTTAAAACAAAGCATTGCGGGGACTTTTGACCACGCTGACGCAATGTGATTTCTGCCCAGTCCCCTATATGTCAACTTGATAACATGCAACAAGGCGTGGGTAAACGAAGAGACTAACAATGACTCCCATGAGGTGCGACTAGAGCAGCACAGGTCTGCACTGTCTGGTGTGGCTTACCTGGCATGCACCGCGGGAATCTCACTGTGCACTTAAAACAAACGATTGTGAAGGCTGTTGCCGATGCTGACACTATGTGATTTCTGCCCAGTGCTATTTAATGTCAACGTGAAGAAATGCAAGAAGGTGTGTATGCGATGAGAGTAACAATGACTCCCTCGAGGTGCGACTAGAGCAGTGCGGCTCTTGCGCAGTCTGCTGCACTCCAACTGGCATAGATCGGGGGAATCCGACTGTCCATTTAAAACAAATAATTGCGTGGGCCGTTCACCATGCTGACGCAATGTGATTTCTGCCTAGTGCTCTAAACGGCAAAGTGATGAAATAAAGAAATGCCTGGATAAAGGACAGGTGTAAGAGTGACTCCTGTGAGGTGCGGCTGGAGCAGTGCAGCTCTTGCGCGGTATGGTACGCCTCAACTGGCATGGACGGGCGGAATTCACTGTCCAAACGAAACAAAGCATTCTGGGAGCCAGTGCTCTAAATGTCAACGTGAAGAAATGCAAAAAGGTGGGTATAAAGGACAGGAGTAAGAATGACTCCCGTGCAGAGTTTATTGAGCAGTTTCGCTTTGTGCTATCCATTGTGCTTCATTTGGTATGGACCGGTGGAATCCAACTGTCCATTAAAACAAAGCTTTGCGAAGACTTTTGATCATGCTGACGTAATGTGACTTCTGCCCAGCGCTCTAAATGTCAACGTGAAGAAATGCAACAAGGCATGGCTACACAAAGCGAGTAACAATCGCTCTCTTGAGGTGCGGCTAGAGCAGTGTAGCGCTTGCGCTGCCTGGTGCGCTTCAACTGGCATGGACCGGGAGAATCCGACTCTCCAAATAAAGCAATGCATTTTGAGGGCCGTTGACCATGCTGACGCAATGTGATTTCTGCCCAGGTCTGTAAATGTCAACGTGCAGAAATGAAAAAAAGGCGTGGTTAAACGACAGGAGTAAGAATGACTCCCTTGCAGTGTGCATTCAGCTGTGCCGCTTTGCACTTTCCATTGCGCTTGAACTGGTATAGACCGGGGGAATCCGACTGTCCATTTAAAACAAAGCATTGCGGGGACTTTTGACCACGCTGACGCAATGTGATTTCTGCCCAGTCCCCTATATGTCAACTTGATAAAATGCAACAAGATGTGGGTAAACGAAGAGACTAACAATGACTCCCATGAGGTGCGACTAGAGCAGCACAGGTCTGCACTGTCTGGTGTGGCTTACCTGGCATGCACCGCGGGAATCTCACTGTGCACTTAAAACAAACGATTGTGAAGGCTGTTGCCGATGCTGACACTATGTGATTTCTGCCCAGTGCTATTTAATGTCAACGTGAAGAAATGCAAGAAGGTGTGAATGCGATGAGAGTAACAATGACTCCCGCGAGGTGCGACTAGAGCAGTGCAGCTCTTGCGCAGTCTGCTGCACTCCAACTGGCATAGATCGGGGGAATCCGACTGTCCATTTAAAACAAATAATTGCGCGGGCCGTTCACCATGCTGACGCAATGTGATTTCTGCCTAGTGCTATAAACGGCAAAGTGATGAAATAAAGAAATGCCTGGATAAAGGACAGGTGTAAGAGTGACTCCTGTGAGGTGCGGCTGGAGCAGTGCAGCTCTTGCGCGGTATGGTACGCCTCAACTGGCATGGACGGGCGAAATTCACTGTCCAAATGAAACAAAGCATTCTGGGAGCCAGTGCTCTAAATGTCAACGTGAAGAAATGCAAAAAGGTGGGTATAAAGGACAGGAGTAAGAATGACTCCCGTGCAGAGTTTATTGAGCAGTTTCGCTTTGTGCTATCCATTGTGCTTCATTTGGTATGGACCGGTGGAATCCAACTGTCCATTAAAACAAAGCTTTGCGAAGACTTTTGATCATGCTGACGTAATGTGACTTCTGCCCAGCGCTCTAAATGTCAACGTGAAGAAATGCAACAAGGCATGGCTACACAAAGCGAGTAACAATGGCTCTCTTGAGGTGCGTCTAGAGCAGTGTGGCGCTTGCGCTGCCTGGTGCGCTTCAACTGGCATGGACCGGGAGAATCCGACTCTCCAAATAAAACAATGCATTTTGAGGGCCGTTGACCATGCTGACGCAATGTGATTTCTGCCCAGGTCTGTAAATGTCAACGTGCAGAAATGAAAAAAAAGGCTGGGTAAACGACAGGAGTAAGAATGACTCCCTTGCAGTGTGGATTCAGGAGTGGCGCTTTATGCTATCTGTTGTGCATCAACTGGCATGGAGCGGCTGAAACTGACTGTCCACTTAAAACAAAGCATTGCAAGGACTTTTGACGATGCTGACGCAATGTGATTTGTGCCGAGGGCTCTAAATGTCAATGTGAGGAAATGGAACAAAGCGTGGGTGAAGGACGTTAGTAACAATGACTCCCTTGAGGTGCGGCTAGAACAGTGCTGCTTTGCACTGTCTGGTGTGGTTCAACTGGAATGCACAGGGGGAATCTTACTGTGCTTTTAAAAGATATAATTGCGAGGGCGGTTGACCATTTTTATGCAAGGTGATTTGTGCCCAGTGCCCTAAATGTCAACCTGAAGAAATAGAACAAGGCGTGGGGGAGCTAAGTGAGTAACAATGACTCCCTTGAGCTGCGCCTAGAGCAGTGCGGCTCTAGCGCTGCCTGGTGCGCTTCAACTGGGATAGATCGGGGTAATCCGACTGTCCATTTAAAACAAATGATTGCGAGGGCCGTTGACCATGCTGACGCAATTTGATTTCTGCCTAGTGCTTTAAACGTGAAATAAATAAATTAAGGAAAGGGCCGGATAAACGACAGGAGTAACTATGACACCCTTTAGGTGCGGCTAGCGCAGTGCAGCTCTTGCGCGGTCTGGTGCGAATGAACTGGCATGGACTGACAGAATCCACTGTCCAAATAAAACAAACCATTCTGGGGGCCGTTGAGCATGCTGACGCAGTGTGATTTCTGCACAGTGCTCTAAATGTCGAAGTGAAAAAATGAAAAAAAAAGCGTGGATAAAAGACAGGAGTAAGAATGACTCCCTTGCAGTGTGGATTGAGCTGTGCCGCTTTGCACTTTCCGTTGCGCTTCAACTGGTATGGACCGGGAGAATCTGACTGTCCATTTAAAACAAAGCATTGCGAGGACTTTTGACCATGCTGATGCAATGTGATCTCTGCCCAGTCCCCTATATGTCAACTTGATAAAATCAACAAGGCGAGGGTAAACGAAGAGACTAAAATGACTCCCATGAGGTGCGACTAGAGCAGCACGGCTCTGCACTGTCTGGTGCGGCTTACCTGGCATGCACCGGGGGAATCTCACTGTGCACTTAAAACAAATGATTGTGAAGGCTGTTGCCGATGCTGACGCAATGTGATTTCTGCCTAGTGCTCTAAACGGCAAAGTGATGAAATAAAGAAATGCCTGGATAAAGGACAGGTGTAACAGTGACTCCTGTGAGGTGCGGCTGGAGCAGTGCAGCTCTTGCGCGGTATGGTACGCCTCAACTGGCATGGACGGGCGGAATTCACTGTCCAAATGAAACAAAGCATTCTGGGAGCCAGTGCTCTAAATGTCAACGTGAAGAAATGCAAAAAGGTGGGTATAAAGGACAGGAGTAAGAATGACTCCCGTGCAGAGTTTATTGAGCAGTTTCGCTTTGTGCTATCCATTGTGCTTCATTTGGTATGGACCGGTGGAATCCAACTGTCCATTAAAACAAAGCTTTGCGAAGACTTTTGATCATGCTGACGTAATGTGATCTCTGCCCAGTCCCCTAAATGTCAACGTGATAAAATGCAACAAGGCGAGGGTAAACGAAGAGACTAACAATGACTCCCATGAGGTGGGACTAGAGTAGCGCGGCTTTGCACTGTCTGGTGTGGTTTACCTGGCATGCAACGGGGGAATCTAACTCTGCCATGAAAAGAAATGATTGCGAAGGCCGTTGACCATGCTGACACAATGTGATTTCTGCCCAGTGCTCTAAACGGCAAAGTGATGAAATAACGAAATGCCTGGATAAAGGACAGGTGTAACAGTGACTCCTGTGAGGTGCGGCTGGAGCAGTGCAGCTCTTGCGCGGTATGGTACGCCTCAACTGGCATGGACGGGCGGAATTCACTGTCCAAATGAAACAAAGCATTCTGGGAGCCAGTGCTCTAAATGTCAACGTGAAGAAATGCAAAAAGGTGGGTATAAAGGACAGGAGTAAGAATGACTCCCGTGCAGAGTTAATTGAGCAGTTTCGCTTTGTGCTATCCATTGTGCTTCATTTGGTATGGACCGGTGGAATCCAACTGTCCATTAAAACAAAGCTTTGCGAAGACTTTTGATCATGCTGACGTAATGTGACTTCTGCCCAGCGCTCTAAATGTCAACGTGAAGAAATGCAACAAGGCATGGCTACACAAAGCGAGTAACAATCGCTCTCTTGAGGTGCGGCTAGAGCAGTGTGGCGCTTGCGCTGCCTGGTGCGCTTCAACTGGCATGGACCGGGAGAATCCGACTCTCCAAATAAAACAATGCATTTTGAGGGCCGTTTACCATGCTGACGCAATGTGATTTCTGCCCAGGTCTGTAAATGTCAACGTGCAGAAATGAAAAAAAGGCGTGGTTAAACGACAGGAGTAAGAATGACTCCCTTGCAGTGTGCATTCAGCTGTGCCGCTTTGCACTTTCCATTGCGCTTGAACTGGTATAGACCGGGGGAATCCGACTGTCCATATAAAACAAAGCATTGCGGGGACTTTTGACCACGCTGACGCAATGTGATTTCTGCCCAGTCCCCTATATGTCAACTTGATAAAATGCAACAAGGCGTGGGTAAACGAAGAGACTAACAATGACTCCCATGAGGTGCGACTAGAGCAGCACAGGTCTGCACTGTCTGGTGTGGCTTACCTGGCATGCACCGCGGGAATCTCACTGTGCACTTAAAACAAACGATTGTGAAGGCTGTTGCCGATGCTGACACTATGTGATTTCTGCCCAGTGCTATTTAATGTCAACGTGAAGAAATGCAAGAAGGTGTGAATGCGATGAGAGTAACAATGACTCCCTCGAGGTGCGACTAGAGCAGTGCGGCTCTTGCGCAGTCTGCTGCACTCCAACTGGCATAGATCGGGGGAATCCGACTGTCCATTTAAAACAAATAATTGCGCGGGCCGTTCACCATGCTGACGCAATGTGATTTCTGCCTAGTGCTATAAACGGCAAAGTGATGAAATAAAGAAATGCCTGGATAAAGGACAGGTGTAAGAGTGACTCCTGTGAGGTGCGGCTGGAGCAGTGCAGCTCTTGCGCGGTATGGTACGCCTCAACTGGCATGGACGGGCGGAATTCACTGTCCAAATGAAACAAAGCATTCTGGGAGCCAGTGCTCTAAATGTCAACGTGAAGAAATGCAAAAAGGTGGGTATAAAGGACAGGAGTAAGAATGACTCCCGTGCAGAGTTTATTGAGCAGTTTTGCTTTGTGCTATCCATTGTGCTTCATTTGGTATGGACCGGTGGAATCCAACTGTCCATTAAAACAAAGCTTTGCGAAGACTTTTGATCATGCTGACGTAATGTGACTTCTGCCCAGCGCTCTAAATGTCAACGTGAAGAAATGCAACAAGGCATGGCTACACAAAGCGAGTAACAATGGCTCTCTTGAGGTGCGGCTAGAGCAGTGTGGCGCTTGCGCTGCCTGGTGCGCTTCAACTGGCATGGACCGGGAGAATCCGACTCTCCAAATAAAATAATGCATTTTGAGGGCCGTTGACCATGCTGACGCAATGTGATTTCTGCCCAGGTCTGTAAATGTCAACGTGCAGAAATGAAAAAAAGGCGTGGTTAAACGACAGGAGTAAGAATGACTCCCTTGCAGTGTGGATTCAGGAGTGGCGCTTTATGCTATCTGTTGTGCATCAACTGGCATGGACCGGCTGAAACTGACTGTCCACTTAAAACAAAGCATTGCAAGGACTTTTGACGATGCTGACGCAATGTGATTTGTGCCCAGGGCTCTAAATGTCAATGTGAGGAAATGGAACAAAGCGTGGGTGAAGGACGTTAGTAACAATGACTCCCTTAAGGTGCGGCTAGAACAGTGCTGCTTTGCACTGTCTGGTGTGGTTCAACTGGAATGCACAGGGGGAATCTTACTGTGCTTTTAAAAGATATAATTGCGAGGGCGGTTGACCATTTTTATGCAAGGTGATTTGTGCCCAGTGCCCTAAATGTCAACCTGAAGAAATAGATCAAGGCGTGGGGGAGCTAAGTGAGTAACAATGACTCCCTTGAGCTGCGACTAGAGCAGTGCGGCTCTAGCGCTGCCTGGTGCGCTTCAACTGGGATAGATCGGGGTAATCCGACTGTCCATTTAAAACAAATGATTGCGAGGGCCGTTGACCATGCTGACGCAATTTGATTTCTGCCTAGTGCTTTAAACGTGAAATAAATAAATTAAGGAAAGGGCTGGATAAACGACAGGAGTAACTATGACACCCTTTAGGTGCGGCTAGCGCAGTGCAGCTCTTGCGCGGTCTGGTGCGAATGAACTGGCATGGACTGACAGAATCCACTGTCCAAATAAAACAAACCATTCTGGGGGCCGTTGAGCATGCTGACGCAGTGTGATTTCTGCACAGTGCTCTAAATGTCGAAGTGAAAAAATGAAAAAAAAAGCGTGGATAAAAGACAGGAGTAAGAATGACTCCCTTGCAGTGTGGATTGAGCTGTGCCGCTTTGCACTTTCCGTTGCGCTTCAACTGGTATGGACCGGGAGAATCTGACTGTCCATTTAAAACAAAGCATTGCGAGGACTTTTGACCATGCTGATGCAATGTGATCTCTGCCCAGTCCCCTAAATGTCAACGTGATAAAATGCAACAAGGCGAGGGTAAACGAAGAGACTAACAATGACTCCCATGAGGTGGGACTAGAGTAGCGCGGCTTTGCACTGTCTGGTGTGGTTTACCTGGCATGCAACGGGGGAATCTAACTCTGCCATGAAAAGAAATGATTGCGAAGGCCGTTGCCGATGCTGACACAATGTGATTTCTGCCCAGTGCTATTTAATGTCAACGTGAAGAAATGCAAGAAGGTGTGTGTAAGCTACGAGAGTAACAATGACTCCCTTGAGGTGCGACTAGAACAGTGCAGCTTTTGCACAGTCTGCTGCACTCCAACTGGCATAGATCGGGGGAATCCGACTGTCCATTTAAAACAAATGATTGCGAGGGCCGTCGACCATGCTGACGCAATGTGATTTCTGCCCAGTGCTCTAAACGTGAAACTGAAGTAAATAAAAAAAGGCATGGATAAACTACAGGAGTCACAATGACTCCCTTGTGGTGCGGCTATCGCAGTGCGGCTCTTGCGTGGTCTTGTGTGCCTCAACTGGCATGGACCGGCGGAATCATCATCAGCATCAGCCTGGTTACGCCTACTGCAGGGCAAAGGCCTCTCCCGTACATCTCCAACAACCCCGATCATGTACTATGTGTGGCCATGTCGTCCCTGCAAACTTCTTAATCTCATGCGCCCGCCTAACTTTCTGCCGCCCTCTGCTAAGCTTCCCTTCCCTTGGAATCCATTCCGTAACCCTTAATGACCATCGGTTATCTTCCCTCCTCATTTCGTATCCTGCCCATGCCCATTTCTTTTTCTTGATTTCAACTAAGATGTCATTAACTCGCGTTTGTTCCCTCACCCAATCTGCTCTTTTCTTATCCTTTAACGTTACACCTATCATTATTCTTTCCATAGCTCGTTGCGTCGTCCTCAATTTGAGCAGAACCCATTTAGTAAGCCTCCAGGTTTCTGCCCCATAGGTGAGTACTGGTAAGACACAGGTATTATATACTTTCCTCTTGAGGGGATAATGGCAACCTGCTAATCATCATCTGAGAATGCCTGCCAAACGCACCCCAGCCCATTCTTGTTCTTCTGAATATTTCTGTCTCATGATCCGCATCCGCTGTCACTACCTGCCCTAAGTTGATGTAATCCCTTACGACTTCTAGTGCCTCGCTGCCAATTGTAAATTGCTGTTTTCTTCCGAGACTGTTAAGCATTACTTTAGTTTCCTGCAGATTAATTTTTAGACCCACTCTTCTGCTTTGCCTATCCAGGTCAGTGAACATGCATTGCAATTGGTCCCCTGAGGTACTAAGGAAGGCAATGTCATCAGCGAATCGCGAGTTACTAAGCTATTCTCGATTAACTTTTATCCCCAAATCTTCCCAATCCATGTCTCTGAATACCTCCTGTAAAATAAAATGCCCAAATAAAACAAAGCGTTTTGGGGGCCGTTGACCGTGCTGACGCAGTGTGATTTCTGCACAGTGCTCTAAATGTCAAAGTGAAAAAATGAAAAAAAGGTGTGGATAAACGACATGAGTAAGAATGACTCCCTTGCAGTGTGCATTCAGCTGTGCCGCTTTGCACTTTCCATTGCGCTTCAACTGGCATAGACCGGGGGAATCCGACTGTCCATTTAAAACAAAGCATTGCGGGGACTTTTGACCATGCTGACGCACTGTGATTTCTGCCCAGTCCCCTATATGTCAACTTGATAAAATCAACAAGGCGTGGGTAAACGAAGAGACTAACAATGACTCCCATGAGGTGCGACTAGAGCAGCACAGCTTTGCACTGTCTGGTGTGGTTTACCTGTCATGCACCGGGGGAATCTCACTGTGCACTTAAAACAAATGATTGTGAAGGCTGTTGCCGATGCTGACACAATGTGATTTCTGCCCAGTGCTATTTAATGTCAACGTGAAGAAATGCAAGAAGGTGTGTATGCGATGAGAGTAACAATGACTCCCTCGAGGTGCGACTAGAGCAGTGCGGCTCTTGCGCAGTCTGCTGCACTCCAACTGGCATAGATCGGGGGAATCCGACTGTCCATTTAAAACAAATGATTACGCGGGCCGTTCACCATGCTGACGCAATGTGATTTCTGCCTAGTGCTCTAAACGGCAAAGTGATGAAATAAAGAAATGCCTGGATAAAGGACAGGTGTAAGAGTGACTCCTGTGAGGTGCGGCTGGAGCAGTGCAGCTCTTGCGCGGTATGGTACGCCTCAACTGGCATGGACGGGCGGAATTCACTGTCCAAATGAAACAAAGCATTCTGGGAGCCAGTGCTCTAAATGTCAACGTGAAGAAATGCAAAAAGGTGGGTATAAAGGACAGGAGTAAGAATGACTCCCGTGCAGAGTTAATTGAGCAGTTTCGCTTTGTGCTATCCATTGTGCTTCATTTGGTATGGACCGGTGGAATCCAACTGTCCATTAAAACAAAGCTTTGCGAAGACTTTTGATCATGCTGACGTAATGTGACTTCTGCCCAGCGCTCTAAATGTCAACGTGAAGAAATGCAACAAGGCATGGCTACACAAAGCGAGTAACAATCGCTCTCTTGAGGTGCGGCTAGAGCAGTGTGGCGCTTGCGCTGCCTGGTGCGCTTCAACTGGCATGGACCGGGAGAATCCGACTCTCCAAATAAAACAATGCATTTTGAGGGCCGTTTACCATGCTGACGCAATGTGATTTCTGCCCAGGTCTGTAAATGTCAACGTGCAGAAATGAAAAAAAGGCGTGGTTAAACGACAGGAGTAAGAATGACTCCCTTGCAGTGTGCATTCAGCTGTGCCGCTTTGCACTTTCCATTGCGCTTGAACTGGTATAGACCGGGGGAATCCGACTGTCCATTTAAAACAAAGCATTGCGGGGACTTTTGACCACGCTGACGCAATGTGATTTCTGCCCAGTCCCCTATATGTCAACTTGATAAAATGCAACAAGGCGTGGGTAAACGAAGAGACTAACAATGACTCCCATGAGGTGCGACTAGAGCAGCACAGGTCTGCACTGTCTGGTGTGGCTTACCTGGCATGCACCGCGGGAATCTCACTGTGCACTTAAAACAAACGATTGTGAAGGCTGTTGCCGATGCTGACACTATGTGATTTCTGCCCAGTGCTATTTAATGTCAACGTGAAGAAATGCAAGAAGGTGTGAATGCGATGAGAGTAACAATGACTCCCTCGAGGTGCGACTAGAGCAGTGCGGCTCTTGCGCAGTCTGCTGCACTCCAACTGGCATAGATCGGGGGAATCCGACTGTCCATTTAAAACAAATAATTGCGCGGGCCGTTCACCATGCTGACGCAATGTGATTTCTGCCTAGTGCTATAAACGGCAAAGTGATGAAATAAAGAAATGCCTGGATAAAGGACAGGTGTAAGAGTGACTCCTGTGAGGTGCGGCTGGAGCAGTGCAGCTCTTGCGCGGTATGGTACGCCTCAACTGGCATGGACGGGCGGAATTCACTGTCCAAATGAAACAAAGCATTCTGGGAGCCAGTGCTCTAAATGTCAACGTGAAGAAATGCAAAAAGGTGGGTATAAAGGACAGGAGTAAGAATGACTCCCGTGCAGAGTTTATTGAGCAGTTTTGCTTTGTGCTATCCATTGTGCTTCATTTGGTATGGACCGGTGGAATCCAACTGTCCATTAAAACAAAGCTTTGCGAAGACTTTTGATCATGCTGACGTAATGTGACTTCTGCCCAGCGCTCTAAATGTCAACGTGAAGAAATGCAACAAGGCATGGCTACACAAAGCGAGTAACAATGGCTCTCTTGAGGTGCGGCTAGAGCAGTGTGGCGCTTGCGCTGCCTGGTGCGCTTCAACTGGCATGGACCGGGAGAATCCGACTCTCCAAATAAAATAATGCATTTTGAGGGCCGTTGACCATGCTGACGCAATGTGATTTCTGCCCAGGTCTGTAAATGTCAACGTGCAGAAATGAAAAAAAGGCGTGGTTAAACGACAGGAGTAAGAATGACTCCCTTGCAGTGTGGATTCAGGAGTGGCGCTTTATGCTATCTGTTGTGCATCAACTGGCATGGACCGGCTGAAACTGACTGTCCACTTAAAACAAAGCATTGCAAGGACTTTTGACGATGCTGACGCAATGTGATTTGTGCCCAGGGCTCTAAATGTCAATGTGAGGAAATGGAACAAAGCGTGGGTGAAGGACGTTAGTAACAATGACTCCCTTAAGGTGCGGCTAGAACAGTGCTGCTTTGCACTGTCTGGTGTGGTTCAACTGGAATGCACAGGGGGAATCTTACTGTGCTTTTAAAAGATATAATTGCGAGGGCGGTTGACCATTTTTATGCAAGGTGATTTGTGCCCAGTGCCCTAAATGTCAACCTGAAGAAATAGATCAAGGCGTGGGGGAGCTAAGTGAGTAACAATGACTCCCTTGAGCTGCGACTAGAGCAGTGCGGCTCTAGCGCTGCCTGGTGCGCTTCAACTGGGATAGATCGGGGTAATCCGACTGTCCATTTAAAACAAATGATTGCGAGGGCCGTTGACCATGCTGACGCAATTTGATTTCTGCCTAGTGCTTTAAACGTGAAATAAATAAATTAAGGAAAGGGCTGGATAAACGACAGGAGTAACTATGACACCCTTTAGGTGCGGCTAGCGCAGTGCAGCTCTTGCGCGGTCTGGTGCGAATGAACTGGCATGGACTGACAGAATCCACTGTCCAAATAAAACAAACCATTCTGGGGGCCGTTGAGCATGCTGACGCAGTGTGATTTCTGCACAGTGCTCTAAATGTCGAAGTGAAAAAATGAAAAAAAAAGCGTGGATAAAAGACAGGAGTAAGAATGACTCCCTTGCAGTGTGGATTGAGCTGTGCCGCTTTGCACTTTCCGTTGCGCTTCAACTGGTATGGACCGGGAGAATCTGACTGTCCATTTAAAACAAAGCATTGCGAGGACTTTTGACCATGCTGATGCAATGTGATCTCTGCCCAGTCCCCTAAATGTCAACGTGATAAAATGCAACAAGGCGAGGGTAAACGAAGAGACTAACAATGACTCCCATGAGGTGGGACTAGAGTAGCGCGGCTTTGCACTGTCTGGTGTGGTTTACCTGGCATGCAACGGGGGAATCTAACTCTGCCATGAAAAGAAATGATTGCGAAGGCCGTTGCCGATGCTGACACAATGTGATTTCTGCCCAGTGCTATTTAATGTCAACGTGAAGAAATGCAAGAAGGTGTGTGTAAGCTACGAGAGTAACAATGACTCCCTTGAGGTGCGACTAGAACAGTGCAGCTTTTGCACAGTCTGCTGCACTCCAACTGGCATAGATCGGGGGAATCCGACTGTCCATTTAAAACAAATGATTGCGAGGGCCGTCGACCATGCTGACGCAATGTGATTTCTGCCCAGTGCTCTAAACGTGAAACTGAAGTAAATAAAAAAAGGCATGGATAAACTACAGGAGTCACAATGACTCCCTTGTGGTGCGGCTATCGCAGTGCGGCTCTTGCGTGGTCTTGTGTGCCTCAACTGGCATGGACCGGCGGAATCATCATCAGCATCAGCCTGGTTACGCCTACTGCAGGGCAAAGGCCTCTCCCGTACATCTCCAACAACCCCGATCATGTACTATGTGTGGCCATGTCGTCCCTGCAAACTTCTTAATCTCATGCGCCCGCCTAACTTTCTGCCGCCCTCTGCTAAGCTTCCCTTCCCTTGGAATCCATTCCGTAACCCTTAATGACCATCGGTTATCTTCCCTCCTCATTTCGTATCCTGCCCATGCCCATTTCTTTTTCTTGATTTCAACTAAGATGTCATTAACTCGCGTTTGTTCCCTCACCCAATCTGCTCTTTTCTTATCCTTTAACGTTACACCTATCATTATTCTTTCCATAGCTCGTTGCGTCGTCCTCAATTTGAGCAGAACCCATTTAGTAAGCCTCCAGGTTTCTGCCCCATAGGTGAGTACTGGTAAGACACAGGTATTATATACTTTCCTCTTGAGGGGATAATGGCAACCTGCTAATCATCATCTGAGAATGCCTGCCAAACGCACCCCAGCCCATTCTTGTTCTTCTGAATATTTCTGTCTCATGATCCGCATCCGCTGTCACTACCTGCCCTAAGTTGATGTAATCCCTTACGACTTCTAGTGCCTCGCTGCCAATTGTAAATTGCTGTTTTCTTCCGAGACTGTTAAGCATTACTTTAGTTTCCTGCAGATTAATTTTTAGACCCACTCTTCTGCTTTGCCTATCCAGGTCAGTGAACATGCATTGCAATTGGTCCCCTGAGGTACTAAGGAAGGCAATGTCATCAGCGAATCGCGAGTTACTAAGCTATTCTCGATTAACTTTTATCCCCAAATCTTCCCAATCCATGTCTCTGAATACCTCCTGTAAAATAAAATGCCCAAATAAAACAAAGCGTTTTGGGGGCCGTTGACCGTGCTGACGCAGTGTGATTTCTGCACAGTGCTCTAAATGTCAAAGTGAAAAAATGAAAAAAAGGTGTGGATAAACGACATGAGTAAGAATGACTCCCTTGCAGTGTGCATTCAGCTGTGCCGCTTTGCACTTTCCATTGCGCTTCAACTGGCATAGACCGGGGGAATCCGACTGTCCATTTAAAACAAAGCATTGCGGGGACTTTTGACCATGCTGACGCAATGTGATTTCTGCCCAGTCCCCTATATGTCAACTTGATAAAATCAACAAGGCGTGGGTAAACGAAGAGACTAACAATGACTCCCATGAGGTGCGACTAGAGCAGCACAGCTTTGCACTGTCTGGTGTGGTTTACCTGTCATGCACCGGGGGAATCTCACTGTGCACTTAAAACAAATGATTGTGAAGGCTGTTGCCGATGCTGACACAATGTGATTTCTGCCCAGTGCTATTTAATGTCAACGTGAAGAAATGCAAGAAGGTGTGTATGCGATGAGAGTAACAATGACTCCCTCGAGGTGCGACTAGAGCAGTGCGGCTCTTGCGCAGTCTGCTGCACTCCAACTGGCATAGATCGGGGGAATCCGACTGTCCATTTAAAACAAATGATTACGCGGGCCGTTCACCATGCTGACGCAATGTGATTTCTGCCTAGTGCTCTAAACGGCAAAGTGATGAAATAAAGAAATGCCTGGATAAAGGACAGGTGTAAGAGTGACTCCTGTGAGGTGCGGCTGGAGCAGTGCAGCTCTTGCGCGGTATGGTACGCCTCAACTGGCATGGACGGGCGGAATTCACTGTCCAAATGAAACAAAGCATTCTGGGAGCCAGTGCTCTAAATGTCAACGTGAAGAAATGCAAAAAGGTGGGTATAAAGGACAGGAGTAAGAATGACTCCCGTGCAGAGTTAATTGAGCAGTTTCGCTTTGTGCTATCCATTGTGCTTCATTTGGTATGGACCGGTGGAATCCAACTGTCCATTAAAACAAAGCTTTGCGAAGACTTTTGATCATGCTGACGTAATGTGACTTCTGCCCAGCGCTCTAAATGTCAACGTGAAGAAATGCAACAAGGCATGGCTACACAAAGCGAGTAACAATCGCTCTCTTGAGGTGCGGCTAGAGCAGTGTGGCGCTTGCGCTGCCTGGTGCGCTTCAACTGGCATGGACCGGGAGAATCCGACTCTCCAAATAAAACAATGCATTTTGAGGGCCGTTTACCATGCTGACGCAATGTGATTTCTGCCCAGGTCTGTAAATGTCAACGTGCAGAAATGAAAAAAAGGCGTGGTTAAACGACAGGAGTAAGAATGACTCCCTTGCAGTGTGCATTCAGCTGTGCCGCTTTGCACTTTCCATTGCGCTTGAACTGGTATAGACCGGGGGAATCCGACTGTCCATTTAAAACAAAGCATTGCGGGGACTTTTGACCACGCTGACGCAATGTGATTTCTGCCCAGTCCCCTATATGTCAACTTGATAAAATGCAACAAGGCGTGGGTAAACGAAGAGACTAACAATGACTCCCATGAGGTGCGACTAGAGCAGCACAGGTCTGCACTGTCTGGTGTGGCTTACCTGGCATGCACCGCGGGAATCTCACTGTGCACTTAAAACAAACGATTGTGAAGGCTGTTGCCGATGCTGACACTATGTGATTTCTGCCCAGTGCTATTTAATGTCAACGTGAAGAAATGCAAGAAGGTGTGAATGCGATGAGAGTAACAATGACTCCCTCGAGGTGCGACTAGAGCAGTGCGGCTCTTGCGCAGTCTGCTGCACTCCAACTGGCATAGATCGGGGGAATCCAACTGTCCATTTAAAACAAATAATTGCGCGGGCCGTTCACCATGCTGACGCAATGTGATTTCTGCCTAGTGCTATAAACGGCAAAGTGATGAAATAAAGAAATGCCTGGATAAAGGACAGGTGTAAGAGTGACTCCTGTGAGGTGCGGCTGGAGCAGTGCAGCTCTTGCGCGGTATGGTACGCCTCAACTGGCATGGACGGGCGGAATTCACTGTCCAAATGAAACAAAGCATTCTGGGAGCCAGTGCTCTAAATGTCAACGTGAAGAAATGCAAAAAGGTGGGTATAAAGGACAGGAGTAAGAATGACTCCCGTGCAGAGTTAATTGAGCAGTTTCGCTTTGTGCTATCCATTGTGCTTCATTTGGTATGGACCGGTGGAATCCAACTGTCCATTAAAACAAAGCTTTGCGAAGACTTTTGATCATGCTGACGTAATGTGACTTCTGCCCAGCGCTCTAAATGTCAACGTGAAGAAATGCAACAAGGCATGGCTACACAAAGCGAGTAACAATCGCTCTCTTGAGGTGCGGCTAGAGCAGTGTGGCGCTTGCGCTGCCTGGTGCGCTTCAACTGGCACGGACCGGGAGAATCCGACTCTCCAAATAAAACAATGCATTTTGAGGGCCGTTTACCATGCTGACGCAATGTGATTTCTGCCCAGGTCTGTAAATGTCAACGTGCAGAAATGAAAAAAAGGCGTGGTTAAACGACAGGAGTAAGAATGACTCCCTTGCAGTGTGCATTCAGCTGTGCCGCTTTGCACTTTCCATTGCGCTTGAACTGGTATAGACCGGGGGAATCCGACTGTCCATTTAAAACAAAGCATTGCGGGGACTTTTGACCACGCTGACGCAATGTGATTTCTGCCCAGTCCCCTATATGTCAACTTGATAAAATGCAACAAGGCGTGGGTAAACGAAGAGACTAACAATGACTCCCATGAGGTGCGACTAGAGCAGCACAGGTCTGCACTGTCTGGTGTGGCTTACCTGGCATGCACCGCGGGAATCTCACTGTGCACTTAAAACAAACGATTGTGAAGGCTGTTGCCGATGCTGACACTATGTGATTTCTGCCCAGTGCTATTTAATGTCAACGTGAAGAAATGCAAGAAGGTGTGAATGCGATGAGAGTAACAATGACTCCCTCGAGGTGCGACTAGAGCAGTGCGGCTCTTGCGCAGTCTGCTGCACTCCAACTGGCATAGATCGGGGGAATCCGACTGTCCATTTAAAACAAATAATTGCGCGGGCCGTTCACCATGCTGACGCAATGTGATTTCTGCCTAGTGCTATAAACGGCAAAGTGATGAAATAAAGAAATGCCTGGATAAAGGACAGGTGTAAGAGTGACTCCTGTGAGGTGCGGCTGGAGCAGTGCAGCTCTTGCGCGGTATGGTACGCCTCAACTGGCATGGACGGGCGGAATTCACTGTCCAAATGAAACAAAGCATTCTGGGAGCCAGTGCTCTAAATGTCAACGTGAAGAAATGCAAAAAGGTGGGTATAAAGGACAGGAGTAAGAATGACTCCCGTGCAGAGTTTATTGAGCAGTTTTGCTTTGTGCTATCCATTGTGCTTCATTTGGTATGGACCGGTGGAATCCAACTGTCCATTAAAACAAAGCTTTGCGAAGACTTTTGATCATGCTGACGTAATGTGACTTCTGCCCAGCGCTCTAAATGTCAACGTGAAGAAATGCAACAAGGCATGGCTACACAAAGCGAGTAACAATGGCTCTCTTGAGGTGCGGCTAGAGCAGTGTGGCGCTTGCGCTGCCTGGTGCGCTTCAACTGGCATGGACCGGGAGAATCCGACTCTCCAAATAAAATAATGCATTTTGAGGGCCGTTGACCATGCTGACGCAATGTGATTTCTGCCCAGGTCTGTAAATGTCAACGTGCAGAAATGAAAAAAAGGCGTGGTTAAACGACAGGAGTAAGAATGACTCCCTTGCAGTGTGGATTCAGGAGTGGCGCTTTATGCTATCTGTTGTGCATCAACTGGCATGGACCGGCTGAAACTGACTGTCCACTTAAAACAAAGCATTGCAAGGACTTTTGACGATGCTGACGCAATGTGATTTGTGCCCAGGGCTCTAAATGTCAATGTGAGGAAATGGAACAAAGCGTGGGTGAAGGACGTTAGTAACAATGACTCCCTTAAGGTGCGGCTAGAACAGTGCTGCTTTGCACTGTCTGGTGTGGTTCAACTGGAATGCACAGGGGGAATCTTACTGTGCTTTTAAAAGATATAATTGCGAGGGCGGTTGACCATTTTTATGCAAGGTGATTTGTGCCCAGTGCCCTAAATGTCAACCTGAAGAAATAGAACAAGGCGTGGGGGAGCTAAGTGAGTAACAATGACTCCCTTGAGCTGCGACTAGAGCAGTGCGGCTCTAGCGCTGCCTGGTGCGCTTCAACTGGGATAGATCGGGGTAATCCGACTGTCCATTTAAAACAAATGATTGCGAGGGCCGTTGACCATGCTGACGCAATTTGATTTCTGCCTAGTGCTTTAAACGTGAAATAAATAAATTAAGGAAAGGGCTGGATAAACGACAGGAGTAACTATGACACCCTTTAGGTGCGGCTAGCGCAGTGCAGCTCTTGCACGGTCTGGTGCGAATGAACTGGCATGGACTGACAGAATCCACTGTCCAAATAAAACAAACCATTCTGGGGGCCGTTGAGCATGCTGACGCAGTGTGATTTCTGCACAGTGCTCTAAATGTCGAAGTGAAAAAATGAAAAAAAAAGCGTGGATAAAAGACAGGAGTAAGAATGACTCCCTTGCAGTGTGGATTGAGCTGTGCCGCTTTGCACTTTCCGTTGCGCTTCAACTGGTATGGACCGGGAGAATCTGACTGTCCATTTAAAACAAAGCATTGCGAGGACTTTTGACCATGCTGATGCAATGTGATCTCTGCCCAGTCCCCTAAATGTCAACGTGATAAAATGCAACAAGGCGAGGGTAAACGAAGAGACTAACAATGACTCCCATGAGGTGGGACTAGAGTAGCGCGGCTTTGCACTGTCTGGTGTGGTTTACCTGGCATGCAACGGGGGAATCTAACTCTGCCATGAAAAGAAATGATTGCGAAGGCCGTTGCCGATGCTGACACAATGTGATTTCTGCCCAGTGCTATTTAATGTCAACGTGAAGAAATGCAAGAAGGTGTGTGTAAGCTACGAGAGTAACAATGACTCCCTTGAGGTGCGACTAGAACAGTGCAGCTTTTGCACAGTCTGCTGCACTCCAACTGGCATAGATCGGGGGAATCCGACTGTCCATTTAAAACAAATGATTGCGAGGGCCGTCGACCATGCTGACGCAATGTGATTTCTGCCCAGTGCTCTAAACGTGAAACTGAAGTAAATAAAAAAAGGCATGGATAAACTACAGGAGTCACAATGACTCCCTTGTGGTGCGGCTATCGCAGTGCGGCTCTTGCGTGGTCTTGTGTGCCTCAACTGGCATGGACCGGCGGAATCATCATCAGCATCAGCCTGGTTACGCCTACTGCAGGGCAAAGGCCTCTCCCGTACATCTCCAACAACCCCGATCATGTACTATGTGTGGCCATGTCGTCCCTGCAAACTTCTTAATCTCATGCGCCCGCCTAACTTTCTGCCGCCCTCTGCTAAGCTTCCCTTCCCTTGGAATCCATTCCGTAACCCTTAATGACCATCGGTTATCTTCCCTCCTCATTTCGTATCCTGCCCATGCCCATTTCTTTTTCTTGATTTCAACTAAGATGTCATTAACTCGCGTTTGTTCCCTCACCCAATCTGCTCTTTTCTTATCCTTTAACGTTACACCTATCATTATTCTTTCCATAGCTCGTTGCGTCGTCCTCAATTTGAGCAGAACCCATTTAGTAAGCCTCCAGGTTTCTGCCCCATAGGTGAGTACTGGTAAGACACAGGTATTATATACTTTCCTCTTGAGGGGATAATGGCAACCTGCTAATCATCATCTGAGAATGCCTGCCAAACGCACCCCAGCCCATTCTTGTTCTTCTGAATATTTCTGTCTCATGATCCGCATCCGCTGTCACTACCTGCCCTAAGTTGATGTAATCCCTTACGACTTCTAGTGCCTCGCTGCCAATTGTAAATTGCTGTTTTCTTCCGAGACTGTTAAGCATTACTTTAGTTTCCTGCAGATTAATTTTTAGACCCACTCTTCTGCTTTGCCTATCCAGGTCAGTGAACATGCATTGCAATTGGTCCCCTGAGGTACTAAGGAAGGCAATGTCATCAGCGAATCGCGAGTTACTAAGCTATTCTCGATTAACTTTTATCCCCAAATCTTCCCAATCCATGTCTCTGAATACCTCCTGTAAAATAAAATGCCCAAATAAAACAAAGCGTTTTGGGGGCCGTTGACCGTGCTGACGCAGTGTGATTTCTGCACAGTGCTCTAAATGTCAAAGTGAAAAAATGAAAAAAAGGTGTGGATAAACGACATGAGTAAGAATGACTCCCTTGCAGTGTGCATTCAGCTGTGCCGCTTTGCACTTTCCATTGCGCTTCAACTGGCATAGACCGGGGGAATCCGACTGTCCATTTAAAACAAAGCATTGCGGGGACTTTTGACCATGCTGACGCAATGTGATTTCTGCCCAGTCCCCTATATGTCAACTTGATAAAATCAACAAGGCGTGGGTAAACGAAGAGACTAACAATGACTCCCATGAGGTGCGACTAGAGCAGCACAGCTTTGCACTGTCTGGTGTGGTTTACCTGTCATGCACCGGGGGAATCTCACTGTGCACTTAAAACAAATGATTGTGAAGGCTGTTGCCGATGCTGACACAATGTGATTTCTGCCCAGTGCTATTTAATGTCAACGTGAAGAAATGCAAGAAGGTGTGTATGCGATGAGAGTAACAATGACTCCCTCGAGGTGCGACTAGAGCAGTGCGGCTCTTGCGCAGTCTGCTGCACTCCAACTGGCATAGATCGGGGGAATCCGACTGTCCATTTAAAACAAATGATTACGCGGGCCGTTCACCATGCTGACGCAATGTGATTTCTGCCTAGTGCTCTAAACGGCAAAGTGATGAAATAAAGAAATGCCTGGATAAAGGACAGGTGTAAGAGTGACTCCTGTGAGGTGCGGCTGGAGCAGTGCAGCTCTTGCGCGGTATGGTACGCCTCAACTGGCATGGACGGGCGGAATTCACTGTCCAAATGAAACAAAGCATTCTGGGAGCCAGTGCTCTAAATGTCAACGTGAAGAAATGCAAAAAGGTGGGTATAAAGGACAGGAGTAAGAATGACTCCCGTGCAGAGTTTATTGAGCAGTTTTGCTTTGTGCTATCCATTGTGCTTCATTTGGTATGGACCGGTGGAATCCAACTGTCCATTAAAACAAAGCTTTGCGAAGACTTTTGATCATGCTGACGTAATGTGACTTCTGCCCAGCGCTCTAAATGTCAACGTGAAGAAATGCAACAAGGCATGGCTACACAAAGCGAGTAACAATGGCTCTCTTGAGGTGCGGCTAGAGCAGTGTGGCGCTTGCGCTGCCTGGTGCGCTTCAACTGGCATGGACCGGGAGAATCCGACTCTCCAAATAAAATAATGCATTTTGAGGGCCGTTGACCATGCTGACGCAATGTGATTTCTGCCCAGGTCTGTAAATGTCAACGTGCAGAAATGAAAAAAAGGCGTGGTTAAACGACAGGAGTAAGAATGACTCCCTTGCAGTGTGGATTCAGGAGTGGCGCTTTATGCTATCTGTTGTGCATCAACTGGCATGGACCGGCTGAAACTGACTGTCCACTTAAAACAAAGCATTGCAAGGACTTTTGACGATGCTGACGCAATGTGATTTGTGCCCAGGGCTCTAAATGTCAATGTGAGGAAATGGAACAAAGCGTGGGTGAAGGACGTTAGTAACAATGACTCCCTTAAGGTGCGGCTAGAACAGTGCTGCTTTGCACTGTCTGGTGTGGTTCAACTGGAATGCACAGGGGGAATCTTACTGTGCTTTTAAAAGATATAATTGCGAGGGCGGTTGACCATTTTTATGCAAGGTGATTTGTGCCCAGTGCCCTAAATGTCAACCTGAAGAAATAGAACAAGGCGTGGGGGAGCTAAGTGAGTAACAATGACTCCCTTGAGCTGCGACTAGAGCAGTGCGGCTCTAGCGCTGCCTGGTGCGCTTCAACTGGGATAGATCGGGGTAATCCGACTGTCCATTTAAAACAAATGATTGCGAGGGCCGTTGACCATGCTGACGCAATTTGATTTCTGCCTAGTGCTTTAAACGTGAAATAAATAAATTAAGGAAAGGGCTGGATAAACGACAGGAGTAACTATGACACCCTTTAGGTGCGGCTAGCGCAGTGCAGCTCTTGCACGGTCTGGTGCGAATGAACTGGCATGGACTGACAGAATCCACTGTCCAAATAAAACAAACCATTCTGGGGGCCGTTGAGCATGCTGACGCAGTGTGATTTCTGCACAGTGCTCTAAATGTCGAAGTGAAAAAATGAAAAAAAAAGCGTGGATAAAAGACAGGAGTAAGAATGACTCCCTTGCAGTGTGGATTGAGCTGTGCCGCTTTGCACTTTCCGTTGCGCTTCAACTGGTATGGACCGGGAGAATCTGACTGTCCATTTAAAACAAAGCATTGCGAGGACTTTTGACCATGCTGATGCAATGTGATCTCTGCCCAGTCCCCTAAATGTCAACGTGATAAAATGCAACAAGGCGAGGGTAAACGAAGAGACTAACAATGACTCCCATGAGGTGGGACTAGAGTAGCGCGGCTTTGCACTGTCTGGTGTGGTTTACCTGGCATGCAACGGGGGAATCTAACTCTGCCATGAAAAGAAATGATTGCGAAGGCCGTTGCCGATGCTGACACAATGTGATTTCTGCCCAGTGCTATTTAATGTCAACGTGAAGAAATGCAAGAAGGTGTGTGTAAGCTACGAGAGTAACAATGACTCCCTTGAGGTGCGACTAGAACAGTGCAGCTTTTGCACAGTCTGCTGCACTCCAACTGGCATAGATCGGGGGAATCCGACTGTCCATTTAAAACAAATGATTGCGAGGGCCGTCGACCATGCTGACGCAATGTGATTTCTGCCCAGTGCTCTAAACGTGAAACTGAAGTAAATAAAAAAAGGCATGGATAAACTACAGGAGTCACAATGACTCCCTTGTGGTGCGGCTATCGCAGTGCGGCTCTTGCGTGGTCTTGTGTGCCTCAACTGGCATGGACCGGCGGAATCATCATCAGCATCAGCCTGGTTACGCCTACTGCAGGGCAAAGGCCTCTCCCGTACATCTCCAACAACCCCGATCATGTACTATGTGTGGCCATGTCGTCCCTGCAAACTTCTTAATCTCATGCGCCCGCCTAACTTTCTGCCGCCCTCTGCTAAGCTTCCCTTCCCTTGGAATCCATTCCGTAACCCTTAATGACCATCGGTTATCTTCCCTCCTCATTTCGTATCCTGCCCATGCCCATTTCTTTTTCTTGATTTCAACTAAGATGTCATTAACTCGCGTTTGTTCCCTCACCCAATCTGCTCTTTTCTTATCCTTTAACGTTACACCTATCATTCTTCTTTCCATAGCTCGTTGCGTCGTCCTCAATTTGAGCAGAACCCATTTCGTAAGCCTCCAGGTTTCTGCCCCATAGGTGAGTACTGGTAAGACACAGGTATTATATACTTTCCTCTGGAGGGGATAATGGCAACCTGCTAATCATCATCTGAGAATGCCTGCCAAACGCACCCCAGCCCATTCTTGTTCTTCTGAATATTTCTGTCTCATGATCCGCATCCGCTGTCACTACCTGCCCTAAGTTGATGTATTCCCTTACGACTTCTAGTGCGTCGCTGCCAATTGTAAATTGTTGTTTTCTTCCGAGACTGTTAAGCATTACTTTAGTTTCCTGCAGATTAATTTTAGACCCTCTCTTCTGCTTTGCCTATCCAGGTCAGTGAACATGCATTGCAATTGGTCCCCTGAGGTACTAAGGAAGGCAATGTCATCAGCGAATCGCGAGTTACTAAGCTATTCTCGATTAACTTTTATCCCCAAATCTTCCCAATCCATGTCTCTGAATACCTCCTGTAAAATAAAATGCCCAAATAAAACAAAGCATTTTGGGGGCCGTTGACCGTGCTGACGCAGTGTGATTTCTGCACAGTGCTCTAAAAGTCAAAGTAAAGAAATGAAAAAAAGGTGTGGATAAACGACATGAGTAAGAATGACTCCCTTGCAGTGTGCATTCAGCTGTGCCGCTTTGCACTTTCCATTGCGCTTGAACTGGTATAGACCGGGGGAATCCGACTGTCGATTTAAAACAAAGCATTGCGGGGACTTTTGACCACGCTGACGCAATGTGATTTCTGCCCAGTCCCCTATATGTCAACTTGATAAAATGCAACAAGGTGTGGGTAAACGAAGAGACTAACAATGACTCCCATGAGGTGCGACTAGAGCGGCACAGGTCTGCACTGTCTGGTGTGGCTTACCTGGCATGCACCGCGGGAATCTCACTGTGCACTTAAAACAAACGATTGTGAAGGCTGTTGCCGATGCTGACACTATGTGATTTCTGCCCAGTGCTATTTAATGTCAACGTGAAGAAATGCAAGAAGGTGTGTATGCGATGAGAGTAACAATGACTCCCTCGAGGTGCGACTAGAGCAGTGCGGCTCTTGCGCAGTCTGCTGCACTCCAACTGGCATACATCGGGGGAATCCGACTGTCCATTTAAAACAAATAATTGCGTGGGCCGTTCACCATGCTGACGCAATGTGATTTCTGCCTAGTGCTCTAAACGGCAAAGTGATGAAATAAAGAAATGCCTGGATAAAGGACAGGTGTAAGAGTGACTCCTGTGAGGTGCGGCTGGAGCAGTGCAGCTCTTGCGCGGTATGGTACGCCTCAACTGGCATGGACGGGCGGAATTCACTGTCCAAATGAAACAAAGCATTCTGGGAGCCAGTGCTCTAAATGTCAACGTGAAGAAATGCAAAAAGGTGGGTATAAAGGACAGGAGTAAGAATGACTCCCGTGCAGAGTTTATTGAGCAGTTTCGCTTTGTGCTATCCATTGTGCTTCATTTGGTATGGACCGGTGGAATCCAACTGTCCATTAAAACAAAGCTTTGCGAAGACTTTTGATCATGCTGACGTAATGTGATGTCTGCCCAGTCCCCTAAATGTCAACGTGATAAAATGCAACAAGGCGAGGGTAAACGAAGAGACTAACAATGACTCCCATGAGGTGGGACTAGAGTAGCGCGGCTTTGCACTGTCTGGTGTGGTTTACCTGGCATGCAACGGGGGAATCTAACTCTGCCATGAAAAGAAATGATTGCGAAGGCCGTTGACCATGCTGACACAATGTGATTTCTGCCCAGTGCTCTAAACGGCAAAGTGATGAAATAAAGAAATGCCTGGATAAAGGACAGGTGTAACAGTGACTCCTGTGAGGTGCGGCTGGAGCAGTGCAGCTCTTGCGCGGTATGGTACGCCTCAACTGGCATGGACGGGCGGAATTCACTGTCCAAATGAAACAAAGCATTCTGGGAGCCAGTGCTCTAAATGTCAACGTGAAGAAATGCAAAAAGGTGGGTATAAAGGACAGGAGTAAGAATGACTCCCGTGCAGAGTTAATTGAGCAGTTTCGCTTTGTGCTATCCATTGTGCTTCATTTGGTATGGACCGGTGGAATCCAACTGTCCATTAAAACAAAGCTTTGCGAAGACTTTTGATCATGCTGACGTAATGTGACTTCTGCCCAGCGCTCTAAATGTCAACGTGAAGAAATGCAACAAGGCATGGCTACACAAAGCGAGTAACAATCGCTCTCTTGAGGTGCGGCTAGAGCAGTGTGGCGCTTGCGCTGCCTGGTGCGCTTCAACTGGCATGGACCGGGAGAATCCGACTCTCCAAATAAAACAATGCATTTTGAGGGCCGTTTACCATGCTGACGCAATGTGATTTCTGCCCAGGTCTGTAAATGTCAACGTGCAGAAATGAAAAAAAGGCGTGGTTAAACGACAGGAGTAAGAATGACTCCCTTGCAGTGTGCATTCAGCTGTGCCGCTTTGCACTTTCCATTGCGCTTGAACTGGTATAGACCGGGGGAATCCGACTGTCCATTTAAAACAAAGCATTGCGGGGACTTTTGACCACGCTGACGCAATGTGATTTCTGCCCAGTCCCCTATATGTCAACTTGATAAAATGCAACAAGGCGTGGGTAAACGAAGAGACTAACAATGACTCCCATGAGGTGCGACTAGAGCAGCACAGGTCTGCACTGTCTGGTGTGGCTTACCTGGCATGCACCGCGGGAATCTCACTGTGCACTTAAAACAAACGATTGTGAAGGCTGTTGCCGATGCTGACACTATGTGATTTCTGCCCAGTGCTATTTAATGTCAACGTGAAGAAATGCAAGAAGGTGTGAATGCGATGAGAGTAACAATGACTCCCTCGAGGTGCGACTAGAGCAGTGCGGCTCTTGCGCAGTCTGCTGCACTCCAACTGGCATAGATCGGGGGAATCCGACTGTCCATTTAAAACAAATAATTGCGCGGGCCGTTCACCATGCTGACGCAATGTGATTTCTGCCTAGTGCTATAAACGGCAAAGTGGTGAAATAAAGAAATGCCTGGATAAAGGACAGGTGTAACAGTGACTCCTGTGAGGTGCGGCTGGAGCAGTGCAGCTCTTGCGCGGTATGGTACGCCTCAACTGGCATGGACGGGCGGAATTCACTGTCCAAATGAAACAAAGCATTCTGGGAGCCAGTGCTCTAAATGTCAACGTGAAGAAATGCAAAAAGGTGGGTATAAAGGACAGGAGTAAGAATGACTCCCGTGCAGAGTTTATTGAGCAGTTTCGCTTTGTGCTATCCATTGCGCTTCATTTGGTATCGACCGGTGGAATCCAACTGTCCATTAAAACAAAGCTTTGCGAAGACTTTTGATCATGCTGACGTAATGTGACTTCTGCCCAGCGCTCTAAATGTCAACGTGAAGAAATGCAACAAGGCATGGCTACACAAAGCGAGTAACAATCGCTCTCTTGAGGAGCGGCTAGAGCAGTGTGGCGCTTGCGCTGCCTGGTGCGCTTCAACTGGCATGGACCGGGAGAATCCGACTCTCCAAATAAAACAATGCATTTTGAGGGCCGTTGACCATGCTGACGCAATGTGATTTCTGCCCAGGTCTGTAAATGTCAACGTGCAGAAATGAAAAAAAGGCGTGGTTAAACGACAGGAGTAAGAATGACTCCCTTGCAGTGTGGATTCAGGAGTGGCGCTTTATGCTATCTGTTGTGCATCAACTGGCATGGACCGGCTGAAACTGACTGTCCACTTAAAACAAAGCATTGCAAGGACTTTTGACGATGCTGACGCAATGTGATTTGTGCCCAGGGCTCTAAATGTCAATGTGAGGAAATGGAACAAAGCGTGGGTGAAGGACGTTAGTAACAATCACTCCCTTAAGGTGCGGCTAGAACAGTGCTGCTTTGCACTGTCTGGTGTGGTTCAACTGGAATGCACAGGGGGAATCTTACTGTGCTTTTAAAAGATATAATTGCGAGGGCGGTTGACCATTTTTATGCAAGGTGATTTGTGCCCAGTGCCCTAAATGTCAACCTGAAGAAATAGAACAAGGCGTGGGGTAGCTAAGTGAGTAACAATGACTCCCTTGAGCTGCGACTAGAGCAGTGCGGCTCTAGCGCTGCCTGGTGCGCTTCAACTGGGATAGATCGGGGTAATCCGACTGTCCATTTAAAACAAATGATTGCGAGGGCCGTTGACCATGCTGACGCAATTTGATTTCTGCCTAGTGCTTTAAACGTGAAATAAATAAATTAAGGAAAGGGCTGGATAAACGACAGGAGTAACTATGACACCCTTTAGGTGCGGCTAGCGCAGTGCAGCTCTTGCGCGGTCTGGTGCGAATGAACTGGCATGGACTGACAGAATCCACTGTCCAAATAAAACAAACCATTCTGGGGGCCGTTGAGCATGCTGACGCAGTGTGATTTCTGCACAGTGCTCTAAATGTCGAAGTGAAAAAATGAAAAAAAAAAGCGTGGATAAAAGACAGGAGTAAGAATGACTCCCTTGCAGTGTGGATTGAGCTGTGCCGCTTTGCACTTTCCGTTGCGCTTGAACTGGTATGGACCGGGAGAATCTGACTGTCCATTTAAAACAAAGCATTGCGAGGACTTTTGACCATGCTGATGCAATGTGATCTCTGCCCAGTCCCCTAAATGTCAACGTGATAAAATGCAACAAGGCGAGGGTAAACGAAGAGACTAACAATGACTCCCATGAGGTGGGACTAGAGTAGCGCGGCTTTGCACTGTCTGGTGTGGTTTACCTGGCATGCAACGGGGGAATCTAACTCTGCCATGAAAATAAATGATTGCGAAGGCCGTTGACCATGCTGACACAATGTGATTTCTGCCCAGTGCTATTTAATGTCAACGTGAAGAAATGCAAAAAAGGTGTGTGTAAGCGATGAGAGTAACAATGACACCCTTGAGGTGTGACTAGAGCAGCGCAGCATTTGCACAGTCTGCTGCACTCCAGCTGGCATAGATCGGGGGAATCCGAATGTCCAATTAAAACAAATGATTGTGAGCGCCGTCGACCATGCTGACGGAATGTGATTTCTGCCCAGTGCTCTAAACGTCAAAGTGAAGTAATTAAAAAAAAGGACGGATAAACGACAGGAGTAACAATGACTCCCTCGTGGTGCGGCTATCGCAGTGCGGCTATTGCGTGGTCTTGTGCGCCTCAACTGGCATGGACCGGCGGAATCATCATCAGCATAGGCCTGGTTACGCCTACTGCAGGGCAAAGGCCTCTCCCATACATCTCCAACAACCCCGATCATGTACTAAGTGTGGCCATGTCGTCCCTGCAAACTTCTGAATCTCATGCGCCCGCCTAACTTTCTGCCGCCCTCTGCTAAGCTTCTCTTCCCTTGGAATCCATTCCGTAACCCTCAATGACCATCGGTTATCTTCCCTCCTCATTGCGTATCCTGCCCATGCCCCTTTCTTTTTCTTGATTTCAACTAAGATGTCATTAAGTCGCGTTTGTTCCCTCACCCAATCTGCTCTTTTCTTATCCTTGAACGTTACACCTATCATTCTTCTTTCCATAGCTCGTTGTGTCGTCTTCAATATGAGCAGAACCCTTTTCGTAAGCCTCAAGGTTTCTGCCCCATAGGTGAGTGCTGGTAAGACACAGGTATTATATACTTTCCTCTTGAGGGGATAACGGCAACCTGCTATTCATCATCTGAGAATGCCTGCCAAACGCACCCCAGCCCATTCTTGTTCTTCTGAATATTTCTGTCTTATGATCCGCATCCGCTGTCACTACCTGACCTAAGTTGGTGTATTCCCTTACGACTTCCAGTGCCTCGCTGCCTATTGTAAATTGCGGTTTTCTTCGGAGACTGTTAAGCATTACTTTAGTTTCCTGCAGATTAATTTTTAGACCCACTCTTCTGCTTTGCCTATCCAGGTCACTGAACATGCATTGCAATTGGTCCCCTGAGGTACTAAGCAAGGCAATGTCATCAGCGAATCGCGAGTTACCAAGCTATTCTCGATTAACTTTTATCCCCAATTCTTCCCAATCCATGTCTCTGAATACCTCCTGTAAAATAAAATGCCCAAATAAAACAAAGCATTTTGGGGGCCGTTGACCGTGCTGACGCAGTGTGATTTCTGCACAGTGCTCTAAATGTCAAAGTGAAAAAATGAAAAAAAGGTGTGGATAAACGACATGAGTAAGAATGACTCCCTTGCAGTGTGCATTCAGCTGTGCCGCTTTGCACTTTCCATTGCGCTTCAACTGGTATAGGCCGGGGGAATCCGACTGTCCATTTAAAACAAAGCATTGCGGGGACTTTTGACCATGCTGACGCAATGTGATTTCTGCCCAGTCCCCTATATGTCAACTTGATAAAATCAAGAAGGCGTGGGTAAACGAAGGGACTAACAATGACTCCCATGAGGTGCGACTAGAGCAGCACAGCTTTGCACTGTCTGGTGTGGTTTACCTGTCATGCACCGGGGGAATCTCACTGTGCACTTAAAACAAATGATTGTGAAGGCTGTTGCCGATGCTGACACAATGTGATTTCTGCCCAGTGCTATTTAATGTCAACGTGAAGAAATGCAAGAAGGTGTGTATGCGATGAGAGTAACAATGACTCTCTCGAGGTGCGACTAGAGCAGTGCGGCTCTTGCGCAGTCTGCTGCACTCCAACTGGCACAGATCGGGGGAATCCGACTGTCCATTTAAAACAAATGATTACGCGGGCCGTTCACCATGCTGACGCAATGTGATTTCTGCCTAGTGCTCTAAACGGCAAAGTGATGAAATAAAGAAATGCCTGGATAAAGGACAGGTGTAAGAGTGACTCCTGTGAGGTGCGACTGGAGCAGTGCAGCTCTTGCGCGGTATGGTACGCCTCAACTGGCATGGACGGGCGGAATTCGCTGTCCAAATGAAACAAAGCATTCTGGGAGCCAGTGCTCTAAATGTCAACGTGAAGAAATGCAAAAAGGTGGGTATAAAGGACAGGAGTAAGAATGACTCCCGTGCAGAGTTTATTGAGCAGTTTCGCTTTGTGCTATCCATTGTGCTTCATTTGGTATGGACCGGTGGAATCCAACTGTCCATTAAAACAAAGCTTTGCGAAGACTTTTGATCATGCTGACGTAATGTGACTTCTGCCCAGCGCTCTAAATGTCAACGTGAAGAAATGCAACAAGGCATGGCTACACAAAGCGAGTAACAATGGCTCTCTTGAGGTGCGGCTAGAGCAGTGTGGCGCTTGCGCTGCCTGGTGCGCTTCAACTGGCATGGACCGGGAGAATCCGACTCTCCAAATAAAACAATGCATTTTGAGGGCCGTTGACCATGCTGACGCAATGTGATTTCTGCCCAGGTCTGTAAATGTCAACGTGCAGAAATGAAAAAAAGGCGTGGTTAAACGACAGGAGTAAGAATGACTCCCTTGCAGTGTGGATTCAGGAGTGGCGCTTTATGCTATCTGTTGTGCATCAACTGGCATGGACCGGCTGAAACTGACTGTCCACTTAAAACAAAGCATTGCAAGGACTTTTGACGATGCTGACGCAATGTGATTTGTGCCCAGGGCTCTAAATGTCAATGTGAGGAAATGGAACAAAGCGTGGGTGAAGGACGTTAGTAACAATGACTCCCTTAGGGTGCGGCTAGAACAGTGCTGCTTTGCACTGTCTGGTGTGGTTCAACTGGAATGCACAGGGGGAATCTTACTGTACTTTTAAAAGATATAATTGCGAGGGCGGTTGACCATTTTTATGCAAGGTGATTTGTGCCCAGTGCCCTAAATGTCAACCTGAAGAAATAGATCAAGGCGTGGGGGAGCTAAGTGAGTAACAATGACTCCCTTGAGCTGCGACTAGAGTAGTGCGGCTCTAGCGCTGCCTGGTGCGCTTCAACTGGGATAGATCGGGGTAATCCGTCCGACTGTCCATTTAAAACAAATGATTGCGAGGGCCGTTGACCATGCTGACGCAATTTGATTTCTGCCTAGTGCTTTAAACGTGAAATAAATAAATTAAGGAAAGGGCTGGATAAACGACAGGAGTAACTATGACACCCTTTAGGTGCGGCTAGCGCAGTGCAGCTCTTGCGCGGTCTGGTGCGAATGAACTGGCATGGACTGACAGAATCCACTGTCCAAATAAAACAAACCATTCTGGGGGCCGTTGAGCATGCTGACGCAGTGTGATTTCTGCACAGTGCTCTAAATGTCGAAGTGAAAAAATGAAAAAAAAAAGCGTGGATAAAAGACAGGAGTAAGAATGACTCCCTTGCAGTGTGGATTGAGCTGTGCCGCTTTGTACTTTCCGTTGCGCTTCAACTGGTATGGACCGGGAGAATCCGACTGTCCATTTAAAACAAAGCATTGCGAGGACTTTTGACCATGCTGATGCAATGTGATCTCTGCCCAGTCCCCTAAATGTCAACGTGATAAAATGCAACAAGGCGAGGGTAAACGAAGAGACTAACAATGACTCCCATGAGGTGGGACTAGAGTAGCGCGGCTTTGCACTGTCTGGTGTGGTTTACCTGGCAAGCAACGGGGGAATATAACTCTGCCATGAAAAGAAATGATTGCGAAGGCCGTTGCCGATGCTGACACAATGTGATTTCTGCCCAGTGCTATTTAATGTCAACGTGAAGAAATGCAAGAAGGTGTGTGTAAGCTATGAGAGTAACAATGACTCCCTTGAGGTGCGACTAGAACAGTGCAGCTTTTGCACAGTCTGCTGCACTCCAGCTGGCATAGATCGGGGGAATCCGACTGTCCATTTAAAACAAATGATTGCGAGGGCCGTCGACCATGCTGACGCAATGTGATTTCTGCCCAGTGCTCTAAACGTGAAACTGAAGTAAATGAAAAAAGGCATCGATAAACTACAGGAGTCACAATGACTCCCTTGTGGTGCGGCTATCGCAGTGCGGCACTTGCGTGGTCTTGTGTGCCTCAACTGGCATGGACCGGCGGAATCATCATCAGCATCAGCCTGGTTACGCCTACTGCAGGGCAAAGGCCTCTCCCGTACATCTCCAACAACCCCGATCATGTACTATGTGTGGCCATGTCGTCCCTGCAAACTTCTTAATCTCATCCGCCCGCCTAACTTTCTGCCGCCCTCTGCTAAGCTTCCCTTCCCTTGGAATCCATTCCGTAACCCTTAATGACCATCGGTTATCTTCCCTCCTCATTTCGTATCCTGCCCATGCCCATTTCTTTTTCTTGATTTCAACTAAGATGTCATTAACTCGCGTTTGTTCCCTCACCCAATCTGCTCTTTTCTTATCCTTTAACGTTACACCTATCATTCTTCTTTCCATAGCTCGTTGCGTCGTCCTCAATTTGAGCAGAACCCATTTAGTAAGCCTCCAGGTTTCTGCCCCATAGGTGAGTACTGGTAAGACACAGGTATTATATACTTTCCTCTTGAGGGGATAATGGCAACCTGCTAATCATCATCTGAGAATGCCTGCCAAACGCACCCCAGCCCATTCTTGTTCTTCTGAATATTTCTGTCTCATGATCCGCATCCGCTGTCACTACCTGCCCTAAGTTGATGTAATCCCTTACGACTTCTAGTGCCTCGCTGCCAATTGTAAATTGCTGTTTTCTTCCGAGACTGTTAAGCATTACTTTAGTTTCCTGCAGATTAATTTTTAGACCCACTCTTCTGCTTTGCCTATCCAGGTCAGTGAACATGCATTGCAATTGGTCCCCTGAGGTACTAAGGAAGGCAATGTCATCAGCGAATCGCGAGTTACTAAGCTATTCTCGATTAACTTTTATCCCCAAATCTTCCCAATCCATGTCTCTGAATACCTCCTGTAAAATAAAATGCCCAAATAAAACAAAGCATTTTGGGGGCCGTTGACCGTGCTGACGCAGTGTGATTTCTGCACAGTGCTCTAAATGTCAAAGTGAAAAAATGAAAAAAAGGTGTGGATAAACGACATGAGTAAGAATGACTCCCTTGCAGTGTGCATTCAGCTGTGCCGCTTTGCACTTTCCATTGCGCTTCAACTGGTATAGGCCGGGGGAATCCGACTGTCCATTTAAAACAAAGCATTGCGGGGACTTTTGACCATGCTGACGCAATGTGATTTCTGCCCAGTCCCCTATATGTCAACTTGATAAAATCAAGAAGGCGTGGGTAAACGAAGGGACTAACAATGACTCCCATGAGGTGCGACTAGAGCAGCACAGCTTTGCACTGTCTGGTGTGGTTTACCTGTCATGCACCGGGGGAATCTCACTGTGCACTTAAAACAAATGATTGTGAAGGCTGTTGCCGATGCTGACACAATGTGATTTCTGCCCAGTGCTATTTAATGTCAACGTGAAGAAATGCAAGAAGGTGTGTATGCGATGAGAGTAACAATGACTCTCTCGAGGTGCGACTAGAGCAGTGCGGCTCTTGCGCAGTCTGCTGCACTCCAACTGGCACAGATCGGGGGAATCCGACTGTCCATTTAAAACAAATGATTACGCGGGCCGTTCACCATGCTGACGCAATGTGATTTCTGCCTAGTGCTCTAAACGGCAAAGTGATGAAATAAAGAAATGCCTGGATAAAGGACAGGTGTAAGAGTGACTCCTGTGAGGTGCGACTGGAGCAGTGCAGCTCTTGCGCGGTATGGTACGCCTCAACTGGCATGGACGGGCGGAATTCGCTGTCCAAATGAAACAAAGCATTCTGGGAGCCAGTGCTCTAAATGTCAACGTGAAGAAATGCAAAAAGGTGGGTATAAAGGACAGGAGTAAGAATGACTCCCGTGCAGAGTTTATTGAGCAGTTTCGCTTTGTGCTATCCATTGTGCTTCATTTGGTATGGACCGGTGGAATCCAACTGTCCATTAAAACAAAGCTTTGCGAAGACTTTTGATCATGCTGACGTAATGTGACTTCTGCCCAGCGCTCTAAATGTCAACGTGAAGAAATGCAACAAGGCATGGCTACACAAAGCGAGTAACAATGGCTCTCTTGAGGTGCGGCTAGAGCAGTGTGGCGCTTGCGCTGCCTGGTGCGCTTCAACTGGCATGGACCGGGAGAATCCGACTCTCCAAATAAAACAATGCATTTTGAGGGCCGTTGACCATGCTGACGCAATGTGATTTCTGCCCAGGTCTGTAAATGTCAACGTGCAGAAATGAAAAAAAGGCGTGGTTAAACGACAGGAGTAAGAATGACTCCCTTGCAGTGTGGATTCAGGAGTGGCGCTTTATGCTATCTGTTGTGCATCAACTGGCATGGACCGGCTGAAACTGCCTGTCCACTTAAAACAAAGCATTGCAAGGACTTTTGACGATGCTGACGCAATGTGATTTGTGCCCAGGGCTCTAAATGTCAATGTGAGGAAATGGAACAAAGCGTGGGTGAAGGACGTTAGTAACAATGACTCCCTTAGGGTGCGGCTAGAACAGTGCTGCTTTGCACTGTCTGGTGTGGTTCAACTGGAATGCACAGGGGGAATCTTACTGTACTTTTAAAAGATATAATTGCGAGGGCGGTTGACCATTTTTATGCAAGGTGATTTGTGCCCAGTGCCCTAAATGTCAACCTGAAGAAATAGATCAAGGCGTGGGGGAGCTAAGTGAGTAACAATGACTCCCTTGAGCTGCGACTAGAGTAGTGCGGCTCTAGCGCTGCCTGGTGCGCTTCAACTGGGATAGATCGGGGTAATCCGTCCGACTGTCCATTTAAAACAAATGATTGCGAGGGCCGTTGACCATGCTGACGCAATTTGATTTCTGCCTAGTGCTTTAAACGTGAAATAAATAAATTAAGGAAAGGGCTGGATAAACGACAGGAGTAACTATGACACCCTTTAGGTGCGGCTAGCGCAGTGCAGCTCTTGCGCGGTCTGGTGCGAATGAACTGGCATGGACTGACAGAATCCACTGTCCAAATAAAACAAACCATTCTGGGGGCCGTTGAGCATGCTGACGCAGTGTGATTTCTGCACAGTGCTCTAAATGTCGAAGTGAAAAAATGAAAAAAAAAAGCGTGGATAAAAGACAGGAGTAAGAATGACTCCCTTGCAGTGTGGATTGAGCTGTGCCGCTTTGTACTTTCCGTTGCGCTTCAACTGGTATGGACCGGGAGAATCCGACTGTCCATTTAAAACAAAGCATTGCGAGGACTTTTGACCATGCTGATGCAATGTGATCTCTGCCCAGTCCCCTAAATGTCAACGTGATAAAATGCAACAAGGCGAGGGTAAACGAAGAGACTAACAATGACTCCCATGAGGTGGGACTAGAGTAGCGCGGCTTTGCACTGTCTGGTGTGGTTTACCTGGCAAGCAACGGGGGAATATAACTCTGCCATGAAAAGAAATGATTGCGAAGGCCGTTGCCGATGCTGACACAATGTGATTTCTGCCCAGTGCTATTTAATGTCAACGTGAAGAAATGCAAGAAGGTGTGTGTAAGCTATGAGAGTAACAATGACTCCCTTGAGGTGCGACTAGAACAGTGCAGCTTTTGCACAGTCTGCTGCACTCCAGCTGGCATAGATCGGGGGAATCCGACTGTCCATTTAAAACAAATGATTGCGAGGGCCGTCGACCATGCTGACGCAATGTGATTTCTGCCCAGTGCTCTAAACGTGAAACTGAAGTAAATGAAAAAAGGCATCGATAAACTACAGGAGTCACAATGACTCCCTTGTGGTGCGGCTATCGCAGTGCGGCACTTGCGTGGTCTTGTGTGCCTCAACTGGCATGGACCGGCGGAATCATCATCAGCATCAGCCTGGTTACGCCTACTGCAGGGCAAAGGCCTCTCCCGTACATCTCCAACAACCCCGATCATGTACTATGTGTGGCCATGTCGTCCCTGCAAACTTCTTAATCTCATCCGCCCGCCTAACTTTCTGCCGCCCTCTGCTAAGCTTCCCTTCCCTTGGAATCCATTCCGTAACCCTTAATGACCATCGGTTATCTTCCCTCCTCATTTCGTATCCTGCCCATGCCCATTTCTTTTTCTTGATTTCAACTAAGATGTCATTAACTCGCGTTTGTTCCCTCACCCAATCTGCTCTTTTCTTATCCTTTAACGTTACACCTATCATTCTTCTTTCCATAGCTCGTTGCGTCGTCCTCAATTTGAGCAGAACCCATTTAGTAAGCCTCCAGGTTTCTGCCCCATAGGTGAGTACTGGTAAGACACAGGTATTATATACTTTCCTCTTGAGGGGATAATGGCAACCTGCTAATCATCATCTGAGAATGCCTGCCAAACGCACCCCAGCCCATTCTTGTTCTTCTGAATATTTCTGTCTCATGATCCGCATCCGCTGTCACTACCTGCCCTAAGTTGATGTAATCCCTTACGACTTCTAGTGCCTCGCTGCCAATTGTAAATTGCTGTTTTCTTCCGAGACTGTTAAGCATTACTTTAGTTTCCTGCAGATTAATTTTTAGACCCACTCTTCTGCTTTGCCTATCCAGGTCAGTGAACATGCATTGCAATTGGTCCCCTGAGGTACTAAGGAAGGCAATGTCATCAGCGAATCGCGAGTTACTAAGCTATTCTCGATTAACTTTTATCCCCAAATCTTCCCAATCCATGTCTCTGAATACCTCCTGTAAAATAAAATGCCCAAATAAAACAAAGCATTTTGGGGGCCGTTGACCGTGCTGACGCAGTGTGATTTCTGCACAGTGCTCTAAATGTCAAAGTGAAAAAATGAAAAAAAGGTGTGGATAAACGACATGAGTAAGAATGACTCCGTTGCAGTGTGCATTCACCTGTGCCGCTTTGCACTTTCCATTGCGCTTCAACTGGCATAGACCGGGGGAATCCGACTGTCCATTTAAAACAAAGCATTGCGGGGACTTTTGACCATGCTGACGCAATGTGATTTCTGCCCAGTCCCCTATATGTCAACTTAATAAAATCAACAAGGCGTGGGTAAACGAAGAGACTAACAATGACTCCCATGAGGTGCGACTAGAGCAGCACAGCTTTGCACTGTCTGGTGTGGTTTACCTGTCATGCACCGGGGGAATCTCACTGTGCACTTAAAACAAATGATTGTGAAGGCTGTTGCCGATGCTGACACAATGTGATTTCTGCCCAGTGCTATTTAATGTCAACGTGAAGAAATGCAAGAAGGTGTGTATGCGATGAGAGTAACAATGACTCCCTCGAGGTGCGACTAGAGCAGTGCGGCTCTTGCGCAGTCTGCTGCACTCCAACTGGCATAGATCGGGGGAATCCGACTGTCCATTTAAAACAAATGATTGCGAGGGCCTTTGACCATGCTGACGCAATTTGATTTCTGCCTAGTGCTTTAAACGTGAAATAAATAAATTAAGGAAAGGGCTGGATAAACGACAGGAGTAACTATGACACCCTTTAGGTGCGGCTAGCGCAGTGCAGCTCTTGCGCGGTCTGGTGCGAATGAACTGGCATGGACTGACAGAATCCACTGTCCAAATAAAACAAACCATTCTGGGGGCCGTTGAGCATGCTGACGCAGTGTGATTTCTGCACAGTGCTCTAAATGTCGAAGTGAAAAAATGAAAAAAAAAAGCGTGGATAAAAGACAGGAGTAAGAATGACTCCCTTGCAGTGTGGATTGAGCTGTGCCGCTTTGTACTTTCCGTTGCGCTTCAACTGGTATGGACCGGGAGAATCTGACTGTCCATTTAAAACAAAGCATTGCGAGGACTTTTGACCATGCTGATGCAATGTGATCTCTGCCCAGTCCCCTAAATGTCAACGTGATAAAATGCAACAAGGCGAGGGTAAACGAAGAGACTAACAATGACTCCCATGAGGTGGGACTAGAGTAGCGCGGCTTTGCACTGTCTGGTGTGGTTTACCTGGCATGCAACGGGGGAATCTAACTCTGCCATGAAAAGAAATGATTGCGAAGGCCGTTGCCGATGCTGACACAATGTGATTTCTGCCCAGTGCTATTTAATGTCAACGTGAAGAAATGCAAGAAGGTGTGTGTAAGCTATGAGAGTAACAATGACTCCCTTGAGGTGCGACTAGAACAGTGCAGCTTTTGCACAGTCTGCTGCACTCCAGCTGGCATAGATCGGGGGAATCCGACTGTCCATTTAAAACAAATGATTGCGAGGGCCGTCGACCATGCTGACGCAATGTGATTTCTGCCCAGTGCTCTAAACGTGAAACTGAAGTAAATAAAAAAAGGCATCGATAAACTACAGGAGTCACAATGACTCCCTTGTGGTGCGGCTATCGCAGTGCGGCACTTGCGTGGTCTTGTGTGCCTCAACTGGCATGGACCGGCGGAATCATCATCAGCATCAGCCTGGTTACGCCTACTGCAGGGCAAAGGCCTCTCCCGTACATCTCCAACAACCCCGATCATGTACTATGTGTGGCCATGTCGTCCCTGCAAACTTCTTAATCTCATCCGCCCGCCTAACTTTCTGCCGCCCTCTGCTAAGCTTCCCTTCCCTTGGAATCCATTCCGTAACCCTTAATGACCATCGGTTATCTTCCCTCCTCATTTCGTATCCTGCCCATGCCCATTTCTTTTTCTTGATTTCAACTAAGATGTCATTAACTCGCGTTTGTTCCCTCACCCAATCTGCTCTTTTCTTATCCTTTAACGTTACACCTATCATTCTTCTTTCCATAGCTCGTTGCGTCGTCCTCAATTTGAGCAGAACCCATTTAGTAAGCCTCCAGGTTTCTGCCCCATAGGTGAGTACTGGTAAGACACAGGTATTATATACTTTCCTCTTGAGGGGATAATGGCAACCTGCTAATCATCATCTGAGAATGCCTGCCAAACGCACCCCAGCCCATTCTTGTTCTTCTGAATATTTCTGTCTCATGATCCGCATCCGCTGTCACTACCTGCCCTAAGTTGATGTAATCCCTTACGACTTCTAGTGCCTCGCTGCCAATTGTAAATTGCTGTTTTCTTCCGAGACTGTTAAGCATTACTTTAGTTTCCTGCAGATTAATTTTTAGACCCACTCTTCTGCTTTGCCTATCCAGGTCAGTGAACATGCATTGCAATTGGTCCCCTGATGTACTAAGGAAGGCAATGTCATCAGCGAATCGCGAGTTACTAAGCTATTCTCGATTAACTTTTATCCCCAAATCTTCCCAATCCATGTCTCTGAATACCTCCTGTAAAATAAAATGCCCAAATAAAACAAAGCATTTTGGGGGCCGTTGACCGTGCTGACGCAGTGTGATTTCTGCACAGTGCTCTAAATGTCAAAGTGAAAAAATGAAAAAAAGGTGTGGATAAACGACATGAGTAAGAATGACTCCCTTGCAGTGTGCATTCACCTGTGCCGCTTTGCACTTTCCATTGCGCTTCAACTGGCATAGACCGGGGGAATCCGACTGTCCATTTAAAACAAAGCATTGCGGGGACTTTTGACCACGCTGACGCAATGTGATTTCTGCCCAGTCCCCTATATGTCAACTTGATAAAATCAACAAGGCGTGGGTAAACGAAGAGACTAACAATGACTCCCATGAGGTGCGACTAGAGCAGCACAGCTTTGCACTGTCTGGTGTGGTTTACCTGTCATGCACCGGGGGAATCTCACTGTGCACTTAAAACAAATGATTGTGAAGGCTGTTGCCGATGCTGACACAATGTGATTTCTGCCCAGTGCTATTTAATGTCAACGTGAAGAAATGCAAGAAGGTGTGTATGCGATGAGAGTAACAATGACTCCCTCGAGGTGCGACTAGAGCAGTGCGGCTCTTGCGCAGTCTGCTGCACTCCAACTGGCATAGATCGGGGGAATCCGACTGTCCATTTAAAACAAATGATTACGAGGGCCGTTCACCATGCTGACGCAATGTGATTTCTGCCTAGTGCTCTAAACGGCAAAGTGATGAAATAAAGAAATGCCTGGATAAAGGACAGGTGTAAGAGTGACTCCTGTGAGGTGCGGCTGGAGCAGTGCAGCTCTTGCGCGGTATGGTACGCCTCAACTGGCATGGACGGGCGGAATTCACTGTCCAAATGAAACAAAGCATTCTGGGAGCCAGTGCTCTAAATGTTAACGTGAAGAAATGCAAAAAGGTGGGTATAAAGGACAGGAGTAAGAATGACTCCCGTGCAGAGTTTATTGAGCAGTTTCGTTTGTGCTATCCATTGTGCTTCATTTGGTATGGACCGGTGGAATCCAACTGTCCATTAAAACAAAGCTTTGCGAAGACTTTTGATCATGCTGACGTAATGTGACTTCTGCCCAGCGCTCTAAATGTCAACGTGAAGAAATGCAACAAGGCATGGCTACACAAAGCGAGTAACAATGGCCCTCTTGAGGTGCGGCTAGAGCAGTGTGGCGCTTGCGCTGCCTGGTGCGCTTCAACTGGCATGGACCGGGAGAATCCGACTCTCCAAATAAAACAATGCATTTTGAGGGCCGTTGACCATGCTGACGCAATGTGATTTCTGCCCAGGTCTGTAAATGTCAACGTGCAGAAATGAAAAAAAAGGCGTGGTTAAACGACAGGAGTAAGAATGACTCCCTTGCAGTGTGGATTCAGGAGTGGCGCTTTGTGCTATCTGTTGTGCTTCAACTGACATGGACCGGCTGAAACTGACTGTCCACTTAAAACAAAGCATTGCAAGGACTTTTGACGATGCTGACGCAATGTGATTTGTGCCCAGGGCTCTAAATGTCAATGTGAGGAAATGGAACAAAGCGTGGGTGAAGGACGTTAGTAACAATGACTCCCTTGAGGTGCGGCTAGAACAGTGCTGCTTTGCACTGTCTGGTGTGGTTCAACTGGAATGCACAGGGGGAATCTTACTGTGCTTTTAAAAGATATAATTGCGAGGGCGGTTGACCATTTTTATGCAAGGTGATTTGTGCCCAGTGCCCTAAATGTCAACCTGAAGAAATAGAACAAGGCGTGGGGGAGCTAAGTGAGTAACAATGACTCCCTTGAGCTGCGGCTAGAGCAGTGCGGCTCTAGCGCTGCCTGGTGCGCTTCAACTGGGATAGATCGGGGTAATCCGACTGTCCATTTAAAACAAATGATTGCGAGGGCCGTTGACCATGCTGACGCAATTTGATTTCTGCCTAGTGCTTTAAACGTGAAATAAATAAATTAAGGAAAGGGCTGGGTAAACGACAGGAGTAACTATGACACCCTTTAGGTGCGGCTAGCGCAGTGCAGCTCTTGCGCGGTCTGGTGCGAATGAACTGGCATGGACTGACAGAATCCACTGTCCAAATAAAACAAACCATTCTGGGGGCCGTTGAGCATGCTGACGCAGTGTGATTTCTGCACAGTGCTCTAAATGTCGAAGTGAAAAAATGAAAAAAAAAAGCGTGGATAAAAGACAGGAGTAAGAATGACTCCCTTGCAGTGTGGATTGAGCTGTGCCGCTTTGTACTTTCCGTTGCGCTTCAACTGGTATGGACCGGGAGAATCCGACTGTCCATTTAAAACAAAGCATTGCGAGGACTTTTGACCATGCTGATGCAATGTGATCTCTGCCCAGTCCCCTAAATGTCAACGTGATAAAATGCAACAAGGCGAGGGTAAACGAAGAGACTAACAATGACTCCCATGAGGTGGGACTAGAGTAGCGCGGCTTTGCACTGTCTGGTGTGGTTTACCTGGCAAGCAACGGGGGAATATAACTCTGCCATGAAAAGAAATGATTGCGAAGGCCGTTGCCGATGCTGACACAATGTGATTTCTGCCCAGTGCTATTTAATGTCAACGTGAAGAAATGCAAGAAGGTGTGTGTAAGCTATGAGAGTAACAATGACTCCCTTGAGGTGCGACTAGAACAGTGCAGCTTTTGCACAGTCTGCTGCACTCCAGCTGGCATAGATCGGGGGAATCCGACTGTCCATTTAAAACAAATGATTGCGAGGGCCGTCGACCATGCTGACGCAATGTGATTTCTGCCCAGTGCTCTAAACGTGAAACTGAAGTAAATAAAAAAAGGCATCGATAAACTACAGGAGTCACAATGACTCCCTTGTGGTGCGGCTATCGCAGTGCGGCACTTGCGTGGTCTTGTGTGCCTCAACTGGCATGGACCGGCGGAATCATCATCAGCATCAGCCTGGTTACGCCTACTGCAGGGCAAAGGCCTCTCCCGTACATCTCCAACAACCCCGATCATGTACTATGTGTGGCCATGTCGTCCCTGCAAACTTCTTAATCTCATCCGCCCGCCTAACTTTCTGCCGCCCTCTGCTAAGCTTCCCTTCCCTTGGAATCCATTCCGTAACCCTTAATGACCATCGGTTATCTTCCCTCCTCATTTCGTATCCTGCCCATGCCCATTTCTTTTTCTTGATTTCAACTAAGATGTCATTAACTCGCGTTTGTTCCCTCACCCAATCTGCTCTTTTCTTATCCTTTAACGTTACACCTATCATTCTTCTTTCCATAGCTCGTTGCGTCGTCCTCAATTTGAGCAGAACCCATTTAGTAAGCCTCCAGGTTTCTGCCCCATAGGTGAGTACTGGTAAGACACAGGTATTATATACTTTCCTCTTGAGGGGATAATGGCAACCTGCTAATCATCATCTGAGAATGCCTGCCAAACGCACCCCAGCCCATTCTTGTTCTTCTGAATATTTCTGTCTCATGATCCGCATCCGCTGTCACTACCTGCCCTAAGTTGATGTAATCCCTTACGACTTCTAGTGCCTCGCTGCCAATTGTAAATTGCTGTTTTCTTCCGAGACTGTTAAGCATTACTTTAGTTTCCTGCAGATTAATTTTTAGACCCACTCTTCTGCTTTGCCTATCCAGGTCAGTGAACATGCATTGCAATTGGTCCCCTGAGGTACTAAGGAAGGCAATGTCATCAGCGAATCGCGAGTTACTAAGCTATTCTCGATTAACTTTTATCCCCAAATCTTCCCAATCCATGTCTCTGAATACCTCCTGTAAAATAAAATGCCCAAATAAAACAAAGCATTTTGGGGGCCGTTGACCGTGCTGACGCAGTGTGATTTCTGCACAGTGCTCTAAATGTCAAAGTGAAAAAATGAAAAAAAGGTGTGGATAAACGACATGAGTAAGAATGACTCCGTTGCAGTGTGCATTCACCTGTGCCGCTTTGCACTTTCCATTGCGCTTCAACTGGCATAGACCGGGGGAATCCGACTGTCCATTTAAAACAAAGCATTGCGGGGACTTTTGACCATGCTGACGCAATGTGATTTCTGCCCAGTCCCCTATATGTCAACTTGATAAAATCAACAAGGCGTGGGTAAACGAAGAGACTAACAATGACTCCCATGAGGTGCGACTAGAGCAGCACAGCTTTGCACTGTCTGGTGTGGTTTACCTGTCATGCACCGGGGGAATCTCACTGTGCACTTAAAACAAATGATTGTGAAGGCTGTTGCCGATGCTGACACAATGTGATTTCTGCCCAGTGCTATTTAATGTCAACGTGAAGAAATGCAAGAAGGTGTGTATGCGATGAGAGTAACAATGACTCCCTCGAGGTGCGACTAGAGCAGTGCGGCTCTTGCGCAGTCTGCTGCACTCCAACTGGCATAGATCGGGGGAATCCGACTGTCCATTTAAAACAAATGATTGCGAGGGCCGTTGACCATGCTGACGCAATTTGATTTCTGCCTAGTGCTTTAAACGTGAAATAAATAAATTAAGGAAAGGGCTGGATAAACGACAGGAGTAACTATGACACCCTTTAGGTGCGGCTAGCGCAGTGCAGCTCTTGCGCGGTCTGGTGCGAATGAACTGGCATGGACTGACAGAATCCACTGTCCAAATAAAACAAACCATTCTGGGGGCCGTTGAGCATGCTGACGCAGTGTGATTTCTGCACAGTGCTCTAAATGTCGAAGTGAAAAAATGAAAAAAAAAAAGCGTGGATAAAAGACAGGAGTAAGAATGACTCCCTTGCAGTGTGGATTGAGCTGTGCCGCTTTGTACTTTCCGTTGCGCTTCAACTGGTATGGACCGGGAGAATCTGACTGTCCATTTAAAACAAAGCATTGCGAGGACTTTTGACCATGCTGATGCAATGTGATCTCTGCCCAGTCCCCTAAATGTCAACGTGATAAAATGCAACAAGGCGAGGGTAAACGAAGAGACTAACAATGACTCCCATGAGGTGGGACTAGAGTAGCGCGGCTTTGCACTGTCTGGTGTGGTTTACCTGGCATGCAACGGGGGAATCTAACTCTGCCATGAAAAGAAATGATTGCGAAGGCCGTTGCCGATGCTGACACAATGTGATTTCTGCCCAGTGCTATTTAATGTCAACGTGAAGAAATGCAAGAAGGTGTGTGTAAGCTATGAGAGTAACAATGACTCCCTTGAGGTGCGACTAGAACAGTGCAGCTTTTGCACAGTCTGCTGCACTCCAGCTGGCATAGATCGGGGGAATCCGACTGTCCATTTAAAACAAATGATTGCGAGGGCCGTCGACCATGCTGACGCAATGTGATTTCTGCCCAGTGCTCTAAACGTGAAACTGAAGTAAATAAAAAAAGGCATCGATAAACTACAGGAGTCACAATGACTCCCTTGTGGTGCGGCTATCGCAGTGCGGCACTTGCGTGGTCTTGTGTGCCTCAACTGGCATGGACCGGCGGAATCATCATCAGCATCAGCCTGGTTACGCCTACTGCAGGGCAAAGGCCTCTCCCGTACATCTCCAACAACCCCGATCATGTACTATGTGTGGCCATGTCGTCCCTGCAAACTTCTTAATCTCATCCGCCCGCCTAACTTTCTGCCGCCCTCTGCTAAGCTTCCCTTCCCTTGGAATCCATTCCGTAACCCTTAATGACCATCGGTTATCTTCCCTCCTCATTTCGTATCCTGCCCATGCCCATTTCTTTTTCTTGATTTCAACTAAGATGTCATTAACTCGCGTTTGTTCCCTCACCCAATCTGCTCTTTTCTTATCCTTTAACGTTACACCTATCATTCTTCTTTCCATAGCTCGTTGCGTCGTCCTCAATTTGAGCAGAACCCATTTAGTAAGCCTCCAGGTTTCTGCCCCATAGGTGAGTACTGGTAAGACACAGGTATTATATACTTTCCTCTTGAGGGGATAATGGCAACCTGCTAATCATCATCTGAGAATGCCTGCCAAACGCACCCCAGCCCATTCTTGTTCTTCTGAATATTTCTGTCTCATGATCCGCATCCGCTGTCACTACCTGCCCTAAGTTGATGTAATCCCTTACGACTTCTAGTGCCTCGCTGCCAATTGTAAATTGCTGTTTTCTTCCGAGACTGTTAAGCATTACTTTAGTTTCCTGCAGATTAATTTTTAGACCCACTCTTCTGCTTTGCCTATCCAGGTCAGTGAACATGCATTGCAATTGGTCCCCTGATGTACTAAGGAAGGCAATGTCATCAGCGAATCGCGAGTTACTAAGCTATTCTCGATTAACTTTTATCCCCAAATCTTCCCAATCCATGTCTCTGAATACCTCCTGTAAAATAAAATGCCCAAATAAAACAAAGCATTTTGGGGGCCGTTGACCGTGCTGACGCAGTGTGATTTCTGCACAGTGCTCTAAATGTCAAAGTGAAAAAATGAAAAAAAGGTGTGGATAAACGACATGAGTAAGAATGACTCCCTTGCAGTGTGCATTCACCTGTGCCGCTTTGCACTTTCCATTGCGCTTCAACTGGCATAGACCGGGGGAATCCGACTGTCCATTTAAAACAAAGCATTGCGGGGACTTTTGACCATGCTGACGCAATGTGATTTCTGCCCAGTCCCCTATATGTCAACTTGATAAAATCAAGAAGGCGTGGGTAAACGAAGAGACTAACAATGACTCCCATGAGGTGCGACTAGAGCAGCACAGCTTTGCACTGTCTGGTGTGGTTTACCTGTCATGCACCGGGGGAATCTCACTGTGCACTTAAAACAAATGATTGTGAAGGCTGTTGCCGATGCTGACACAATGTGATTTCTGCCCAGTGCTATTTAATGTCAACGTGAAGAAATGCAAGAAGGTGTGTATGCGATGAGAGTAACAATGACTCCCTCGAGGTGCGACTAGAGCAGTGCGGCTCTTGCGCAGTCTGCTGCACTCCAACTGGCATAGATCGGGGGAATCCGACTGTCCATTTAAAACAAATGATTACGAGGGCCGTTCACCATGCTGACGCAATGTGATTTCTGCCTAGTGCTCTAAACGGCAAAGTGATGAAATAAAGAAATGCCTGGATAAAGGACAGGTGTAAGAGTGACTCCTGTGAGGTGCGGCTGGAGCAGTGCAGCTCTTGCGCGGTATGGTACGCCTCAACTGGCATGGACGGGCGGAATTCACTGTCCAAATGAAACAAAGCATTCTGGGAGCCAGTGCTCTAAATGTCAACGTGAAGAAATGCAAAAAGGTGGGTATAAAGGACAGGAGTAAGAATGACTCCCGTGCAGAGTTTATTGAGCAGTTTCGCTTTGTGCTATCCATTGTGCTTCATTTGGTATGGACCGGTGGAATCCAACTGTCCATTAAAACAAAGCTTTGCGAAGACTTTTGATCATGCTGACGTAATGTGACTTCTGCCCAGCGCTCTAAATGTCAACGTGAAGAAATGCAACAAGGCATGGCTACACAAAGCGAGTAACAATGGCCCTCTTGAGGTGCGGCAAGAGCAGTGTGGCGCTTGCGCTGCCTGGTGCGCTTCAACTGGCATGGACCGGGAGAATCCGACTCTCCAAATAAAACAATGAATTTTGAGGGCCGTTGACCATGCTGACGCAATGTGATTTCTGCCCAGGTCTGTAAATGTCAACGTGCAGAAATGAAAAAAAAGGCGTGGTTAAACGACAGGAGTAAGAATGACTCCCTTGCAGTGTGGATTCAGGAGTGGCGCTTTATGCTATCTGTTGTGCTTCAACTGGCATGGACCGGCTGAAACTGACTGTCCACTTAAAACAAAGCATTGCAAGGACTTTTGACGATGCTGACGCAATCTGATTTGTGCCCAGGGCTCTAAATGTCAATGTGAGGAAATGGAACAAAGCGTGGGTGAAGGACGTTAGTAACAATGACTCCCTTGAGGTGCGGCTAGAACAGTGCTGCTTTGCACTGTCTGGTGTGGTTCAACTGGAATGCACAGGGGGAATCTTACTGTGCTTTTAAAAGATATAATTGCGAGGGCGGTTGACCATTTTTATGCAAGGTGATTTGTGCCCAGTGCCCTAAATGTCAACCTGAAGAAATAGAACAAGGCGTGGGGGAGCTAAGTGAGTAACAATGACTCCCTTGAGCTGCGGCTAGAGCAGTGCGGCTCTAGCGCTGCCTGGTGCGCTTCAACTGGGATAGATCGGGGTAATCCGACTGTCCATTTAAAACAAATGATTGCGAGGGCCGTTGACCATGCTGACGCAATTTGATTTCTGCCTAGTGCTTTAAACGTGAAATAAATAAATTAAGGAAAGGGCTGGATAAACGACAGGAGTAACTATGACACCCTTTAGGTGCGGCTAGCGCAGTGCAGCTCTTGCGCGGTCTGGTGCGAATGAACTGGACTGACAGAATCCACTGTCCAAATAAAACAAACCATTCTGGGGGCCGTTGAGCATGCTGACGCAGTGTGATTTCTGCACAGTGCTCTAAATGTCGAAGTGAAAAAATGAAAAAAAAGCGTGGATAAAAGACAGGAGTAAGAATCACTCCCTTGCAGTGTGGATTGAGCTGTGCCGCTTTGCACTTTCCGTTGCGCTTCAACTGGTATGGACCGGGAGAATCTGACTGTCCATTTAAAACAAAGCATTGCGAGGACTTTTGACCATGCTGATGCAATGTGATCTCTGCCCAGTCCCCTATATGTCAACTTGATAAAATCAACAAGGAGAGGGTAAACGAAGAGAATAACAATGACTCCCATGAGGTGCGACTAGAGCAGCACGGCTCTGCACTGTCTGGTGTGGCTTACCTGGCATGCACCGGGGGAATCTCACTGTGCACTTAAAACAAATGATTGTGAAGGCTGTTCCCGATGCTGACGCAATGTGATTTCTGCCTAGTGCTCTAAACGGCAAAGTGGTGAAATAAAGAAATGCCTGGATAAAGGACAGGTGTAACAGTGACTCCTGTGAGGTGCGGCTGGAGCAGTGCAGCTCTTGCGCGGTATGGTACGCCTCAACTGGCATGGACGGGCGGAATTCACTGTCCAAATGAAACAAAGCATTCTGGGAGCCAGTGCTCTAAATGTCAACGTGAAGAAATGCAAAAAGGTGGGTATAAAGGACAGGAGTAAGAATGACTCCCGTGCAGAGTTTATTGAGCAGTTTCGCTTTGTGCTATCCATTGTGCTTCATTTGGTATCGACCGGTGGAATCCAACTGTCCATTAAAACAAAGCTTTGCAAAGACTTTTGATCATGCTGACGTAATGTGACTTCTGCCCAGCGCTCTAAATGTCAACGTGAAGAAATGCAACAAGGCATGGCTACACAAAGCGAGTAACAATGGCCCTCTTGAGGTGCGGCTAGAGCAGTGTGGCGCTTGCGCTGCCTGGTGCGCTTCAACTGGCATGGAGCGGGAGAATCCGACTCTCCAAATAAAACAATGCATTTTGAGGGCCGTTGACCATGCTGACGCAATGTGATTTCTGCCCAGGTCTGTAAATGTCAACGTGCAGAAATGAAAAAAAGGCGTGGTTAAACGACAGGAGTAAGAATGACTCCCTTGCAGTGTGGATTCAGGAGTGGCGCTTTATGCTATCTGTTGTGCATCAACTGGCATGGACCGGCTGAAACTGACTGTCCACTTAAAACAAAGCATTGCAAGGACTTTTGACGATGCTGACGCAATGTGATTTGTGCCCAGGGCTCTAAATGTCAATGTGAGGAAATGGAACAAAGCGTGGGTGAAGGACGTTAGTAACAATCACTCCCTTAAGGTGCGGCTAGAACAGTGCTGCTTTGCACTGTCTGGTGTGGTTCAACTGGAATGCACAGGGGGAATCTTACTGTGCTTTTAAAAGATATAATTGCGAGGGCGGTTGACCATTTTTATGCAAGGTGATTTGTGCCCAGTGCCCTAAATGTCAACCTGAAGAAATAGAACAAGGCGTGGGGTAGCTAAGTGAGTAACAATGACTCCCTTGAGCTGCGACTAGAGCAGTGCGGCTCTAGCGCTGCCTGGTGCGCTTCAACTGGGATAGATCGGGGTAATCCGACTGTCCATTTAAAACAAATGATTGCGAGGGCCGTTGACCATGCTGACGCAATTTGATTTCTGCCTAGTGCTTTAAACGTGAAATAAATAAATTAAGGAAAGGGCTGGATAAACGACAGGAGTAACTATGACACCCTTTAGGTGCGGCTAGCGCAGTGCAGCTCTTGCGCGGTCTGGTGCGAATGAACTGGCATGGACTGACAGAATCCACTGTCCAAATAAAACAAACCATTCTGGGGGCCGTTGAGCATGCTGACGCAGTGTGATTTCTGCACAGTGCTCTAAATGTCGAAGTGAAAAAATGAAAAAAAAAAGCGTGGATAAAAGACAGGAGTAAGAATGACTCCCTTGCAGTGTGGATTGAGCTGTGCCGCTTTGCACTTTCCGTTGCGCTTGAACTGGTATGGACCGGGAGAATCTGACTGTCCATTTAAAACAAAGCATTGCGAGGACTTTTGACCATGCTGATGCAATGTGATCTCTGCCCAGTCCCCTAAATGTCAACGTGATAAAATGCAACAAGGCGAGGGTAAACGAAGAGACTAACAATGACTCCCATGAGGTGGGACTAGAGTAGCGCGGCTTTGCACTGTCTGGTGTGGTTTACCTGGCATGCAACGGGGGAATCTAACTCTGCCATGAAAAGAAATGATTGCGAAGGCCGTTGACCATGCTGACACAATGTGATTTCTGCCCAGTGCTATTTAATGTCAACGTGAAGAAATGCAAAAAAGGTGTGTGTAAGCGATGAGAGTAACAATGACACCCTTGAGGTGTGACTAGCGCAGCGCAGCATTTGCACAGTCTGCTGCACTCCAGCTGGCATAGATCGGGGGAATCCGACTGTCCAATTAAAACAAATGATTGTGAGCGCCGTCGACCATGCTGACGGAATGTGATTTCTGCCCAGTGCTCTAAACGTCAAAGTGAAGTAATTAAAAAAAAGGACGGATAAACGACAGGAGTAACAATGACTCCCTCGTGGTGCGGCTATCGCAGTGCGGCTATTTCGTGGTCTTGTGCGCCTCAACTGGCATGGACCGGCGGAATCATCATCAGCATAGGCCTGGTTACGCCTACTGCAGGGCAAAGGCCTCTCCCATACATCTCCAACAACCCCGATCATGTACTAAGTGTGGCCATGTCGTCCCTGCAAACTTCTGAATCTCATGCGCCCGCCTAACTTTCTGCCGCCCTCTGCTAAGCTTCTCTTCCCTTGGAATCCATTCCGTAACCCTCAATGACCATCGGTTATCTTCCCTCCTCATTGCGTATCCTGCCCATGCCCCTTTCTTTTTCTTGATTTCAACTAAGATGTCATTAAGTCGCGTTTGTTCCCTCACCCAATCTGCTCTTTTCTTATCCTTGAACGTTACACCTATCATTCTTCTTTCCATAGCTCGTTGTGTCGTCTTCAATATGAGCAGAACCCTTTTCGTAAGCCTCAAGGTTTCTGCCCCATAGGTGAGTGCTGGTAAGACACAGGTATTATATACTTTCCTCTTGAGGGGATAACGGCAACCTGCTATTCATCATCTGAGAATGCCTGCCAAACGCACCCCAGCCCATTCTTGTTCTTCTGAATATTTCTGTCTTATGATCCGCATCCGCTGTCACTACCTGACCTAAGTTGGTGTATTCCCTTACGACTTCCAGTGCCTCGCTGCCTATTGTAAATTGCGGTTTTCTTCGGAGACTGTTAAGCATTACTTTAGTTTCCTGCAGATTAATTTTTAGACCCACTCTTCTGCTTTGCCTATCCAGGTCACTGAACATGCATTGCAATTGGTCCCCTGAGGTACTAAGCAAGGCAATGTCATCAGCGAATCGCGAGTTACCAAGCTATTCTCGATTAACTTTTATCCCCAATTCTTCCCAATCCATGTCTCTGAATACCTCCTGTAAAATAAAATGCCCAAATAAAACAAAGCATTTTGGGGGCCGTTGACCGTGCTGACGCAGTGTGATTTCTGCACAGTGCTCTAAATGTCAAAGTGAAAAAATGAAAAAAAGGTGTGGATAAACGACATGAGTAAGAATGACTCCCTTGCAGTGTGCATTCAGCTGTGCCGCTTTGCACTTTCCATTGCGCTTCAACTGGTATAGGCCGGGGGAATCCGACTGTCCATTTAAAACAAAGCATTGCGGGGACTTTTGACCATGCTGACGCAATGTGATTTCTGCCCAGTCCCCTATATGTCAACTTGATAAAATCAACAAGGCGTGGGTAAACGAAGGGACTAACAATGACTCCCATGAGGTGCGACTAGAGCAGCACAGCTTTGCACTGTCTGGTGTGGTTTACCTGTCATGCACCGGGGGAATCTCACTGTGCACTTAAAACAAATGATTGTGAAGGCTGTTGCCGATGCTGACACAATGTGATTTCTGCCCAGTGCTATTTAATGTCAACGTGAAGAAATGCAAGAAGGTGTGTATGCGATGAGAGTAACAATGACTCTCTCGAGGTGCGACTAGAGCAGTGCGGCTCTTGCGCAGTCTGCTGCACTCCAACTGGCACAGATCGGGGGAATCCGACTGTCCATTTAAAACAAATGATTACGCGGGCCGTTCACCATGCTGACGCAATGTGATTTCTGCCTAGTGCTCTAAACGGCAAAGTGATGAAATAAAGAAATGCCTGGATAAAGGACAGGTGTAAGAGTGACTCCTGTGAGGTGCGACTGGAGCAGTGCAGCTCTTGCGCGGTATGGTACGCCTCAACTGGCATGGACGGGCGGAATTCGCTGTCCAAATGAAACAAAGCATTCTGGGAGCCAGTGCTCTAAATGTCAACGTGAAGAAATGCAAAAAGGTGGGTATAAAGGACAGGAGTAAGAATGACTCCCGTGCAGAGTTTATTGAGCAGTTTCGCTTTGTGCTATCCATTGTGCTTCATTTGGTATGGACCGGTGGAATCCAACTGTCCATTAAAACAAAGCTTTGCGAAGACTTTTGATCATGCTGACGTAATGTGACTTCTGCCCAGCGCTCTAAATGTCAACGTGAAGAAATGCAACAAGGCATGGCTACACAAAGCGAGTAACAATGGCTCTCTTGAGGTGCGGCTAGAGCAGTGTGGCGCTTGCGCTGCCTGGTGCGCTTCAACTGGCATGGACCGGGAGAATCCGACTCTCCAAATAAAACAATGCATTTTGAGGGCCGTTGACCATGCTGACGCAATGTGATTTCTGCCCAGGTCTGTAAATGTCAACGTGCAGAAATGAAAAAAAAAGGCGTGGTTAAACGACAGGAGTAAGAATGACTCCCTTGCAGTGTGGATTCAGGAGTGGCGCTTTATGCTATCTGTTGTGCATCAACTGGCATGGACCGGCTGAAACTGACTGTCCACTTAAAACAAAGCATTGCAAGGACTTTTGACGATGCTGACGCAATGTGATTTGTGCCCAGGGCTCTAAATGTCAATGTGAGGAAATGGAACAAAGCGTGGGTGAAGGACGTTAGTAACAATGACTCCCTTAAGGTGCGGCTAGAACAGTGCTGCTTTGCACTGTCTGGTGTGGTTCAACTGGAATGCACAGGGGGAATCTTACTGTGCTTTTAAAAGATATAATTGCGAGGGCGGTTGACCATTTTTATGCAAGGTGATTTGTGCCCAGTGCCCTAAATGTCAACCTGAAGAAATAGATCAAGGCGTGGGGGAGCTAAGTGAGTAACAATGACTCCCTTGAGCTGCGACTAGAGTAGTGCGGCTCTAGCGCTGCCTGGTGCGCTTCAACTGGGATAGATCGGGGTAATCCGTCCGACTGTCCATTTAAAACAAATGATTGCGAGGGCCGTTGACCATGCTGACGCAATTTGATTTCTGCCTAGTGCTTTAAACGTGAAATAAATAAATTAAGGAAAGGGCTGGATAAACGACAGGAGTAACTATGACACCCTTTAGGTGCGGCTAGCGCAGTGCAGCTCTTGCGCGGTCTGGTGCGAATGAACTGGCATGGACTGACAGAATCCACTGTCCAAATAAAACAAACCATTCTGGGGGCCCTTGAGCATGCTGATGCAGTGTGATTTCTGCACAGTGCTCTAAATGTCGAAGTGAAAAAATGAAAAAAAAAGCGTGGATAAAAGACAGGAGTAAGAATGACTCCCTTGCAGTGTGGATTGAGCTGTGCCGCTTTGTACTTTCCGTTGCGCTTCAACTGGTATGGACCGGGAGAATCCGACTGTCCGTTTAAAACAAAGCATTGCGAGGACTTTTGACCATGCTGATGCAATGTGATCTCTGCCCAGTCCCCTAAATGTCAACGTGATAAAATGCAACAAGGCGAGGGTAAACGAAGAGACTAACAATGACTCCCATGAGGTGGGACTAGAGTAGCGCGGCTTTGCACTGTCTGGTGTGGTTTACCTGGCAAGCAACGGGGGAATCTAACTCTGCCATGAAAAGAAATGATTGCGAAGGCCGTTGCCGATGCTGACACAATGTGATTTCTGCCCAGTGCTATTTAATGTCAACGTGAAGAAATGCAAGAAGGTGTGTGTAAGCTATGAGAGTAACAATGACTCCCTTGAGGTGCGACTAGAACAGTGCAGCTTTTGCACAGTCTGCTGCACTCCAGCTGGCATAGATCGGGGGAATCCGACTGTCCATTTAAAACAAATGATTGCGAGGGCCGTCGACCATGCTGACGCAATGTGATTTCTGCCCAGTGCTCTAAACGTGAAACTGAAGTAAATAAAAAAAGGCATCGATAAACTACAGGAGTCACAATGACTCCCTTGTGGTGCGGCTATCGCAGTGCGGCACTTGCGTGGTCTTGTGTGCCTCAACTGGCATGGACCGGCGGAATCATCATCAGCATCAGCCTGGTTACGCCTACTGCAGGGCAAAGGCCTCTCCCGTACATCTCCAACAACCCCGATCATGTACTATGTGTGGCCATGTCGTCCCTGCAAACTTCTTAATCTCATCCGCCCGCCTAACTTTCTGCCGCCCTCTGCTAAGCTTCCCTTCCCTTGGAATCCATTCCGTAACCCTTAATGACCATCGGTTATCTTCCCTCCTCATTTCGTATCCTGCCCATGCCCATTTCTTTTTCTTGATTTCAACTAAGATGTCATTAACTCGCGTTTGTTCCCTCACCCAATCTGCTCTTTTCTTATCCTTTAACGTTACACCTATCATTCTTCTTTCCATAGCTCGTTGCGTCGTCCTCAATTTGAGCAGAACCCATTTAGTAAGCCTCCAGGTTTCTGCCCCATAGGTGAGTACTGGTAAGACACAGGTATTATATACTTTCCTCTTGAGGGGATAATGGCAACCTGCTAATCATCATCTGAGAATGCCTGCCAAACGCACCCCAGCCCATTCTTGTTCTTCTGAATATTTCTGTCTCATGATCCGCATCCGCTGTCACTACCTGCCCTAAGTTGATGTAATCCCTTACGACTTCTAGTGCCTCGCTGCCAATTGTAAATTGCTGTTTTCTTCCGAGACTGTTAAGCATTACTTTAGTTTCCTGCAGATTAATTTTTAGACCCACTCTTCTGCTTTGCCTATCCAGGTCAGTGAACATGCATTGCAATTGGTCCCCTGATGTACTAAGGAAGGCAATGTCATCAGCGAATCGCGAGTTACTAAGCTATTCTCGATTAACTTTTATCCCCAAATCTTCCCAATCCATGTCTCTGAATACCTCCTGTAAAATAAAATGCCCAAATAAAACAAAGCATTTTGGGGGCCGTTGACCGTGCTGACGCAGTGTGATTTCTGCACAGTGCTCTAAATGTCAAAGTGAAAAAATGAAAAAAAGGTGTGGATAAACGACATGAGTAAGAATGACTCCCTTGCAGTGTGCATTCACCTGTGCCGCTTTGCACTTTCCATTGCGCTTCAACTGGCATAGACCGGGGGAATCCGACTGTCCATTTAAAACAAAGCATTGCGGGGACTTTTGACCATGCTGACGCAATGTGATTTCTGCCCAGTCCCCTATATGTCAACTTGATAAAATCAACAAGGCGTGGGTAAACGAAGAGACTAACAATGACTCCCATGAGGTGCGACTAGAGCAGCACAGCTTTGCACTGTCTGGTGTGGTTTACCTGTCATGCACCGGGGGAATCTCACTGTGCACTTAAAACAAATGATTGTGAAGGCTGTTGCCGATGCTGACACAATGTGATTTCTGCCCAGTGCTATTTAATGTCAACGTGAAGAAATGCAAGAAGGTGTGTATGCGATGAGAGTAACAATGACTCCCTCGAGGTGCGACTAGAGCAGTGCGGCTCTTGCGCAGTCTGCTGCACTCCAACTGGCATAGATCGGGGGAATCCGACTGTCCATTTAAAACAAATGATTGCGAGGGCCGTTGACCATGCTGACGCAATTTGATTTCTGCCTAGTGCTTTAAACGTGAAATAAATAAATTAAGGAAAGGGCTGGATAAACGACAGGAGTAACTATGACACCCTTTAGGTGCGGCTAGCGCAGTGCAGCTCTTGCGCGGTCTGGTGCGAATGAACTGGCATGGACTGACAGAATCCACTGTCCAAATAAAACAAACCATTCTGGGGGCCGTTGAGCATGCTGACGCAGTGTGATTTCTGCACAGTGCTCTAAATGTCGAAGTGAAAAAATGAAAAAAAAAAGCGTGGATAAAAGACAGGAGTAAGAATGACTCCCTTGCAGTGTGGATTGAGCTGTGCCGCTTTGTACTTTCCGTTGCGCTTCAACTGGTATGGACCGGGAGAATCTGACTGTCCATTTAAAACAAAGCATTGCGAGGACTTTTGACCATGCTGATGCAATGTGATCTCTGCCCAGTCCCCTAAATGTCAACGTGATAAAATGCAACAAGGCGAGGGTAAACGAAGAGACTAACAATGACTCCCATGAGGTGGGACTAGAGTAGCGCGGCTTTGCACTGTCTGGTGTGGTTTACCTGGCATGCAACGGGGGAATCTAACTCTGCCATGAAAAGAAATGATTGCGAAGGCCGTTGCCGATGCTGACACAATGTGATTTCTGCCCAGTGCTATTTAATGTCAACGTGAAGAAATGCAAGAAGGTGTGTGTAAGCTATGAGAGTAACAATGACTCCCTTGAGGTGCGACTAGAACAGTGCAGCTTTTGCACAGTCTGCTGCACTCCAGCTGGCATAGATCGGGGGAATCCGACTGTCCATTTAAAACAAATGATTGCGAGGGCCGTCGACCATGCTGACGCAATGTGATTTCTGCCCAGTGCTCTAAACGTGAAACTGAAGTAAATAAAAAAAGGCATCGATAAACTACAGGAGTCACAATGACTCCCTTGTGGTGCGGCTATCGCAGTGCGGCACTTGCGTGGTCTTGTGTGCCTCAACTGGCATGGACCGGCGGAATCATCATCAGCATCAGCCTGGTTACGCCTACTGCAGGGCAAAGGCCTCTCCCGTACATCTCCAACAACCCCGATCATGTACTATGTGTGGCCATGTCGTCCCTGCAAACTTCTTAATCTCATCCGCCCGCCTAACTTTCTGCCGCCCTCTGCTAAGCTTCCCTTCCCTTGGAATCCATTCCGTAACCCTTAATGACCATCGGTTATCTTCCCTCCTCATTTCGTATCCTGCCCATGCCCATTTCTTTTTCTTGATTTCAACTAAGATGTCATTAACTCGCGTTTGTTCCCTCACCCAATCTGCTCTTTTCTTATCCTTTAACGTTACACCTATCATTCTTCTTTCCATAGCTCGTTGCGTCGTCCTCAATTTGAGCAGAACCCATTTAGTAAGCCTCCAGGTTTCTGCCCCATAGGTGAGTACTGGTAAGACACAGGTATTATATACTTTCCTCTTGAGGGGATAATGGCAACCTGCTAATCATCATCTGAGAATGCCTGCCAAACGCACCCCAGCCCATTCTTGTTCTTCTGAATATTTCTGTCTCATGATCCGCATCCGCTGTCACTACCTGCCCTAAGTTGATGTAATCCCTTACGACTTCTAGTGCCTCGCTGCCAATTGTAAATTGCTGTTTTCTTCCGAGACTGTTAAGCATTACTTTAGTTTCCTGCAGATTAATTTTTAGACCCACTCTTCTGCTTTGCCTATCCAGGTCAGTGAACATGCATTGCAATTGGTCCCCTGATGTACTAAGGAAGGCAATGTCATCAGCGAATCGCGAGTTACTAAGCTATTCTCGATTAACTTTTATCCCCAAATCTTCCCAATCCATGTCTCTGAATACCTCCTGTAAAATAAAATGCCCAAATAAAACAAAGCATTTTGGGGGCCGTTGACCGTGCTGACGCAGTGTGATTTCTGCACAGTGCTCTAAATGTCAAAGTGAAAAAATGAAAAAAAGGTGTGGATAAACGACATGAGTAAGAATGACTCCCTTGCAGTGTGCATTCACCTGTGCCGCTTTGCACTTTCCATTGCGCTTCAACTGGCATAGACCGGGGGAATCCGACTGTCCATTTAAAACAAAGCATTGCGGGGACTTTTGACCATGCTGACGCAATGTGATTTCTGCCCAGTCCCCTATATGTCAACTTGATAAAATCAACAAGGCGTGGGTAAACGAAGAGACTAACAATGACTCCCATGAGGTGCGACTAGAGCAGCACAGCTTTGCACTGTCTGGTGTGGTTTACCTGTCATGCACCGGGGGAATCTCACTGTGCACTTAAAACAAATGATTGTGAAGGCTGTTGCCGATGCTGACACAATGTGATTTCTGCCCAGTGCTATTTAATGTCAACGTGAAGAAATGCAAGAAGGTGTGTATGCGATGAGAGTAACAATGACTCCCTCGAGGTGCGACTAGAGCAGTGCGGCTCTTGCGCAGTCTGCTGCACTCCAACTGGCATAGATCGGGGGAATCCGACTGTCCATTTAAAACAAATGATTACGAGGGCCGTTCACCATGCTGACGCAATGTGATTTCTGCCTAGTGCTCTAAACGGCAAAGTGATGAAATAAAGAAATGCCTGGATAAAGGACAGGTGTAAGAGTGACTCCTGTGAGGTGCGGCTGGAGCAGTGCAGCTCTTGCGCGGTATGGTACGCCTCAACTGGCATGGACGGGCGGAATTCACTGTCCAAATGAAACAAAGCATTCTGGGAGCCAGTGCTCTAAATGTTAACGTGAAGAAATGCAAAAAGGTGGGTATAAAGGACAGGAGTAAGAATGACTCCCGTGCAGAGTTTATTGAGCAGTTTCGCTTTGTGCTATCCATTGTGCTTCATTTGGTATGGACCGGTGGAATCCAACTGTCCATTAAAACAAAGCTTTGCGAAGACTTTTGATCATGCTGACGTAATGTGACTTCTACCCAGCGCTCTAAATGTCAACGTGAAGAAATGCAACAAGGCATGGCTACACAAAGCGAGTAACAATGGCCCTCTTGAGGTGCGGCTAGAGCAGTGTGGCGCTTGCGCTGCCTGGTGCGCTTCAACTGGCATGGACCGGGAGAATCCGACTCTCCAAATAAAACAATGCATTTTGAGGGCCGTTGACCATGCTGACGCAATGTGATTTCTGCCCAGGTCTGTAAATGTCAACGTGCAGAAATGAAAAAAAAGGCGTGGTTAAACGACAGGAGTAAGAATGACTCCCTTGCAGTGTGGATTCAGGAGTGGCGCTTTGTGCTATCTGTTGTGCTTCAACTGACATGGACCGGCTGAAACTGACTGTCCACTTAAAACAAAGCATTGCAAGGACTTTTGACGATGCTGACGCAATGTGATTTGTGCCCAGGGCTCTAAATGTCAATGTGAGGAAATGGAACAAAGCGTGGGTGAAGGACGTTAGTAACAATGACTCCCTTGAGGTGCGGCTAGAACAGTGCTGCTTTGCACTGTCTGGTGTGGTTCAACTGGAATGCACAGGGGGAATCTTACTGTGCTTTTAAAAGATATAATTGCGAGGGCGGTTGACCATTTTTATGCAAGGTGATTTGTGCCCAGTGCCCTAAATGTCAACCTGAAGAAATAGAACAAGGCGTGGGGGAGCTAAGTGAGTAACAATGACTCCCTTGAGCTGCGGCTAGAGCAGTGCGGCTCTAGCGCTGCCTGGTGCGCTTCAACTGGGATAGATCGGGGTAATCCGACTGTCCATTTAAAACAAATGATTGCGAGGGCCGTTGACCATGCTGACGCAATTTGATTTCTGCCTAGTGCTTTAAACGTGAAATAAATAAATTAAGGAAAGGGCTGGGTAAACGACAGGAGTAACTATGACACCCTTTAGGTGCGGCTAGCGCAGTGCAGCTCTTGCGCGGTCTGGTGCGAATGAACTGGCATGGACTGACAGAATCCACTGTCCAAATAAAACAAACCATTCTGGGGGCCGTTGAGCATGCTGACGCAGTGTGATTTCTGCACAGTGCTCTAAATGTCGAAGTGAAAAAATGAAAAAAAAAGCGTGGATAAAAGACAGGAGTAAGAATGACTCCCTTGCAGTGTGGATTGAGCTGTGCCGCTTTGCACTTTCCGTTGCGCTTCAACTGGTATGGACCGGGAGAATCTGACTGTCCATTTAAAACAAAGCATTGCGAGGACTTTTGACCATGCTGATGCAATGTGATCTCTGCCCAGTCCCCTAAATGTCAACTTGATAAAATCAACAAGGCGAGGGTAAACGAAGAGACTAACAATGACTCCCTCGAGGTGCGACTAGAGCAGTGCGGCTCTTGCGCAGTCTGCTGCACTCCAACTGGCATAGATCGGGGGAATCCGACTGTCCATTTAAAACAAATGATTACGCGGGCCGTTCACCATGCTGACGCAATGTGATTTCTGCCTAGTGCTCTAAACGGCAAAGTGATGAAATAAAGAAATGCCTGGATAAAGGACAGGTGTAAGAGTGACTCCTGTGAGGTGCGGCTGGAGCAGTGCAGCTCTTGCGCGGTATGGTACGCCTCAACTGGCATGGACGGGCGGAATTCACTGTCCAAATGAAACAAAGCATTCTGGGAGCCAGTGCTCTAAATGTCAACGTGAAGAAATGCAAAAAGGTGGGTATAAAGGACAGGAGTAAGAATGACTCCCGTGCAGAGTTTATTGAGCAGTTTCGCTTTGTGCTATCCATTGTGCTTCATTTGGTATGGACCGGTGGAATCCAACTGTCCATTAAAACAAAGCTTTGCGAAGACTTTTGATCATGCTGACGTAATGTGACTTCTGCCCAGCGCTCTAAATGTCAACGTGAAGAAATGCAACAAGGCATGGCTACACAAAGCGAGTAACAATGGCCCTCTTGAGGTGCGGCTAGAGCAGTGTGGCGCTTGCGCTGCCTGGTGCGCTTCAACTGGCATGGACCGGGAGAATCCGACTCTCCAAATAAAACAATGAATTTTGAGGGCCGTTGACCATGCTGACGCAATGTGATTTCTGCCCAGGTCTGTAAATGTCAACGTGCAGAAATGAAAAAAAAAGGCGTGGTTAAACGACAGGAGTAAGAATGACTCCCTTGCAGTGTGGATTCAGGAGTGGCGCTTTATGCTATCTGTTGTGCTTCAACTGGCATGGACCGGCTGAAACTGACTGTCCACTTAAAACAAAGCATTGCAAGGACTTTTGACGATGCTGACGCAATGTGATTTGTGCCCAGGGCTCTAAATGTCAATGTGAGGAAATGGAACAAAGCGTGGGTGAAGGACGTTAGTAACAATGACTCCCTTGAGGTGCGGCTAGAACAGTGCTGCTTTGCACTGTCTGGTGTGGTTCAACTGGAATGCACAGGGGGAATCTTACTGTGCTTTTAAAAGATATAATTGCGAGGGCGGTTGACCATTTTTATGCAAGGTGATTTGTGCCCAGTGCCCTAAATGTCAACCTGAAGAAATAGAACAAGGCGTGGGGGAGCTAAGTGAGTAACAATGACTCCCTTGAGCTGCGGCTAGAGCAGTGCGGCTCTAGCGCTGCCTGGTGCGCTTCAACTGGGATAGATCGGGGTAATCCGACTGTCCATTTAAAACAAATGATTGCGAGGGCCGTTGACCATGCTGACGCAATTTGATTTCTGCCTAGTGCTTTAAACGTGAAATAAATAAATTAAGGAAAGGGCTGGATAAACGACAGGAGTAACTATGACACCCTTTAGGTGCGGCTAGCGCAGTGCAGCTCTTGCGCGGTCTGGTGCGAATGAACTGGACTGACAGAATCCACTGTCCAAATAAAACAAACCATTCTGGGGGCCGTTGAGCATGCTGACGCAGTGTGATTTCTGCACAGTGCTCTAAATGTCGAAGTGAAAAAATGAAAAAAAAGCGTGGATAAAAGACAGGAGTAAGAATCACTCCCTTGCAGTGTGGATTGAGCTGTGCCGCTTTGCACTTTCCGTTGCGCTTCAACTGGTATGGACCGGGAGAATCTGACTGTCCATTTAAAACAAAGCATTGCGAGGACTTTTGACCATGCTGATGCAATGTGATCTCTGCCCAGTCCCCTATATGTCAACTTGATAAAATCAACAAGGAGAGGGTAAACGAAGAGAATAACAATGACTCCCATGAGGTGCGACTAGAGCAGCACGGCTCTGCACTGTCTGGTGTGGCTTACCTGGCATGCACCGGGGGAATCTCACTGTGCACTTAAAACAAATGATTGTGAAGGCTGTTGCCGATGCTGACGCAATGTGATTTCTGCCTAGTGCTCTAAACGGCAAAGTGGTGAAATAAAGAAATGCCTGGATAAAGGACAGGTGTAACAGTGACTCCTGTGAGGTGCGGCTGGAGCAGTGCAGCTCTTGCGCGGTATGGTACGCCTCAACTGGCATGGACGGGCGGAATTCACTGTCCAAATGAAACAAAGCATTCTGGGAGCCAGTGCTCTAAATGTCAACGTGAAGAAATGCAAAAAGGTGGGTATAAAGGACAGGAGTAAGAATGACTCCCGTGCAGAGTTTATTGAGCAGTTTCGCTTTGTGCTATCCATTGTGCTTCATTTGGTATCGACCGGTGGAATCCAACTGTCCATTAAAACAAAGCTTTGCGAAGACTTTTGATCATGCTGACGTAATGTGACTTCTGCCCAGCGCTCTAAATGTCAACGTGAAGAAATGCAACAAGGCATGGCTACACAAAGCGAGTAACAATCGCTCTCTTGAGGAGCGGCTAGAGCAGTGTGGCGCTTGCGCTGCCTGGTGCGCTTCAACTGGCATGGACCGGGAGAATCCGACTCTCCAAATAAAACAATGCATTTTGAGGGCCGTTGACCATGCTGACGCAATGTGATTTCTGCCCAGGTCTGTAAATGTCAACGTGCAGAAATGAAAAAAAGGCGTGGTTAAACGACAGGAGTAAGAATGACTCCCTTGCAGTGTGGATTCAGGAGTGGCGCTTTATGCTATCTGTTGTGCATCAACTGGCATGGACTGGCTGAAACTGACTGTCCACTTAAAACAAAGCATTGCAAGGACTTTTGACGATGCTGACGCAATGTGATTTGTGCCCAGGGCTCTAAATGTCAATGTGAGGAAATGGAACAAAGCGTGGGTGAAGGACGTTAGTAACAATCACTCCCTTAAGGTGCGGCTAGAACAGTGCTGCTTTGCACTGTCTGGTGTGGTTCAACTGGAATGCACAGGGGGAATCTTACTGTGCTTTTAAAAGATATAATTGCGAGGGCGGTTGACCATTTTTATGCAAGGTGATTTGTGCCCAGTGCCCTAAATGTCAACCTGAAGAAATAGAACAAGGCGTGGGGTAGCTAAGTGAGTAACAATGACTCCCTTGAGCTGCGACTAGAGCAGTGCGGCTCTAGCGCTGCCTGGTGCGCTTCAACTGGGATAGATCGGGGTAATCCGACTGTCCATTTAAAACAAATGATTGCGAGGGCCGTTGACCATGCTGACGCAATTTGATTTCTGCCTAGTGCTTTAAACGTGAAATAAATAAATTAAGGAAAGGGCTGGATAAACGACAGGAGTAACTATGACACCCTTTAGGTGCGGCTAGCGCAGTGCAGCTCTTGCGCGGTCTGGTGCGAATGAACTGGCATGGACTGACAGAATCCACTGTCCAAATAAAACAAACCATTCTGGGGGCCGTTGAGCATGCTGACGCAGTGTGATTTCTGCACAGTGCTCTAAATGTCGAAGTGAAAAAATGAAAAAAAAAGCGTGGATAAAAGACAGGAGTAAGAATGACTCCCTTGCAGTGTGGATTGAGCTGTGCCGCTTTGCACTTTCCGTTGCGCTTGAACTGGTATGGACCGGGAGAATCTGACTGTCCATTTAAAACAAAGCATTGCGAGGACTTTTGACCATGCTGATGCAATGTGATCTCTGCCCAGTCCCCTAAATGTCAACGTGATAAAATGCAACAAGGCGAGGGTAAACGAAGAGACTAACAATGACTCCCATGAGGTGGGACTAGAGTAGCGCGGCTTTGCACTGTCTGGTGTGGTTTACCTGGCATGCAACGGGGGAATCTAACTCTGCCATGAAAAGAAATGATTGCGAAGGCCGTTGACCATGCTGACACAATGTGATTTCTGCCCAGTGCTATTTAATGTCAACGTGAAGAAATGCAAAAAAGGTGTGTGTAAGCGATGAGAGTAACAATGACACCCTTGAGGTGTGACTAGAGCAGCGCAGAATTTGCACAGTCTGCTGCACTCCAGCTGGCATAGATCGGGGGAATCCGACTGTCCAATTAAAACAAATGATTGTGAGCGCCGTCGACCATGCTGACGGAATGTGATTTCTGCCCAGTGCTCTAAACGTCAAAGTGAAGTAATTAAAAAAAAGGACGGATAAACGACAGGAGTAACAATGACTCCCTCGTGGTGCGGCTATCGCAGTGCGGCTATTGCGTGGTCTTGTGCGCCTCAACTGGCATGGACCGGCGGAATCATCATCAGCATAGGCCTGGTTACGCCTACTGCAGGGCAAAGGCCTCTCCCATACATCTCCAACAACCCCGATCATGTACTAAGTGTGGCCATGTCGTCCCTGCAAACTTCTGAATCTCATGCGCCCGCCTAACTTTCTGCCGCCCTCTGCTAAGCTTCTCTTCCCTTGGAATCCATTCCGTAACCCTCAATGACCATCGGTTATCTTCCCTCCTCATTGCGTATCCTGCCCATGCCCCTTTCTTTTTCTTGATTTCAACTAAGATGTCATTAAGTCGCGTTTGTTCCCTCACCCAATCTGCTCTTTTCTTATCCTTGAACGTTACACCTATCATTCTTCTTTCCATAGCTCGTTGTGTCGTCTTCAATATGAGCAGAACCCTTTTCGTAAGCCTCAAGGTTTCTGCCCCATAGGTGAGTGCTGGTAAGACACAGGTATTATATACTTTCCTCTTGAGGGGATAACGGCAACCTGCTATTCATCATCTGAGAATGCCTGCCAAACGCACCCCAGCCCATTCTTGTTCTTCTGAATATTTCTGTCTTATGATCCGCATCCGCTGTCACTACCTGACCTAAGTTGGTGTATTCCCTTACGACTTCCAGTGCCTCGCTGCCTATTGTAAATTGCGGTTTTCTTCGGAGACTGTTAAGCATTACTTTAGTTTCCTGCAGATTAATTTTTAGACCCACTCTTCTGCTTTGCCTATCCAGGTCACTGAACATGCATTGCAATTGGTCCCCTGAGGTACTAAGCAAGGCAATGTCATCAGCGAATCGCGAGTTACCAAGCTATTCTCGATTAACTTTTATCCCCAATTCTTCCCAATCCATGTCTCTGAATACCTCCTGTAAAATAAAATGCCCAAATAAAACAAAGCATTTTGGGGGCCGTTGACCGTGCTGACGCAGTGTGATTTCTGCACAGTGCTCTAAATGTCAAAGTGAAAAAATGAAAAAAAGGTGTGGATAAACGACATGAGTAAGAATGACTCCCTTGCAGTGTGCATTCAGCTGTGCCGCTTTGCACTTTCCATTGCGCTTCAACTGGTATAGGCCGGGGGAATCCGACTGTCCATTTAAAACAAAGCATTGCGGGGACTTTTGACCATGCTGACGCAATGTGATTTCTGCCCAGTCCCCTATATGTCAACTTGATAAAATCAACAAGGCGTGGGTAAACGAAGGGACTAACAATGACTCCCATGAGGTGCGACTAGAGCAGCACAGCTTTGCACTGTCTGGTGTGGTTTACCTGTCATGCACCGGGGGAATCTCACTGTGCACTTAAAACAAATGATTGTGAAGGCTGTTGCCGATGCTGACACAATGTGATTTCTGCCCAGTGCTATTTAATGTCAACGTGAAGAAATGCAAGAAGGTGTGTATGCGATGAGAGTAACAATGACTCTCTCGAGGTGCGACTAGAGCAGTGCGGCTCTTGCGCAGTCTGCTGCACTCCAACTGGCACAGATCGGGGGAATCCGACTGTCCATTTAAAACAAATGATTACGCGGGCCGTTCACCATGCTGACGCAATGTGATTTCTGCCTAGTGCTCTAAACGGCAAAGTGATGAAATAAAGAAATGCCTGGATAAAGGACAGGTGTAAGAGTGACTCCTGTGAGGTGCGACTGGAGCAGTGCAGCTCTTGCGCGGTATGGTACGCCTCAACTGGCATGGACGGGCGGAATTCGCTGTCCAAATGAAACAAAGCATTCTGGGAGCCAGTGCTCTAAATGTCAACGTGAAGAAATGCAAAAAGGTGGGTATAAAGGACAGGAGTAAGAATGACTCCCGTGCAGAGTTTATTGAGCAGTTTCGCTTTGTGCTATCCATTGTGCTTCATTTGGTATGGACCGGTGGAATCCAACTGTCCATTAAAACAAAGCTTTGCGAAGACTTTTGATCATGCTGACGTAATGTGACTTCTGCCCAGTGCTCTAAATGTCAACGTGAAGAAATGCAACAAGGCATGGCTACACAAAGCGAGTAACAATGGCTCTCTTGAGGTGCGGCTAGAGCAGTGTGGCGCTTGCGCTGCCTGGTGCGCTTCAACTGGCATGGACCGGGAGAATCCGACTCTCCAAATAAAACAATGCATTTTGAGGGCCGTTGACCATGCTGACGCAATGTGATTTCTGCCCAGGTCTGTAAATGTCAACGTGCAGAAATGAAAAAAAAGGCGTGGTTAAACGACAGGAGTAAGAATGACTCCCTTGCAGTGTGGATTCAGGAGTGGCGCTTTATGCTATCTGTTGTGCATCAACTGGCATGGACCGGCTGAAACTGACTGTCCACTTAAAACAAAGCATTGCAAGGACTTTTGACGATGCTGACGCAATGTGATTTGTGCCCAGGGCTCTAAATGTCAATGTGAGGAAATGGAGCAAAGCGTGGGTGAAGGACGTTAGTAACAATGACTCCCTTAAGGTGCGGCTAGAACAGTGCTGCTTTGCACTGTCTGGTGTGGTTCAACTGGAATGCACAGGGGGAATCTTACTGTGCTTTTAAAACTATAATTGCGAGGGCGGTTGACCATTTTTATGCAAGGTGATTTGTGCCCAGTGCCCTAAATGTCAACCTGAAGAAATAGATCAAGGCGTGGGGGAGCTAAGTGAGTAACAATGACTCCCTTGAGCTGCGACTAGAGTAGTGCGGCTCTAGCGCTGCCTGGTGCGCTTCAATTGGGATAGATCGGGGTAATCCGTCCGACTGTCCATTTAAAACAAATGATTGCGAGGGCCGTTGACCATGCCGACGCAATTTGATTTCTGCCTAGTGCTTTAAACGTGAAATAAATAAATTAAGGAAAGGGCTGGATAAACGACAGGAGTAACTATGACACCCTTTAGGTGCGGCTAGCGCAGTGCAGCTCTTGCGCGGTCTGGTGCGAATGAACTGGCATGGACTGACAGAATCCACTGTCCAAATAAAACAAACCATTCTGGGGGCCGTTGAGCATGCTGACGCAGTGTGATTTCTGCACAGTGCTCTAAATGTCGAAGTGAAAAAATGAAAAAAAAGCGTGGATAAAAGACAGGAGTAAGAATGACTCCCTTGCAGTGTGGATTGAGCTGTGCCGCTTTGCACTTTCCGTTGCGCTTGAACTGGTATGGACCGGGAGAATCTGACTGTCCATTTAAAACAAAGCATTGCGAGGACTTTTGACCATGCTGATGCAATGTGATCTCTGCCCAGTCCCCTAAATGTCAACGTGATAAAATGCAACAAGGCGAGGGTAAACGAAGAGACTAACAATGACTCCCATGAGGTGGGACTAGAGTAGCGCGGCTTTGCACTGTCTGGTGTGGTTTACCTGGCATGCAACGGGGGAATCTAACTCTGCCATGAAAAGAAATGATTGCGAAGGCCGTTGACCATGCTGACACAATGTGATTTCTGCCCAGTGCTATTTAATGTCAACGTGAAGAAATGCAAAAAAGGTGTGTGTAAGCGATGAGAGTAACAATGACACCCTTGAGGTGTGACTAGAGCAGCGCAGCATTTGCACAGTCTGCTGCACTCCAGCTGGCATAGATCGGGGGAATCCGACTGTCCAATTAAAACAAATGATTGTGAGCGCCGTCGACCATGCTGACGGAATGTGATTTCTGCCCAGTGCTCTAAACGTCAAAGTGAAGTAATTAAAAAAAAGGACGGATAAACGACAGGAGTAACAATGACTCCCTCGTGGTGCGGCTATCGCAGTGCGGCTATTGCGTGGTCTTGTGCGCCTCAACTGGCATGGACCGGCGGAATCATCATCAGCATAGGCCTGGTTACGCCTACTGCAGGGCAAAGGCCTCTCCCATACATCTCCAACAACCCCGATCATGTACTAAGTGTGGCCATGTCGTCCCTGCAAACTTCTGAATCTCATGCGCCCGCCTAACTTTCTGCCGCCCTCTGCTAAGCTTCTCTTCCCTTGGAATCCATTCCGTAACCCTCAATGACCATCGGTTATCTTCCCTCCTCATTGCGTATCCTGCCCATGCCCCTTTCTTTTTCTTGATTTCAACTAAGATGTCATTAAGTCGCGTTTGTTCCCTCACCCAATCTGCTCTTTTCTTATCCTTGAACGTTACACCTATCATTCTTCTTTCCATAGCTCGTTGTGTCGTCTTCAATATGAGCAGAACCCTTTTCGTAAGCCTCAAGGTTTCTGCCCCATAGGTGAGTGCTGGTAAGACACAGGTATTATATACTTTCCTCTTGAGGGGATAACGGCAACCTGCTATTCATCATCTGAGAATGCCTGCCAAACGCACCCCAGCCCATTCTTGTTCTTCTGAATATTTCTGTCTTATGATCCGCATCCGCTGTCACTACCTGACCTAAGTTGGTGTATTCCCTTACGACTTCCAGTGCCTCGCTGCCTATTGTAAATTGCGGTTTTCTTCGGAGACTGTTAAGCATTACTTTAGTTTCCTGCAGATTAATTTTTAGACCCACTCTTCTGCTTTGCCTATCCAGGTCACTGAACATGCATTGCAATTGGTCCCCTGAGGTACTAAGCAAGGCAATGTCATCAGCGAATCGCGAGTTACCAAGCTATTCTCGATTAACTTTTATCCCCAATTCTTCCCAATCCATGTCTCTGAATACCTCCTGTAAAATAAAATGCCCAAATAAAACAAAGCATTTTGGGGGCCGTTGACCGTGCTGACGCAGTGTGATTTCTGCACAGTGCTCTAAATGTCAAAGTGAAAAAATGAAAAAAAGGTGTGGATAAACGACATGAGTAAGAATGACTCCCTTGCAGTGTGCATTCAGCTGTGCCGCTTTGCACTTTCCATTGCGCTTCAACTGCTATAGGCCGGGGGAATCCGACTGTCCATTTAAAACAAAGCATTGCGGGGACTTTTGACCATGCTGACGCAATGTGATTTCTGCCCAGTCCCCTATATGTCAACTTGATAAAATCAACAAGGCGTGGGTAAACGAAGGGACTAACAATGACTCCCATGAGGTGCGACTAGAGCAGCACAGCTTTGCACTGTCTGGTGTGGTTTACCTGTCATGCACCGGGGGAATCTCACTGTGCACTTAAAACAAATGATTGTGAAGGCTGTTGCCGATGCTGACACAATGTGATTTCTGCCCAGTGCTATTTAATGTCAACGTGAAGAAATGCAAGAAGGTGTGTATGCGATGAGAGTAACAATGACTCTCTCGAGGTGCGACTAGAGCAGTGCGGCTCTTGCGCAGTCTGCTGCACTCCAACTGGCACAGATCGGGGGAATCCGACTGTCCATTTAAAACAAATGATTACGCGGGCCGTTCACCATGCTGACGCAATGTGATTTCTGCCTAGTGCTCTAAACGGCAAAGTGATGAAATAAAGAAATGCCTGGATAAAGGACAGGTGTAAGAGTGACTCCTGTGAGGTGCGACTGGAGCAGTGCAGCTCTTGCGCGGTATGGTACGCCTCAACTGGCATGGACGGGCGGAATTCGCTGTCCAAATGAAACAAAGCATTCTGGGAGCCAGTGCTCTAAATGTCAACGTGAAGAAATGCAAAAAGGTGGGTATAAAGGACAGGAGTAAGAATGACTCCCGTGCAGAGTTTATTGAGCAGTTTCGCTTTGTGCTATCCATTGTGCTTCATTTGGTATGGACCGGTGGAATCCAACTGTCCATTAAAACAAAGCTTTGCGAAGACTTTTGATCATGCTGACGTAATGTGACTTCTGCCCAGTGCTCTAAATGTCAACGTGAAGAAATGCAACAAGGCATGGCTACACAAAGCGAGTAACAATGGCTCTCTTGAGGTGCGGCTAGAGCAGTGTGGCGCTTGCGCTGCCTGGTGCGCTTCAACTGGCATGGACCGGGAGAATCCGACTCTCCAAATAAAACAATGCATTTTGAGGGCCGTTGACCATGCTGACGCAATGTGATTTCTGCCAGGTCTGTAAATGTCAACGTGCAGAAATGAAAAAAAAGGCGTGGTTAAACGACAGGAGTAAGAATGACTCCCTTGCAGTGTGGATTCAGGAGTGGCGCTTTATGCTATCTGTTGTGCATCAACTGGCATGGACCGGCTGAAACTGACTGTCCACTTAAAACAAAGCATTGCAAGGACTTTTGACGATGCTGACGCAATGTGATTTGTGCCCAGGGCTCTAAATGTCAATGTGAGGAAATGGAGCAAAGCGTGGGTGAAGGACGTTAGTAACAATGACTCCCTTAAGGTGCGGCTAGAACAGTGCTGCTTTGCACTGTCTGGTGTGGTTCAACTGGAATGCACAGGGGGAATCTTACTGTGCTTTTAAAACTATAATTGCGAGGGCGGTTGACCATTTTTATGCAAGGTGATTTGTGCCCAGTGCCCTAAATGTCAACCTGAAGAAATAGATCAAGGCGTGGGGGAGCTAAGTGAGTAACAATGACTCCCTTGAGCTGCGACTAGAGTAGTGCGGCTCTAGCGCTGCCTGGTGCGCTTCAACTGGGATAGATCGGGGTAATCCGTCCGACTGTCCATTTAAAACAAATGATTGCGAGGGCCGTTGACCATGCCGACGCAATTTGATTTCTGCCTAGTGCTTTAAACGTGAAATAAATAAATTAAGGAAAGGGCTGGATAAACGACAGGAGTAACTATGACACCCTTTAGGTGCGGCTAGCGCAGTGCAGCTCTTGCGCGGTCTGGTGCGAATGAACTGGCATGGACTGACAGAATCCACTGTCCAAATAAAACAAACCATTCTGGGGGCCGTTGAGCATGCTGACGCAGTGTGATTTCTGCACAGTGCTCTAAATGTCGAAGTGAAAAAATGAAAAAAAAAGCGTGGATAAAAGACAGGAGTAAGAATGACTCCCTTGCAGTGTGGATTGAGCTGTGCCGCTTTGTACTTTCCGTTGCGCTTCAACTGGTATGGACCGGGAGAATCCGACTGTCCATTTAAAACAAAGCATTGCGAGGACTTTTGACCATGCTGATGCAATGTGATCTCTGCCCAGTCCCCTAAATGTCAACGTGATAAAATGCAACAAGGCGAGGGTAAACGAAGAGACTAACAATGACTCCCATGAGGTGGGACTAGAGTAGCGCGGCTTTGCACTGTCTGGTGTGGTTTACCTGGCAAGCAACGGGGGAATCTAACTCTGCCATGAAAAGAAATGATTGCGAAGGCCGTTGCCGATGCTGACACAATGTGATTTCTGCCCAGTGCTATTTAATGTCAACGTGAAGAAATGCAAGAAGGTGTGTGTAAGCTATGAGAGTAACAATGACTCCCTTGAGGTGCGACTAGAACAGTGCAGCTTTTGCACAGTCTGCTGCACTCCAGCTGGCATAGATCGGGGGAATCCGACTGTCCATTTAAAACAAATGATTGCGAGGGCCGTCGACCATGCTGACGCAATGTGATTTCTGCCCAGTGCTCTAAACGTGAAACTGAAGTAAATAAAAAAAGGCATCGATAAACTACAGGAGTCACAATGACTCCCTTGTGGTGCGGCTATCGCAGTGCGGCACTTGCGTGGTCTTGTGTGCCTCAACTGGCATGGACCGGCGGAATCATCATCAGCATCAGCCTGGTTACGCCTACTGCAGGGCAAAGGCCTCTCCCGTACATCTCCAACAACCCCGATCATGTACTATGTGTGGCCATGTCGTCCCTGCAAACTTCTTAATCTCATCCGCCCGCCTAACTTTCTGCCGCCCTCTGCTAAGCTTCCCTTCCCTTGGAATCCATTCCGTAACCCTTAATGACCATCGGTTATCTTCCCTCCTCATTTCGTATCCTGCCCATGCCCATTTCTTTTTCTTGATTTCAACTAAGATGTCATTAACTCGCGTTTGTTCCCTCACCCAATCTGCTCTTTTCTTATCCTTTAACGTTACACCTATCATTCTTCTTTCCATAGCTCGTTGCGTCGTCCTCAATTTGAGCAGAACCCATTTAGTAAGCCTCCAGGTTTCTGCCCCATAGGTGAGTACTGGTAAGACACAGGTATTATATACTTTCCTCTTGAGGGGATAATGGCAACCTGCTAATCATCATCTGAGAATGCCTGCCAAACGCACCCCAGCCCATTCTTGTTCTTCTGAATATTTCTGTCTCATGATCCGCATCCGCTGTCACTACCTGCCCTAAGTTGATGTAATCCCTTACGACTTCTAGTGCCTCGCTGCCTATTGTAAATTGCGGTTTTCTTCCGAGACTGTTAAGCATTACTTTAGTTTCCTGCAGATTAATTTTTAGACCCACTCTTCTGCTTTGCCTATCCAGGTCAGTGAACATGCATTGCAATTGGTCCCCTGAGGTACTAAGGAAGGCAATGTCATCAGCGAATCGCGAGTTACTAAGCTATTCTCGATTAACTTTTATCCCCAAATCTTCCCAATCCATGTCTCTGAATACCTCCTGTAAAATAAAATGCCCAAATAAAACAAAGCATTTTGGGGGCCGTTGACCGTGCTAACGCAGTGTGATTTCTGCACAGTGCTCTAAATGTCAAAGTGAAAAAATGAAAAAAAGGTGTGGATAAACGACATGAGTAAGAATGACTCCCTTGCAGTGTGCATTCACCTGTGCCGCTTTGCACTTTCCATTGCGCTTCAACTGGCATAGACCGGGGGAATCCGACTGTCCATTTAAAACAAAGCATTGCGGGGACTTTTGACCATGCTGACGCAATGTGATTTCTGCCCAGTCCCCTATATGTCAACTTGATAAAATCAACAAGGCGTGGGTAAACGAAGAGACTAACAATGACTCCCATGAGGTGCGACTAGAGCAGCACAGCTTTGCACTGTCTGGTGTGGTTTACCTGTCATGCACCGGGGGAATCTCACTGTGCACTTAAAACAAATGATTGTGAAGGCTGTTGCCGATGCTGACACAATGTGATTTCTGCCCAGTGCTATTTAATGTCAACGTGAAGAAATGCAAGAAGGTGTGTATGCGATGAGAGTAACAATGACTCCCTCGAGGTGCGACTAGAGCAGTGCGGCTCTTGCGCAGTCTGCTGCACTCCAACTGGCATAGATCGGGGGAATCCGACTGTCCATTTAAAACAAATGATTGCGAGGGCCGTTGACCATGCTGACGCAATTTGATTTCTGCCTAGTGCTTTAAACGTGAAATAAATAAATTAAGGAAAGGGCTGGATAAACGACAGGAGTAACTATGACACCCTTTAGGTGCGGCTAGCGCAGTGCAGCTCTTGCGCGGTCTGGTGCGAATGAACTGGCATGGACTGACAGAATCCACTGTCCAAATAAAACAAACCATTCTGGGGGCCGTTGAGCATGCTGACGCAGTGTGATTTCTGCACAGTGCTCTAAATGTCGAAGTGAAAAAATGAAAAAAAAAGCGTGGATAAAAGACAGGAGTAAGAATGACTCCCTTGCAGTGTGGATTGAGCTGTGCCGCTTTGTACTTTCCGTTGCGCTTCAACTGGTATGGACCGGGAGAATCTGACTGTCCATTTAAAACAAAGCATTGCGAGGACTTTTGACCATGCTGATGCAATGTGATCTCTGCCCAGTCCCCTAAATGTCAACGTGATAAAATGCAACAAGGCGAGGGTAAACGAAGAGACTAACAATGACTCCCATGAGGTGGGACTAGAGTAGCGCGGCTTTGCACTGTCTGGTGTGGTTTACCTGGCTTGCAACGGGGGAATCTAACTCTGCCATGAAAAGAAATGATTGCGAAGGCCGTTGCCGATGCTGACACAATGTGATTTCTGCCCAGTGCTATTTAATGTCAACGTGAAGAAATGCAAGAAGGTGTGTGTAAGCTATGAGAGTAACAATGACTCCCTTGAGGTGCGACTAGAACAGTGCAGCTTTTGCACAGTCTGCTGCACTCCAGCTGGCATAGATCGGGGGAATCCGACTGTCCATTTAAAACAAATGATTGCGAGGGCCGTCGACCATGCTGACGCAATGTGATTTCTGCCCAGTGCTCTAAACGTGAAACTGAAGTAAATAAAAAAAGGCATCGATAAACTACAGGAGTCACAATGACTCCCTTGTGGTGCGGCTATCGCAGTGCGGCACTTGCGTGGTCTTGTGTGCCTCAACTGGCATGGACCGGCGGAATCATCATCAGCATCAGCCTGGTTACGCCTACTGCAGGGCAAAGGCCTCTCCCGTACATCTCCAACAACCCCGATCATGTACTATGTGTGGCCATGTCGGCCCTGCAAACTTCTTAATCTCATCCGCCCGCCTAACTTTCTGCCGCCCTCTGCTAAGCTTCCCTTCCCTTGGAATCCATTCCGTAACCCTTAATGACCATCGGTTATCTTCCCTCCTCATTTCGTATCCTGCCCATGCCCATTTCTTTTTCTTGATTTCAACTAAGATGTCATTAACTCGCGTTTGTTCCCTCACCCAATCTGCTCTTTTCTTATCCTTTAACGTTACACCTATCATTCTTCTTTCCATAGCTCGTTGCGTCGTCCTCAATTTGAGCAGAACCCATTTAGTAAGCCTCCAGGTTTCTGCCCCATAGGTGAGTACTGGTAAGACACAGGTATTATATACTTTCCTCTTGAGGGGATAATGGCAACCTGCTAATCATCATCTGAGAATGCCTGCCAAACGCACCCCAGCCCATTCTTGTTCTTCTGAATATTTCTGTCTCATGATCCGCATCCGCTGTCACTACCTGCCCTAAGTTGATGTAATCCCTTACGACTTCTAGTGCCTCGCTGCCAATTGTAAATTGCTGTTTTCTTCCGAGACTGTTAAGCATTACTTTAGTTTCCTGCAGATTAATTTTTAGACCCACTCTTCTGCTTTGCCTATCCAGGTCAGTGAACATGCATTGCAATTGGTCCCCTGAGGTACTAAGGAAGGCAATGTCATCAGCGAATCGCGAGTTACTAAGCTATTCTCGATTAACTTTTATCCCCAAATCTTCCCAATCCATGTCTCTGAATACCTCCTGTAAAATAAAATGCCCAAATAAAACAAAGCATTTTGGGGGCCGTTGACCGTGCTGACGCAGTGTGATTTCTGCACAGTGCTCTAAATGTCAAAGTGAAAAAATGAAAAAAAGGTGTGGATAAACGACATGAGTAAGAATGACTCCCTTGCAGTGTGCATTCACCTGTGCCGCTTTGCACTTTCCATTGCGCTTCAACTGGCATAGACCGGGGGAATCCGACTGTCCATTTAAAACAAAGCATTGCGGGGACTTTTGACCATGCTGACGCAATGTGATTTCTGCCCAGTCCCCTATATGTCAACTTGATAAAATCAACAAGGCGTGGGTAAACGAAGAGACTAACAATGACTCCCATGAGGTGCGACTAGAGCAGCACAGCTTTGCACTGTCTGGTGTGGTTTACCTGTCATGCACCGGGGGAATCTCACTGTGCACTTAAAACAAATGATTGTGAAGGCTGTTGCCGATGCTGACACAATGTGATTTCTGCCCAGTGCTATTTAATGTCAACGTGAAGAAATGCAAGAAGGTGTGTATGCGATGAGAGTAACAATGACTCCCTCGAGGTGCGACTAGAGCAGTGCGGCTCTTGCGCAGTCTGCTGCACTCCAACTGGCATAGATCGGGGGAATCCGACTGTCCATTTAAAACAAATGATTGCGAGGGCCGTTGACCATGCTGACGCAATTTGATTTCTGCCTAGTGCTTTAAACGTGAAATAAATAAATTAAGGAAAGGGCTGGATAAACGACAGGAGTAACTATGACACCCTTTAGGTGCGGCTAGCGCAGTGCAGCTCTTGCGCGGTCTGGTGCGAATGAACTGGCATGGACTGACAGAATCCACTGTCCAAATAAAACAAACCATTCTGGGGGCCGTTGAGCATGCTGACGCAGTGTGATTTCTGCACAGTGCTCTAAATGTCGAAGTGAAAAAATGAAAAAAAAAGCGTGGATAAAAGACAGGAGTAAGAATGACTCCCTTGCAGTGTGGATTGAGCTGTGCCGCTTTGTACTTTCCGTTGCGCTTCAACTGGTATGGACCGGGAGAATCTGACTGTCCATTTAAAACAAAGCATTGCGAGGACTTTTGACCATGCTGATGCAATGTGATCTCTGCCCAGTCCCCTAAATGTCAACGTGATAAAATGCAACAAGGCGAGGGTAAACGAAGAGACTAACAATGACTCCCATGAGGTGGGACTAGAGTAGCGCGGCTTTGCACTGTCTGGTGTGGTTTACCTGGCTTGCAACGGGGGAATCTAACTCTGCCATGAAAAGAAATGATTGCGAAGGCCGTTGCCGATGCTGACACAATGTGATTTCTGCCCAGTGCTATTTAATGTCAACGTGAAGAAATGCAAGAAGGTGTGTGTAAGCTATGAGAGTAACAATGACTCCCTTGAGGTGCGACTAGAACAGTGCAGCTTTTGCACAGTCTGCTGCACTCCAGCTGGCATAGATCGGGGGAATCCGACTGTCCATTTAAAACAAATGATTGCGAGGGCCGTCGACCATGCTGACGCAATGTGATTTCTGCCCAGTGCTCTAAACGTGAAACTGAAGTAAATAAAAAAAGGCATCGATAAACTACAGGAGTCACAATGACTCCCTTGTGGTGCGGCTATCGCAGTGCGGCACTTGCGTGGTCTTGTGTGCCTCAACTGGCATGGACCGGCGGAATCATCATCAGCATCAGCCTGGTTACGCCTACTGCAGGGCAAAGGCCTCTCCCGTACATCTCCAACAACCCCGATCATGTACTATGTGTGGCCATGTCGGCCCTGCAAACTTCTTAATCTCATCCGCCCGCCTAACTTTCTGCCGCCCTCTGCTAAGCTTCCCTTCCCTTGGAATCCATTCCGTAACCCTTAATGACCATCGGTTATCTTCCCTCCTCATTTCGTATCCTGCCCATGCCCATTTCTTTTTCTTGATTTCAACTAAGATGTCATTAACTCGCGTTTGTTCCCTCACCCAATCTGCTCTTTTCTTATCCTTTAACGTTACACCTATCATTCTTCTTTCCATAGCTCGTTGCGTCGTCCTCAATTTGAGCAGAACCCATTTAGTAAGCCTCCAGGTTTCTGCCCCATAGGTGAGTACTGGTAAGACACAGGTATTATATACTTTCCTCTTGAGGGGATAATGGCAACCTGCTAATCATCATCTGAGAATGCCTGCCAAACGCACCCCAGCCCATTCTTGTTCTTCTGAATATTTCTGTCTCATGATCCGCATCCGCTGTCACTACCTGCCCTAAGTTGATGTAATCCCTTACGACTTCTAGTGCCTCGCTGCCAATTGTAAATTGCTGTTTTCTTCCGAGACTGTTAAGCATTACTTTAGTTTCCTGCAGATTAATTTTTAGACCCACTCTTCTGCTTTGCCTATCCAGGTCAGTGAACATGCATTGCAATTGGTCCCCTGAGGTACTAAGGAAGGCAATGTCATCAGCGAATCGCGAGTTACTAAGCTATTCTCGATTAACTTTTATCCCCAAATCTTCCCAATCCATGTCTCTGAATACCTCCTGTAAAATAAAATGCCCAAATAAAACAAAGCATTTTGGGGGCCGTTGACCGTGCTGACGCAGTGTGATTTCTGCACAGTGCTCTAAATGTCAAAGTGAAAAAATGAAAAAAAGGTGTGGATAAACGACATGAGTAAGAATGACTCCCTTGCAGTGTGCATTCACCTGTGCCGCTTTGCACTTTCCATTGCGCTTCAACTGGCATAGACCGGGGGAATCCGACTGTCCATTTAAAACAAAGCATTGCGGGGACTTTTGACCATGCTGACGCAATGTGATTTCTGCCCAGTCCCCTATATGTCAACTTGATAAAATCAACAAGGCGTGGGTAAACGAAGAGACTAACAATGACTCCCATGAGGTGCGACTAGAGCAGCACAGCTTTGCACTGTCTGGTGTGGTTTACCTGTCATGCACCGGGGGAATCTCACTGTGCACTTAAAACAAATGATTGTGAAGGCTGTTGCCGATGCTGACACAATGTGATTTCTGCCCAGTGCTATTTAATGTCAACGTGAAGAAATGCAAGAAGGTGTGTATGCGATGAGAGTAACAATGACTCCCTCGAGGTGCGACTAGAGCAGTGCGGCTCTTGCGCAGTCTGCTGCACTCCAACTGGCATAGATCGGGGGAATCCGACTGTCCATTTAAAACAAATGATTACGAGGGCCGTTCACCATGCTGACGCAATGTGATTTCTGCCTAGTGCTCTAAACGGCAAAGTGATGAAATAAAGAAATGCCTGGATAAAGGACAGGTGTAAGAGTGACTCCTGTGAGGTGCGGCTGGAGCAGTGCAGCTCTTGCGCGGTATGGTACGCCTCAACTGGCATGGACGGGCGGAATTCACTGTCCAAATGAAACAAAGCATTCTGGGAGCCAGTGCTCTAAATGTTAACGTGAAGAAATGCAAAAAGGTGGGTATAAAGGACAGGAGTAAGAATGACTCCCGTGCAGAGTTTATTGAGCAGTTTCGCTTTGTGCTATCCATTGTGCTTCATTTGGTATGGACCGGTGGAATCCAACTGTCCATTAAAACAAAGCTTTGCGAAGACTTTTGATCATGCTGACGTAATGTGACTTCTGCCCAGCGCTCTAAATGTCAACGTGAAGAAATGCAACAAGGCATGGCTACACAAAGCGAGTAACAATGGCCCTCTTGAGGTGCGGCTAGAGCAGTGTGGCGCTTGCGCTGCCTGGTGCGCTTCAACTGGCATGGACCGGGAGAATCCGACTCTCCAAATAAAACAATGCATTTTGAGGGCCGTTGACCATGCTGACGCAATGTGATTTCTGCCCAGGTCTGTTAATGTCAACGTGCAGAAATGAAAAAAAAGGCGTGGTTAAACGACAGGAGTAAGAATGACTCCCTTGCAGTGTGGATTCAGGAGTGGCGCTTTATGCTATCTGTTGTGCTTCAACTGACATGGACCGGCTGAAACTGACTGTCCACTTAAAACAAAGCATTGCAAGGACTTTTGACGATGCTGACGCAATGTGATTTGTGCCCAGGGCTCTAAATGTCAATGTGAGGAAATGGAACAAAGCGTGGGTGAAGGACGTTAGTAACAATGACTCCCTTGAGGTGCGGCTAGAACAGTGCTGCTTTGCACTGTCTGGTGTGGTTCAACTGGAATGCACAGGGGGAATCTTACTGTGCTTTTAAAAGATATAATTGCGAGGGCGGTTGACCATTTTTATGCAAGGTGATTTGTGCCCAGTGCCCTAAATGTCAACCTGAAGAAATAGAACAAGGCGTGGGGGAGCTAAGTGAGTAACAATGACTCCCTTGAGCTGCGGCTAGAGCAGTGCGGCTCTAGCGCTGCCTGGTGCGCTTCAACTGGGACAGATCGGGGTAATCCGACTGTCCATTTAAAACAAATGATTGCGAGGGCCGTTGACCATGCTGACGCAATTTGATTTCTGCCTAGTGCTTTAAACGTGAAATAAATAAATTAAGGAAAGGGCTGGGTAAACGACAGGAGTAACTATGACACCCTTTAGGTGCGGCTAGCGCAGTGCAGCTCTTGCGCGGTCTGGTGCGAATGAACTGGCATGGACTGACAGAATCCACTGTCCAAATAAAACAAACCATTCTGGGGGCCGTTGAGCATGCTGACGCAGTGTGATTTCTGCACAGTGCTCTAAATGTCGAAGTGAAAAAATGAAAAAAAAGCGTGGATAAAAGACAGGAGTAAGAATGACTCCCTTGCAGTGTGGATTGAGCTGTGCCGCTTTGCACTTTCCGTTGCGCTTCAACTGGTATGGACCGGGAGAATCTGACTGTCCATTTAAAACAAAGCATCGCGAGGACTTTTGACCATGCTGATGCAATGTGATCTCTGCCCAGTCCCCTATATGTCAACTTGATAAAATCAACAAGGCGAGGGTAAACGAAGAGACTAACAATGACTCCCATGAGGTGCGACTAGAGCAGCACGGCTCTGCACTGTCTGGTGTGGCTTACCTGGCATGCACCGGGGGAATCTCACTGTGCACTTAAAACAAATGATTGTGAAGGCTGTTGCCGATGCTGACGCAATGTGATTTCTGCATAGTGCTCTAAACGGCAAAGTGATGAAATAAAGAAATGCCTGGATAAAGGACAGGTGTAAGAGTGACTCCTGTGAGGTGCGGCTGGAGCAGTGCAGCTCTTGCGCGGTATGGTACGCCTCAACTGGCATGGACGGGCGGAATTCACTGTCCAAATGAAACAAAGCATTCTGGGAGCCAGTGCTCTAAATGTCAACGTGAAGAAATGCAAAAAGGTGGGTATAAAGGACAGGAGTAAGAATGACTCCCGTGCAGAGTTTATTGAGCAGTTTCGCTTTGTGCTATCCATTGTGCTTCATTTGGTATGGACCGGTGGAATCCAACTGTCCATTAAAACAAAGCTTTGCGAAGACTTTTGATCATGCTGACGTAATGTGATCTCTGCCCAGTCCCCTAAATGTCAATGTGATAAAATGCAACAAGGCGAGGGTAAACGAAGAGACTAACAATGACTCCCATGAGGTGGGACTAGAGTAGCGCGGCTTTGCACTGTCTGGTGTGGTTTACCTGGCATGCAACGGGGGAATCTAACTCTGCCATGAAAAGAAATGATTGCGAAGGCCGTTGACCATGCTGACACAATGTGATTTCTGCCCAGTGCTCTAAACGGCAAAGTGATGAAATAAAGAAATGCCTGGATAAAGGACAGGTGTAACAGTGACTCCTGTGAGGTGCGGCTGGAGCAGTGCAGCTCTTGCGCGGTATGGTACGCCTCAACTGGCATGGACGGGCGGAATTCACTGTCCAAATGAAACAAAGCATTCTGGGAGACAGTGCTCTAAATGTCAACGTGAAGTAAGGCAAAAAGGTGGGTATAAAGGACAGGAGTAAGAATGACTCCCGTGCAGAGTTTATTGAGCAGTTTCGCTTTGTGCTATCCATTGTGCTTCATTTGGTATGGACCGGTGGAATCGAACTGTCCATTAAAACAGAGCTTTGCGAAGACTTTTGATCATGCTGACGTAATGTGACTTCTGCCCAGTGCTCTAAATGTCAACGTGAAGAAATGCAACAAGGCATGGCTACACAAAGCGAGTAACAATCGCTCTCTTGAGGTGCGGCTAGAGCAGTGTGGCGCTTGCGCTGCCTGGTGCGCTTCAACTGGCATGGACCGGGAGAATCCGACTCTCCAAATAAAACAATGCATTTTGAGGGCCGTTGACCATGCTGACGCAATGTGATTTCTGCCCAGGTCTGTAAATGTCAACGTGCAGAAATGAAAAAAAGGCGTGGTTAAACGACAGGAGTAAGAATGACTCCCTTGCAGTGTGCATTCAGCTGTGCCGCTTTGCACTTTCCATTGCGCTTGAACTGGTATAGACCGGGGGAATCCGACTGTCCATTTAAAACAAAGCATTGCGGGGACTTTTGACCACGCTGACGCAATGTGATTTCTGCCCAGTCCCCTATATGTCAACTTGATAAAATGCAACAAGGCGTGGGTAAACGAAGAGACTAACAATGACTCCCATGAGGTGCGACTAGAGCAGCACAGGTCTGCACTGTCTGGTGTGGCTTACCTGGCATGCACCGCGGGAATCTCACTCTGCACTTAAAACAAACGATTGTGAAGGCTGTTGCCGATGCTGACACTATGTGATTTCTGCCCAGTGCAATTTAATGTCAACGTGAAGAAATGCAAGAAGGTGTGAATGCGATGAGAGTAACAATGACTCCCGCGAGGTGCGGCTAGAGCAGTGCGGCTCTTGCGCAGTCTGCTGCACTCCAACTGGCATAGATCGGGGGAATCCGACTGTCCATTTAAAACAAATAATTGCGCGGGCCATTCACCATGCTGACGCAATGTGATTTCTGCCTAGTGCTATAAACGGCAAAGTGATGAAATAAAGAAATGCCTGGATAAAGGACAGGTGTAAGAGTGACTCCTGTGAGGTGCGGCTGGAGCAGTGCAGCTCTTGCGCGGTATGGTACGCCTCAACTGGCATGGACGGGCGGAATTCACTGTCCAAATGAAACAAAGCATTCTGGGAGCCAGTGCTCTAAATGTCAACGTGAAGAAATGCAAAAAGGTGGGTATAAAGGACAGGAGTAAGAATGACTCCCGTGCAGAGTTTATTGAGCAGTTTCGCTTTGTGCTATCCATTGTGCTTCATTTGGTATGGACCGGTGGAATCCAACTGTCCATTAAAACAAAGCTTTGCGAAGACTTTTGATCATGCTGACGTAATGTGACTTCTGCCCAGCGCTCTAAATGTCAACGTGAAGAAATGCAACAAGCCATGGCTACACAAAGCGAGTAACAATGGCTCTCTTGAGGTGCGGCTAGAGCAGTGTGGCGCTTGCGCTGCCTGGTGCGCTTCAACTGGCATGGACCGGGAGAATCCGACTCTCCAAATAAAACAATGCATTTTGAGGGCCGTTGACCATGCTGACGCAATGTGATTTCTGCCCAGGTCTGTAAATGTCAACGTGCAGAAATGAAAAAAAGGCGTGGTTAAACGACAGGAGTAAGAATGACTCCCTTGCAGTGTGGATTCAGGAGTGGCGCTTTATGCTATCTGTTGTGCATCAACTGGCATGGACCGGCTGAAACTGACTGTCCACTTAAAACAAAGCATTGCAAGGACTTTTGACGATGCTGACGCAATGTGATTTGTGCCCAGGGCTCTAAATGTCAATGTGAGGAAATGGAACAAAGCGTGGGTGAAGGACGTTAGTAACAACGACTCCCTTAAGGTGCGGCTAGAACAGTGCTGCTTTGCACTGTCTGGTGTGGTTCAACTGGAATGCACAGGGGGAATCTTACTGTGCTTTTAAAAGATATAATTGCGAGGGCGGTTGACCATTTTTATGCAAGGTGATTTGTGCCCAGTGCCCGAAATGTCAACCTGAAGAAATAGATCAAGGCGTGGGGGAGCTAAGTGAGTAACAATGACTCCCTTGAGCTGCGACTAGAGCAGTGCGGCTCTAGCGCTGCCTGGTGTGCTTCAACTGGGATAGATCGGGGTAATCCGACTGTCCATTTAAAACAAATGATTGCGAGGGCCGTTGACCATGCTGACGCAATTTGATTTCTGCCTAGTGCTTTAAATGTGAAATATATAAATTAAGGAAAGGGCTGGATAAACGACAGGAGTAACTATGACACCCTTTAGGTGCGGCTAGCGCAGTGCAGCTCTTGCGCGGTCTGGTGCGAATGAACTGGCATGGACTGACAGAATCCACTGTCCAAATAAAACAAACCATTCCGGGGGCCGTTGAGCATGCTGACGCAGTGTGATTTCTGCACAGTGCTCTAAATGTCGAAGTGAAAAAATGAAAAAAAAGCGTGGATAAAAGACAGGAGTAAGAATGACTCCCTTGCAGTGTGGATTGAGCTGTGCCGCTTTGCACTTTCCGTTGCGCTTCAACTGGTATGGACCGGGAGAATCTGACTGTCCATTTAAAACAAAGCATTGCGAGGACTTTTGACCATGCTGATGCAATGTGATCTCTACCCAGTCCCCTAAATGTCAACGTGATAAAATGCAACAAGGCGAGGGTAAACGAAGAGACTAACAATGACTCCCATGAGGTGGGACTAGAGTAGCGCGGCTTTGCACTGTCTGGTGTGGTTTACCTGGCATGCAACGGGGGAATCTAACTCTGCCATGAAAAGAAATGATTGCGAAGGCCGTTGCCGATGCTGACACAATGTGATTTCTGCCCAGTGCTATTTAATGTCAACGTGAAGAAATGCAAGAAGGTGAGTGTAAGCTATGAAAGTAACAATGACTCCCTTGAGGTGCGACTAGAACAGTGCAGCTTTTGCACAGTCTGCTGCACTCCAGCTGGCATAGATCGGGGGAATCCGACTGTCCATTTAAAACAAATGATCGCGAGGGTCGTCGACCATGCTGACGCAATGTGATTTCTGCCCATTGCTCTAAACGTGAAACTGAAGTAAATAAAAAAAGGCATGGATAAACTACAGGAGTCACAATGACTCCCTTGTGGTGCGGCTATCGCAGTGCGGCTCTTGCATGGTCTTGTGTGCCTCAACTGGCATGGACCGGCGGAATCATCATCAGCATCAGCCTGGTTACGCCTACTGCAGGGCAAAGGCCTCTCCCGTACATCTCCAACAACCCCGATCATGTACTATGTGTGGCCATGTCGTCCCTGCAAACTTCTTAATCTCATGCGCCCGCCTAACTTTCTGCCGCCCTCTGCTAAGCTTCCCTTCCCTTGGAATCCATTCCGTAACCCTTAATGACCATCGGTTATCTTCCCTCCTCATTTCGTATCCTGCCCATGCCCGTATCTTTTTCTTGATTTCCACTAAGATGTCATTAACTCGCGTTTGTTCCCTCACCCAATCTGCTCTTTTCTTATCCTTTAACGTTACACCTATCATTCTTCTTTCCATAGCTCGTTGCGTCGTCCTCAATTTGAGCAGAACCCATTTCGTAAGCCTCCAGGTTTCTGCCCCATAGGTGAGTACTGGTAAGACACAGGTATTATATACTTTCCTCTTGAGAGGATAATGGCAACCTGCTAATCATCATCTGAGAATGCCTGCCAAACGCACCCCAGCCCATTCTTGTTCTTCTGAATATTTCTGTCTCATGATCCGCATCCGCTGTCACTACCTGCCCTAGGTTGATGTAATCCCTTACGACTTCTAGTGCCTCGCTGCCAATTGTAAATTGCTGTTTTCTTCCGAGACTGTTAAGCATTACTTTAGTTTCCTGCAGATTAATTTTTACACCCACTCTTCTGCTTTGCCTATCCAGGTCAGTGAACATGCATTGCAATTGGTCCCCTGAGGTACTAAGGAAGGCAATGTCATCAGCGAATCGCGAGTTACTAAGCTATTCTCGATTAACTTTTATCCCCATATCTTCCCAATCCATGTCTCTGAATACCTCCTGTAAAATAAAATGCCCAAATAAAACAAAGCATTTTGGGGGCCGTTGACCATGCTGACGCAATGTGATTTCTGCCCAGGTCTGTAAATGTCAACGTGCAGAAATGAAAAAAAGGCGTGGTTAAACGACAGGAGTAAGAATGACTCCCTTGCAGTGTGGATTCAGGAGTGGCGCTTTATGCTATCTGTTGTGCATCAACTGGCATGGACCGGGGGAATCCGACTGTCCATTTAAAACAAAGCATTGCGGGGACTTTTGACCATGCTGACGCAATGTGATTTCTGCCCAGTCCCCTATATGTCAACTTGATAAAATCAACAAGGCGTGGGTAAACGAAGAGACTAACAATGACTCCCATGAGGTGCGACTAGAGCAGCACAGCTTTGCACTGTCTGGTGTGGTTTACCTGTTATGCACCGGGGGAATCTCACTGTGCACTTAAAACAAATGATTGTGAAGGCTGTTGCCGATGCTGACACAATGTGATTTCTGCCCAGTGCTATTTAATGTCAACGTGAAGAAATGCAAGAAGGTGTGTATGCGATGAGAGTAACAATGACTCCCTCGAGGTGCGACTAGAGCAGTGCGGCTCTTGCGCAGTCTGCTGCACTCCAACTGGCATAGATCGGGGGAATCCGACTGTCCATTTAAAACAAATGATTACGCGGGCCGTTCACCATGCTGACGCAATGTGATTGCTGCCTAGTGCTCTAAACGGCAAAGTGATGAAATAAAGAAATGCCTGGATAAAGGACAGGTGTAAGAGTGACTCCTGTGAGGTGCGGCTGGAGCAGTGCAGGTCTTGCGCGGTATGGTACGCCTCAACTGGCATGGACGGGCGGAATTCACTGTCCAAATGAAACAAAGCATTCTGGGAGCCAGTGCTCTAAATGTCAACGTGAAGAAATGCAAAAAGGTGGGTATAAAGGACAGGAGTAAGAATGACTCCCGTGCAGAGTTTATTGAGCAGTTTCGCTTTGTGCTATCCATTGTGCTTCATTTGGTATGGACCGGTGGAATCCAACTGTCCATTAAAACAAAGCTTTGCGAAGACTTTTGATCATGCTGACGTAATGTGACTTCTGCCCAGCGCCCTAAATGTCAACGTGAAGAAATGCAACAAGCCATGGCTACACAAAGCGAGTAACAATGGCTCTCTTAAGGTGCGGCTAGAGCAGTGTGGCGCTTGCGCTGCCTGGTGCGCTTCAACTGGCATGGACCGGGAGAATCCGACTCTCGAAATAAAACAATGCATTTTGAGGGCCGTTGACCATGCTGACGCAATGTGATTTCTGCCCAGGTCTGTAAATGTCAACGTGCAGAAATGAAAAAAAAAGGCGTGGTTAAAGGACAGGAGTAAGAATGACTCCCTTGCAGTGCGGATTCAGGAGTGGCGCTTTATGCTATCTGTTGTGCTTCAACTGGCATGGACCGGCTGAAACTGACTGTCCACTTAAAACAAAGCATTGCAAGGACTTTTGACGATGCTGACGCAATGTGATTTGTGCCCAGGGCTCTAAATGTCAATGTGAGGAAATGGAACAAAGCGTGGGTGAAGGACGTTAGTAACAATGACTCCCTTGAGGTGCGGCTAGAACAGTGCTGCTTTGCACTGTCTGGTGTGGTTCAACTGGAATGCACAGGGGGAATCTTACTGTGCTTTTAAAAGATATAATTGCGAGGGCGGTTGACCATTTTTATGCAAGGTGATTTGTGCCCAGTGCCCTAAATGTCAACCTGAAGAAATAGAACAAGGCGTGGGGGAGCTAAGTGAGTAACAATGACTCCCTTGAGCTGCGACTAGAGCAGTGCGGCTCTAGCGCTGCCTGGTGCGCTTCAACTGGGATAGATCGGGGTAATCCGACTGTCCATTTAAAACAAATGATTGCGAGGGCCGTTGACCATGCCGACGCAATTTGATTTCTGCCTAGTGCTTTAAACGTGAAATAAATAAATTAAGGAAAGGGCTGGATAAACGACAGGAGTAACTATGACACCCTTTAGGTGCGGCTAGCGCAGTGCAGCTCTTGCGCGGTCTGGTGCGAATGAACTGGCACGGACTGACAGAATCCACTGTCCAAATAAAACAAACCATTCTGGGGGCCGTTGAGCATGCTGACGCAGTGTGATTTCTGCACAGTGCTCTAAATGTCGAAGTGAAAAAATGAAAAAAAAAGCGTGGATAAAAGACAGGAGTAAGAATGACTCCCTTGCAGTGTGGATTGAGCTGTGCCGCTTTGCACTTTCCGTTGCGCTTCAACTGGTATGGACCGGGAGAATCTGACTGTCCATTTAAAACAAAGCATTGCGAGGACTTTTGACCATGCTGATGCAATGTGATCTCTGCCCAGTCCCCTATATGTCAACTTGATAAAATCATCAAGGCGTGGGTAAACGAAGAGACTAACAATGACTCCCATGAGGTGCGACTAGAGCAGCACGGCTCTGCACTGTCTGGTGTGGCTTACCTGGCATGCACCGGGGGAATCTCACTGTGCACTTAGAACAAATGATTGTGAAGGCTGTTGCCGATGCTGACACTATGTGATTTCTGCCCAGTGCTATTTAATGTCAACGTGAAGAAATGCAAGAAGGTGTGTGTAAGCGGTGAGAGTAACAATGACTCCCTTGAGGTGCGACTAGAGCAGTGCAGCTTTTGCACAGTCTGCTGCATTCCAGCTGGCATAGATCGGGGGAATCCGACTGTCCATTTAAACAAATGATTGCGAGGGCCGTCGGCCATGCTGACGCAATGTGATTTCTGCCCAGTGCTCTAAACGTGAAACTGAAGTAAATAAAAAAAGGCATGGATAAACTACAGGAGTCACAATGACTCCCTTGTGGTGCGGCTATCGCAGTGCGGCTCTTGCGTGGTCTTGTGTGCCTCAACTGGCATGGACCGGCGGAATCATCATCAGCATCAGCCTGGTTACGCCTACTGCAGGGCAAAGGCCTCTCCCATACATCTCCAACAACCCCGATCATGTACTAAGTGTGGCCATGTCGTCCCCGCAAACTTCTGAATCTCATGCGCCCGCCTAACTTTCTGCCGCCCTCTCCTAAGCTTCTCTTCCCTTGCAATCCATTCCGTAACCCTCAATGACCATCGGTTATCTTCCCTCCTCATTGCGTATCCTGCCCATGCCCCTTTCTTTTTCTTGATTTCAACTAAGATGTCATTAAGTCGCGTTTGTTCCCTCACCCAATCTGCTCTTTTCTTATCCTTGAACGTTACACCTATCATTCTTCTTTCCATAGCTCGTTGTGTCGTCCTCAATATGAGCAGAACCCTTTTCGTAAGCCTCAAGGTTTCTGCCCCATAGGTGAGTGCTGGTAAGACACAGGTATTATATACTTTCCTCTTGAGGGGATAACGGCAACCTGCTATTCATCATCTGAGAATGCCTGCCAAACGCACCCCAGCCCATTCTTGTTCTTCTGAATATTTCTGTCTTATGATCCGCATCCGCTGTCACTACCTGACCTAAGTTGGTGTATTCCCTTACGACTTCCAGTGCCTCGCTGCCTATTGTAAATTGCGGTTTTCTTCGGAGACTGTTAAGCATTACTTTAGTTTCCTGCAGATTAATTTTTAGACCCACTCTTCTGCTTTGCCTATCCAGGTCACTGAACATGCATTGCAATTGGTCCCCTGAGGTACTAAGCAAGGCAATGTCATCAGCGAATCGCGAGTTACCAAGCTATTCTCGATTAACTTTTATCCCCAATTCTTCCCAATCCATGTCTCTGAATACCTCCTGTAAAATAAAATGCCCAAATAAAACAAAGCATTTTGGGGGCCGTTGACCGTGCTGACGCAGTGTGATTTCTGCACAGTGCTCTAAATGTCAAAGTGAAAAAATGAAAAAAAGGTGTGGATAAACGACACGAGTAAGAATGACTCCCTTGCAGTGTGCATTCAGCTGTGCCGCTTTGCACTTTCCATTGCGCTTCAACTGGTATAGACCGGGGGAATCCGACTGTCCATTTAAAACAAAGCATTGCGGGGACTTTTGACCATGGTGACGCAATGTGATTTCTGCCCAGTCCCCTATATGTCAACTTGATAAAATCAACAAGGCGTGAGTAAACGAAGAGACTAACAATGACTCCCATGAGGTGCGACTAGAGCAGCACAGCTTTGCAGTGTCTGGTGTGGTTTACCTGTCATGCACCGGGGGAATTTCACTGTGCACTTAAAACAAATGATTGTGAAGGCTGTTGCCGATGCTGGCACAATGTGATTTCTGCCCAGTGCTATTTAATGTCAACGTGAAGAAATGCAAGAAGGTGTGTATGCGATGAGAGTAACAATGACTCCCTCGAGGTGCGACTAGAGCAGTGCGGCTCTTGCGCAGTCTGCTGCACTCCAACTGGCATAGATCGGGGGAATCCGACTGTCCATTTAAAACAAATGATTACGCGGGCCGTTCACCATGCTGACGCAATGTGATTTCTGCCTAGTGCTCTAAACGGCAAAGTGATGAAATAAAGAAATGCCTGGATAAAGGACAGGTGTAAGAGTGACTCCTGTGAGGTGCGGCTGGAGCAGTGCAGCTCTTGCGCGGTATGGTACGCCTCAACTGGCATGGACGGGCGGAATTCACTGTCCAAATGAAACAAAGCATTCTGGGAGCCAGTGCTCTAAATGTCAACGTGAAGAAATGCAAAAAAGTGGGTATAAAGGACAGGAGTAAGAATGACTCCCGTGCAGAGTTTATTGAGCAGTTTCGCTTTGTGCTATTCATTGTGCTTCATTTGGTATGGACCGGTGGAATCCAACTGTCCATTAAAACAAAGCTTTGCGAAGACTTTTGATCATGCTGACGTAATGTGACTTCTGCCCAGCGCTCTAAATGTCAACGTGAAGAAATGCAACAAGGCATGGCTACACAAAGCGAGTAACAATGGCCCTCTTGAGGTGCGGCTAGAGCAGTGTGGCGCTTGCGCTGCCTGGTGCGCTTCAACTGGCATGGACCGGGAGAATCCGACTCTCCAAATAAAACAATGCATTTTGAGGGCCGTTGACCATGCTGACGCAATGTGATTTCTGCCCAGGTCTGTAAATGTCAACGTGCAGAAATGAAAAAAAAAGGCGTGGTTAAACGACAGGAGTAAGAATGACTCCCTTGCAGTGTGGATTCAGGAGTGGCGCTTTATGCTATCTGTTGTGTTTCAACTGGCATGGACCGGCTGAAACTGACTGTCCACTTAAAACAAAGCATTGCAAGGACTTTTGACAATGCTGACGCAATGTGATTTGTGCCCAGGGCTCTAAATGTCAATGTGATGAAATGGAACAAAGCATGGGTGAAGGACGTTAGTAACAATGACTCCCTTGAGGTGCGGCTAGAACAGTGCTGCTTTGCACTGTCTGGTGTGGTTCAACTGGAATGCACAGGGGGAATCTTACTGTGCTTTTAAAAGAAATAATTGCGAGGGCGGTTGACCATTTTTATGCAAGGTGATTTGTGCCCAGTGCCCTAAATGTCAACCTGAAGAAATAGAACAAGGCGTGGGGGAGCTAAGTGAGTAACAATGACTCCCTTGAGCTGCGGCTAGAGCAGTGCGGCTCTAGCGCTGCCTGGTGCGCTTCAACTGGGATAGATCGGGGTAATCCGACTGTCCATTTAAAACAAATGATTGCGAGGGCCGTTGACCATGCTGACGCAATTTGATTTCTGCCTAGTGCTTTAAACGTGAAATAAATAAATTAAGGAAAGGGCTGGATAAACGACAGGAGTAACTATGACACCCTTTAGGTGCGGCTAGCGCAGTGCAGCTCTTGCGCGGTCTGGTGCGAATGAACTGGCATGGACTGACAGAATCCACTGTCCAAATAAAACAAACGATTCTGGGGGCCGTTGAGCATGCTTACGCAGTGTGATTTCTGCACAGTGCTCTAAATGTCGAAGTGAAAAAATGAAAAAAAAAAGCGTGGATAAAAGACAGGAGTAAGAATGACTCCCTTGCAGTGTGGATTGAGCTGTGCCGCTTTGCACTTTCCGTTGCGCTTCAACTGGTATGGACCGGGAGAATCTGACTGTCCATTTAAAACAAAGCATTGCGAGGACTTTTGACCATGCTGATGCAATGTGATCTCTGCCCAGTCCCCTATATGACAACTTGATAAAATCAACAAGGCGAGGGTAAACGAAGAGACTAACAATGACTCCCATGAGGTGCGACTAGAGCAGCACGGCTCTGCACTGTCTGGTGTGGCTTACCTGGCATGCACCGGGGGAATCTCACTGTGCACTTAAAACAAATGATTGTGAAGGCTGCTGCCGATGCTGACGCAATGTGATTTCTGCCTAGTGCTCTAAACGGCAAAGTGGTGAAATAAAGAAATGCCTGGATAAAGGACAGGTGTAACAGTGACTCCTGTGAGGTGCGGCTGGAGCAGTGCAGCTCTTGCGCGGTATGGTACGCCTCAACTGGCATGGACGGGCGGAATTCACTGTCCAAATGAAACAAAGCATTCTGGGAGCCAGTGCTCTAAATGTCAACGTGAAGAAATGCAAAAAGGTGGGTATAAAGGACAGGAGTAAGAATGACTCCCGTGCAGAGTTTATTGAGCAGTTTCGCTTTGTGCTATCCATTGTGCTTCATTTGGTATGGACCGGTGGAATCCAACTGTCCATTAAAACAAAGCTTTGCGAAGACTTTTGATCATGCTGACGTAATGTGACTTCTGCCCAGCGCTCTAAATGTCAACGTGAAGAAATGCAACAAGGCATGGCTACACAAAGCGAGTAACAATCGCTCTCTTGAGGAGCGGCTAGAGCAGTGTGGCGCTTGCGCTGCCTCGTGCGCTTCAACTGGCATGGACCGGGAGAATCCGACTCTCCAAATAAAACAATGCATTTTGAGGGCCGTTGACCATGCTGACGCAATGTGATTTCTGCCCAGGTCTGTAAATGTCAACGTGCAGAAATGAAAAAAAGGCGTGGTTAAACGACAGGAGTAAGAATGACTCCCTTGCAGTATGCATTCAGCTGTGCCGCTTTGCACTTTCCATTGCGCTTGAACTGGTATAGACCGGGGGAATCCGACTGTCCATTTAAAACAAAGCATTGCGGGGACTTTTGACCACGCTGACGCAATGTGATTTCTGCCCAGTCCCCTATATGTCAACTTGATAAAATGCAACAAGGCGTGGGTAAACGAAGAGACTAACAATGACTCCCATGAGGTGCGACTAGAGCAGCACAGGTCTGCACTGTCTGGTGTGGCTTACCTGGCATGCACCGCGGGAATCTCACTGTGCACTTAAAACAAACGATTGTGAAGGCTGTTGCCGATGCTGACACTATGTGATTTCTGCCCAGTGCTATTTAATGTCAACGTGAAGAAATGCAAGAAGGTGTGAATGCGATGAGAGTAACAATGACTCCCGCGAGGTGCGACTAGAGCAGTGCGGCTCTTGCGCAGTCTGCTGCACTCCAACTGGCATAGATCGGGGGAATCCGACTGTCCATTTAAAACAAATAATTGCGCGGGCCGTTCACCATGCTGACACAATGTGATTTCTGCCTAGTGCTATAAACGGCAAAGTGATGAAATAAAGAAATGCCTGGATAAAGGACAGGTGTAAGAGTGACTCCTGTGAGGTGCAGCTGGAGCAGTGCAGCTCTTGCGCGGTATGGTACGCCTCAACTGGCATGGACGGGCGGAATTCACTGTCCAAATGAAACAAAGCATTCTGGGAGCCAGTGCTCTAAATGTCAACGTGAAGAAATGCAAAAAGGTGGGTATAAAGGACAGGAGTAAGAATGACTCCCGTGCAGAGTTTATTGAGCAGTTTCGCTTTGTGCTATCCATTGTGCTTCATTTGGTATGGACCGGTGGAATCCAACTGTCCATTAAAACAAAGCTTTGCGAAGACTTTTGATCATGCTGACGTAATGTGACTTCTGCCCAGCGCTCTAAATGTCAACGTGAAGAAATGCAACAAGGCATGGCTACACAAAGCGAGTAACAATGGCCCTCTTGAGGTGCGGCTAGAGCGGTGTGGCGCTTGCGCTGCCTGGTGCGCTTCAACTGGCATGGACCGGGAGAATCCGACTCTCCAAATAAAACAATGCATTTTGAGGGCCGTTGACCATGCTGACGCAATGTGATTTCTGCCCAGGTCTGTAAATGTGAACGTGCAGAAATGAAAAAAAAGGCGTGGTTAAACGACAGGAGTAAGAATGACTCCCTTGCAGTGTGGATTCAGGAGTGGCGCTTTATGCTATCTGTTGTGCTTCAACTGGCATGGACCGGCTGAATCTGACTGTCCACTTAAAACAAAGCATTGCAAGGACTTTTGACGATGCTGACGCAATGTGATTTGTGCCCAGGGCTCTAAATGTCAATGTGAGGAAATGGAACAAAGCGTGGGTGAAGGACGTTAGTAACAATGACTCCCTTGAGGTGCGGCTAGAACAGTGCTGCTTTGCACTGTCTGGTGTGGTTCAACTGGAATGCACAGGGGGAATCTTACTGTGCTTTTAAAAGATATAATTGCGAGGGCGGTTGACCATTTTTATGCAAGGTGATTTGTGCCCAGTGCCCTAAATGTCAACCTGAAGAAATAGAACAAGGCGTGGGGGAGCTAAGTGAGTAACAATGACTCCCTTGAGCTGCGGCTAGAGCAGTGCGGCTCTAGCGCTGCCTGGTGCGCTTCAACTGGGATAGATCGGGGTAATCCGACTGTCCATTTAAAACAAATGATTGCGAGGGCCGTTGACCATGCTGACGCAATTTGATTTCTGCCTAGTGCTTTAAACGTGAAATAAATAAATTAAGGAAAGGGCTGGATAAACGACAGGAGTAACTATGACACCCTTTAGGTGCGGCTAGCGCAGTACAGCTCTTGCGCGGTCTGGTGCGAATGAACTGGCATGGACTGACAGAATCCACTGTCCAAATAAAACAAACCATTCTGGGGGCCGTTGAGCATGCTGACGCAGTGTGATTTCTGCACAGTGCTCTAAATGTCGAAGTGAAAAAATGAAAAAAAAAAGCGTGGATAAAAGACAGGAGTAAGAATGACTCCCTTGCAGTGTGGATTGAGCTGTGCCGCTTTGCACTTTCCGTTGCGCTTCAACTGGTATGGACCGGGAGAATCTGACTGTCCATTTAAAACAAAGCATTGCGAGGACTTTTGACCATGCTGATGCAATGTGATCTCTGCCCAGTCCCCTATATGTCAACTTGATAAAATCAACAAGGCGAGGGTAAACGAAGAGACTAACAATGACTCCCATGAGGTGCGACTAGAGCAGCACGGCTCTGCACTGTCTGGTGTGGCTTACCTGGCATGCACCGGGGGAATCTCACTGTGCACTTAAAACAAATGATTGTGAAGGCTGTTGCCGATGCTGACGCAATGTGATTTCTGCCTAGTGCTCTAAACGGCAAAGCGATGAAATAAAGAAATGCCTGGATAAAGGACAGGTGTAACAGTGACTCCTGTGAGGTGCGGCTGGAGCAGTGCAGCTCTTGCGCGGTATGGTACGCCTCAACTGGCATGGACGGGCGGAATTCACTGTCCAAATGAAACAAAGCATTCTGGGAGCCAGTGCTCTAAATGTCAACGTGATAAAATGCAACAAGGCGAGGGTAAACGAAGAGACTAACAATGACTCCCATGAGGTGGGACTAGAGTAGCGCGGCTTTGCACTGTCTGGTGTGGTTTACCTGGCATGCAACGGGGGAATCTAACTCTGCCATGAAAAGAAATGATTGCGAAGGCCGTTGCCGATGCTGACACAATGTGATTTCTGCCCAGTGCTATTTAATGTCAACGTGAAGAAATGCAAGAAGGTGTGTGTAAGCTATGAGAGTAACAATGACTCCCTTGAGGTGCGACTAGAACAGTGCAGCTTTTGCACAGTCTGCTGCACTCCAGCTGGCATAGATCGGGGGAATCCGACTGTCCATTTAAAACAAATGATTGCGAGGGCCGTCGACCATGCTGACGCAATGTGATTTCTGCCCAGTGCTCTAAACGTGAAACTGAAGTAAATAAAAAAAGGCATGGATAAACTACAGGAGTCACAATGACTCCCTTGTGGTGCGGCTATCGCAGTGCGGCTCTTGCGTGGTCTTGTGTGCCTCAACTGGCATGGACCGGCGGAATCATCATCAACATCAGCCTGGTTACGCCTACTGCAGGGCAAAGGCCTCTCCCGTACATCTCCAACAACCCCGATCATGTACTATGTGTGGCCATGTCGTCCCTGCAAACTTCTTAATCTCATGCGCCCGCCTAACTTTCTGCCGCCCTCTGCTAAGCTTCCCTTCCCTTGGAATCCATTCCGTAACCCTTAATGACCATCGGTTATCTTCCCTCCTCATTTCGTATCCTGCCCATGCCCATTTCTTTTTCTTGATTTCAACTAAGATGTCATTAACTCGCGTTTGTTCCCTCACCCAATCTGCTCTTTTCTTATCCTTTAACGTTACACCTATCATTCTTCTTTCCATAGCTCGTTGCGTCGTCCTCAATTTGAGCAGAACCCATTTCGTAAGCCTCCAGGTTTCTGCCCCATAGGTGAGTACTGGTAAGACACAGGTATTATATACTTTCCTCTTGAGAGGATAATGGCAACCTGCTAATCATCATCTGAGAATGCCTGCCAAACGCACCCCAGCCCATTCTTGTTCTTCTGAATATTTCTGTCTCATGATCCGCATCCGCTGTCACTACCTGCCCTAAGTTGATGTAATCCCTTACGACTTCTAGTGCCTCGCTGCCAATTGTAAATTGCTGTTTTCTTCCGAGACTGTTAAGCATTACTTTAGTTTCCTGCAGATTAATTTTTAGACCCACTCTTCTGCTTTGCCTATCCAGGTCAGTGAACATGCATTGCAATTGGTCCCCTGAGGTACTAAGGAAGGCAATGTCATCAGCGAATCGCGAGTTACTAAGCTATTCTCGATTAACTTTTATCCCCAAATCTTCCCAATCCATGTCTCTGAATACCTCCTGTAAAATAAAATGCCCAAATAAAACAAAGCATTTTGGGGGCCGTTGATCATGCTGACGCAATGTGATTTCTGCCCAGGTCTGTAAATGTCAACGTGCAGAAATGAAAAAAAGGCGTGGTTAAACGACAGGAGTAAGAATGACTCCCTTGCAGTGTGGATTCAGGAGTGGCGCTTTATGCTATCTGTTGTGCATCAACTGGCATGGACCGGGGGAATCCGACTGTCCATTTAAAACAATGCATTGCGGGGACTTTTGACCATGCTGACGCAATGTGATTTCTGCCCAGTCCCCTATATGTCAACTTGATAAAATCAACAAGGCGTGGTTAAACGAAGAGACTAACAATGACTCCCATGAGGTGCGACTAGAGCAGCACAGCTTTGCACTGTCTGGTGTGGTTTACCTGTCATGCACCGGGGAATCTCACTGTGCACTTAAAACAAATGATTGTGAAGGCTGTTGCCGATGCTGACACAATGTGATTTCTGCCCAGTGCTATTTAATGTCAACGTGAAGAAATGCAAGAAGGTGTGTATGCGATGAGAGTAACAATGACTCCCTCGAGGTGCGACTAGAGCAGTGCGGCTCTTGCGCAGTCTGCTGCACTCCAACTGGCATAGATCGGGGGAATCCGACTGTCCATTTAAAACAAATGATTACGCGGGCCGTTCACCATGCTGACGCAATGTGATTTCTGCCTAGTGCTCTAAACGGCAAAGTGATGAAATAAAGAAATGCCTGGATAAAGGACAGGTGTAAGAGTGACTCCTGTGAGGTGCGGCTGGAGCAGTGCAGGTCTTGCGCGGTATGGTACGCCTCAACTGGCATGGACGGGCGGAATTCACTGTCCAAATGAAACAAAGCATTCTGGGAGCCAGTGCTCTAAATGTCAACGTGAAGAAATGCAAAAAGGTGGGTATAAAGGACAGGAGTAAGAATGACTCCCGTGCAGAGTTTATTGAGCAGTTTCGCCTTGTGCTATCCATTGTGCTTCATTTGGTATGGACCGGTGGAATCCAACTGTCCATTAAAACAAAGCTTTGCGAAGACTTTTGATCATGCTGACGTAATGTGACTTCTGCCCAGCGCCCTAAATGTCAACGTGAAGAAATGCAACAAGGCATGGCTACACAAAGCGAGTAACAATGGCTCTCTTAAGGTGCGGCTAGAGCAGTGTGGCGCTTGCGCTGCCTGGTGCGCTTCAACTGGCATGGACCGGGAGAATCCGACTCTCGAAATAAAACAATGCATTTTGAGGGCCGTTGACCATGCTGACGCAATGTGATTTCTGCCCAGGTCTGTAAATGTCAACGTGCAGAAATGAAAAAAAAGGCGTGGTTAAAGGACAGGAGTAAGAATGACTCCCTTGCAGTGTGGATTCAGGAGTGGCGCTTTATGCTATCTGTTGTGCTTCAACTGGCATGGACCGGCTGAAACTGACTGTCCACTTAAAACAAAGCATTGCAAGGACTTTTGACGATGCTGACGCAATGTGATTTGTGCCCAGGGCTCTAAATGTCAATGTGAGGAAATGGAACAAAGCGTGGGTGAAGGACGTTAGTAACAATGACTCCCTTGAGGTGCGGCTAGAACAGTGCTGCTTTGCACTGTCTGGTGTGGTTCAACTGGAATGCACAGGGGGAATCTTACTGTGCTTTTAAAAGATATAATTGCGAGGGCGGTTGACCATTTTTATGCAAGGTGATTTGTGCCCAGTGCCCTAAATGTCAACCTGAAGAAATAGAACAAGGCGTGGGGGAGCTAAGTGAGTAACAATGACTCCCTTGAGCTGCGACTAGAGCAGTGCGGCTCTAGCGCTGCCTGGTGCGCTTCAACTGGGATAGATCGGGGTAATCCGACTGTCCATTTAAAACAAATGATTGCTAGGGCCGTTGACCATGCCGACGCAATTTGATTTCTGCCTAGTGCTTTAAACGTGAAATAAATAAATTAAGGAAAGGGCTGGATAAACGACAGGAGTAACTATAACACCCTTTAGGTGCGGCTATCGCAGTGCAGCTCTTGCGCGGTCTGGTGCGTGAACTGGCACGGACTGACAGAATCCACTGTCCAAATAAAACAAACCATTCTGGGGGCCATTGAGCATGCTGACGCAGTGTGATTTCTGCACAGTGCTCTAAATGCCGAAGTGAAAAAATGAAAAAAAAAGCGTGGATAAAAGACAGGAGTAAGAATGACTCCCTTGCAGTGTGGATTGAGCTGTGCCGCTTTGCACTTTCCGTTGCGCTTCAACTGGTATGGACCGGGAGAATCTGACTGTCCATTTAAAACAAAGCATTGCGAGGACTTTTGACCATGCTGATGCAATGTGATCTCTACCCAGTCCCCTAAATGTCAACGTGATAAAATGCAACAAGGCGAGGGTAAACGAAGAGACTAACAATGACTCCCATGAGGTGGGACTAGAGTAGCGCGGCTTTGCACTGTCTGGTGTGGTTTACCTGGCATGCAACGGGGGAATCTAACTCTGCCATGAAAAGAAATGATTGCGAAGGCCGTTGCCGATGCTGACACAATGTGATTTCTGCCCAGTGCTATTTAATGTCAACGTGAAGAAATGCAAGAAGGTGAGTGTAAGCTATGAAAGTAACAATGACTCCCTTGAGGTGCGACTAGAGCAGTGCAGCTTTTGCACAGTCTGCTGCACTCCAGCTGGCATAGATCGGGGGAATCCGACTGTCCATTTAAAACAAATGATTGCGAGGGCCGTCGGCCATGCTGACGCAATGTGATTTCTGCCCAGTGCTCTCAACGTGAAACTGAAGTAAATAAAAAAAGGCATGGATAAACTACAGGAGTCACAATGACTCCCTTGTGGTGCGGCTATCGCAGTGCGGCTCTTGCGTGGTCTTGTGGGCCTCAACTGGCATGGACCGGCGGAATCATCATCAGCATCAGCCTGGTTACGCCTACTGCAGGGCAAAGGCCTCTCCCATACATCTCCAACAACCCCGATCATGTACTAAGTGTGGCCATGTCGTCCCCGCAAACTTCTGAATCTCATGCGCCCGCCTAACTTTCTGCCGCCCTCTGCTAAGCTTCTCTTCCCTTGGAATCCATTCCGTAACCCTCAATGACCATCGGTTATCTTCCCTCCTCATTGCGTATCCTGCCCATGCCCCTTTCTTTTTCTTGATTTCAACTAAGATGTCATTAAGTCGCGTTTGTTCCCTCACCCAATCTGCTCTTTTCTTATCCTTGAACGTTACACCTATCATTCTTCTTTCCATAGCTCGTTGTGTCGTCCTCAATATGAGCAGAACCCTTTTCGTAAGCCTCAAGGTTTCTGCCCCATAGGTGAGTGCTGGTAAGACACAGGTATTATATACTTTCCTCTTGAGGGGATAACGGCAACCTGCTATTCATCATCTGAGAATGCCTGCCAAACGCACCCCAGCCCATTCTTGTTCTTCTGAATATTTCTGTCTTATGATCCGCATCCGCTGTCACTACCTGACCTAAGTTGGTGTATTCCCTTACGACTTCCAGTGCCTCGCTGCCTATTGTAAATTGCGGTTTTCTTCGGAGACTGTTAAGCATTACTTTAGTTTCCTGCAGATTAATTTTTAGACCCACTCTTCTGCTTTGCCTATGCAGGTCACTGAACATGCATTGCAATTGGTCCCCTGAGGTACTAAGCAAGGCAATGTCATCAGCGAATCGCGAGTTACCAAGCTATTCTCGATTAACTTTTATCCCCAATTCTTCCCAATCCATGTCTCTGAATACCTCCTGTAAAATAAAATGCCCAAATAAAACAAAGCATTTTGGGGGCCGTTGACCGTGCTGACGCAGTGTGATTTCTGCACAGTGCTCTAAATGTCAAAGCTAAAAAATGAAAAAAAGGTGTGGATAAACGACATGAGTAAGAATGACTCCCTTGCAGTGTGCATTCAGCTGTGCCGCTTTGCACTTTCCATTGCGCTTCAACTGGTATAGACCGGGGGAATCCGACTGTCCATTTAAAACAAAGCATTGCGGGGACTTTTGACCATGCTGACGCAATGTGATTTCTGCCCAGTCCCCTATATGTCAACTTGATAAAATCAACAAGGCGTGGGTAAACGAAGAGACTAACAATGACTCCCATGAGGTGCGACTAGAGCAGCACGGCTCTGCACTGTCTGGTGTGGCTTACCTGGCATGCACCGGGGGAATCTCACTGTGCACTTAAAACAAATGATTGTGAAGGCTGTTGCCGATGCTGACACTATGTGATTTCTGCCCGGTGCTATTTAATGTCAACGTGAAGAAATGCAAGAAGGTGTGTGTAAGCGGTGAGAGTAACAATGACTCCCTTGAGGTGCGACTAGAGCAGTGCAGCTTTTGCACAGTCTGCTGCACTCCAGCTGGCATAGATCGGGGGAATCCGACTGTCCATTTAAAACAAATGATTGCGAGGGCCGTCGGCCATGCTGACGCAATGTGATTTCTGCCCAGTGCTCTAAACGTGAAACTGAAGTAAATAAAAAAAGGCATGGATAAACTACAGGAGTCACAATGACTCCCTTGTGGTGCGGCTATCGCAGTGCGGCACTTGCGTGGTCTTGTGTGCCTCAACTGGCATGGACCGGCGGAATCATCATCAGCATAGGCCTGGTTACGCCTACTGTAGGGCAAAGGCCTCTCCCATACATCTCCAACAACCCCGATCATGTACTAAGTGTGGCCATGTCGTCCCCGCAAACTTCTGAATCTCATGCGCCCGCCTAACTTTCTGCCGCCCTCTGCTAAGCTTCTCTTCCCTTGGAATCCATTCCGTAACCCTCAATGACCATCGGTTATCTTCCCTCCTCATTGCGTATCCTGCCCATGCCCCTTTCTTTTTCTTGATTTCAACTAAGATATCATTAAGTCGCGTTTGTTCCCTCACCCAATCTGCTCTTTTCTTATCCTTGAACGTTACACCTATCATTCTTCTTTCCATAGCTCGTTGTGTCGTCCTCAATATGAGCAGAACCCTTTTCGTAAGCCTCAAGGTTTCTGCCCCATAGGTGAGTGCTGGTAAGACACAGGTATTATATACTTTCCTCTTGAGGGGATAACGGCAACCTGCTATTCATCATCTGAGAATGCCTGCCAAACGCACCCCAGCCCATTCTTGTTCTTCTGAATATTTCTGTCTTATGATCCGCATCCGCTGTCACTACCTGACCTAAGTTGGTGTATTCCCTTACGACTTCCAGTGCCTCGCTGCCTATTGTAAATTGCGGTTTTCTTCGGAGACTGTTAAGCATTACTTTAGTTTCCTGCAGATTAATTTTTAGACCCACTCTTCTGCTTTGCCTATCCAGGTCACTGAACATGCATTGCAATTGGTCCCCTGAGGTACTAAGCAAAACAATGTCATCAGCGAATCGCGAGTTACCAAGCTATTCTCGATTAACTTTTATCCCCAATTCTTCCCAAATCATGTCTCTGAATACCTCCTGTAAAATAAAATGCCCAAATAAAACAAAGCATTTTGGGGGCCGTTGACCGTGCTGACGCAGTGTGATTTCTGCACAGTGCTCTAAATGTCAAAGCTAAAAAATGAAAAAAAGGTGTGGATAAACGACATGAGTAAGAATGACTCCCTTGCAGTGTGCATTCAGCTGTGCCGCTTTGCACTTTCCGTTGCGCTTCAACTGGTATGGACCGGGAGAATCTGACTGTCCATTTAAAACAAAGCATTGCGAGGACTTTTGACCATGCTGATCCAATGTGATCTCTGCCCAGTCCCCTATATGTCAACTTGATAAAATCATCAAGGCGTGGGTAAACGAAGAGACTAACAATGACTCCCATGAGGTGCGACTAGAGCAGCACGGCTCTGCACTGTCTGGTGTGGCTTACCTGGCATGCACCGGGGGAATCTCACTGTGCACTTAAAACAAATGATTGTGAAGGCTGTTGCCGATGCTGACACTATGTGATTTCTGCCCGGTGCTATTTAATGTCAACGTGAAGAAATGCAAGAAGGTGTGTGTAAGCGGTGAGAGTAACAATGACTCCCTTGAGGTGCGACTAGAGCAGTGCAGCTTTTGCACAGTCTGCTGCACTCCAGCTGGCATAGATCGGGGGAATCCGACTGTCCATTTAAAACAAATGATTGCGAGGGCCGTCGGCCATGCTGACGCAATGTGATTTCTGCCCAGTGCTCTAAACGTGAAACTGAAGTAAATAAAAAAAGGCATGGATAAACTACAGGAGTCACAATGACTCCCTTGTGGTGCGGCTATCGCAGTGCGGCACTTGCGTGGTCTTGTGTGCCTCAACTGGCATGGACCGGCGGAATCATCATCAGCATAGGCCTGGTTACGCCTACTGTAGGGCAAAGGCCTCTCCCATACATCTCCAACAACCCCGATCATGTACTAAGTGTGGCCATGTCGTCCCCGCAAACTTCTGAATCTCATGCGCCCGCCTAACTTTCTGCCGCCCTCTGCTAAGCTTCTCTTCCCTTGGAATCCATTCCGTAACCCTCAATGACCATCGGTTATCTTCCCTCCTCATTGCGTATCCTGCCCATGCCCCTTTCTTTTTCTTGATTTCAACTAAGATATCATTAAGTCGCGTTTGTTCCCTCACCCAATCTGCTCTTTTCTTATCCTTGAACGTTACACCTATCATTCTTCTTTCCATAGCTCGTTGTGTCGTCCTCAATATGAGCAGAACCCTTTTCGTAAGCCTCAAGGTTTCTGCCCCATAGGTGAGTGCTGGTAAGACACAGGTATTATATACTTTCCTCTTGAGGGGATAACGGCAACCTGCTATTCATCATCTGAGAATGCCTGCCAAACGCACCCCAGCCCATTCTTGTTCTTCTGAATATTTCTGTCTTATGATCCGCATCCGCTGTCACTACCTGACCTAAGTTGGTGTATTCCCTTACGACTTCCAGTGCCTCGCTGCCTATTGTAAATTGCGGTTTTCTTCGGAGACTGTTAAGCATTACTTTAGTTTCCTGCAGATTAATTTTTAGACCCACTCTTCTGCTTTGCCTATCCAGGTCACTGAACATGCATTGCAATTGGTCCCCTGAGGTACTAAGCAAAACAATGTCATCAGCGAATCGCGAGTTACCAAGCTATTCTCGATTAACTTTTATCCCCAATTCTTCCCAAATCATGTCTCTGAATACCTCCTGTAAAATAAGATGCCCAAATAAAACAAAGCATTTTGGGGGCCGTTGACCGTGCTGACGCAGTGTGATTTCTGCACAGTGCTCTAAATGTCAAAGCTAAAAAATGAAAAAAAGGTGTGGATAAACGACATGAGTAAGAATGACTCCCTTGCAGTGTGCATTCAGCTGTGCCGCTTTGCACTTTCCATTGCGCTTCAACTGGTATAGACCGGGGAATCCGACTGTCCATTTAAAACAAAGCATTGCGGGGACTTTTGACCATGCTGACGCAATGTGATTTCTGCCCAGTCCCCTATATGTCAACTTGATAAAATCAACAAGGCGTGGGTAAACGAAGAGACTAACAATGACTCCCATGAGGTGCGACTAGAGCAGCACAGCTTTGCACTGTCTGGTGTGGTTTACCTGTCATGCACCGGGGGAATCTCACTGTGCACTTAAAACAAATGATTGTGAAGGCTGTTGCCGATGCTGACACAATGTGATTTCTGCCCAGTGCTATTTAATGTCAACGTGAAGAAATGCAAGAAGGTGTGTATGCGATGAGAGTAACAATGACTCCCTCGAGGTGCGACTAGAGCAGTGCGGCTCTTGCGCAGTCTGCTGCACTCCAACTGGCATAGATCGGGGGAATCCGACTGTCCATATAAAACAAATGATTACGCGGGCCGTTCACCATGCTGACGCAATGTGATTTCTGCCTAGTGCTCTAAACGGCAAAGTGATGAAATAAAGAAATGCCTGGATAAAGGACAGGTGTAAGAGTGACTCCTGTGAGGTGCGGCTGGAGCAGTGCAGGTCTTGCGCGGTATGGTACGCCTCAACTGGCATGGACGGGCGGAATTCACTGTCCAAATGAAACAAAGCATTCTGGGAGCCAGTGCTCTAAATGTCAACGTGAAGAAATGCAAAAAGGTGGGTATAAAGGACAGGAGTAAGAATGACTCCCGTGCAGAGTTTATTGAGCAGTTTCGCTTTGTGCTATCCATTGTGCTTCATTTGGTATGGACCGGTGGAATCCAACTGTCCATTAAAACAAAGCTTTGCGAAGACTTTTGATCATGCTGACGTAATGTGACTTCTGCCCAGCGCCCTAAATGTCAACGTGAAGAAATGCCACAAGGCATGGCTACACAAAGCGAGTAACAATGGCTCTCTTAAGGTGCGGCTAGAGCAGTGTGGCGCTTGCGCTGCCTGGTGCGCTTCAACTGGCATGGACCGGGAGAATCCGACTCTCGAAATAAAACAATGCATTTTGAGGGCCGTTGACCATGCTGACGCAATGTGATTTCTGCCCAGGTCTGTAAATGTCAACGTGCAGAAATGAAAAAAAAGGCGTGGTTAAAGGACAGGAGTAAGAATGACTCCTTTGCAGTGTGGATTCAGGAGTGGCGCTTTATGCTATCTGTTGTGCTTCAACTGGCATGGACCGGCTGAAACTGACTGTCCACTTAAAACAAAGCATTGCAAGGACTTTTGACGATGCTGACGCAATGTGATTTGTGCCCAGGGCTCTAAATGTCAATGTGAGGAAATGGAACAAAGCGTGGGTGAAGGACGTTAGTAACAATGACTCCCTTGAGGTGCGGCTAGAACAGTGCTGCTTTGCACTGTCTGGTGTGGTTCAACTGGAATGCACAGGGGGAATCTTACTGTGCTTTTAAAAGATATAATTGCGAGGGCGGTTGACCATTTTTATGCAAGGTGATTTGTGCCCAGTGCCCTAAATGTCAACCTGAAGAAATAGAACAAGGCGTGGGGGAGCTAAGTGAGTAACAATGACTCCCTTGAGCTGCGACTAGAGCAGTGCGGCTCTAGCGCTGCCTGGTGCGCTTCAACTGGGATAGATCGGGGTAATCCGACTGTCCATTTAAAACAAATGATTGCGAGGGCCGTTGACCATGCCGACGCAATTTGATTTCTGCCTAGTGCTTTAAACGTGAAATAAATAAATTAAGGAAAGGGCTGGATAAACGACAGGAGTAACTATGACACCCTTTAGGTGCGGCTAGCGCAGTGCAGCTCTTGCGCGGTCTGGTGCGAATGAACTGGCACGGACTGACAGAATCCACTGTCCAAATAAAACAAACCATTCTGGGGGCCGTTGAGCATGCTGACGCAGTGTGATTTCTGCACAGTGCTCTAAATGTCGAAGTGAAAGAATGAAAAAAAAGCGTGGATAAAAGACAGGAGTAAGAATGACTCCCTTGCAGTGTGGATTGAGCTGTGCCGCTTTGCACTTTCCGTTGCGCTTCAACTGGTATGGACCGGGAGAATCTGACTGTCCATTTAAAAGAAAGCATTGCGAGGACTTTTGACCATGCTGATGCAATGTGATCTCTGCCCAGTCCCCTATATGTCAACTTGATAAAATCATCAAGGCGTGGGTAAACGAAGAGACTAACAATGACTCCCATGAGGTGCGACTAGAGCAGCACGGCTCTGCACTGTCTGGTGTGGATTACCTGGCATGCACCGGGGGAATCTCACTGTGCACTTAAAACAAATGATTGTGAAGGCTGTTGCCGATGCTGACACTATGTGATTTCTGCCCGGTGCTATTTAATGCCAACGTGAAGAAATGCAAGAAGGTGTGTGTAAGCGGTGAGAGTAACAATGACTCCCTTGAGGTGCGACTAGAGCAGTGCAGCTTTTGCACAGTCTGCTGCACTCCAGCTGGCATAGATCGGGGGAATCCGACTGTCCATTTAAAACAAATGATTGCGAGGGCCGTCGGCCATGCTGACGCAATGTGATTTCTGCCCAGTGCTCTCAACGTGAAACTGAAGTAAATAAAAAAAGGCATGGATAAACTACAGGAGTCACAATGACTCCCTTGTGGTGCGGCTATCGCAGTGCGGCTCTTGCGTGGTCTTGTGGGCCTCAACTGGCATGGACCGGCGGAATCATCATCAGCATCAGCCTGGTTACGCCTACTGCAGGGCAAAGGCCTCTCCCATACATCTCCAACAACCCCGATCATGTACTAAGTGTGGCCATGTCGTCCCCGCAAACTTCTGAATCTCATGCGCCCGCCTAACTTTCTGCCGCCCTCTGCTAAGCTTCTCTTCCCTTGGAATCCATTCCGTAACCCTCAATGACCATCGGTTATCTTCCCTCCTCATTGCGTATCCTGCCCATGCCCCTTTCTTTTTCTTGATTTCAACTAAGATGTCATTAAGTCGCGTTTGTTCCCTCACCCAATCTGCTCTTTTCTTATCCTTGAACGTTACACCTATCATTCTTCTTTCCATAGCTCGTTGTGTCGTCCTCAATATGAGCAGAACCCTTTTCGTAAGCCTCAAGGTTTCTGCCCCATAGGTGAGTGCTGGTAAGACACAGGTATTATATACTTTCCTCTTGAGGGGATAACGGCAACCTGCTATTCATCATCTGAGAATGCCTGCCAAACGCACCCCAGCCCATTCTTGTTCTTCTGAATATTTCTGTCTTATGATCCGCATCCGCTGTCACTACCTGACCTAAGTTGGTGTATTCCCTTACGACTTCCAGTGCCTCGCTGCCTATTGTAAATTGCGGTTTTCTTCGGAGACTGTTAAGCATTACTTTAGTTTCCTGCAGATTAATTTTTAGACCCACTCTTCTGCTTTGCCTATCCAGGTCACTGAACATGCATTGCAATTGGTCCCCTGAGGTACTAAGCAAGGCAATGTCATCAGCGAATCGCGAGTTACCAAGCTATTCTCGATTAACTTTTATCCCCAATTCTTCCCAATCCATGTCTCTGAATACCTCCTGTAAAATAAAATGCCCAAATAAAACAAAGCATTTTGGGGGCCGTTGACCGTGCTGACGCAGTGTGATTTCTGCACAGTGCTCTAAATGTCAAAGCTAAAAAATGAAAAAAAGGTGTGGATAAACGACATGAGTAAGAATGACTCCCTTGCAGTGTGCATTCAGCTGTGCCGCTTTGCACTTTCCATTGCGCTTCAACTGGTATAGACCGGGGGAATCCGACTGTCCATTTAAAACAAAGCATTGCGGGGACTTTTGACCATGCTGACGCAATGTGATTTCTGCCCAGTCCCCTATATGTCAACTTGATAAAATCAACAAGGCGTGGGTAAACGAAGAGACTAACAATGACTCCCATGAGGTGCGACTAGAGCAGCACAGCTTTGCACTGTCTGGTGTGGTTTACCTGTCATGCACCGGGGGAATCTCACTGTGCACTTAAAACAAATGATTGTGAAGGCTGTTGCCGATGCTGACACAATGTGATTTCTGCCCAGTGCTATTTAATGTCAACGTGAAGAAATGCAAGAAGGTTTGTATGCGATGAGAGTAACAATGACTCCCTCGAGGTGCGACTAGAGCAGTGCGGCTCTTGCGCAGTCTGCTGCACTCCAACTGGCATAGATCGGGGGAATCCGACTGTCCATTTAAAACAAATGATTACGCGGGCCGTTCACCATGCTGACGCAATGTGATTTCTGCCTAGTGCTCTAAACGGCAAAGTGATGAAATAAAGAAATGCCTGGATAAAGGACAGGTGTAAGAGTGACTCCTGTGAGGTGCGGCTGGAGCAGTGCAGGTCTTGCGCGGTATGGTACGCCTCAACTGGCATGGACGGGCGGAATTCACTGTCCAAATGAAACAAAGCATTCTGGGAGCCAGTGCTCTAAATGTCAACGTGAAGAAATGCAAAAAGGTGGGTATAAAGGACAGGAGTAAGAATGACTCCCGTGCAGAGTTTATTGAGCAGTTTCGCTTTGTGCTATCCATTGTGCTTCATTTGGTATGGACCGGTGGAATCCAACTGTCCATTAAAACAAAGCTTTGCGAAGACTTTTGATCATGCTGACGTAATGTGACTTCTGCCCAGCGCCCTAAATGTCAACGTGAAGAAATGCAACAAGGCATGGCTACACAAAGCGAGTAACAATGGCTCTCTTAAGGTGCGGCTAGAGCAGTGTGGCGCTTGCGCTGCCTGGTGCGCTTCAACTGGCATGGACCGGGAGAATCCGACTCTCTAAATAAAACAATGCATTTTGAGGGCCGTTGACCATGCTGACGCAATGTGATTTCTGCCCAGGTCTGTAAATGTCAACGTGCAGAAATGAAAAAAAAGGCGTGGTTAAAGGACAGGAGTAAGAATGACTCCCTTGCAGTGTGGATTCAGGAGTGGCGCTTTATGCTATCTGTTGTGCTTCAACTGGCATGGACCGGCTGAAACTGACTGTCCACTTAAAACAAAGCATTGCAAGGACTTTTGACGATGCTGACGCAATGTGATTTGTGCCCAGGGCTCTAAATGTCAATGTGAGGAAATGGAACAAAGCGTGGGTGAAGGACGTTAGTAACAATGACTCCCTTGAGGTGCGGCTAGAACAGTGCTGCTTTGCACTGTCTGGTGTGGTTCAACTGGAATGCACAGGGGGAATCTTACTGTGCTTTTAAAAGATATAATTGCGAGGGCGGTTGACCATTTTTATGCAAGGTGATTTGTGCCCAGTGCCCTAAATGTCAACCTGAAGAAATAGAACAAGGCGTGGGGGAGCTAAGTGAGTAACAATGACTCCCTTGAGCTGCGACTAGAGCAGTGCGGCTCTAGCGCTGCCTGGTGCGCTTCAACTGGGATAGATCGGGGTAATCCGACTGTCCATTTAAAACAAATGATTGCGAGGGCCGTTGACCATGCCGACGCAATTTGATTTCTGCCTAGTGCGTTAAACGTGAAATAAATAAATTAAGGAAAGGGCTGGATAAACGACAGGAGTAACTATGACACCCTTTAGGTGCGGCTAGCGCAGTGCAGCTCTTGCGCGGTCTGGTGCGAATGAACTGGCACGGACTGACAGAATCCACTGTCCAAATAAAACGAACCATTCTGGGGGCCGTTGAGCATGCTGACGCAGTGTGATTTCTGCACAGTGCTCTAAATGTCGAAGTGAAAAAATGAAAAAAAAGCGTGGATAAAAGACAGGAGTAAGAATGACTCCCTTGCAGTGTGGATTGAGCTGTGCCGCTTTGCACTTTCCGTTGCGCTTCAACTGGTATGTACCGGGAGAATCTGACTGTCCATTTAAAAGAAAGCATTGCGAGGACTTTTGACCATGCTGATGCAATGTGATCTCTGCCCAGTCCCCTATATGTCAACTTGATAAAATCATCAAGGCGTGGGTAAACGAAGAGACTAACAATGACTCCCATGAGGTGCGACTAGAGCAGCACGGCTCTGCACTGTCTGGTGTGGCTTACCTGGCATGCACCGGGGGAATCTCACTGTGCACTTAAAACAAATGATTGTGAAGGCTGTTGCCGATGCTGACACTATGTGATTTCTGCCTGGTGCTATTTAATGTCAACGTGAAGAAATGCAAGAAGGTGTGTGTAAGCGGTGAGAGTAACAATGACTCCCTTGAGGTGCGACTAGAGCAGTGCAGCTTTTGCACAGTCTGCTGCACTCCAGCTGGCATAGATCGGGGGAATCCGACTGTCCATTTAAAACAAATGATTGCGAGGGCCGTCGGCCATGCTGACGCAATGTGATTTCTGCCCAGTGCTCTCAACGTGAAACTGAAGTAAATAAAAAAAGGCATGGATAAACTACAGGAGTCACAATGACTCCCTTGTGGTGCGGCTATCGCAGTGCGGCTCTTGCGTGGTCTTGTGTGCCTCAACTGGCATGGAACGGCGGAATCATCATCAGCATCAGCCTGGTTACGCCTACTGCAGGGCAAAGGCCTCTCCCGTACATCTCCAACAACCCCGATCATGTACTATGTGTGGCCATGTCGTCCCTGCAAACTTCTTAATCTCATGCGCCCGCCTAACTTTCTGCCGCCCTCTGCTAAGCTTCCCTTCCCTTGGAATCCATTCCGTAACCCTTAATGACCATCGGTTATCTTCCCTCCTCATTTCGTATCCTGCCCATGCCCATTTCTTTTTCTTGATTTCAACTAAGATGTCATTAACTCGCGTTTGTTCCCTCACCCAATCTGCTCTTTTCTTATCCTTTAACGTTACACCTATCATTCTTCTTTCCATAGCTCGTTGCGTCGTCCTCAATTTGAACAGAACCCATTTCGTAAGCCTCCAGGTTTCTGCCCCATAGGTGAGTACTGGTAAGACACAGGTATTATATACTTTCCTCTTGAGGGGATAATGGCAACCTGCTAATCATCATCTGAGAATGCCTGCCAAACGCACCCCAGCCCATTCTTGTTCTTCTGAATATTTCTGTCTCATGATCCGCATCCGCTGTCACTACCTGCCCTAAGTTGATGTATTCCCTTACGACTTCTAGTGCCTCGCTGCCAATTGTAAAATGCTGTTTTCTTCCGAGACTGTTAAGCATTACTTTAGTTTCCTGCAGATTAATTTTAGACCCACTCTTCTGCTTTGCCTATCCAGGTCACTGAACATGCATTGCAATTGGTCCCCTGAGGTACTAAGCAAGGCAATGTCATCAGCGAATCGCGAGTTACCAAGCTATTCTCGATTAACTTTTAACCCCAATTCTTCCCAATCCATGTCTCTGAATACCTCCTGTAAAATAAAATGCCCAAATAAAACAAAGCATTTTGGGGGCCGTTGACCGTGCTGACGCAGTGTGATTTCTGCACAGTGCTCTAAATGTCAAAGCTAAAAAATGAAAAAAAGGTGTGGATAAACGACATGAGTAAGAATGACTCCCTTGCAGTGTGCATTCAGCTGTGCCGCTTTGCACTTTCCATTGCGCTTCAACTGGTATAGACCGGGGGAATCCGACTGTCCATTTAAAACAAAGCATTGCGGGGACTTTTGAACATGCTGACGCAATGTGATTTCTGCCCAGTCCCCTATATGTCAACTTGATAAAATCAACAAGGCGTGGGTAAACGAAGAGACTAACAATGACTCCCATGAGGTGCGACTAGAGCAGCACAGCTTTGCACTGTCTGGTGTGGTTTACCTGTCATGCACCGGGGGAATCTCACTGTGCACTTAAAACAAATGATTGTGAAGGCTGTTGCCGATGCTGACACAATGTGATTTCTGCCCAGTGCTATTTAATGTCAACGTGAAGAAATGCAAGAAGGTGTGTATGCGATGAGAGTAACAATGACTCCCTCGAGGTGCGACTAGAGCAGTGCGGCTCTTCCGCAGTCTGCTGCACTCCAACTGGCATAGATCGGGGGAATCCGACTGTCCATTTAAAACAAATGATTACGCGGGCCGTTCACCATGCTGACGCAATGTGATTTCTGCCTAGTGCTCTAAACGGCAAAGTGATGAAATAAAGAAATGCCTGGATAAAGGACAGGTGTAAGAGTGACTCCTGTGAGGTGCGGCTGGAGCAGTGCAGCTCTTGCGCGGTATGGTACGCCTCAACTGGCATGGACGGGCGGAATTCACTGTCCAAATGAAACAAAGCATTCTGGGAGCCAGTGCTCTAAATGTCAACGTGAAGAAATGCAAAAAGGTGGGTATAAAGGACAGGAGTAAGAATGACTCCCGTGCAGAGTTTATTGAGCAGTTTCGCTTTGTGCTATCCATTGTGCTTCATTTGGTATGGACCGGTGGAATCCAACTGTCCATTAAAACAAAGCTTTGCGAAGACTTTTGATCATGCTGACGTAATGTGACTTCTGCCCAGCGCTCTAAATGTCAACGTGAAGAAATGCAACAAGGCATGGCTACACAAAGCGAGTAACAATGGCCCTCTTGAGGTGCGGCTAGAGCAGTGTGGCGCTTGCGCTGCCTGGTGCGCTTCAACTGGCATGGACCGGGAGAATCCGACTCTCCAAATAAAACAATGCATTTTGAGGGCCGTTGACCATGCTGACGCAATGTGATTTCTGCCCAGGTCTGTAAATGTCAACGTGCAGAAATGAAAAAAAAGGCGTGGTTAAACGACAGGAGTAAGAATGACTCCCTTGCAGTGTGGATTCAGGAGTGGCACTTTATGCTATCTGTTGTGCTTCAAGTGGCATGGACCGGCTGAATCTGACTGTCCACTTAAAACAAAGCATTGCAAGGACTTTTGACGATGCTGACGCAATGTGATTTGTGCCCAGGGCTCTAAATGTCAATGTGAGGAAATGGAACAAAGCGTGGGTGAAGGACGTTAGTAACAATGACTCCCTTGAGGTGCGGCTAGAACAGTGCTGCTTTGCACTGTCTGGTGTGGTTCAACTGGAATGCACAGGGGGAATCTTACTGTGCTTTTAAAAGATATAATTGCGAGGGCGGTTGACCATTTTTATGCAAGGTGATTTGTGCCCAGTGCCCTAAATGTCAACCTGAAGAAATAGAACAAGGCGTGGGGGAGCTAAGTGAGTAACAATGACTCCCTTGAGCTGCGGCTAGAGCAGTGCGGCTCTAGCGCTGTCTGGTGCGCTTCAACTGGGATAGATCGGGGTAATCCGACTGTCCATTTAAAACAAATGATTGCGAGGGCCGTTGACCATGCTGACGCAATTTGATTTCTGCCTAGTGCTTTAAACGTGAAATAAATAAATTAAGGAAAGGGCTGGATAAACGACAGGAGTAACTATGACACCCTTTAGGTGCGGCTAGCGCAGTGCAGCTCTTGCGCGGTCTGGTGCGAATGAACTGGCATGGACTGACAGAATCCACTGTCCAAATAAAACAAACCATTCTGGGGGCCGTTGAGCATGCTGACGCAGTGTGATTTCTGCACAGTGCTCTAAATGTCGAAGTGAAAAAATGAAAAAAAAAGCGTGGATAAAAGACAGGAGTAAGAATGACTCCCTTGCAGTGTGAATTGAGCTGTGCCGCTTTGCACTTTCCGTTGCGCTTCAACTGGTATGGACCGGGAGAATCTGACTGTCCATTTAAAACAAAGCATTGCGAGGACTTTTGACCATGCTGATGCAATGTGATCTCTGCCCAGTCCCCTATATGTCAACTTGATAAAATCAACAAGGCGAGGGTAAACGAAGAGAATAACAATGACTCCCATGAGGTGCGACTAGAGCAGCACGGCTCTGCACTGTCTGGTGTGGCTTACCTGGCATGCACCGGGGGAATCTCACTGTGCACTTAAAACAAATGATTGTGAAGGCTGTTGCCGATGCTGACGCAATGTGATTTCTGCCTAGTGCTCTAAACGGCAAAGTGATGAAATAAAGAAATGCCTGGATAAAGGACAGGTGTAAGAGTGACTCCTGTGAGGTGCGGCTGGAGCAGTGCAGGTCTTGCGCGGTATGGTACGCCTCAACTGGCATGGACGGGCGGAATTCACTGTCCAAATGAAACAAAGCATTCTGGGAGCCAGTGCTCTAAATGTCAACGTGAAGAAATGCAAAAAGGTGGGTATAAAGGACAGGAGTAAGAATGACTCCCGTGCAGAGTTTATTGAGCAGTTTCGCTTTGTGCTATCCATTGTGCTTCATTTGGTATGGACCGGTGGAATCCAACTGTCCATTAAAACAAAGCTTTGCGAAGACTTTTGATCATGCTGACGTAATGTGACTTCTGCCCAGCGCCCTAAATGTCAACGTGAAGAAATGCAACAAGGCATGGCTACACAAAGCGAGTAACAATGGCTCTCTTAAGGTGCGGCTAGAGCAGTGTGGCGCTTGCGCTGCCTTGTGCGCTTCAACTGGCATGGACCGGGAGAATCCGACTCTCGAAATAAAACAATGCATTTTGAGGGCCGTTGACCATGCTGACGCAATGTGATTTCTGCCCAGGTCTGTAAATGTCAACGTGCAGAAATGAAAAAAAAGGCGTGGTTAAAGGACAGGAGTAAGAATGACTCCCTTGCAGTGTGGATTCAGGAGTGGCGCTTTATGCTATCTGTTGTGCTTCAACTGGCATGGACCGGCTGAAACTGACTGTCCACTTAAAACAAAGCATTGCAAGGACTTTTGACGATGCTGACGCAATGTGATTTGTGCCCAGGGCTCTAAATGTCAATGTGAGGAAATGGAACAAAGCGTGGGTGAAGGACGTTAGTAATAATGACTCCCTTGAGGTGCGGCTAGAACAGTGCTGCTTTGCACTGTCTGGTGTGGTTCAACTGGAATGCACAGGGGGAATCTTACTGTGCTTTTAAAAGATATAATTGCGAGGGCGGTTGACCATTTTTATGCAAGGTGATTTGTGCCCAGTGCCCTAAATGTCAACCTGAAGAAATAGAACAAGGCGTGGGGGAGCTAAGTGAGTAACAATGACTCCCTTGAGCTGCGGCTAGAGCAGTGCGGCTCTAGCGCTGCCTGGTGCGCTTCAACTGGGATAGATCGGGGTAATCCGACTGTCCATTTAAAACAAATGATTGCGAGGGCCGTTGACCATGCTGACGCAATTTGATTTCTGCGTAGTGCTTTAAACGTGAAATAAATAAATTAAGGAAAGGGCTGGATAAACGACAGGAGTAACTATGACACCCTTTAGGTGCGGCTAGCGCAGTGCAGCTCTTGCGCGGTCTGGTGCGAATGAACTGGCATGGACTGACAGAATCCACTGTCCAAATAAAACAAACCATTCTGGGGGCCGTTGAGCATGCTGACGCAGTGTGATTTCTGCACAGTGCTCTAAATGTCGAAGTGAAAAAATGAAAAAAAAAGCGTGGATAAAAGACAGGAGTAAGAATGACTCCCTTGCAGTGTGGATTGAGCTGTGCCGCTTTGCACTTTCCGTTGCGCTTCAACTGGTATGGACCGGGAGAATCTGACTGTCCATTTAAAACAAAGCATTGCGAGGACTTTTGACCATGCTGATGCAATGTGATCTCTGCCCAGTCCCCTATATGTCAACTTGATAAAATCAACAAGGCGAGGGTAAACGAAGAGACTAACAATGACTCCCATGAGGTGCGACTAGAGCAGCACGGCTCTGCACTGTCTGGTGTGGCTTACCTGGCATGCACCGGGGGAATCTCACTGTGCACTTAAAACAAATGATTGTGAAGGCTGTTGCCGATGCTGACGCAATGTGATTTCTGCCTAGTGCTCTAAACGGCAAAGTGATGAAATAAAGAAATGCCTGGATAAAGGACAGGTGTAAGAGTGACTCCTGTGAGGTGCGGCTGGAGCAGTGCAGCTCTTGCGCGGTATGGTACGCCTCAACTGGCATGGACGGGCGGAATTCACTGTCCAAATGAAACAAAGCATTCTGGGAGCCAGTGCTCTAAATGTCAACGTGAAGAAATGCAAAAAGGTGGGTATAAAGGACAGGAGTAAGAATGACTCCCGTGCAGAGTTTATTGAGCAGTTTCGCTTTGTGCTATCCATTGTGCTTCATTTGGTATGGACCGGTGGAATCCAACTGTCCATTAAAACAAAGCTTTGCGAAGACTTTTGATCATGCTGACGTAATGTGATCTCTGCCCAGTCCCCTAAATGTCAACGTGATAAAATGCAACAAGGCGAGGGTAAACGAAGAGACTAACAATGACTCCCATGAGGTGGGGCTAGAGTAGCGCGGCTTTGCACTGTCTGGTGTGGTTTACCTGGCATGCAACGGGGGAATCTAACTCTGCCATGAAAAGAAATAATTGCGAAGGCCGTTGACCATGCTGACACAATGTGATTTCTGCCCAGTGCTATTTAATGTCAACGTGAAGAAATGCAAAAAAGGTGTGTGTAAGCGATGAGAGTAACAATGACACCCTTGAGGTGTGACTAGAGCAGCGCAGCATTTGCACAGTCTGCTGCACTCCAGCTGGCATAGATCGGGGGAATCCGACTGTCCAATTAAAACAAATGATTGTGAGCGCCGTCGACCATGCTGACGGAATGTGATTTCTGCCCAGTGCTCTAAACGTCAAAGTGAAGTAATTAAAAAAAAGGACGGATAAACGACAGGAGTAACAATGACTCCCTCGTGGTGCGGCTATCGCAGTGCGGCTCTTGCGTGGTCTTGTGTGCCTCAACTGGCATGGACCGGCGGAATCATCATCAGCATCAGCCTGGTTACGCCTACTGCAGGGCAAAGGCCTCTCCCATACATCTCCAACAACCCCGATCATGTACTAAGTGTGGCCATGTCGTCCCCGCAAACTTCTGAATCTCATGCGCCCGCCTAACTTTCTGCCGCCCTCTGCTAAGCTTCTCTTCCCTTGGAATCCATTCCGTAACCCTCAATGACCATCGGTTATCTTCCCTCCTCATTGCGTATCCTGCCCATGCCCCTTTCTTTTTCTTGATTTCAACTAAGATGTCATTAAGTCGCGTTTGTTCCCTCACCCAATCTGCTCTTTTCTTATCCTTGAACGTTACACCTATCATTCTTCTTTCCATAGCTCGTTGTGTCGTCCTCAATATGAGCAGAACCCTTTTCGTAAGCCTCAAGGTTTCTGCCCCATAGGTGAGTGCTGGTAAGACACAGGTATTATATACTTTCCTCTTGAGGGGATAACGGCAACCTGCTATTCATCATCTGAGAATGCCTGCCAAACGCACCCCAGCCCATTCTTGTTCTTCTGAATATTTCTGTCTTATGATCCGCATCCGCTGTCACTACCTGACCTAAGTTGGTGTATTCCCTTACGACTTCCAGTGCCTCGCTGCCTATTGTAAATTGCGGTTTTCTTCGGAGACTGTTAAGCATTACTTTAGTTTCCTGCAGATTAATTTTTAGACCCACTCTTCTGCTTTGCCTATCCAGGTCACTGAACATGCATTGCAATTGGTCCCCTGAGGTACTAAGCAAGGCAATGTCATCAGCGAATCGCGAGTTACCAAGCTATTCTCGATTAACTTTTATCCCCAATTCTTCCCAATCCATGTCTCTGAACACCTCCTGTAAAATCAAATGCCCAAATAAAACAAAGCATTTTGGGGGCTGTTGACCGTGCTGACGCAGTGTGATTTCTGCACAGTGCTCTAAATGTCAAAGTGAAAAAATGAAAAAAAGGTGTGGATAAACGACATGAGTAAGAATGACTCCCTTGCAGTGTGCATTCAGCTGTGCCGCTTTGCACTTTCCATTGCGCTTCAACTGGTATAGACCGGGGGAATCCGACTGTCCATTTAAAACAAAGCATTGCGGGGACTTTTGACCATGCTGACGCAATGTGATTTCTGCCCAGTCCCCTATATGTCAACTTGATAAAATCAACAAGGCGTGGGTAAACGAAGAGACTAACAATGACTCCCATGAGGTGCGACTAGAGCAGCACAGCTTTGCACTGTCTGGTGTGGTTTACCTGTCATGCACCGGGGGAATCTCACTGTGCACTTAAAACAAATGATTGTGAAGGCTGTTGCCGATGCTGACACAATGTGATTTCTGCCCAGTCCTATTTAATGTCAACGTGAAGAAATGCAAGAAGGTGTGTATGCGATGAGAGTAACAATGACTCCCTCGAGGTGCGACTAGAGCAGTGCGGCTCTTGCGCAGTCTGCTGCACTCCAACTGGCATAGATCGGGGAATCCGACTGTCCATTTAAAAAAAATGATTACGCGGGCCGTTCACCATGCTGACGCAATGTGATTTCTGCCTAGTGCTCTAAACGGCAAAGTGATGAAATAAAGAAATGCCTGGATAAAGGACAGGTGTAAGAGTGACTCCTGTGAGGTGCGGCTGGAGCAGTGCAGCTCTTGCGCGGTATGGTACGCCTCAACTGGCATGGACGGGCGGAATTCACTGTCCAAATGAAACAAAGCTTTCTGGGAGCCAGTGCTCTAAATGTCAACGTGAAGAAATGCAAAAAGGTGGGTATAAAGGACAGGAGTAAGAATGACTCCCGTGCAGAGTTTATTGAGCAGTTTCGCTTTGTGCTATCCATTGTGCTTCATTTGGTATGGACCGGTGGAATCCAACTGTCCATTAAAACAAAGCTTTGCGAAGACTTTTGATCTTGCTGACGTAATGTGACTTCTGCCCAGCGCTCTAAATGTCAACGTGAAGAAATGCAACAAGGCATGGCTACACAAAGGGAGTAACAATGGCCCTCTTGAGGTGCGGCTAGAGCAGTGTGGCGCTTGCGCTGCCTGGTGCGCTTCAACTGGCATGGACCGGGAGAATCCGACTCTCCAAATAAAACAATGCATTTTGAGGGCCGTTGACCATGCTGACGCAATGTGATTTCTGCCCAGGTCTGTAAATGTCAACGTGCAGAAATGAAAAAAAAGGCGTGGTTAAACGACAGGAGTAAGAATGACTCCCTTGCAGTGTGGATTCAGGAGTGGCGCTTTATGCTATCTGTTGTGCTTCAACTCGCATGGACCGGCAACTCGCATGGACCTCGCCTTGTTGCATTTTATCACGTTGACATTTAGGGGACTGGGCAGAGATCACATTGCATCAGCATGGTCAAAAGTCCTCGCAATGCTTTGTTTTAAATGGACAGTCAGATTCTCCCGGTCCATACCAGTTGAAGCGCAACGGAAAGTGCAAAGCGGCACAGCTCAATCCACACTGCAAGGGAGTCATTCTTACTCCTGTCTTTTATCCACGCTTTTTTTTTCATTTTTTCACTTCGACATTTAGAGCACTGTGCAGAAATCACACTGCGTCAGCATGCTCAACGGCCCCCAGAATGGTTTGTTTTATTTGGACAGTGGATTCTGTCAGTCCATGCCAGTTCATTCGCACCAGACCGCGCAAGAGCTGCACTGCGCTAGCCGCACCTAAAGGGTGTCATAGTTACTCCTGTCGTTTATCCAGCCCTTTCCTTAATTTATTTATTTCACGTTTAAAGCACTAGGCAGAAATCAAATTGCGTCAGCATGGTCAACGACCCTCGCAATCATTTGTTTTAAATGGACAGTCGGATTACCCCGATCTATCCCAGTTGAAGCGCACCAGGCAGCGCTAGAGCCGCACTGCTCTAGTCGCAGCTCAAGGGAGTCATTGTTACTCACTTAGCTCCCCCACGCCTTGTTCTATTTCTTCAGGTTGACATTTAGGGCACTGGGCACAAATCACCTTGCATAAAAATGGTCAACCGCCCTCGCAATTATATCTTTTAAAAGCACAGTAAGATTCCCCCTGTGCATTCCAGTTGAACCACACCAGACAGTGCAAAGCAGCACTGTTCTAGCCGCACCTTAAGGGAGTCATTGTTACTAACGTCCTTCACCCACGCTTTGTTCCATTTCCTCACATTGACATTTAGAGCCCTGGGCACAAATCACATTGCGTCAGCATCGTCAAAAGTCCTTGCAATGCTTTGTTTTAAGTGGACAGTCAGTTTCAGCCGCTCAATGCCAGTTGATGCACAACAGATAGCATAAAGCGCCACTCCTGAATCCACACTGCAAGGGAGTCATTCTTACTCCTGTCGTTTAACCACGCCTTTTTTTCATTTCTGCACGTTGACATTTACAGACCTGGGCAGAAATCACATTGCGTCAGCATGGTCAACGGCCCTCAAAATGCATTGTTTTATTTGGAGAGTCGGATTCTCCCGGTCCATGCCAGTTGAAGCGCACCAGGCAGCGCAAGCGCCACACTGCTCTAGCCGCTCCTCAAGAGAGCGATTGTTACTCGCTTTGTGTAGCCATGCCTTGTTGCATTTCTTCACGTTGACATTTAGAGCGCTGGGCAGAAGTCACATTACGTCAGCATGATCAAAAGTCTTCGCAAAGCTTTGTTTTAATGGACAGTTGGATTCCACCGGTCCATACCAAATGAAGCACAATGGATAGCACAAAGCGAAACTGCTCAATAAACTCTGCACGGGAGTCATTCTTACTCCTGTCCTTTATACCCACCTTTTTGCATTTCTTCACGTTGACATTTAGAGCACTGGCTCCCAGAATGCTTTGTTTCATTTGGACAGTGAATTCCGCCTGTCCATGCCAGTTGAGGCGTACCATACCACGCAAGAGCTGCACTGCTCCAGCCGCACCTCACAGGAGTCACTCTTACACCTGTCCTTTATCCAGGCATTTCTTTATTTCATCACTTTGCCGTTTATAGCACTAGGCAGAAATCACATTGCGTCAGCATGGTGAACGGCCCGCGCAATTATTTGTTTTAAATGGACAGTCGGATTCCCCCGATCTATGCCAGTTGGAGTGCAGCAGACTGCGCAAGAGCCGCACTGCTCTAGTCGCACCTCGCGGGAGTCATTGTTACTCTCATCGCATTCACACCTTCTTGCATTTCTTCACGTTGACATTAAATAGCACTGGGCAGAAATCACATAGTGTCAGCATCGGCAACAGCCTTCACAATCGTTTGTTTTAAGTGCACAGTGAGATTCCCGCGGTGCATGCCAGGTAAGCCACACCAGACAGTGCAGACCTGTGCTGCTCTAGTCGCACCTCATGGGAGTCATTGTTAGTCTCTTCGTTTACCCACGCCTTGTTGCATTTTATCAAGCTGACATATAGGGGACTGGGCAGAAATCACATTGCGTCAGCGTGGTCAAAAGTCCCCGCAATGCTTTGTTTTAAATGGACAGTCGGATTCCCCCGGTCTATACCAGTTCAAGCGCAATGGAAAGTGCAAAGCGGCACAGCTGAATGCACACTGCAAGGGAGTCATTCTTACTCCTGTCGTTTAACCACGCCTTTTTTTCATTTCTGCACGTTGACATTTACAGACCTGGGCAGAAATCACATTGCGTCAGCATGGTCAACGGCCCTCAAAATGCATTGTTTTATTTGGAGAGTCGGATTCTCCCGGTCCATGCCAGTTGAAGCGCACCAGGCAGCGCAAGCGCCACACTGCTCTAGCCGCACCTCAAGAGAGCGATTGTTACTCGCTTTGTGTAGCCATGCCTTGTTGCATTTCTTCACGTTGACATTTAGAGCGCTGGGCAGAAGTCACATTACGTCAGCATGATCAAAAGTCTTCGCAAAGCTTTGTTTTAATGGACAGTTGGATTCCACCGGTCCATACCAAATGAAGCACAATGGATAGCACAAAGCGAAACTGCTCAATAAACTCTGCACGGGAGTCATTCTTACTCCTGTCCTTTATACCCACCTTTTTGCATTTCTTCACGTTGACATTTAGAGCACTGGCTCCCAGAATGCTTTGTTTCATTTGGACAGTGAATTCCGCCCGTCCATGCCAGTTGAGGCGTACCATACCGCGCAAGAGCTGCACTGCTCCAGCCGCACCTCACAGGAGTCACTGTTACACCTGTCCTTTATCCAGGCATTTCTTTATTTCATCACTTTGCCGTTTAGAGCACTAGGCAGAAATCACATTGCGTCAGCATCGGCAACAGCCTTCACAATCATTTGTTTTAGGTGCACAGTGAGATTCCCCCGGTGCATGCCAGGTAAGCCACACCAGACAGTGCAGAGCCGTGCTGCTCTAGTCGCACCTCATGGGAGTCATTGTTAGTCTCTTCGTTTACCCTCGCCTTGTTGATTTTATCAAGTTGACATATAGGGGACTGGGCAGAGATCACATTGCATCAGCATGGTCAAAAGTCCTAGCAATGCTTTGTTTTAAATGGACAGTCAGATTCTCCCGGTCCATACCAATTGAAGCGCAACGGAAAGTGCAAAGCGGCACAGCTCAATCCACACTGCAAGGGAGTCATTCTTACTCCTGTCTTTTATCCACGCTTTTTTTTTCATTTTTTCACTTCGACATTTAGAGCACTGTGCAGAAATCACACTGCGTCAGCATGCTCAACGGCCCCCAGAATGGTTTGTTTTATTTGGACAGTGGATTCTGTCAGTCCATGCCAGTTCATTCGCACCAGACCGCGCAAGAGCTGCACTGCGCTAGCCGCACCTAAAGGGTGTCATAGTCACTCCTGTCGTTTATCCAGCCCTTTCCTTAAATTATTTATTTCACGTTTAAAGCACTAGGCAGAAATCAAATTGCGTCAGCATGGTCAACGGCCCTCGCAATCATTCGTTTTAAATGGACAGTCGGATTACCCCGATCTATCCCAGTTGAAGCGCACCAGGCAGCGCTAGAGCCGCACTGCTCTAGCCGCAGCTCAAGGGAGTCATTGTTACTCACTTAGCTCCCCCACGCCTTGTTCTATTTCTTCAGGTTGACATTTAGGGCACTGGGCACAAATCACCTTGCATAAAAATGGTCAACCGCCCTCGCAATTATATCTTTTAAAAGCACAGTAAGATTCCCCCTGTGCATTCCATTTGAACCACACCAGACAGTGCAAAGCAGCACTGTTCTAGCCGCACCTCAAGGGAGTCATTGTTACTAACGTCCTTCACCCACGCTTTGTTCCATTTCCTCACATTGACATTTAGAGCCCTGGGCACAAATCACATTGCGTCAGCATCGTCAAAAGTCCTTGCAATGCTTCGTTTTAAGTGGACAGTCAGTTTCAGCCGGTCCATGCCAGTTGAAGCACAACAGATAGCATAAAGCGCCACTCCTGAATCCACACTGCAAGGGAGTCATTCTTACTCCTGTCGTTTAACCACGCCTTTTTTTTTCATTTCTGCACGTTGACATTTACAGACCTGGGCAGAAATCACATTGCGTCAGCATGGTCAACGGCCCTCAAAATGCATTGTTTTATTTGGAGAGTCGGATTATCCCGGTCCATGCCAGTTGAAGCGCACCAGGCAGCGGAAGCGCCACACTGCTCTAGCCGCACCTCAAGAGGGCCATTGTTACTCGCTTTGTGTAGCCATGCGTTGTTGCATTTCTTCACGTTGACATTTAGAGCGCTGGGCAGAAGTCACATTACGTCAGCATGATCAAAAGTCTTCGCAAAGCTTTGTTTTAATGGACAGTTGGATTCCACCGGTCCATACCAAATGAAGCACAATGGATAGCACAAAGCGAAACTGCTCAATAAACTCTGCACGGGAGTCATTCTTACTCCTGTCCTTTATACCCACCTTTTTGCATTTCTTCACGTTGACATTTAGAGCACTGGCTCCCAGAATGCTTTGTTTCATTTGGACAGTGAATTCCGCCCGTCCATGCCAGTTGAGGCGTACCATACCGCGCAAGAGCTGCACTGCTCCAGCCGCACCTCACAGGAGTCACTCTTACACCTGTCCTTTATCCAGGCATTTCTTTCTTTCATCACTTTGCCGTTTAGAGCACTAGGCAGAAATCACATTGCGTCAGCATGGTGAACAGCCCGCGTAATCATTTGTTTTAAATGGACAGTCGGATTCCCCCGATCTATGCCAGTTGGAGTGCAGCAGACTGCGCAAGAGCCGCACTGCTCTAGTCGCACCTCGAGGGAGTCATTGTTACTCTCATCGCATACACACCTTCTTGCATTTCTTCACGTTGACATTAAATAGCACTGGGCAGAAATCACATTGTGTCAGCATCGGCAACAGCCTTCACAATCATTTGTTTTAAGTGCACAGTGAGATTCCCCCGGTGCATCACAGGTAAACCACACCAGACAGTGCAAAGCTGTGCTGCTCTAGTCGCACCTCATGGGAGTCATTGTTAGTCTCTTCGTTTACCCACGCCTTGTTGATTTTATCAAGTTGACATATAGGGGACTGGGCAGAAATCACATTGCGTCAGCATGGTCAAAAGTCCCCGCAATGCTTTGTTTTAAATGGACAGTCGGATTCCCCCGGTCTATACCAGTTGAAGCGCAATGGAAAGTGCAAAGCGGCACAGCTGAATGCACACTGCAAGGGAGTCATTCTTACTCATGTCGTTTATCCACACCTTTTTTTCATTTTTTCACTTTGACATTTAGAGCACTGTGCAGAAATCACACTGCGTCAGCACGGTCAACGGCCCCCAAAATGCTTTGTTTTATTTGGGCATTTTATTTTACAGGAGGTATTCAGACACATGGATTGGGAAGAATTGGGGATAAAAGTTAATCGAGAATAGCTTGGTAACTCGCGATTCGCTGATGACATTGCCTTGCTTAGTACCTCAGGGGACCAATTGCAATGCATGTTCAGTGACCTGGATAGGCAAAGCAGAAGAGTGGGTCTAAAAATTAATCTGCAGGAAACTAAAGTAATGCTTAACAGTCTCCGAAGAAAACCGCAATTTACAATAGGCAGCGAGGCACTGGAAGTCGTAAGGGAATACACCAACTTAGGTCAGGTAGTGACAGCGGATGCGGATCATAAGACAGAAATATTCAGAAGAACAAGAATGGGCTGGGGTGCGTTTGGCAGGCATTCTCAGATGATGAATAGCAGGTTGCCGTTATCCCCTCAAGAGGAAAGTATATAATACCTGTGTCTTACCAGCACTCACCTATGGGGCAGAAACCTTGAGGCTTACGAAAAGGGTTCTGCTCATATTGAGGACGACACAACGAGCTATGGAAAGAAGAATGATAGGTGTAACGTTCAAGGATAAGAAAAGAGCAGATTGGGTGAGGGAACAAACGCGACTTAATGACATCTTAGTTGAAATCAAGAAAAAGAAAGGGGCATGGGCAGGATACGCAATGAGGAGGGAAGATAACCGATGGTCATTGAGGGTTACGGAATGGATTCCAAGGGAAGAGAAGCTTAGCAGAGGGCGGCAGAAAGTTTGGCGGGCGCATGAGATTCAGAAGTTTGCGGGGACGACATGGCCACACTTAGTACATGATTGGGGTTGTTGGAGATGTATGGGAGAGGCCTTTGCCCTGCAGTAGGCGTAACCAGGCTGATGCTGATGGTGATTCCGCCGGTCCATGCCAGTTGAGGCACACAAGACCACGCAAGAGCCGCACTGCGATAGCCGCACCACGAGGGAGTCATTGTTACTCCTGTCGTTTATCCGTCCTTTTTTTTAATTACTTCACTTTGACGTTTAGAGCACCGGACAGAAATCACATTCCGTCAGCATGGTCGACGGCGCTCACAATCATTTGTTTTAATTGGACAGTCGGATTCCCCCGATCTATGCCAGCTGGAGTGCAGCAGACTGTGCAAATGCTGCGCTGCTCTAGTCACACCTCAAGGGTGTCATTGTTACTCTCATCGCTTACACACACCTTTTTTGCATTTCTTCACGTTGACATTAAATAGCACTGGGCAGAAATCACATTGTGTCAGCATGGTCAACGGCCTTCGCAATCATTTCTTTTCATGGCAGAGTTAGATTCCCCCGTTGCATGCCAGGTAAACCACACCAGACAGTGCAAAGCCGCGCTACTCTAGTCCCACCTCATGGGAGTCATTGTTAGTCTCTTCGTTTACCCTCGCATTGTTGCATTTTATCACGTTGACATTTAGGGGACTGGGCAGAGATCACATTACGTCAGCATGATCAAAAGTCTTCGCAAAGCTTTGTTTTAATGGACAGTTGGATTCCACCGGTCCATACCAAATGAAGCACAATGGATAGCACAAAGCGAAACTGCTCAATAAACTCTGCACGGGAGTCATTCTTACTACTGTCCTTTATACCCACCTTTTTGCATTTCTTCACGTTGACATTTAGAGCACTGGCTCCCAGAATGCTTTGTTTCATTTGGACAGTGAATTCCGCCCGTCCATGCCAGTTGAGGCGTACCATACCGCGCAAGAGCTGCACTGCTCCAGCCGCACCTCACAGGAGTCACTCTTACACCTGTCCTTTATCCAGGCATTTCTTTATTTCATCACTTTGCCGTTTAGAGCACTAGGCAGAAATCACATTGCGTCAGCATCGGCAACAGCCTTCACAATCATTTGTTTTAAGTGCACAGTGAGATTCCCCCGGTGCATGCCAGGTAAGCCACACCAGACAGTGCAGAGCCGTGCTGCTCTAGTCGCACCTCATGGGAGTCATTGTTAGTCTCATCGTTTACCCTCGCCTTGTTGATTTTATCAAGTTGACATATAGGGGACTGGGCAGAGATCACATTGCATCAGCATGGTCAAAAGTCCTCGCAATGCTTTGTTTTAAATGGACAGTCAGATTCTCCCGGTCCATACCAGTTGAAGCGCAACGGAAAGTGCAAAGCGGCACAGCTCAATCCACACTGCAAGGGAGTCATTCTTACTCCTGTCTTTTATCCACGCTTTTTTTTCATTTTTTCACTTCGACATTTAGAGCACTGTGCAGAAATCACACTGCGTCAGCATGCTCAACGGCCCCCAGAATGGTTTGTTTTATTTGGACAGTGGATTCTGTCAGTCCATGCCAGTTCATTCGCACCAGACCGCGCAAGAGCTGCACTGCGCTAGCCGCACCTAAAGGGTGTCATAGTTACTCCTGTCGTTTATCCGGCCCTTTCCTTAATTTATTTATTTCACGTTTAAAGCACTAGGCAGAAATCAAATTGCGTCAGCATGGTCAACGGCCCTCGCAATCATTTGTTTTAAATGGACAGTCGGATTACCCCGATCTATCCCAGTTGAAGCGCACCAGGCAGCGCTAGAGCCGCACTGCTCTAGCCGCAGCTCAAGGGAGTCATTGTTACTCACTTAGCTCCCCCACGCCTTGTTCTATTTCTTCAGGTTGACATTTAGGGCACTGGGCACAAATCACCTTGCATAAAAATGGTCAACCGCCCTCGCAATTATATCTTTTAAAAGCACAGTAAGATTCCCCCTGTGCATTCCAGTTGAACCACACCAGACAGTGCAAAGCAGCACTGTTCTAGCCGCACCTCAAGGGAGTCATTTTTACTAACGTCCTTCACCCACGCTTTGTTCCATTTCCTCACATTGACATTTAGAGCCCTGGGCACAAATCACATTGCGTCAGCATCGTCAAAAGTCCTTGCAATGCTTTGTTTTAAGTGGACAGTCAGTTTCAGCCGGGCCATGCCAGTTGAAGCACAACAGATAGCATAAAGCGCCACTCCTGAATCCACACTGCAAGGGAGTCATTCTTACTCCTGTCGTTTAACCACGCCTTTTTTTCATTTCTGCACGTTGACATTTACAGACCTGGGCAGAAATCACATTGCGTCAGCATGGTCAACGGCCCCCAAAATGCTTTGTTTTATTTGGGCATTTTATTTTACAGGAGGTATTCAGAGACATGGATTGGGAAGATTTGGGGATAAAAGTTAATCGAGAATAGCTTAGTAACTCGCGATTCGCTGATGACATTGCCTTCCTTAGTACCTCAGGGGACCAATTGCAATGCATGTTCACTGACCTGGATAGGCAAAGCAGAAGAGTGGGTCTAAAAATTAATCTGCAGGAAACTAAAGTAATGCTTAACAGTCTCGGAAGAAAACAGCAATTTACAATTGGCAGCGAGGCACTAGAAGTCGTAAGGGATTACATCAACTTAGGGCAGGTAGTGACAGCGGATGCGGATCATGAGACAGAAATATTCAGAAGATCAAGAATGGGGCTGGGGTGGGTTTGGCAGGCATTCTCAGATGATGATTAGCAGGTTGCCATTATCCCCTCAAGAGGAAAGTATATAATACCTGTGTCTTACCAGTACTCACCTATGGGGCAGAAACCTGGAGGCTTACGAAATAGGTTCTGCTCAAATTGAGGACGACGCAACGAGCTATGGAAAGAAGAATGATAGGTGTAACGTTAAAGGATAAGAAAAGAGCAGATTGGGTGAGGGAACAAACGCGAGGTAATGACATCTTAGTTGAAATCAAGAAAAAGAAATGGGCATGGGCAGGATACGAAATGAGGAGGGAAGATAACCGATGGTCATTAAGGGTTACGGAATGGATTCCAAGGGAAGGGAAGCTTAGCAGAGGGCGGCAGAAAGTTAGGCGGGCGCATGAGATTAAGAAGTTTGCAGGGACGACATGGCCACACATAGTACATGATCGGGGTTGTTGGAGATGTACGGGAGAGGCCTTTGCCCTGCAGTAGGCGTAACCAGGCTGATGCTGATGATGATTCCGCCGGTCCATGCCAGTTGAGGCACACAAGACCACGCAAGAGCTGCACTGCGATAGCCGCACCACAAGGGAGTCATTGTGAGTCCTGTAGTTTATCCATGCCCTTTTTTATTTACTTCAGTTTCACGTTTAGAGCACTGGGCAGAAATCACATTGCGTCAGCATGGTCGACGGCCCTCGCAATCATTTGTTTTAAATGGACAGTCGGATTCCCCCGATCTATGCCAGCTGGAGTGCAGCAGACTGTGCAAAAGCTGCACTGTTCTAGTCGCACCTCAAAGGAGTCATTGTTACTCTCATAGCTTACACACACCTTCTTGCATTTCTTCACGTTGACATTAAATAGCACTGGGCAGAAATCACATTGTGTCAGCATCGGCAACAGCCTTCACAATCATTTGTTTTAAGTGCACAGTGAGATTCCCCCGGTGCATGCCAGGTAAGCCACACCAGACAGTGCCGAGCCGTGCTGCTCTAGTCGCACCTCATGGGAGTCATTGTTAGTCTCTTCGTTTACCCACGCCTTGTTGATTTTATCAAGTTGACATATAGGGGACTGGGCAGAGATCACATTGCATCAGCATGGTCAAAAGTCCTCGCAATGCTTTGTTTTCAATGGACAGTCAGATTCTCCCGGTCCATACCAGTTGAAGCGCAACGGAAAGTGCAAAGCGGCACAGCTCAATCCACACTGCAAGGGAGTCATTCTTACTCCTGTCTTTTACCCACGCTTTTTTTTTCATTTTTTCACTTCGACATTTAGAGCACTGTGCAGAAATCACACTGCGTCAGCATGCTCAACGGCCCCCAGAATGGTTTGTTTTATTTGGACAGTGGATTCTGTCAGTCCGTGCCAGTTCATTCGCACCAGACCGCGCAAGAGCTGCACTGCGCAAGCCGCACCTAAAGGGTGTCATAGTTACTCCTGTCGTTTATCCAGCCCTTTCCTTAATTTATTTATTTCACGTTTAAAGCACTAGGCAGAAATCAAATTGCGTCGGCATGGTCAACGGCCCTCGCAATCATTTGTTTTAAATGGACAGTCGGATTACCCCGATCTATCCCAGTTGAAGCGCACCAGGCAGCGCTAGAGCCGCACTGCTCTAGTCGCAGCTCAAGGGAGTCATTGTTACTCACTTAGCTCCCCCACGCCTTGTTCTATTTCTTCAGGTTGACATTTAGGGCACTGGGCACAAATCACCTTGCATAAAAATGGTCAACCGCCCTCGCAATTATATCTTTTAAAAGCACAGTAAGATTCCCCCTGTGCATTCCAGTTGAACCACACCAGACAGTGCAAAGCAGCACTGTTCTAGCCGCACCTCAAGGGAGTCATTGTTACTAACGTCCTTCACCCACGCTTTGTTCCATTTCCTCACATTGACATTTAGAGCCCTGGGCACAAATCACATTGCGTCAGCATCGTCAAAAGTCCTTGCAATGCTTTGTTTTAAGTGGACAGTCAGTTTCAGCCGGTCCATGCCAGTTGAAGCACAACAGATAGCATAAAGCGCCACTCCTGAATCCACACTGCAAGGGAGTCATTCTTACTCCTGTCCTTTAACCACGCCTTTTTTTTCATTTCTGCACGTTGACATTTACAGACCTGGGCAGAAATCACATTGCGTCAGCATGGTCAACGGCCCTCAAAATGCATTGTTTTATTTCGAGAGTCGGATTCTCCCGGTCCATGCCAGTTGAAGCGCACCAGGCAGCGCAAGCGCCACACTGCTCTAGCCGCACCTTAAGAGAGCCATTGTTACTCGCTTTGTGTAGCCATGCCTTGTTGCATTTCTTCACGTTGACATTTAGGGGCGCTGGGCAGAAGTCACATTACGTCAGCATGATCAAAAGTCTTCGCAAAGCTTTGTTTTAATGGACAGTTGGATTCCACCGGTCCATACCAAATGAAGCACAATGGATAGCACAAAGCGAAACTGCTCAATAAACTCTGCACGGGAGTCATTCTTACTCCTGTCCTTTATACCCACCTTTTTGCATTTCTTCACGTTGACATTTAGAGCACTGGCTCCCAGAATGCTTTGTTTCATTTGGACAGTGAATTCCGCCCGTCCATGCCAGTTGAGGCGTACCATACCGCGCAAGACCTGCACTGCTCCAGCCGCACCTCACAGGAGTCACTCTTACACCTGTCCTTTATCCAGGCATTTCTTTATTTCATCACTTTGCCGTTTAGAGCACTAGGCAGAAATCACATTGCGTCAGCATGGTGAACGGCCCGCGTAATCATTTGTTTTAAATGGACAGTCGGATTCCCCCGATCTATGCTAGTTGGAGTGCAGCAGACTGCGCAAGAGCCGCACTGCTCTAGTCGCACCTCGAGGGAGTCATTGTTACTCTCATCGCATACACACCTTCTTGCATTTCTTCACGTTGACATTAAATAGGACTGGGCAGAAATCACATTGTGTCAGCATCGGCAACAGCCTTCACAATCATTTGTTTTAAGTGCACAGTGAGATTCCCCCGGTGCATGACAGGTAAACCACACCAGACAGTGCAAAGCTGTGCTGCTCTAGTCGCACCTCATGGGAGTCATTGTTAGTCTCTTCGTTTACCCACGCCTTGTTGATTTTATCAAGTTGACATATAGGGGACTGGGCAGAAATCACATTGCGTCAGCATGGTCAAAAGTCCCCGCAATGCTTTGTTTTAAATGGACAGTCGGATTCCCCCGGTCCATGCCAGTTGATGCACAACAGATAGCATAAAGCGCCACTCCTGAATCCACACTGCAAGGGAGTCATTCTTACTCCTGTCGTTTAACCACGCCTTTTTTTCATTTCTGCACGTTGACATTTACAGACCTGGGCAGAAATCACATTGCGTCAGCATGGTCAACGGCCCCCAAAATGCTTTGTTTTATTTGGGCATTTTATTTTACAGGAGGTATTCAGAGACATGGATTGGGAAGATTTGGGGATAAAAGTTAATCGAGAATAGCTTAGTAACTCGCGATTCGCTGATGACATTGCCTTCCTTAGTACCTCAGGGGACCAATTGCAATGCATGTTCACTGACCTGGATAGGCAAAGCAGAAGAGTGGGTCTAAAAATTAATCTGCAGGAAACTAAAGTAATGCTTAACAGTCTCGGAAGAAAACAGCAATTTACAATTGGCAGCGAGGCACTAGAAGTCGTAAGGGATTACATCAACTTAGGGCAGGTAGTGACAGCGGATGCGGATCATGAGACAGAAATATTCAGAAGAACAAGAATGGGCTGGGGTGCGTTTGGCAGGCATTCTCAGATGATGATTAGCAGGTTGCCATTATCCTCTCAAGAGGAAAGTATATAATACCTGTGTCTTACCAGTACTCACCTATGGGGCAGAAACCTGGAGGCTTACGAAATGGGTTCTGCTCAAATTGAGGACGACGCAACGAGCTATGGAAAGAAGAATGATAGGTGTAACGTTAAAGGATAAGAAAAGAGCAGATTGGGTGAGGGAACAAACGCGAGTTAATGACATCTTAGTGGAAATCAAGAAAAAGAAATGGGCATGGGCAGGATACGAAATGAGGAGGGAAGATAACCGATGGTCATTAAGGGTTACGGAATGGATTCCAAGGGAAGGGAAGCTTAGCAGAGGGCGGCAGAATGTTAGGCGGGCGCATGAGATTAAGAAGTTTGCAGGGATGACATGGCCACACATAGTACATGATCGGGGTTGTTGGAGATGTACGGGAGAGGCCTTTGCCCTGCAGTAGGCGTAACCAGGCTGATGCTGATGATGATTCCGCCGGTCCATGCCAGTTGAGGCACACAAGACCACGCAAGAAACGCACTGCGATAGCCGCACCACAAGGGAGTCATTGTGACTCCTGTAATTTATCCATGCCTTTTTTTATTTACTTCAGTTTCACGTTTAGAGCACTGGGCAGAAATCACATTGCGTCAGCATGGTGGACGGCCCTCGCGATCATTTGTTTTAAATGGACAGTCGGATTCCCCCGATCTATGCCAGCTGGAGTGCAGCAGACTGTGCAAAAGCTGCACTGTTCTAGTCGCACCTCAAGGGAGTCATTGTTACTCTCATAGCTTACACACACCTTCTTGCATTTCTTCACGTTGACATTAAATAGCACTGGGCAGAAATCACATTGTGTCAGCATCGGCAACGGCCTTCGCAATCATTTCTTTTCATGGCAGAGTTAGATTCCCCCGTTGCATGCCAGGTAAACCACACCAGACAGTGCAAAGCCGCGCTACTATAGTCCCACCTCATGGGAGTCATTGTTAGTCTCTTCGTTTACCCTCGCCTTGTTGCATTTTATCACGTTGACATTTAGGGGACTGGGTAGAGATCACATTGCATCAGCATGGTCAAAAGTCCTCGCAATGCTTTGTTTTAAATGGACAGTCAGATTCTCCCGGTCCATACCAGTTGAAGCGCAACGGAAAGTGCAAAGCGGCACAGCTCAATCCACACTGCAAGGGAGTCATTCTTACTCCTGTCTTTTATCCATGCTTTTTTTTTTCATTTTTTCACTTCGACATTTAGAGCACTGTGCAGAAATCACACTGCGTCAGCATGCTCAACGGCCCCCAGAATGGTTTGTTTTATTTGGAGAGTGGATTCTGTCAGTCCATGCCAGCTCATTCGCACCAGACCGCGCAAGAGCTGCACTGCGCTAGCCGCACCTAAAGGGTGTCATAGTTACTCCTGTCGTTTATCCAGCCCTTTCCTTAATTTATTTATTTCACATTTAAAGCACTAGGCAGAAATCAAATTGCGTCAGCATGGTCAACGGCCCTCGCAATCATTTGTTTTAAATGGACAGTCGGATTACCCCGATCTATCCCAGTTGAAGCGCACCAGGCAGCGCTAGAGCCGCACTGCTCTAGTCGCAGCTCAAGGGAGTCATTGTTCCTCACTTAGCTCCCCCACGCCTTGATCTATTTCTTCAGGTTGACATTTAGGGCACTGGGCACAAATCACCTTGCATAAAAATGGTCAACCGCCCTCGCAATTATATCTTTTAAAAGCACAGTAAGATTCCCCCTGTGCATTCCAGTTGAACCACACCAGACAGTGCAAAGCAGCACTGTTCTAGCCGCACCTTCAGGGAGTCGTTGTTACTTACGTTGTGGGAAATGGTAAATGCATTAACAAATAGAAAAAAACAGTTTGGTGATATAAATGAAATGACTATATATGGTAGAACGACTTGTGGTCAGGATCTGGCTAACTCAATGAATGCCCACTTCATAAATGCAGGATGTTATGAAGAGCCTAATGCCACTGATTGTGAGACTAATATTACAGCTATACCCATGTTAGAACACACAATATTCATGCAACCAACATCTCCTACCGAAGTGGAAGCGTCCATAAGGCTGCTGAAAAGTAACGTCGCCCCTGGAATTGACGAAATCGGCTCCAAAGAATTAAAACAAATATCTCACTTTGTTTCGGGGACAATTGCTCACATTATTAATCTCATGCTAACAACCGGTGTTTTCCCACATAAACTTAAGATAGCACGAGTAAGAGCTATATTTAAAGGAGGTGATAGAAATAATTTATCAAATTACCGACCAATATCGGTGCTCCCCATTTTGTCCAAAATCTTTGAAAGTGTGATTAACCAACGGCTAATTTCTTTTTTTGACAAACACAAAATCTTGTCTAGTAGCCAATATGGATTTCAAAAAAATAGATCAACCGAAGAAGCGTTGTGCTATATTAAAGATAGCATACTTACTAACATTGACAGTAAAAAGTTAACACTTGGTTTATTTCTCGACTTAAAGAAAGCATTTGATTCAATAAAATACGATATCCTACTGCACAAACTGTCTAGATATGGTGTGCGGGGAGTTGTTTTAGAGCTCGTTAAAAACTACTTAAGTGACCGCTATCAGATCGTGCAAATAAAAGATGCCACATCATCACAGCTAAAATTAACACAAGGCGTTCCACAGGGGTCAATATTAGGACCGTTTTTATTTCTTGTTTACATTAATGACATTGTAACTATACCTAACTCTCCTGAACTCATTATGTATGCCGATGATACTAATATCTTTTTTAATTCCACAGATTTAACAGATTTAGAAAGAAGGGCCAACACTTATCTTGCATGCCTCGCGGCCTGGTTCCGAGAAAATAGGCTGCAGCTTAACACAACAAAAACAAAGTACATATTATTTCGTGCACTTAACAAACCACTAAGTAGAGAAATAGTTTTAACTTTTGAAGGGCAACAGATAACCAGGGTTAAAGAGCAAAAGTTTCTTGGTGTTTGGTTCAAGAGCACCTTTCATGGAATGTGCACATTAATAATTTAACTACCGAACTCTCCCGATCTGTTGGATGCTTGTATAAAATTGCACACTTAATACCTATTTGGCTGAAACAAAATCTGTATACTTCACTGTTCTACTCCAGATTATCGTACGGCATATTGGTATGGGGTACCACAACAAAAGCTAACTACAACAGGCTCATTATTCTACAAAAGAAAATATTGCGCATTTACGAAAACTATCAGGGACCATGTCATGAACTAAGCACATTACCATTATTTTTTAAATACCGAATGCTTAAAGCTAACGACGTTTACGATTCTAAACTACTGCAGTATATATATAAAAATGCACTCTATATACATGATAACATTAATGAAGCTCCTTACGATATGAGACTAAAAAGAAAACGGACCCTAAACACAAGGACCAAGTATGGTGAACAAACAACCAGGTACCAAGTACTAACAATCCTAAATAAGCTAGAAGATAACATTGATTTCAGTATGACAAGAAACGCCTTCAAAAACCATGTGAAAGAATTTTTACTAACACAGTGTTTGAGAGAGTGATTATTGCTACATAACTATATTATACCCCCTTTTTTTCTGTTTTTTCTGTTTTACGTGGATACGTACATGTTCATGGTTACTTTAGTGTACTATGGTAATTTACCTGTATACCCTTTACGTTATTGACTGTGAACTATATATTACTATCTATATTATCTATATTAGTAAACAAACTGTAACCCAAAAATTTTTTTTTTGTTACTTCTGTTCTCAGTTTGTATAAACTCGTGTATAATGTGTTAAAATGTGTAACGTTGTGTGTGTCCGCTCACTGCCAATGAACTACCACTAAATAATGTATAATAAAAGCTTATATTGGGGGTACAGGGGCCCCTGTCAGGCGCTGTGCGCCTTTTGCCCCTGCACCTTTCTTGAAAGTGTATTCAAGATGAAATAAACATTCATTCATTCATTCATTCATTCATTCATTCATTCATTCATTCATTCATTCATAACGTCCTTCACCCACGCTTTGTTCCATTTCCTCACATTGACATTTAGAGCCCTGGGCACAAATCACATTGCGTCAGCATCGTCAAAAGTCCTTGCAATGCTTTGTTTTAAGTGGACAGTCAGTTTCAGCCGGTCCATGCCAGTTGATGCACAACAGATAGCATAAAGCGCCACTCCTGAATCCACACTGCAAGGGAGTCATTCTTACTCCTGTCGTTTAACCACGCCTTTTTTTCATTTCTGCACGTTGACATTTACAGACCTGGGCAGAAATCACATTGCGTCAGCATGGTCAACGGCCCTCAAAATGCATTGTTATATTTGGAGAGTCGGATTCTCCCGGTCCATGCCAGTTGAAGCGCACCAGGCAGCGCAAGCGCCACACTGCTCTAGCCGCACCTCAAGAGAGCCATTGTTACTCGCTTTGTGTAGCCATGCCTTGTTGCATTTCTTCACGTTGACATTTAGAGCGCTGGGCAGAAGTCACATTACGTCAGCATGATCAAAAGTCTTCGCAAAGCTTTGTTTTAATGGACAGTTGGATTCCACCGGTCCATACCAAATGAAGCACAATGGATAGCGCAAAGCGAAACTGCTCAATAAGCTCTGCACGGGAGTCATTCTTACTCCTGTCCTTTATACCCACCTTTTTGCATTTCTTCACGTTGACATTTAGAGCACTGGCTCCCAGAATGCTTTGTTTCATTTGGACAGTGAATTCCGCCCGTCCATGCCAGTTGAGGCGTACCATACCGCGCAAGAGCTGCACTGCTCCAGCCGCACCTCACAGGAGTCACTCTTACACCTGTCCTTTATCCAGGCATTTCTTTATTTCATCACTTTGCCGTTTATAGCACTCGGCAGAAATCACATTGCGTCAGCATGGTGAACGGCCCGCGCAATTATTTGTTTTAAATGGACAGTCGGATTCCCCCGATCTATGCCAGTTGGAGTGCAGCAGACTGCGCAAGAGCCGCACTGCTCTAGTCGCACCTCGCGGGAGTCATTGTTACTCTCATCGCATTCACACCTTCTTGCATTTCTTCACGTTGACATTAAATAGCACTGGGCAGAAATCACATAGTGTCAGCATCGGCAACAGCCTTCACAATCGTTTGTTTTAAGTGCACAGTGAGATTCCCGCGGTGCATGCCAGGTAAGCCACACCAGACAGTGCAGACCTGTGCTGCTCTAGTCGCACCTCATGGGAGTCATTGTTAGTCTCTTCGTTTACCCACGCCTTGTTGCATTTTATCAAGTTGACATATAGGGGACTGGGCAGAAATCACATTGCGTCAGCGTGGTCAAAAGTCCCCGCAATGCTTTGTTTTAAATGGACAGTCGGATTCCCCCGGTCTATACCAGTTCAAGCGCAATGGAAAGTGCAAAGCGGCACAGCTGAATGCACACTGCAAGGGAGTCATTCTTACTCCTGTCGTTTAACCACGCCTTTTTTTCATTTCTGCACGTTGACATTTACAGACCTGTGCAGAAATCACATTGCGTCAGCATGGTCAACGGCCCTCAAAATGCATTGTTTTATTTGGAGAGTCGGATTCTCCCGGTCCATGCCAGTTGAAGCGCACCAGGCAGCGCAAGCGCCACACTGCTCTAGCCGCACCTCAAGAGAGCGATTGTTACTCGCTTTGTGTAGCCATGCCTTGTTGCATTTCTTCACGTTGACATTTAGAGCGCTGGGCAGAAGTCACATTACGTCAGCATGATCAAAAGTCTTCGCAAAGCTTTGTTTTAATGGACAGTTGGATTCCACCGGTCCATACCAAATGAAGCACAATGGATAGCACAAAGCGAAACTGCTCAATAAACTCTGCACGGGAGTCATTCTTACTCCTGTCGTTTATACCCACCTTTTTGCATTTCTTCACGTTGACATTTAGAGCACTGGCTCCCAGAATGCTTTGTTTCATTTGGACAGTGAATTCCGCCCGTCCATGCCAGTTGAGGCGTACCATACCGCGCAAGAGCTGCACTGCTCCAGCCGCACCTCACAGGAGTCACTGTTACACCTGTCCTTTATCCAGGCATTTCTTTATTTCATCACTTTGCCGTTTAGAGCACTGGGCAGAAATCACATTGTGTCAGCATGGTCAACGGCCTTCGCAATCATTTCTTTTCATGGCAGAGTTAGATTCCCCCGTTGCATGCCAGGTAAACCACACCAGACAGTGCAAAGCCGCGCTACTCTAGTCCCACCTCATGGGAGTCATTGTTAGTCTCTTCGTTTACCCTCGCCTTGTTGCATTTTATCACGTTGACATTTAGGGGACTGGGCAGAGATCACATTACGTCAGCATGATCAAAAGTCTTCGCAAAGCTTTGTTTTAATGGACAGTTGGATTCCACCGGTCCATACCAAATGAAGCACAATGGATAGCACAAAGCGAAACTGCTCAATAAACTCTGCACGGGAGTCATTCTTACTCCTGTCCTTTATACCCACCTTTTTGCATTTCTTCACGTAGACATTTAGAGCACTGGCTCCCAGAATGCTTTGTTTCATTTGGACAGTGAATTCCGCCCGTCCATGCCAGTTGAGGCGTACCATACCGCGCAAGAGCTGCACTGCTCCAGCCGCACCTCACAGGAGTCACTCTTACACCTGTCCTTTATCCAGGCATTTCTTTATTTCATCACTTTGCCGTTTAGAGCACTAGGCAGAAATCACATTGCGTCAGCATGGTGAACGGCCCGCGTAATCATTTGTTTTAAATGGACAGTCGGATTCCCCCGATCTATGCCAGTTGGAGTGCAGCAGACTGCGCAAGAGCCGCACTGCTCTAGTCGCACCTCGAGGGAGTCATTGTTACTCTCATCGCATACACACCTTCTTGCATTTCTTCACGTTGACATTAAATAGCACTGGGCAGAAATCACATTGTGTCAGCATCGGCAACAGCCTTCACAATCATTTGTTTTAAGTGCACAGTGAGATTCCCCCGGTGCATGACAGGTAAACCACACCAGACAGTGCAAAGCTGTGCTGCTCTAGTCGCACCTCATGGGAGTCATTGTTAATCCCTTCGTTTACCCACGCCTTGTTGATTTTATCAAGTTGACATATAGGGGACTGGGCAGAAATCACATTGCGTCAGCATGGTCAAAAGTCCCCGCAATGCTTTGTTTTAAATGGACAGTCGGATTCCCCCGGTCTATACCAGTTGAAGCGCAATGGAAAGTGCAAAGCAGCACAGCTGAATGCACACTGCAAGGGAGTCATTCTTACTCATGTCGTTTATCCACACCTTTTTTTCATTTTTTCACTTTGACATTTAGAGCACTGTGCAGAAATCACGCTGCGTCAGCACGGTCAACGGCCCCCAAAATGCTTTGTTTTATTTGGGCATTTTATTTTACAGGAGGTGTTCAGAGACATGGATTGGGAAGAATTGGGGATAAAAGTTAATCGAGAATAGCTTGGTAACTCGCGATTCGCTGATGACATTGCCTTGCTTAGTACCTCAGGGGACCAATTGCAATGCATGTTCAGTGACCTGGATAGGCAAAGCAGAAGAGTGGGTTTAAAAATTAATCTGCAGGAAACTAAAGTAATGCTTAACAGTCTCCGAAGAAAACCGCAATTTACAATAGGCAGCGAGGCACTGGAAGTCGTAAGGGAATACAACAACTTAGGTCAGGTAGTGACAGCGGATGCGGATCATAAGACAGAAATATTCAGAAGAACAAGAATGGGCTGGGGTGCGTTTGGCAGGCATTCTCAGATGATGAATAGCAGGTTGCCGTTATCCCCTCAAGAGGAAAGTATATAATACCTGTGTCTTACCAGCACTCACCTATGGGGCAGAAACCTTGAGGCTTACGAAAAGGGTTCTGCTCATATTGAGGACGACACAACGAGCTATGGAAAGAAGAATGATAGGTGTAACGTTCAAGGATAAGAAAAGAGCAGATTGGGTGAGGGAACAAACGCGACTTAATGACATCTTAGTTGAAATCAAGAAAAAGAAAGGGGCATGGGCAGGATACGCAATGAGGAGGGAAGATAACCGATGGTCATTGAGGGTTACGGAATGGATTCCAAGGGAAGAGAAGCTTAGCAGAGGGCGGCAGAAAGTTAGGCGGGCGCATGAGATTCAGAAGTTTGCAGGGACGACATGGCCACACTTAGTACATGATCAGGGTTGTTGGAGATGTATGGGAGAGGCCTTTGCCCTGCAGTAGGCGTAACCAGGCCTATGCTGATGATGATTCCGCCGGTCCATGCCAGTTGAGGCGCACAAGACCACGCAATAGCCGCACTGCGATAGCCGCACCACGAGGGAGTCATTGTTACTCCTGTCTTCTATCCGTCCTTTTTTTTAATTACTTCACTTTGACGTTTAGAGCACTGGGCAGAAATCACATTCCGTCAGCATGGTCGACGGCGCTCACAATCATTTGTTTTAATTGGACAGTCGGATTCCCCCGATCTATGCCAGCTGGAGTGCAGCAGACTGTGCAAATGCTGCGCTGCTCTAGTCACACCTCAAGGGTGTCATTGTTACTCTCATCGCTTACACACACCTTTTTTGCATTTCTTCACGTTGACATTAAATAGCACTGGGCAGAAATCACACTGTGTCAGCATGGTCAACGGCCTTCGCAATCATTTCTTTTCATGGCAGAGTTAGATTCCCCCGTTGCATGCCAGGTAAACCACACCAGACAGTGCAAAGCCGCGCTACTCTAGTCCCACCTCATGGGAGTCATTGTTAGTCTCTTCGTTTACCCTCGCCTTGTTGCATTTTATCACGTTGACATTTAGGGGACTGGGCAGAGATCACATTGCATCAGCATGGTCAAAAGTCCTCGCAATGCTTTGTTTTAAATGGACAGTCAGATTCTCCCGGTCCATACCAGTTGAAGCTCAACGGAAAGTGCAAAGCGGCACAGCTCAATCCACACTGCAAGGGAGTCATTCTTACTCCTGTCTTTTATCCACGCTTTTTTTCATTTTTTCACTTCGACATTTAGAGCACTGTGCAGAAATCACACTGCGTCAGCATGCTCAACGGCCCCCAGAATGGTTTGTTTTATTTGGACAGTGGATTCTGTCAGTCCATGCCAGTTCATTCGCACCAGACCGCGCAAGAGCTGCACTGCGCTAGCCGCACCTAAAGGGTGTCATAGTTACTCCTGTCGTTTATCCAGCCCTTTCCTTAATTTATTTATTTCACGTTTAAAGCACTAGGCAGAAATCAAATTGCGTCAGCGTGGTCAACGGCCCTCGCAATCATTTGTTTTAAATGGACAGTCGGATTACCCCGATCTATCCCAGTTGAAGCGCACCAGGCAGCGCTAGAGCCGCACTGCTCTAGTCGCAGCTCAAGGGAGTCATTGTTACTCACTTAGCTCCCCCACGCCATGTTCTATTTCTTCAGGTTGACATTTAGGGCACTGGGCACAAATCACCTTGCATAAAAATGGTCAACCGCCCTCGCAATTATATCTTTTAAAAGCACAGTAAGATTCCCCCTGTGCATTCCAGTTGAACCACACCAGACAGTGCAAAGCAGCACTGTTCTAGCCGCACCTTAAGGGAGTCATTGTTACTAACGTCCTTCACCCACGCTATGTTCCATTTCCTCACATTGACATTTAGAGCCCTGGGCACAAATCACATTGCGTCAGCATCGTCAAAAGTCCTTGCAATGCTTTGTTTTAAGTGGACAGTCAGTTTCAGCCGGTCCATTCCAGTTGATGCACAACAGATAGCATAAAGCGCCACTCCTGAATCCACACTGCAAGGGAGTCATTCTTACTCCTGTCGTTTAACCACGCCTTTTTTTCATTTCTGCACGTTGACATTTACAGACCTGGGCAGAAATCACATTGCGTCAGCATGGTCAACGGCCCTCAAAATGCATTGTTTTATTTGGAGAGTCGGATTCTCCCGGTCCATGCCAGTTGAAGCGCACCAGGCAGCGCAAGCGCCACACTGCTCTAGCCGAACCTCAAGAGAGCCATTGTTACTCGCTTTGTGTAGCCATGCCTTGTTGCATTTCTTCACGTTGACATTTAGAGCGCTGGGCAGAAGTCACATTACGTCAGCATGATCAAAAGTCTTCGCAAAGCTTTGTTTTAATGGACAGTTGGATTCCACCGGTCCATACCAAATGAAGCACAATGGATAGCACAAAGCGAAACTGCTCAATAAACTCTGCACGGGAGTCATTCTTACTCCTGTCCTTTATACCCACCTTTTTGCATTTCTTCACGTTGACATTTAGAGCACTGGCTCCCAGAATGCTTTGTTTCATTTGGACAGTGAATTCCGCCCGTCCATGCCAGTTGAGGCGTACCATACCGCGCAAGAGCTGCACTGCTCCAGCCGCACCTCAGAGGAGTCACTCTTACACCTGTCCTTTATCCAGGCATTTCTTTATTTCATCACTTTGCCGTTTATAGCACTAGGCAGAAATCACATTGCGTCAGCATGGTGAACGGCCCACGCAATTATTTGTTTTAAATGGACAGTCGGATTCCCCCGATCTATGCCAGTTGGAGTGCAGCAGACTGCGCAAGAGCCGCACTGCTCTAGTCGCACCTCGCGGGAGTCATTGTTACTCTCATCGCATTCACACCTTCTTGCATGTCTTCACGTTGACATTAAATAGCACTGGGCAGAAATCACATAGTGTCAGCATCGGCAACAGCCTTCACAATCGTTTGTTTTAAGTGCACAGTGAGATTCCCGCGGTGCATGCCAGGTAAGCCACACCAGACAGTGCAGACCTGTGCTGCTCTAGTCGCACCTCATGGGAGTCATTGTTAGTCTCTTCGTTTACCCACGCCTTGTTGCATTTTATCAAGTTGACATATAGGGGACTGGGCAGAAATCACATTGCGTCAGCGTGGTCAAAAGTCCCCGCAATGCTTTGTTTTAAATGGACAGTCGGATTCCCCCGGTCTATACCAGTTCAAGCGCAATGGAAAGTGCAAAGCGGCACAGCTGAATGCACACTGCAAGGGAGTCATTCTTACTCCTGTCGTTTAACCACGCCTTTTTTTCATTTCTGCACGTTGACATTTACAGACCTGTGCAGAAATCACATTGCGTCAGCATGGTCAACGGCCCTCAAAATGCATTGTTTTATTTGGAGAGTCGGATTCTCCCGGTCCATGCCAGTTGAAGCGCACCAGGCAGCGCAAGCGCCACACTGCTCTAGCCGCACCTCAAGAGAGCGATTGTTACTCGCTTTGTGTAGCCATGCCTTGTTGCATTTCTTCACGTTGACATTTAGAGCGCTGGGCAGAAGTCACATTACGTCAGCATGATCAAAAGTCTTCGCAAAGCTTTGTTTTAATGGACAGTTGGATTCCACCGGTCCATACCAAATGAAGCACAATGGATAGCACAAAGCGAAACTGCTCAATAAACTCTGCACGGGAGTCATTCTTACTCCTGTCGTTTATACCCACCTTTTTGCATTTCTTCACGTTGACATTTAGAGCACTGGCTCCCAGAATGCTTTGTTTCATTTGGACAGTGAATTCCGCCCGTCCATGCCAGTTGAGGCGTACCATACCGCGCAAGAGCTGCACTGCTCCAGCCGCACCTCACAGGAGTCACTGTTACACCTGTCCTTTATCCAGGCATTTCTTTATTTCATCACTTTGCCGTTTAGAGCACTGGGCAGAAATCACATTGTGTCAGCATGGTCAACGGCCTTCGCAATCATTTCTTTTCATGGCAGAGTTAGATTCCCCCGTTGCATGCCAGGTAAACCACACCAGACAGTGCAAAGCCGCGCTACTCTAGTCCCACCTCATGGGAGTCATTGTTAGTCTCTTCGTTTACCCTCGCCTTGTTGCATTTTATCACGTTGACATTTAGGGGACTGGGCAGAGATCACATTACGTCAGCATGATCAAAAGTCTTCGCAAAGCTTTGTTTTAATGGACAGTTGGATTCCACCGGTCCATACCAAATGAAGCACAATGGATAGCACAAAGCGAAACTGCTCAATAGACGAGCGCACGCCAAGTTTTGCCCGAGACGCCAGCGCTCGTTTCTCCCCTGGCGGCACGGTTTCCAATCCCCCGGGGGTTTGCTTCCGCCGGTTCCCTTCGCTCGCGCTGAGCCAGAGGAGGCCAGGCTGAGCGCGCGCTGCACGCGAGAAGGCTTTCTCGCGCTCGCTGCACGCGAGAAGGTGTAGGTTTCCATCGCCGCTTCCCTTCGCGGTCGCGCCCGCGTTCAGTTCGCGCTGCGCGCGAAACGTCTCTTGTTTGCGACGGCGCCTCTTCGGATGACCGGAAATTATTATTGTGTTGTTAACTGTCACGACAGCAATGTAAACATGAAAAGGTTTATGCCACCAGTGAAATTATACCGATTCACAAGAAAATGGTACGAAAGAAGCAGACGACAGACATGGATTACTGCGGTGCGCCGAGCGAAGTAAACATCTGGCAAACGAAGCGAGCTCGTTCATTGATCCCTCCTGAGTGTATGACGGTTTCTATATGTAACCCACGTGAAATTATTAATTACTCGGTACATAATCCTTTTATTCATATAAAAACTTTAAGTTAAACGAGCGCTTGTCCTGTCTTCTTTCTCGTGTTTCGTTTGTGTGTGCGCTGTCTAAGAATGGAAACCACGTCTGTTGTATGCGCTAGCAGTGGCCGAAGTTCACGCGTGCCGAGAAATTGAATATGTGCATGATGCATTGAACATGACCGGAGTTCATTCCCGCTTCACCACCGCACCGATTGATCGGGTTACTGGACGATACACACCCGCGTCTTGGTCGCACCGGCATTGCTGAAGCAGGAATGATTAATAATACTTTCAACTTCCGTCTCTTGAGTACTGTTAAAAAATGACCAAGCTGTCTACATTGCTGCCTATATTCCATATTGTAGGGGACGTACTAGTTAAAGTTGTGTGCGCATGTCGTACTTGTGCTATGCAGCGATATATCTCGTTTATTTCCGCACAGTGTCGATAGAAGTCCGTTGTCGCCATCAGAGACAACACGGATTTGTAGCAAACATAATGTGAGAAACTGCAAAAATGACTTTAGCTCGTAGGTGCCGTATGTATGTGCCGCATCGTATGTGCTGACGATTTTTCCGGCGGCACTTACGATGTCGTTTCCAATTACCTCCTCAGCGTCCCTTACATGGTTAAGCAGACGCTGCCCTTTCGCCGCATTGCAGCCATAAAAATAATCGTCAAGCGTACCGATCTTCTTAAAGGCAAATATAGCGTGTGCAGTTTGTTTCACACTAAGGGGAAAACTTGGAACGTATTGCGTCGCGATGCGGCAAGCAATGGAGTCGTGCGGCGGCAGCAGCTCGAGCAGGCGCACACGCTTGAGGGGCAGTGTCGTGATCTGCGTCGTCTGCTACGGCGGCGCGCGCTGGCCGCATTTTCGGGAAGCGTGGTACTGTCAGGGGCAATGCACCGATTTCATCGGTACTGCGGGAACTGAGCTGAAATTCTTTACTAAACGTTGTGCGTCGCCACACTCTGATCCTTCATTGGCGCTAATGGAGTTCCACAAACTTCTTTTGACAACATGGTTCATTTGTTCTTTCGAAGGGCCGGAGTACTGAGCGTGTGCACGTATATTTCTTCACTGTGTGTGCTACCGTAATGAGCAGCGACAAAACGCACCAAGATGTGCGCGCAACGTGCTCAGTCTTTGTTTGACTCGAAAGGAAAACAAAGCACTCAACAATGGGAGTCGAACACGGTGAAACAAACGGACACGATTAAATGAACGTTTTAGGTTCAGACAATGAGCTGGAAGTGATTTTTCTCGATAATCATTCGCTACACCAGACAGACCCTGCCCGCCGGTGGGGAATTGGACACGTCACGCTCGGAACTTCAGTTAGTATCTCGTCATGTCCCCAGCGGCAGCGATGACAGCGCTCATCCTGGAAGGCAGTGAAGTGTAGAATGACTTGATCAGGGATGTGTTCATTCGCTGCACGTCTCAGTCACTGACGATGGTGGATCGAAGCCTATCCTCGGGCGACTGATAGAGGGGATGTTGCGCCAGCGATACTTTCAACGAGCCCCAGACATTTTAAATGATGTTGGCGCCCGGGGATTGAGGCGGCCGCTCCAAGAGAGTGACTGCGCGCTCTTCTAGCAGTTCTTGCACAGCACGAGCAGTGTGGATCGGCGTCCTATCGCGTTAGAATATATAGTCGCCTTCCAGAAACGGGCCGTCAAGAATGTATGGAATCAGTACATCGTCTATGACTGCCATGCAGCGATGAACTTACATTCGAGGCGTATCAGTGGGCGTCGCGCAACGCTTAGCAAAGAATACCGGCTCCTTTCACGCAGTAACGATGTGATCAGCGCCCTGCACCTGACAGTAGAACGTTTCTCGACAATGCGGCCAGCGTGCGCCGCCGTAGCAGACGACGCCGTTCAAGATCCCGCCCCTCGAGCATCTGCGCCAGCTGCTGCGCTTCGAGTTTTCCCCTAAATGTGAGAGAGACTGTACACCGCCCTTCGAAGGAAATGTCCACGCGCACACACCGCGCGCGGCGCGAAACGTGCCCAAACACGCGCAGTGCAGGAGGCAATCAAGGCGGCGCGAACGAGAGATGGGAGAGGGGTACCACCGGCTAATAGAATTTTGCTCCGCATGCGGCGCTCTCAACGACGGCGCAGCAGCGCCGCTCTCGGTGCCGTTCTTGTCTATAAACTCTGCACGGGAGTCATTCTTACTCCTGTCCTTTATACCCACCTTTTTGCATTTCTTCACGTTGACATTTAGAGCACTGGCTCCCAGAATGCTTTGTTTCATTTGGACAGTGAATTCCGCCCGTCCATGCCAGTTGAGGCGTACCATACCGCGCAAGAGCGGCACTGCTCCAGCCGCACCTCACAGGAGTCACTCTTACACCTGTCCTTTATCCAGGCATTTCTTTATTTCATCACTTTGCCGTTTAGAGCACTAGGCAGAAATCACATTGCGTCAGCATGGTGAACGGCCCGCGTAATCATTTGTTTTAAATGGACAGTCGGATTCCCCCGATCTATGCCAGTTGGAGTGCAGCAGACTGCGCAAGAGCCGCACTGCTCTAGTCGCACCTCGAGGGAGTCATTGTTACTCTCATCGCATACACACCTTCTTGCATTTCTTCACGTTGACATTAAATAGCACTGGGCAGAAATCACATTGTGTCAGCATCGGCAACAGCCTTCACAATCATTTGTTTTAAGTGCACAGTGAGATTCCCCCGGTGCATGACAGGTAAACCACACCAGACAGTGCAAAGCTGTGCTGCTCTAGTCGCACCTCATGGGAGTCATTGTTAATCCCTTCGTTTACCCACGCCTTGTTGATTTTATCAAGTTGACATATAGGGGACTGGGCAGAAATCACACTGCGTCAGCATGGTCAAAAGTCCCCGCAATGCTTTGTTTTAAATGGACAGTCGGATTCCCCCGGTCTATACCAGTTGAAGCGCAATGGAAAGTGCAAAGCAGCACAGCTGAATGCACACTGCAAGGGAGTCATTCTTACTCATGTCGTTTATCCACACCTTTTTTTCATTTTTTCACTTTGACATTTAGAGCACTGTGCAGAAATCACGCTGCGTCAGCACGGTCAACGGCCCCCAAAATGCTTTGTTTTATTTGGGCATTTTATTTTACAGGAGGTATTCAGAGACATGGATTGGGAAGAATTGGGGATAAAAGTTAATCGAGAATAGCTTGGTAACTCGCGATTCGCTGATGACATTGCCTTGCTTAGTACCTCAGGGGACCAATTGCAATGCATGTTCAGTGACCTGGATAGGCAAAGCAGAAGAGTGGGTTTAAAAATTAATCTGCAGGAAACTAAAGTAATGCTTAACAGTCTCCGAAGAAAACCGCAATTTACAATAGGCAGCGAGGCACTGGAAGTCGTAAGGGAATACAACAACTTAGGTCAGGTAGTGACAGCGGATGCGGATCATAAGACAGAAATATTCAGAAGAACAAGAATGGGCTGGGGTGCGTTTGGCAGGCATTCTCAGATGATGAATAGCAGGTTGCCGTTATCCCCTCAAGAGGAAAGTATATAATACCTGTGTCTTACCAGCACTCACCTATGGGGCAGAAACCTTGAGGCTTACGAAAAGGGTTCTGCTCATATTGAGGACGACACAACGAGCTATGGAAAGAAGAATGATAGGTGTAACGTTCAAGGATAAGAAAAGAGCAGATTGGGTGAGGGAACAAACGCGACTTAATGACATCTTAGTTGAAATCAAGAAAAAGAAAGGGGCATGGGCAGGATACGCAATGAGGAGGGAAGATAACCGATGGTCATTGAGGGTTACGGAATGGATTCCAAGGGAAGAGAAGCTTAGCAGAGGGCGGCAGAAAGTTAGGCGGGCGCATGAGATTCAGAAGTTTGCAGGGACGACATGGCCACACTTAGTACATGATCAGGGTTGTTGGAGATGTATGGGAGAGGCCTTTGCCCTGCAGTAGGCGTAACCAGGCCTATGCTGATGATGATTCCGCCGGTCCATGCCAGTTGAGGCGCACAAGACCACGCAATAGCCGCACTGCGATAGCCGCACCACGAGGGAGTCATTGTTACTCCTGTCTTTTATCCGTCCTTTTTTTTAATTACTTCACTTTGACGTTTAGAGCACTGGGCAGAAATCACATTCCGTCAGCATGGTCGACGGCGCTCACAATCATTTGTTTTAATTGGACAGTCGGATTCCCCCGATCTATGCCAGCTGGAGTGCAGCAGACTGTGCAAATGCTGCGCTGCTCTAGTCACACCTCAAGGGTGTCATTGTTACTCTCATCGCTTACACACACCTTTTTTGCATTTCTTCACGTTGACATTAAATAGCACTGGGCAGAAATCACATTGTGTCAGCATGGTCAACGGCCTTCGCAATCATTTCTTTTCATGGCAGAGTTAGATTCCCCCGTTGCATGCCAGGTAAACCACACCAGACAGTGCAAAGCCGCGCTACTCTAGTCCCACCTCATGGGAGTCATTGTTAGTCTCTTCGTTTACCCTCGCCTTGTTGCATTTTATCACGTTGACATTTAGGGGACTGGGCAGGGATCACATTGCATCAGCATGGTCAAAAGTCCTCGCAATGCTTTGTTTTAAATGGACAGTCAGATTCTCCCGGTCCATACCAGTTGAAGCGCAACGGAAAGTGCAAAGCGGCACAGCTCAATCCACACTGCAACGGAGTCATTCTTACTCCTGTCTTTTATCCACGCTTTTTTTCATTTTTTCACTTCGACATTTAGAGCACTGTGCAGAAATCACACTGCGTCAGCATGCTCAACGGCCCCCAGAATGGTTTGTTTTATTTGGACAGTGGATTCTGTCAGTCCATGCCAGTTCATTCGCACCAGACCGCGCAAGAGCTGCACTGCGCTAGCCGCACCTAAAGGGTGTCATAGTTACTCCTGTCGTTTATCCAGCCCTTTCCTTAATTTATTTATTTCACGTTTAAAGCACTAGGCAGAAATCAAATTGCGTCAGCATGGTCAACGGCCCTCGCAATCATTTGTTTTAAATGGACAGTCGGATTACCCCGATCTATCCCAGTTGAAGCGCACCAGGCAGCGCTAGAGCTGCACTGCTCTAGTCGCAGCTCAAGGGAGTCATTGTTACTCACTTAGCTCCCCCACGCCATGTTCTATTTCTTCAGGTTGACATTTAGGGCACTGGGCACAAATCACCTTGCATAAAAATGGTCAACCGCCCTCGCAATTATATCTTTTAAAAGCACAGTAAGATTCCCCCTGTGCATTCCAGTTGAACCACACCAGACAGTGCAAAGCAGCACTGTTCTAGCCGCACCTTAAGGGAGTCATTGTTACTAACGTCCTTCACCCACGCTTTGTTCCATTTCCTCACATTGACATTTAGAGCCCTGGGCACAAATCACATTGCGTCAGCATCGTCAAAAGTCCTTGCAATGCTTTGTTTTAAGTGGACAGTCAGTTTCAGCCGGTCCATTCCAGTTGATGCACAACAGATAGCATAAAGCGCCACTCCTGAATCCACACTGCAAGGGAGTCATTCTTACTCCTGTCGTTTAACCACGCCTTTTTTTCATTTCTGCACGTTGACATTTACAGACCTGGGCAGAAATCACATTGCGTCAGCATGGTCAACGGCCCTCAAAATGCATTGTTTTATTTGGAGAGTCGGATTCTCCCGGTCCATGCCAGTTGAAGCGCACCAGGCAGCGCAAGCGCCACACTGCTCTAGCCGCACCTCAAGAGAGCCATTGTTACTCGCTTTGTGTAGCCATGCCTTGTTGCATTTCTTCACGTTGACATTTAGAGCGCTGGGCAGAAGTCACATTACGTCAGCATGATCAAAAGTCTTCGCAAAGCTTTGTTTTAATGGACAGTTGGATTCCACCGGTCCATACCAAATGAAGCACAATGGATAGCACAAAGCGAAACTGCTCAATAAACTCTGCACGGGAGTCATTCTTACTCCTGTCCTTTATACCCACCTTTTTGCATTTCTTCACGTTGACATTTAGAGCACTGGCTCCCAGAATGCTTTGTTTCATTTGGACAGTGAATTCCGCCCGTCCATGCCAGTTGAGGCGTACCATACAGCGCAAGAGCTGCACTGCTCCAGCCGCACCTCACAGGAGTCACTGTTACACCTGTCCTTTATCCAGGCATTTCTTTATTTCATCACTTTGCCGTTTATAGCACTAGGCAGAAATCACATTGCGTCAGCATGGTGAACGGCCCGCGCAATTATTTGTTTTAAATGGACAGTCGGATTCCCCCGATCTATGCCAGTTGGAGTGCAGCAGACTGCGCAAGAGCCGCACTGCTCTAGTCGCACCTCGCGGGAGTCATTGTTACTCTCATCGCATTCACACCTTCTTGCATTTCTTCACGTTGACATTAAATAGCACTGGGCAGAAATCACATAGTGTCAGCATCGGCAACAGCCTTCACAATCGTTTGTTTTAAGTGCACAGTGAGATTCCCGCGGTGCATGCCAGGTAAGCCACACCAGACAGTGCAGACCTGTGCTGCTCTAGTCGCACCTCATGGGAGTCATTGTTAGTCTCTTCGTTTACCCACGCCTTGTTGCATTTTATCAAGTTGACATATAGGGGACTGGGCAGAAATCACATTGCGTCAGCGTGGTCAAAAGTCCCCGCAATGCTTTGTTTTAAATGGACAGTCGGATTCCCCCGGTCTATACCAGTTCAAGCGCAATGGAAAGTGCAAAGCGGCACAGCTTAATGCACACTGCAAGGGAGTCATTCTTACTCCTGTCGTTTAACCACGCCTTTTTTTCATTTCTGCACGTTGACATTTACAGACCTGGGCAGAAATCACATTGCGTCAGCATGGTCAACAGCCCTCAAAATGCATTGTTTTATTTGGAGAGTCGGATTCTCCCGGTCCATGCCAGTTGAAGCGCACCAGGCAGCGCAAGCGCCACACTGCTCTAGCCGCACCTCAAGAGAGCGATTGTTACTCGCTTTGTGTAGCCATGCCTTGTTGCATTTCTTCACGTTGACATTTAGAGCGCTGGGCAGAAGTCACATTACGTCAGCATGATCAAAAGTCTTCGCAAAGCTTTGTTTTAATGGACAGTTGGATTCCACCGGTCCATACCAAATGAAGCACAATGGATAGCACAAAGCGAAACTGCTCAATAAACTCTGCACGGGAGTCATTCTTACTCCTGTCGTTTATACCCACCTTTTTGCATTTCTTCACGTTGACATTTAGAGCACTGGCTCCCAGAATGCTTTGTTTCATTTGGACAGTGAATTCCGCCCGTCCATGCCAGTTGAGGCGTACCATACCGCGCAAGAGCTGCACTGCTCCAGCCGCACCTCACAGGAGTCACTGTTACACCTGTCCTTTATCCAGGCATTTCTTTATTTCATCACTTTGCCGTTTAGAGCACTGGGCAGAAATCACATTGTGTCAGCATGGTCAACGGCCTTCGCAATCATTTCTTTTCATGGCAGAGTTAGATTCCCCCGTTGCATGCCAGGTAAACCACACCAGACAGTGCAAAGCCGCGCTACTCTAGTCCCACCTCATGGGAGTCATTGTTAGTCTCTTCGTTTACCCTCGCCTTGTTGCATTTTATCACGTTGACATTTAGGGGACTGGGCAGACATCACATTACGTCAGCATGATCAAAAGTCTTCGCAAAGCTTTGTTTTAATGGACAGTTGGATTCCACCGGTCCATACCAAATGAAGCACAATGGATAGCACAAAGCGAAACTGCTCAATAAACTCTGCACGGGAGTCATTCTTACTCCTGTCCTTTATACCCACCTTTTTGCATTTCTTCACGTTGACATTTAGAGCACTGGCTCCCAGAATGCTTTGTTTCATTTGGACAGTGAATTCCGCCCGTCCATGCCAGTTGAGGCGTACCATACCGCGCAAGAGCTGCACTGCTCCAGCCGCACCTCACAGGAGTCACTCTTACACCTGTCCTTTATCCAGGCATTTCTTTATTTCATCACTTTGCCGTTTAGAGCACTAGGCAGAAATCACATTGCGTCAGCATGGTGAACGGCCCGCGTAATCATTTGTTTTAAATGGACAGTCGGATTCCCCCGATCTATGCCAGTTGGAGTGCAGCAGACTGCGCAAGAGCCGCACTGCTCTAGTCGCACCTCGAGGGAGTCATTGTTACTCTCATCGCATACACACCTTCTTGCATTTCTTCACGTTGACATTAAATAGCACTGGGCAGAAATCACATTGTGTCAGCATCGGCAACAGCCTTCACAATCATTTGTTTTAAGTGCACAGTGAGATTCCCCCAGTGCATGACAGGTAAACCACACCAGACAGTGCAAAGCTGTGCTGCTCTAGTCGCACCTCATGGGAGTCATTGTTAGTCTCTTCGTTTACCCACGCCTTGTTGATTTTATCAAGTTGACATATAGGGGACTGGGCAGAAATCACACTGCGTCAGCATGGTCAAAAGTCCCCGCAATGCTTTGTTTTAAATGGACAGTCGGATTCCCCCGGTCTATACCAGTTGAAGCGCAATGGAAAGTGCAAAGCAGCACAGCTGAATGCACACTGCAAGGGAGTCATTCTTACTCATGTCGTTTATCCACACCTTTTTTTCATTTTTTCACTTTGACATTTAGAGCACTGTGCAGAAATCACGCTGCGTCAGCACGGTCAACGGCCCCCAAAATGCTTTGTTTTATTTGGGCATTTTATTTTACAGGAGGTATTCAGAGATATGGATTGGGAAGAATTGGGGATAAAAGTTAATGGAGAATAGCTTGGTAACTCGCGATTCGCTGATGACATTGCCTTGCTTAGTACCTCAGGGGACCAATTGCAATGCATGTTCAGTGACCTGGATAGGCAAAGCAGAAGAGTGGGTTTAAAAATTAATCTGCAGGAAACTAAAGTAATGCTTAACAGTCTCCGAAGAAAACCGCAATTTACAATAGGCAGCGAGGCACTGGAAGTCGTAAGGGAATACAACAACTTAGGTCAGGTAGTGACAGCGGATGCGGATCATAAGACAGAAATATTCAGAAGAACAAGAATGGGCTGGGGTGCGTTTGGCAGGCATTCTCAGATGATGAATAGCAGGTTGCCGTTATCCCCTCAAGAGGAAAGTATATAATACCTGTGTCTTACCAGCACTCACCTATGGGGCAGAAACCTTGAGGCTTACGAAAAGGGTTCTACTCATATTGAGGACGACACAACGAGCTATGGAAAGAAGAATGATAGGTGTAACGTTCAAGGATAAGAAAAGAGCAGATTGGGTGAGGGAACAAACGCGACTTAATGACATCTTAGTTGAAATCAAGAAAAAGAAAGGGGCATGGGCAGGATACGCAATGAGGAGGGAAGATAACCGATGGTCATTGAGGGTTACGGAATGGATTCCAAGGGAAGAGAAGCTTAGCAGAGGGCGGCAGAATGTTAGGCGGGCGCATGAGATACAGAAGTTTGCAGGGACGACATGGCCACACTTAGTACATGATCAGGGTTGTTGGAGATGTATGGGAGAGGCCTTTGCCCTGCAGTAGGCGTAACCAGGCCTATGCTGATGATGATTCCGCCGGTCCATGCCAGTTGAGGCGCACAAGACCACGCAATAGCCGCACTGCGATAGCCGCACCACGAGGGAGTCATTGTTACTCCTGTCTTTTATCCGTCCTTTTTTTTAATTACTTCACTTTGACGTTTAGAGCACTGGGCAGAAATCACATTCCGTCAGCATGGTCGACGGCGCTCACAATCATTTGTTTTAATTGGACAGTCGGATTCCCCCGATCTATGCCAGCTGGAGTGCAGCAGACTGTGCAAATGCTGCGCTGCTCTAGTCACACCTCAAGGGTGTCATTGTTACTCTCATCGCTTACACACACCTTTTTTGCATTTCTTCACGTTGACATTAAATAGCACTGGGCAGAAATCACATTGTGTCAGCATGGTCAACGGCCTTCGCAATCATTTCTTTTCATGGCAGAGTTAGATTCCCCCGTTGCATGCCAGGTAAACCACACCAGACAGTGCAAAGCCGCGCTACTCTAGTCCCACCTCATGGGAGTCATTGTTAGTCTCTTCGTTTACCCTCGCCTTGTTGCATTTTATCACGTTGACATTTAGGGGACTGGGCAGAGATCACATTGCATCAGCATGGTCAAAAGTCCTCGCAATGCTTTGTTTTAAATGGACAGTCAGATTCTCCCGGTCCATACCAGTTGAAGCGCAACGGAAAGTGCAAAGCGGCACAGCTCAATCCACACTGCAAGGGAGTCATTCTTACTCCTGTCTTTTATCCACGCTTTTTTTTCATTTTTTCACTTCGACATTTAGAGCACTGTGCAGAAATCACACTGCGTCAGCATGCTCAACGGCCCCCAGAATGGTTTGTTTTATTTGGACAGTGGATTCTGTCAGTCCATGCCAGTTCATTCGCACCAGACCGCGCAAGAGCTGCACTGCGCTAGCCGCACCTAAAGGGTGTCATAGTTACTCCTGTCGTTTATCCGGCCCTTTCCTTAATTTATTTATTTCACGTTTAAAGCACTAGGCAGAAATCAAATTGCGTCAGCATGGTCAACGGCCCTCGCAATCATTTGTTTTAAATGGACAGTCGGATTACCCCGATCTATCCCAGTTGAAGCGCACCAGGCAGCGCTAGAGCCGCACTGCTCTAGCCGCAGCTCAAGGGAGTCATTGTTACTCACTTAGCTCCCCCACGCCTTGTTCTATTTCTTCAGGTTGACATTTAGGGCACTGGGCACAAATCACCTTGCATAAAAATGGTCAACCGCCCTCGCAATTATATCTTTTAAAAGCACAGTAAGATTCCCCCTGTGCATTCCAGTTGAACCACACCAGACAGTGCAAAGCAGCACTGTTCTAGCCGCACCTCGAGGGAGTCATTTTTACTAACGTCCTTCACCCACGCTTTGTTCCATTTCCTCACATTGACATTTAGAGCCCTGGGCACAAATCACATTGCGTCAGCATCGTCAAAAGTCCTTGCAATGCTTTGTTTTAAGTGGACAGTCAGTTTCAGCCGGGCCATGCCAGTTGAAGCACAACAGATAGCATAAAGCGCCACTCCTGAATCCACACTGCAAGGGAGTCATTCTTACTCCTGTCGTTTAACCACGCCTTTTTTTCATTTCTGCACGTTGACATTTACAGACCTGGGCAGAAATCACATTGCGTCAGCATGGTCAACGGCCCCCAAAATGCTTTGTTTTATTTGGGCATTTTATTTTACAGGAGGTATTCAGAGACATGGATTGGGAAGATTTGGGGATAAAAGTTAATCGAGAATAGCTTAGTAACTCGCGATTCGCTGATGACATTGCCTTCCTTAGTACCTCAGGGGACCAATTGCAATGCATGTTCACTGACCTGGATAGGCAAAGCAGAAGAGTGGGTCTAAAAATTAATCTGCAGGAAACTAAAGTAATGCTTAACAGTCTCGGAAGAAAACAGCAATTTACAATTGGCAGCGAGGCACTAGAAGTCGTAAGGGATTACATCAACTTAGGGCAGGTAGTGACAGCGGATGCGGATCATGAGACAGAAATATTCAGAAGATCAAGAATGGGGCTGGGGTGGGTTTGGCAGGCATTCTCAGATGATGATTAGCAGGTTGCCATTATCCCCTCAAGAGGAAAGTATATAATACCTGTGTCTTACCAGTACTCACCTATGGGGCAGAAACCTGGAGGCTTACGAAATAGGTTCTGCTCAAATTGAGGACGACGCAACGAGCTATGGAAAGAAGAATGATAGGTGTAACGTTAAAGGATAAGAAAAGAGCAGATTGGGTGAGGGAACAAACGCGAGGTAATGACATCTTAGTTGAAATCAAGAAAAAGAAATGGGCATGGGCAGGATACGAAATGAGGAGGGAAGATAACCGATGGTCATTAAGGGTTACGGAATGGATTCCAAGGGAAGGGAAGCTTAGCAGAGGGCGGCAGAAAGTTAGGCGGGCGCATGAGATTAAGAAGTTTGCAGGGACGACATGGCCACACATAGTACATGATCGGGGTTGTTGGAGATGTACGGGAGAGGCCTTTGCCCTGCAGTAGGCGTAACCAGGCTGATGCTGATGATGATTCCGCCGGTCCATGCCAGTTGAGGCCCACAAGACCACGCAAGAGCTGCACTGCGATAGCCGCACCACAAGGGAGTCATTGTGAGTCCTGTAGTTTATCCATGCCCTTTTTTAATTACTTCAGTTTCACGTTTAGAGCACTGGGCAGAAATCACATTGCGTCAGCATGGTCGACGGCCCTCGCAATCATTTGTTTTAAATGGACAGTCGGATTCCCCCGATCTATGCCAGCTGGAGTGCAGCAGACTGTGCAAAAGCTGCACTGTTCTAGTCGCACCTCAAAGGAGTCATTGTTACTCTCATAGCTTACACACACCTTCTTGCATTTCTTCACGTTGACATTAAATAGCACTGGGCAGAAATCACATTGTGTCAGCATCGGCAACAGCCTTCACAATCATTTGTTTTAAGTGCACAGTGAGATTCCCCCGGTGCATGCCAGGTAAGCCACACCAGACAGTGCCGAGCCGTGCTGCTCTAGTCGCACCTCATGGGAGTCATTGTTAGTCTCTTCGTTTACCCACGCCTTGTTGATTTTATCAAGTTGACATATAGGGGACTGGGCAGAGATCACATTGCATCAGCATGGTCAAAAGTCCTCGCAATGCTTTGTTTTAAATGGACAGTCAGATTCTCCCGGTCCATACCAGTTGAAGCGCAACGGAAAGTGCAAAGCGGCACAGCTCAATCCACACTGCAACGGAGTCATTCTTACTCCTGTCTTTTATCCACGCTTTTTTTCATTTTTTCACTTCGACATTTAGAGCACTGTGCAGAAATCACACTGCGTCAGCATGCTCAACGGCCCCCAGAATGGTTTGTTTTATTTGGACAGTGGATTCTGTCAGTCCATGCCAGTTCATTCGCACCAGACCGCGCAAGAGCTGCACTGCGCTAGCCGCACCTAAAGGGTGTCATAGTTACTCCTGTCGTTTATCCAGCCCTTTCCTTAATTTATTTATTTCACGTTTAAAGCACTAGGCAGAAATCAAATTGCGTCGGCATGGTCAACGGCCCTCGCAATCATTTGTTTTAAATGGACAGTCGGATTACCCCGATCTATCCCAGTTGAAGCGCACCAGGCAGCGCTAGAGCCGCACTGCTCTAGTCGCAGCTCAAGGGAGTCATTGTTACTCACTTAGCTCCCCCACGCCTTGTTCTATTTCTTCAGGTTGACATTTAGGGCACTGGGCACAAATCACCTTGCGTAAAAATGGTCAACCGCCCTCGCAATTATATCTTTTAAAAGCACAGTAAGATTCCCCCTGTGCATTCCAGTTGAACCACACCAGACAGTGCAAAGCAGCACTGTTCTAGCCGCACCTCAAGGGAGTCATTGTTACTAACGTCCTTCACCCACGCTTTGTTCCATTTCCTCACATTGACATTTAGAGCCCTGGGCACAAATCACATTGCGTCAGCATCGTCAAAAGTCCTTGCAATGCTTTGTTTTAAGTGGACAGTCAGTTTCAGCCGGTCCATGCCAGTTGAAGCACAACAGATAGCATAAAGCGCCACTCCTGAATCCACACTGCAAGGGAGTCATTCTTACTCCTGTCCTTTAACCACGCCTTTTTTTTCATTTCTGCACGTTGACATTTACAGACCTGGGCAGAAATCACATTGCGTCAGCATGGTCAACGGCCCTCAAAATGCATTGTTTTATTTCGAGAGTCGGATTCTCCCGGTCCATGCCAGTTGAAGCGCACCAGGCAGCGCAAGCGCCACACTGCTCTAGCCGCACCTTAAGAGAGCCATTGTTACTCGCTTTGTGTAGCCATGCCTTGTTGCATTTCTTCACGTTGACATTTAGGGGCGCTGGGCAGAAGTCACATTACGTCAGCATGATCAAAAGTCTTCGCAAAGCTTTGTTTTAATGGACAGTTGGATTCCACCGGTCCATACCAAATGAAGCACAATGGATAGCACAAAGCGAAACTGCTCAATAAACTCTGCACGGGAGTCATTCTTACTCCTGTCCTTTATACCCACCTTTTTGCATTTCTTCACGTTGACATTTAGAGCACTGGCTCCCAGAATGCTTTGTTTCATTTGGACAGTGAATTCCGCCCGTCCATGCCAGTTGAGGCGTACCATACCGCGCAAGACCTGCACTGCTCCAGCCGCACCTCACAGGAGTCACTCTTACACCTGTCCTTTATCCAGGCATTTCTTTATTTCATCACTTTGCCGTTTAGAGCACTAGGCAGAAATCACATTGCGTCAGCATGGTGAACGGCCCGCGTAATCATTTGTTTTAAATGGACAGTCGGATTCCCCCGATCTATGCCAGTTGGAGTGCAGCAGACTGCGCAAGAGCCGCACTGCTCTAGTCGCACCTCGAGGGAGTCATTGTTACTCTCATCGCATACACACCTTCTTGCATTTCTTCACGTTGACATTAAATAGCACTGGGCAGAAATCACATTGTGTCAGCATCGGCAACAGCCTTCACAATCATTTGTTTTAAGTGCACAGTGAGATTCCCCCGGTGCATGACAGGTAAACCACACCAGACAGTGCAAAGCTGTGCTGCTCTAGTCGCACCTCATGGGAGTCATTGTTAGTCTCTTCGTTTACCCACGCCTTGTTGATTTTATCAAGTTGACATATAGGGGACTGGGCAGAAATCACATTGCGTCAGCATGGTCAAAAGTCCCCGCAATGCTTTGTTTTAAATGGACAGTCGGATTCCCCCGGTCCATGCCAGTTGATGCACAACAGATAGCATAAAGCGCCACTCCTGAATCCACACTGCAAGGGAGTCATTCTTACTCCTGTCGTTTAACCACGCCTTTTTTTCATTTCTGCACGTTGACATTTACAGACCTGGGCAGAAATCACATTGCGTCAGCATGGTCAACGGCCCCCAAAATGCTTTGTTTTATTTGGGCATTTTATTTTACAGGAGGTATTCAGAGACATGGATTGGGAAGATTTGGGGATAAAAGTTAATCGAGAATAGCTTAGTAACTCGCGATTCGCTGATGACATTGCCTTCCTTAGTACCTCAGGGGACCAATTGCAATGCATGTTCACTGACCTGGATAGGCAAAGCAGAAGAGTGGGTCTAAAAATTAATCTGCAGGAAACTAAAGTAATGCTTAACAGTCTCGGAAGAAAACAGCAATTTACAATTGGCAGCGAGGCACTAGAAGTCGTAAGGGATTACATCAACTTAGGGCAGGTAGTGACAGCGGATGCGGATCATGAGACAGAAATATTCAGAAGAACAAGAATGGGCTGGGGTGCGTTTGGCAGGCATTCTCAGATGATGATTAGCAGGTTGCCATTATCCTCTCAAGAGGAAAGTATATAATACCTGTGTCTTACCAGTACTCACCTATGGGGCAGAAACCTGGAGGCTTACGAAATGGGTTCTGCTCAAATTGAGGACGACGCAACGAGCTATGGAAAGAAGAATGATAGGTGTAACGTTAAAGGATAAGAAAAGAGCAGATTGGGTGAGGGAACAAACGCGAGTTAATGACATCTTAGTGGAAATCAAGAAAAAGAAATGGGCATGGGCAGGATACGAAATGAGGAGGGACGATAACCGATGGTCATTAAGGGTTACGGAATGGATTCCAAGGGAAGGGAAGCTTAGCAGAGGGCGGCAGAATGTTAGGCGGGCGCATGAGATTAAGAAGTTTGCAGGGATGACATGGCCACACATAGTACATGATCGGGGTTGTTGGAGATGTACGGGAGAGGCCTTTGCCCTGCAGTAGGCGTAACCAGGCTGATGCTGATGATGATTCCGCCGGTCCATGCCAGTTGAGGCACACAAGACCACGCAAGAAACGCACTGCGATAGCCGCACCACAAGGGAGTCATTGTGACTCCTGTAATTTATCCATGCCTTTTTTTATTTACTTCAGTTTCACGTTTAGAGCACTGGGCAGAAATCACATTGCGTCAGCATGGTCGACGGCCCTCGCGATCATTTGTTTTAAATGGACAGTCGGATTCCCCCGATCTATGCCAGCTGGAGTGCAGCAGACTGTGCAAAAGCTGCACTGTTCTAGTCGCACCTCAAGGGAGTCATTGTTACTCTCATAGCTTACACACACCTTCTTGCATTTCTTCACGTTGACATTAAATAGCACTGGGCAGAAATCACATTGTGTCAGCATCGGCAACGGCCTTCGCAATCATTTCTTTTCATGGCAGAGTTAGATTCCCCCGTTGCATGCCAGGTAAACCACACCAGACAGTGCAAAGCCGCGCTACTATAGTCCCACCTCATGGGAGTCATTGTTAGTCTCTTCGTTTACCCTCGCCTTGTTGCATTTTATCACGTTGACATTTAGGGGACTGGGTAGAGATCACATTGCATCAGCATGGTCAAAAGTCCTCGCAATGCTTTGTTTTAAATGGACAGTCAGATTCTCCCGGTCCATACCAGTTGAAGCGCAACGGAAAGTGCAAAGCGGCACAGCTCAATCCACACTGCAAGGGAGTCATTCTTACTCCTGTCTTTTATCCATGCTTTTTTTTTTCATTTTTTCACTTCGACATTTAGAGCACTGTGCAGAAATCACACTGCGTCAGCATGCTCAACGGCCCCCAGAATGGTTTGTTTTATTTGGAGAGTGGATTCTGTCAGTCCATGCCAGCTCATTCGCACCAGACCGCGCAAGAGCTGCACTGCGCTAGCCGCACCTAAAGGGTGTCATAGTTACTCCTGTCGTTTATCCAGCCCTCTCCTTAATTTATTTATTTCACATTTAAAGCACTAGGCAGAAATCAAATTGCGTCAGCATGGTCAACGGCCCTCGCAATCATTTGTTTTAAATGGACAGTCGGATTACCCCGATCTATCCCAGTTGAAGCGCACCAGGCAGCGCTAGAGCCGCACTGCTCTAGTCGCAGCTCAAGGGAGTCATTGTTCCTCACTTAGCTCCCCCACGCCTTGATCTATTTCTTCAGGTTGACATTTAGGGCACTGGGCACAAATCACCTTGCATAAAAATGGTCAACCGCCCTCGCAATTATATCTTTTAAAAGCACAGTAAGATTCCCCCTGTGCATTCCAGTTGAACCACACCAGACAGTGCAAAGCAGCACTGTTCTAGCCGCACCTTCAGGGAGTCGTTGTTACTTACGTTGTGGGAAATGGTAAATGCATTAACAAATAGAAAAAAACAGTTTGGTGATATAAATGAAATGACTATATATGGTAGAACGACTTGTGGTCAGGATCTGGCTAACTCAATGAATGCCCACTTCATAAATGCAGGATGTTATGAAGAGCCTAATGCCACTGATTGTGAGACTAATATTACAGCTATACCCATGTTAGAACACACAATATTCATGCAACCAACATCTCCTACCGAAGTGGAAGCGTCCATAAGGCTGCTGAAAAGTAACGTCGCCCCTGGAATTGACGAAATCGGCTCCAAAGAATTAAAACAAATATCTCACTTTGTTTCGGGGACAATTGCTCACATTATTAATCTCATGCTAACAACCGGTGTTTTCCCACATAAACTTAAGATAGCACGAGTAAGAGCTATATTTAAAGGAGGTGATAGAAATAATTTATCAAATTACCGACCAATATCGGTGCTCCCCATTTTGTCCAAAATCTTTGAAAGTGTGATTAACCAACGGCTAATTTCTTTTTTTGACAAACACAAAATCTTGTCTAGTAGCCAATATGGATTTCAAAAAAATAGATCAACCGAAGAAGCGTTGTGCTATATTAAAGATAGCATACTTACTAACATTGACAGTAAAAAGTTAACACTTGGTTTATTTCTCGACTTAAAGAAAGCATTTGATTCAATAAAATACGATATCCTACTGCACAAACTGTCTAGATATGGTGTGCGGGGAGTTGTTTTAGAGCTCGTTAAAAACTACTTAAGTGACCGCTATCAGATCGTGCAAATAAAAGATGCCACATCATCACAGCTAAAATTAACACAAGGCGTTCCACAGGGGTCAATATTAGGACCGTTTTTATTTCTTGTTTACATTAATGACATTGTAACTATACCTAACTCTCCTGAACTCATTATGTATGCCGATGATACTAATATCTTTTTTAATTCCACAGATTTAACAGATTTAGAAAGAAGGGCCAACACTTATCTTGCATGCCTCGCGGCCTGGTTCCGAGAAAATAGGCTGCAGCTTAACACAACAAAAACAAAGTACATATTATTTCGTGCACTTAACAAACCACTAAGTAGAGAAATAGTTTTAACTTTTGAAGGGCAACAGATAACCAGGGTTAAAGAGCAAAAGTTTCTTGGTGTTTGGTTCAAGAGCACCTTTCATGGAATGTGCACATTAATAATTTAACTACCGAACTCTCCCGATCTGTTGGATGCTTGTATAAAATTGCACACTTAATACCTATTTGGCTGAAACAAAATCTGTATACTTCACTGTTCTACTCCAGATTATCGTACGGCATATTGGTATGGGGTACCACAACAAAAGCTAACTACAACAGGCTCATTATTCTACAAAAGAAAATATTGCGCATTTACGAAAACTATCAGGGACCATGTCATGAACTAAGCACATTACCATTATTTTTTAAATACCGAATGCTTAAAGCTAACGACGTTTACGATTCTAAACTACTGCAGTATATATATAAAAATGCACTCTATATACATGATAACATTAATGAAGCTCCTTACGATATGAGACTAAAAAGAAAACGGACCCTAAACACAAGGACCAAGTATGGTGAACAAACAACCAGGTACCAAGTACTAACAATCCTAAATAAGCTAGAAGATAACATTGATTTCAGTATGACAAGAAACGCCTTCAAAAACCATGTGAAAGAATTTTTACTAACACAGTGTTTGAGAGAGTGATTATTGCTACATAACTATATTATACCCCCTTTTTTTCTGTTTTTTCTGTTTTACGTGGATACGTACATGTTCATGGTTACTTTAGTGTACTATGGTAATTTACCTGTATACCCTTTACGTTATTGACTGTGAACTATATATTACTATCTATATTATCTATATTAGTAAACAAACTGTAACCCAAAAATTTTTTTTTTGTTACTTCTGTTCTCAGTTTGTATAAACTCGTGTATAATGTGTTAAAATGTGTAACGTTGTGTGTGTCCGCTCACTGCCAATGAACTACCACTAAATAATGTATAATAAAAGCTTATATTGGGGGTACAGGGGCCCCTGTCAGGCGCTGTGCGCCTTTTGCCCCTGCACCTTTCTTGAAAGTGTATTCAAGATGAAATAAACATTCATTCATTCATTCATTCATTCATTCATTCATTCATTCATTCATTCATTCATTCATAACGTCCTTCACCCACGCTTTGTTCCATTTCCTCACATTGACATTTAGAGCCCTGGGCACAAATCACATTGCGTCAGCATCGTCAAAAGTCCTTGCAATGCTTTGTTTTAAGTGGACAGTCAGTTTCAGCCGGTCCATGCCAGTTGATGCACAACAGATAGCATAAAGCGCCACTCCTGAATCCACACTGCAAGGGAGTCATTCTTACTCCTGTCGTTTAACCACGCCTTTTTTTCATTTCTGCACGTTGACATTTACAGACCTGGGCAGAAATCACATTGCGTCAGCATGGTCAACGGCCCTCAAAATGCATTGTTATATTTGGAGAGTCGGATTCTCCCGGTCCATGCCAGTTGAAGCGCACCAGGCAGCGCAAGCGCCACACTGCTCTAGCCGCACCTCAAGAGAGCCATTGTTACTCGCTTTGTGTAGCCATGCCTTGTTGCATTTCTTCACGTTGACATTTAGAGCGCTGGGCAGAAGTCACATTACGTCAGCATGATCAAAAGTCTTCGCAAAGCTTTGTTTTAATGGACAGTTGGATTCCACCGGTCCATACCAAATGAAGCACAATGGATAGCGCAAAGCGAAACTGCTCAATAAGCTCTGCACGGGAGTCATTCTTACTCCTGTCCTTTATACCCACCTTTTTGCATTTCTTCACGTTGACATTTAGAGCACTGGCTCCCAGAATGCTTTGTTTCATTTGGACAGTGAATTCCGCCCGTCCATGCCAGTTGAGGCGTACCATACCGCGCAAGAGCTGCACTGCTCCAGCCGCACCTCACAGGAGTCACTCTTACACCTGTCCTTTATCCAGGCATTTCTTTATTTCATCACTTTGCCGTTTATAGCACTCGGCAGAAATCACATTGCGTCAGCATGGTGAACGGCCCGCGCAATTATTTGTTTTAAATGGACAGTCGGATTCCCCCGATCTATGCCAGTTGGAGTGCAGCAGACTGCGCAAGAGCCGCACTGCTCTAGTCGCACCTCGCGGGAGTCATTGTTACTCTCATCGCATTCACACCTTCTTGCATTTCTTCACGTTGACATTAAATAGCACTGGGCAGAAATCACATAGTGTCAGCATCGGCAACAGCCTTCACAATCGTTTGTTTTAAGTGCACAGTGAGATTCCCGCGGTGCATGCCAGGTAAGCCACACCAGACAGTGCAGACCTGTGCTGCTCTAGTCGCACCTCATGGGAGTCATTGTTAGTCTCTTCGTTTACCCACGCCTTGTTGCATTTTATCAAGTTGACATATAGGGGACTGGGCAGAAATCACATTGCGTCAGCGTGGTCAAAAGTCCCCGCAATGCTTTGTTTTAAATGGACAGTCGGATTCCCCCGGTCTATACCAGTTCAAGCGCAATGGAAAGTGCAAAGCGGCACAGCTGAATGCACACTGCAAGGGAGTCATTCTTACTCCTGTCGTTTAACCACGCCTTTTTTTCATTTCTGCACGTTGACATTTACAGACCTGTGCAGAAATCACATTGCGTCAGCATGGTCAACGGCCCTCAAAATGCATTGTTTTATTTGGAGAGTCGGATTCTCCCGGTCCATGCCAGTTGAAGCGCACCAGGCAGCGCAAGCGCCACACTGCTCTAGCCGCACCTCAAGAGAGCGATTGTTACTCGCTTTGTGTAGCCATGCCTTGTTGCATTTCTTCACGTTGACATTTAGAGCGCTGGGCAGAAGTCACATTACGTCAGCATGATCAAAAGTCTTCGCAAAGCTTTGTTTTAATGGACAGTTGGATTCCACCGGTCCATACCAAATGAAGCACAATGGATAGCACAAAGCGAAACTGCTCAATAAACTCTGCACGGGAGTCATTCTTACTCCTGTCGTTTATACCCACTTTTTTGCATTTCTTCACGTTGACATTTAGAGCACTGGCTCCCAGAATGCTTTGTTTCATTTGGACAGTGAATTCCGCCCGTCCATGCCAGTTGAGGCGTACCATACCGCGCAAGAGCTGCACTGCTCCAGCCGCACCTCACAGGAGTCACTGTTACACCTGTCCTTTATCCAGGCATTTCTTTATTTCATCACTTTGCCGTTTAGAGCACTGGGCAGAAATCACATTGTGTCAGCATGGTCAACGGCCTTCGCAATCATTTCTTTTCATGGCAGAGTTAGATTCCCCCGTTGCATGCCAGGTAAACCACACCAGACAGTGCAAAGCCGCGCTACTCTAGTCCCACCTCATGGGAGTCATTGTTAGTCTCTTCGTTTACCCTCGCCTTGTTGCATTTTATCACGTTGACATTTAGGGGACTGGGCAGAGATCACATTACGTCAGCATGATCAAAAGTCTTCGCAAAGCTTTGTTTTAATGGACAGTTGGATTCCACCGGTCCATACCAAATGAAGCACAATGGATAGCACAAAGCGAAACTGCTCAATAAACTCTGCACGGGAGTCATTCTTACTCCTGTCCTTTATACCCACCTTTTTGCATTTCTTCACGTAGACATTTAGAGCACTGGCTCCCAGAATGCTTTGTTTCATTTGGACAGTGAATTCCGCCCGTCCATGCCAGTTGAGGCGTACCATACCGCGCAAGAGCTGCACTGCTCCAGCCGCACCTCACAGGAGTCACTCTTACACCTGTCCTTTATCCAGGCATTTCTTTATTTCATCACTTTGCCGTTTAGAGCACTAGGCAGAAATCACATTGCGTCAGCATGGTGAACGGCCCGCGTAATCATTTGTTTTAAATGGACAGTCGGATTCCCCCGATCTATGCCAGTTGGAGTGCAGCAGACTGCGCAAGAGCCGCACTGCTCTAGTCGCACCTCGAGGGAGTCATTGTTACTCTCATCGCATACACACCTTCTTGCATTTCTTCACGTTGACATTAAATAGCACTGGGCAGAAATCACATTGTGTCAGCATCGGCAACAGCCTTCACAATCATTTGTTTTAAGTGCACAGTGAGATTCCCCCGGTGCATGACAGGTAAACCACACCAGACAGTGCAAAGCTGTGCTGCTCTAGTCGCACCTCATGGGAGTCATTGTTAATCCCTTCGTTTACCCACGCCTTGTTGATTTTATCAAGTTGACATATAGGGGACTGGGCAGAAATCACATTGCGTCAGCATGGTCAAAAGTCCCCGCAATGCTTTGTTTTAAATGGACAGTCGGATTCCCCCGGTCTATACCAGTTGAAGCGCAATGGAAAGTGCAAAGCAGCACAGCTGAATGCACACTGCAAGGGAGTCATTCTTACTCATGTCGTTTATCCACACCTTTTTTTCATTTTTTCACTTTGACATTTAGAGCACTGTGCAGAAATCACGCTGCGTCAGCACGGTCAACGGCCCCCAAAATGCTTTGTTTTATTTGGGCATTTTATTTTACAGGAGGTGTTCAGAGACATGGATTGGGAAGAATTGGGGATAAAAGTTAATCGAGAATAGCTTGGTAACTCGCGATTCGCTGATGACATTGCCTTGCTTAGTACCTCAGGGGACCAATTGCAATGCATGTTCAGTGACCTGGATAGGCAAAGCAGAAGAGTGGGTTTAAAAATTAATCTGCAGGAAACTAAAGTAATGCTTAACAGTCTCCGAAGAAAACCGCAATTTACAATAGGCAGCGAGGCACTGGAAGTCGTAAGGGAATACAACAACTTAGGTCAGGTAGTGACAGCGGATGCGGATCATAAGACAGAAATATTCAGAAGAACAAGAATGGGCTGGGGTGCGTTTGGCAGGCATTCTCAGATGATGAATAGCAGGTTGCCGTTATCCCCTCAAGAGGAAAGTATATAATACCTGTGTCTTACCAGCACTCACCTATGGGGCAGAAACCTTGAGGCTTACGAAAAGGGTTCTGCTCATATTGAGGACGACACAACGAGCTATGGAAAGAAGAATGATAGGTGTAACGTTCAAGGATAAGAAAAGAGCAGATTGGGTGAGGGAACAAACGCGACTTAATGACATCTTAGTTGAAATCAAGAAAAAGAAAGGGGCATGGGCAGGATACGCAATGAGGAGGGAAGATAACCGATGGTCATTGAGGGTTACGGAATGGATTCCAAGGGAAGAGAAGCTTAGCAGAGGGCGGCAGAAAGTTAGGCGGGCGCATGAGATTCAGAAGTTTGCAGGGACGACATGGCCACACTTAGTACATGATCAGGGTTGTTGGAGATGTATGGGAGAGGCCTTTGCCCTGCAGTAGGCGTAACCAGGCCTATGCTGATGATGATTCCGCCGGTCCATGCCAGTTGAGGCGCACAAGACCACGCAATAGCCGCACTGCGATAGCCGCACCACGAGGGAGTCATTGTTACTCCTGTCTTCTATCCGCCCTTTTTTTTAATTACTTCACTTTGACGTTTAGAGCACTGGGCAGAAATCACATTCCGTCAGCATGGTCGACGGCGCTCACAATCATTTGTTTTAATTGGACAGTCGGATTCCCCCGATCTATGCCAGCTGGAGTGCAGCAGACTGTGCAAATGCTGCGCTGCTCTAGTCACACCTCAAGGGTGTCATTGTTACTCTCATCGCTTACACACACCTTTTTTGCATTTCTTCACGTTGACATTAAATAGCACTGGGCAGAAATCACACTGTGTCAGCATGGTCAACGGCCTTCGCAATCATTTCTTTTCATGGCAGAGTTAGATTCCCCCGTTGCATGCCAGGTAAACCACACCAGACAGTGCAAAGCCGCGCTACTCTAGTCCCACCTCATGGGAGTCATTGTTAGTCTCTTCGTTTACCCTCGCCTTGTTGCATTTTATCACGTTGACATTTAGGGGACTGGGCAGAGATCACATTGCATCAGCATGGTCAAAAGTCCTCGCAATGCTTTGTTTTAAATGGACAGTCAGATTCTCCCGGTCCATACCAGTTGAAGCGCAACGGAAAGTGCAAAGCGGCACAGCTCAATCCACACTGCAAGGGAGTCATTCTTACTCCTGTCTTTTATCCACGCTTTTTTTCATTTTTTCACTTCGACATTTAGAGCACTGTGCAGAAATCACACTGCGTCAGCATGCTCAACGGCCCCCAGAATGGTTTGTTTTATTTGGACAGTGGATTCTGTCAGTCCATGCCAGTTCATTCGCACCAGACCGCGCAAGAGCTGCACTGCGCTAGCCGCACCTAAAGGGTGTCATAGTTACTCCTGTCGTTTATCCAGCCCTTTCCTTAATTTATTTATTTCACGTTTAAAGCACTAGGCAGAAATCAAATTGCGTCAGCGTGGTCAACGGCCCTCGCAATCATTTGTTTTAAATGGACAGTCGGATTACCCCGATCTATCCCAGTTGAAGCGCACCAGGCAGCGCTAGAGCCGCACTGCTCTAGTCGCAGCTCAAGGGAGTCATTGTTACTCACTTAGCTCCCCCACGCCATGTTCTATTTCTTCAGGTTGACATTTAGGGCACTGGGCACAAATCACCTTGCATAAAAATGGTCAACCGCCCTCGCAATTATATCTTTTAAAAGCACAGTAAGATTCCCCCTGTGCATTCCAGTTGAACCACACCAGACAGTGCAAAGCAGCACTGTTCTAGCCGCACCTTAAGGGAGTCATTGTTACTAACGTCCTTCACCCACGCTATGTTCCATTTCCTCACATTGACATTTAGAGCCCTGGGCACAAATCACATTGCGTCAGCATCGTCAAAAGTCCTTGCAATGCTTTGTTTTAAGTGGACAGTCAGTTTCAGCCGGTCCATTCCAGTTGATGCACAACAGATAGCATAAAGCGCCACTCCTGAATCCACACTGCAAGGGAGTCATTCTTACTCCTGTCGTTTAACCACGCCTTTTTTTCATTTCTGCACGTTGACATTTACAGACCTGGGCAGAAATCACATTGCGTCAGCATGGTCAACGGCCCTCAAAATGCATTGTTTTATTTGGAGAGTCGGATTCTCCCGGTCCATGCCAGTTGAAGCGCACCAGGCAGCGCAAGCGCCACACTGCTCTAGCCGCACCTCAAGAGAGCCATTGTTACTCGCTTTGTGTAGCCATGCCTTGTTGCATTTCTTCACGTTGACATTTAGAGCGCTGGGCAGAAGTCACATTACGTCAGCATGATCAAAAGTCTTCGCAAAGCTTTGTTTTAATGGACAGTTGGATTCCACCGGTCCATACCAAATGAAGCACAATGGATAGCACAAAGCGAAACTGCTCAATAAACTCTGCACGGGAGTCATTCTTACTCCTGTCCTTTATACCCACCTTTTTGCATTTCTTCACGTTGACATTTAGAGCACTGGCTCCCAGAATGCTTTGTTTCATTTGGACAGTGAATTCCGCCCGTCCATGCCAGTTGAGGCGTACCATACCGCGCAAGAGCTGCACTGCTCCAGCCGCACCTCACAGGAGTCACTCTTACACCTGTCCTTTATCCAGGCATTTCTTTATTTCATCACTTTGCCGTTTATAGCACTAGGCAGAAATCACATTGCGTCAGCATGGTGAACGGCCCACGCAATTATTTGTTTTAAATGGACAGTCGGATTCCCCCGATCTATGCGAGTTGGAGTGCAGCAGACTGCGCAAGAGCCGCACTGCTCTAGTCGCACCTCGCGGGAGTCATTGTTACTCTCATCGCATTCACACCTTCTTGCATGTCTTCACGTTGACATTAAATAGCACTGGGCAGAAATCACATAGTGTCAGCATCGGCAACAGCCTTCACAATCGTTTGTTTTAAGTGCACAGTGAGATTCCCGCGGTGCATGCCAGGTAAGCCACACCAGACAGTGCAGACCTGTGCTGCTCTAGTCGCACCTCATGGGAGTCATTGTTAGTCTCTTCGTTTACCCACGCCTTGTTGCATTTTATCAAGTTGACATATAGGGGACTGGGCAGAAATCACATTGCGTCAGCGTGGTCAAAAGTCCCCGCAATGCTTTGTTTTAAATGGACAGTCGGATTCCCCCGGTCTATACCAGTTCAAGCGCAATGGAAAGTGCAAAGCGGCACAGCTGAATGCACACTGCAAGGGAGTCATTCTTACTCCTGTCGTTTAACCACGCCTTTTTTTCATTTCTGCACGTTGACATTTACAGACCTGTGCAGAAATCACATTGCGTCAGCATGGTCAACGGCCCTCAAAATGCATTGTTTTATTTGGAGAGTCGGATTCTCCCGGTCCATGCCAGTTGAAGCGCACCAGGCAGCGCAAGCGCCACACTGCTCTAGCCGCACCTCAAGAGAGCGATTGTTACTCGCTTTGTGTAGCCATGCCTTGTTGCATTTCTTCACGTTGACATTTAGAGCGCTGGGCAGAAGTCACATTACGTCAGCATGATCAAAAGTCTTCGCAAAGCTTTGTTTTAATGGACAGTTGGATTCCACCGGTCCATACCAAATGAAGCACAATGGATAGCACAAAGCGAAACTGCTCAATAAACTCTGCACGGGAGTCATTCTTACTCCTGTCGTTTATACCCACCTTTTTGCATTTCTTCACGTTGACATTTAGAGCACTGGCTCCCAGAATGCTTTGTTTCATTTGGACAGTGAATTCCGCCCGTCCATGCCAGTTGAGGCGTACCATACCGCGCAAGAGCTGCACTGCTCCAGCCGCACCTCACAGGAGTCACTGTTACACCTGTCCTTTATCCAGGCATTTCTTTATTTCATCACTTTGCCGTTTAGAGCACTGGGCAGAAATCACATTGTGTCAGCATGGTCAACGGCCTTCGCAATCATTTCTTTTCATGGCAGAGTTAGATTCCCCCGTTGCATGCCAGGTAAACCACACCAGACAGTGCAAAGCCGCGCTACTCTAGTCCCACCTCATGGGAGTCATTGTTAGTCTCTTCGTTTACCCTCGCCTTGTTGCATTTTATCACGTTGACATTTAGGGGACTGGGCAGAGATCACATTACGTCAGCATGATCAAACGTCTTCGCAAAGCTTTGTTTTAATGGACAGTTGGATTCCACCGGTCCATACCAAATGAAGCACAATGGATAGCACAAAGCGAAACTGCTCAATAGACGAGCGCACGCCAAGTTTTGCCCGAGACGCCAGCGCTCGTTTCTCCCCTGGCGGCACGGTTTCCAATCCCCCGGGGGTTTGCTTCCGCCGGTTCCCTTCGCTCGCGCTGAGCCAGAGGAGGCCAGGCTGAGCGCGCGCTGCACGCGAGAAGGCTTTCTCGCGCTCGCTGCACGCGAGAAGGTGTAGGTTTCCATCGCCGCTTCCCTTCGCGGTCGCGCCCGCGTTCAGTTCGCGCTGCGCGCGAAACGTCTCTTGTTTGCGACGGCGCCTCTTCGGATGACCGGAAATTATTATTGTGTTGTTAACTGTCACGACAGCAATGTAAACATGAAAAGGTTTATGCCACCAGTGAAATTATACCGATTCACAAGAAAATGGTACGAAAGAAGCAGACGACAGACATGGATTACTGCGGTGCGCCGAGCGAAGTAAACATCTGGCAAACGAAGCGAGCTCGTTCATTGATCCCTCCTGAGTGTATGACGGTTTCTATATGTAACCCACGTGAAATTATTAATTACTCGGTACATAATCCTTTTATTCATATAAAAACTTTAAGTTAAACGAGCGCTTGTCCTGTCTTCTTTCTCGTGTTTCGTTTGTGTGTGCGCTGTCTAAGAATGGAAACCACGTCTGTTGTATGCGCTAGCAGTGGCCGAAGTTCACGCGTGCCGAGAAATTGAATATGTGCATGATGCATTGAACATGACCGGAGTTCATTCCCGCTTCACCACCGCACCGATTGATCGGGTTACTGGACGATACACACCCGCGTCTTGGTCGCACCGGCATTGCTGAAGCAGGAATGATTAATAATACTTTCAACTTCCGTCTCTTGAGTACTGTTAAAAAATGACCAAGCTGTCTACATTGCTGCCTATATTCCATATTGTAGGGGACGTACTAGTTAAAGTTGTGTGCGCATGTCGTACTTGTGCTATGCAGCGATATATCTTGTTTATTTCCGCACAGTGTCGATAGAAGTCCGTTGTCGCCATCAGAGACAACACGGATTTGTAGCAAACATAATGTGAGAAACTGCAAAAATGACTTTAGCTCGTAGGTGCCGTATGTATGTGCCGCATCGTATGTGCTGACGATTTTTCCGGCGGCACTTACGATGTCGTTTCCAATTACCTCCTCAGCGTCCCTTACATGGTTAAGCAGACGCTGCCCTTTCGCCGCATTGCAGCCATAAAAATAATCGTCAAGCGTACCGATCTTCTTAAAGGCAAATATAGCGTGTGCAGTTTGTTTCACACTAAGGGGAAAACTTGGAACGTATTGCGTCGCGATGCGGCAAGCAATGGAGTCGTGCGGCGGCAGCAGCTCGAGCAGGCGCACACGCTTGAGGGGCAGTGTCGTGATCTGCGTCGTCTGCTACGGCGGCGCGCGCTGGCCGCATTTTCGGGAAGCGTGGTACTGTCAGGGGCAATGCACCGATTTCATCGGTACAGCGGGAACTGAGCTGAAATTCTTTACTAAACGTTGTGCGTCGCCACACTCTGATCCTTCATTGGCGCTAATGGAGTTCCACAAACTTCTTTTGACAACATGGTTCATTTGTTCTTTCGAAGGGCCGGAGTACTGAGCGTGTGCACGTATATTTCTTCACTGTGTGTGCTACCGTAATGAGCAGCGACAAAACGCACCAAGATGTGCGCGCAACGTGCTCAGTCTTTGTTTGACTCGAAAGGAAAACAAAGCACTCAACAATGGGAGTCGAACACGGTGAAACAAACGGACACGATTAAATGAACGTTTTAGGTTCAGACAATGAGCTGGAAGTGATTTTTCTCGATAATCATTCGCTACACCAGACAGACCCTGCCCGCCGGTGGGGAATTGGACACGTCACGCTCGGAACTTCAGTTAGTATCTCGTCATGTCCCCAGCGGCAGCGATGACAGCGCTCATCCTGGAAGGCAGTGAAGTGTAGAATGACTTGATCAGGGATGTGTTCATTCGCTGCACGTCTCAGTCACTGACGATGGTGGATCGAAGCCTATCCTCGGGCGACTGATAGAGGGGATGTTGCGCCAGCGATACTTTCAACGAGCCCCAGACATTTTAAATGATGTTGGCGCCCGGGGATTGAGGCGGCCGCTCCAAGAGAGTGACTGCGCGCTCTTCTAGCAGTTCTTGCACAGCACGAGCAGTGTGGATCGGCGTCCTATCGCGTTAGAATATATAGTCGCCTTCCAGAAACGGGCCGTCAAGAATGTATGGAATCAGTACATCGTCTATGACTGCCATGCAGCGATGAACTTACATTCGAGGCGTATCAGTGGGCGTCGCGCAACGCTTAGCAAAGAATACCGGCTCCTTTCACGCAGTAACGATGTGATCAGCGCCCTGCACCTGACAGTAGAACGTTTCTCGACAATGCGGCCAGCGTGCGCCGCCGTAGCAGACGACGCCGTTCAAGATCCCGCCCCTCGAGCATCTGCGCCAGCTGCTGCGCTTCGAGTTTTCCCCTAAATGTGAGAGAGACTGTACACCGCCCTTCGAAGGAAATGTCCACGCGCACACACCGCGCGCGGCGCGAAACGTGCCCAAACACGCGCAGTGCAGGAGGCAATCAAGGCGGCGCGAACGAGAGATGGGAGAGGGGTACCACCGGCTAATAGAATTTTGCTCCGCATGCGGCGCTCTCAACGACGGCGCAGCAGCGCCGCTCTCGGTGCCGTTCTTGTCTATAAACTCTGCACGGGAGTCATTCTTACTCCTGTCCTTTATACCCACCTTTTTGCATTTCTTCACGTTGACATTTAGAGCACTGGCTCCCAGAATGCTTTGTTTCATTTGGACAGTGAATTCCGCCCGTCCATGCCAGTTGAGGCGTACCATACCGCGCAAGAGCTGCACTGCTCCAGCCGCACCTCACAGGAGTCACTCTTACACCTGTCCTTTATCCAGGCATTTCTTTATTTCATCACTTTGCCGTTTAGAGCACTAGGCAGAAATCACATTGCGTCAGCATGGTGAACGGCCCGCGTAATCATTTGTTTTAAATGGACAGTCGGATTCCCCCGATCTATGCCAGTTGGAGTGCAGCAGACTGCGCAAGAGCCGCACTGCTCTAGTCGCACCTCGAGGGAGTCATTGTTACTCTCATCGCATACACACCTTCTTGCATTTCTTCACGTTGACATTAAATAGCACTGGGCAGAAATCACATTGTGTCAGCATCGGCAACAGCCTTCACAATCATTTGTTTTAAGTGCACAGTGAGATTCCCCCGGTGCATGACAGGTAAACCACACCAGACAGTGCAAAGCTGTGCTGCTCTAGTCGCACCTCATGGGAGTCATTGTTAATCCCTTCGTTTACCCACGCCTTGTTGATTTTATCAAGTTGACATATAGGGGACTGGGCAGAAATCACACTGCGTCAGCATGGTCAAAAGTCCCCGCAATGCTTTGTTTTAAATGGACAGTCGGATTCCCCCGGTCTATACCAGTTGAAGCGCAATGGAAAGTGCAAAGCAGCACAGCTGAATGCACACTGCAAGGGAGTCATTCTTACTCATGTCGTTTATCCACACCTTTTTTTCATTTTTTCACTTTGACATTTAGAGCACTGTGCAGAAATCACGCTGCGTCAGCACGGTCAACGGCCCCCAAAATGCTTTGTTTTATTTGGGCATTTTATTTTACAGGAGGTATTCAGAGACATGGATTGGGAAGAATTGGGGATAAAAGTTAATCGAGAATAGCTTGGTAACTCGCGATTCGCTGATGACATTGCCTTGCTTAGTACCTCAGGGGACCAATTGCAATGCATGTTCAGTGACCTGGATAGGCAAAGCAGAAGAGTGGGTTTAAAAATTAATCTGCAGGAAACTAAAGTAATGCTTAACAGTCTCCGAAGAAAACCGCAATTTACAATAGGCAGCGAGGCACTGGAAGTCGTAAGGGAATACAACAACTTAGGTCAGGTAGTGACAGCGGATGCGGATCATAAGACAGAAATATTCAGAAGAACAAGAATGGGCTGGGGTGCGTTTGGCAGGCATTCTCAGATGATGAATAGCAGGTTGCCGTTATCCCCTCAAGAGGAAAGTATATAATACCTGTGTCTTACCAGCACTCACCTATGGGGCAGAAACCTTGAGGCTTACGAAAAGGGTTCTGCTCATATTGAGGACGACACAACGAGCTATGGAAAGAAGAATGATAGGTGTAACGTTCAAGGATAAGAAAAGAGCAGATTGGGTGAGGGAACAAACGCGACTTAATGACATCTTAGTTGAAATCAAGAAAAAGAAAGGGGCATGGGCAGGATACGCAATGAGGAGGGAAGATAACCGATGGTCATTGAGGGTTACGGAATGGATTCCAAGGGAAGAGAAGCTTAGCAGAGGGCGGCAGAAAGTTAGGCGGGCGCATGAGATTCAGAAGTTTGCAGGGACGACATGGCCACACTTAGTACATGATCAGGGTTGTTGGAGATGTATGGGAGAGGCCTTTGCCCTGCAGTAGGCGTAACCAGGCCTATGCTGATGATGATTCCGCCGGTCCATGCCAGTTGAGGCGCACAAGACCACGCAATAGCCGCACTGCGATAGCCGCACCACGAGGGAGTCATTGTTACTCCTGTCTTTTATCCGTCCTTTTTTTTAATTACTTCACTTTGACGTTTAGAGCACTGGGCAGAAATCACATTCCGTCAGCATGGTCGACGGCGCTCACAATCATTTGTTTTAATTGGACAGTCGGATTCCCCCGATCTATGCCAGCTGGAGTGCAGCAGACTGTGCAAATGCTGCGCTGCTCTAGTCACACCTCAAGGGTGTCATTGTTACTCTCATCGCTTACACACACCTTTTTTGCATTTCTTCACGTTGACATTAAATAGCACTGGGCAGAAATCACATTGTGTCAGCATGGTCAACGGCCTTCGCAATCATTTCTTTTCATGGCAGAGTTAGATTCCCCCGTTGCATGCCAGGTAAACCACACCAGACAGTGCAAAGCCGCGCTACTCTAGTCCCACCTCATGGGAGTCATTGTTAGTCTCTTCGTTTACCCTCGCCTTGTTGCATTTTATCACGTTGACATTTAGGGGACTGGGCAGGGATCACATTGCATCAGCATGGTCAAAAGTCCTCGCAATGCTTTGTTTTAAATGGACAGTCAGATTCTCCCGGTCCATACCAGTTGAAGCGCAACGGAAAGTGCAAAGCGGCACAGCTCAATCCACACTGCAACGGAGTCATTCTTACTCCTGTCTTTTATCCACGCTTTTTTTCATTTTTTCACTTCGACATTTAGAGCACTGTGCAGAAATCACACTGCGTCAGCATGCTCAACGGCCCCCAGAATGGTTTGTTTTATTTGGACAGTGGATTCTGTCAGTCCATGCCAGTTCATTCGCACCAGACCGCGCAAGAGCTGCACTGCGCTAGCCGCACCTAAAGGGTGTCATAGTTACTCCTGTCGTTTATCCAGCCCTTTCCTTAATTTATTTATTTCACGTTTAAAGCACTAGGCAGAAATCAAATTGCGTCAGCATGGTCAACGGCCCTCGCAATCATTTGTTTTAAATGGACAGTCGGATTACCCCGATCTATCCCAGTTGAAGCGCACCAGGCAGCGCTAGAGCTGCACTGCTCTAGTCGCAGCTCAAGGGAGTCATTGTTACTCACTTAGCTCCCCCACGCCATGTTCTATTTCTTCAGGTTGACATTTAGGGCACTGGGCACAAATCACCTTGCATAAAAATGGTCAACCGCCCTCGCAATTATATCTTTTAAAAGCACAGTAAGATTCCCCCTGTGCATTCCAGTTGAACCACACCAGACAGTGCAAAGCAGCACTGTTCTAGCCGCACCTTAAGGGAGTCATTGTTACTAACGTCCTTCACCCACGCTTTGTTCCATTTCCTCACATTGACATTTAGAGCCCTGGGCACAAATCACATTGCGTCAGCATCGTCAAAAGTCCTTGCAATGCTTTGTTTTAAGTGGACAGTCAGTTTCAGCCGGTCCATTCCAGTTGATGCACAACAGATAGCATAAAGCGCCACTCCTGAATCCACACTGCAAGGGAGTCATTCTTACTCCTGTCGTTTAACCACGCCTTTTTTTCATTTCTGCACGTTGACATTTACAGACCTGGGCAGAAATCACATTGCGTCAGCATGGTCAACGGCCCTCAAAATGCATTGTTTTATTTGGAGAGTCGGATTCTCCCGGTCCATGCCAGTTGAAGCGCACCAGGCAGCGCAAGCGCCACACTGCTCTAGCCGCACCTCAAGAGAGCCATTGTTACTCGCTCTGTGTAGCCATGCCTTGTTGCATTTCTTCACGTTGACATTTAGAGCGCTGGGCAGAAGTCACATTACGTCAGCATGATCAAAAGTCTTCGCAAAGCTTTGTTTTAATGGACAGTTGGATTCCACCGGTCCATACCAAATGAAGCACAATGGATAGCACAAAGCGAAACTGCTCAATAAACTCTGCACGGGAGTCATTCTTACTCCTGTCCTTTATACCCACCTTTTTGCATTTCTTCACGTTGACATTTAGAGCACTGGCTCCCAGAATGCTTTGTTTCATTTGGACAGTGAATTCCGCCCGTCCATGCCAGTTGAGGCGTACCATACCGCGCAAGAGCTGCACTGCTCCAGCCGCACCTCACAGGAGTCACTGTTACACCTGTCCTTTATCCAGGCATTTCTTTATTTCATCACTTTGCCGTTTATAGCACTAGGCAGAAATCACATTGCGTCAGCATGGTGAACGGCCCGCGCAATTATTTGTTTTAAATGGACAGTCGGATTCCCCCGATCTATGCCAGTTGGAGTGCAGCAGACTGCGCAAGAGCCGCACTGCTCTAGTCGCACCTCGCGGGAGTCATTGTTACTCTCATCGCATTCACACCTTCTTGCATTTCTTCACGTTGACATTAAATAGCACTGGGCAGAAATCACATAGTGTCAGCATCGGCAACAGCCTTCACAATCGTTTGTTTTAAGTGCACAGTGAGATTCCCGCGGTGCATGCCAGGTAAGCCACACCAGACAGTGCAGACCTGTGCTGCTCTAGTCGCACCTCATGGGAGTCATTGTTAGTCTCTTCGTTTACCCACGCCTTGTTGCATTTTATCAAGTTGACATATAGGGGACTGGGCAGAAATCACATTGCGTCAGCGTGGTCAAAAGTCCCCGCAATGCTTTGTTTTAAATGGACAGTCGGATTCCCCCGGTCTATACCAGTTCAAGCGCAATGGAAAGTGCAAAGCGGCACAGCTTAATGCACACTGCAAGGGAGTCATTCTTACTCCTGTCGTTTAACCACGCCTTTTTTTCATTTCTGCACGTTGACATTTACAGACCTGGGCAGAAATCACATTGCGTCAGCATGGTCAACGGCCCTCAAAATGCATTGTTTTATTTGGAGAGTCGGATTCTCCCGGTCCATGCCAGTTGAAGCGCACCAGGCAGCGCAAGCGCCACACTGCTCTAGCCGCACCTCAAGAGAGCGATTGTTACTCGCTTTGTGTAGCCATGCCTTGTTGCATTTCTTCACGTTGACATTAAGAGCGCTGGGCAGAAGTCACATTACGTCAGCATGATCAAAAGTCTTCGCAAAGCTTTGTTTTAATGGACAGTTGGATTCCACCGGTCCATACCAAATGAAGCACAATGGATAGCACAAAGCGAAACTGCTCAATAAACTCTGCACGGGAGTCATTCTTACTCCTGTCGTTTATACCCACCTTTTTGCATTTCTTCACGTTGACATTTAGAGCACTGGCTCCCAGAATGCTTTGTTTCATTTGGACAGTGAATTCCGCCCGTCCATGCCAGTTGAGGCGTACCATACCGCGCAAGAGCTGCACTGCTCCAGCCGCACCTCACAGGAGTCACTGTTACACCTGTCCTTTATCCAGGCATTTCTTTATTTCATCACTTTGCCGTTTAGAGCACTGGGCAGAAATCACATTGTGTCAGCATGGTCAACGGCCTTCGCAATCATTTCTTTTCATGGCAGAGTTAGATTCCCCCGTTGCATGCCAGGTAAACCACACCAGACAGTGCAAAGCCGCGCTACTCTAGTCCCACCTCATGGGAGTCATTGTTAGTCTCTTCGTTTACCCTCGCCTTGTTGCATTTTATCACGTTGACATTTAGGGGACTGGGCAGACATCACATTACGTCAGCATGATCAAAAGTCTTCGCAAAGCTTTGTTTTAATGGACAGTTGGATTCCACCGGTCCATACCAAATGAAGCACAATGGATAGCACAAAGCGAAACTGCTCAATAAACTCTGCACGGGAGTCATTCTTACTCCTGTCCTTTATACCCACCTTTTTGCATTTCTTCACGTTGACATTTAGAGCACTGGCTCCCAGAATGCTTTGTTTCATTTGGACAGTGAATTCCGCCCGTCCATGCCAGTTGAGGCGTACCATACCGCGCAAGAGCTGCACTGCTCCAGCCGCACCTCACAGGAGTCACTCTTACACCTGTCCTTTATCCAGGCATTTCTTTATTTCATCACTTTGCCGTTTAGAGCACTAGGCAGAAATCACATTGCGTCAGCATGGTGAACGGCCCGCGTAATCATTTGTTTTAAATGGACAGTCGGATTCCCCCGATCTATGCCAGTTGGAGTGCAGCAGACTGCGCAAGAGCCGCACTGCTCTAGTCGCACCTCGAGGGAGTCATTGTTACTCTCATCGCATACACACCTTCTTGCATTTCTTCACGTTGACATTAAATAGCACTGGGCAGAAATCACATTGTGTCAGCATCGGCAACAGCCTTCACAATCATTTGTTTTAAGTGCACAGTGAGATTCCCCCAGTGCATGACAGGTAAACCACACCAGACAGTGCAAAGCTGTGCTGCTCTAGTCGCACCTCATGGGAGTCATTGTTAGTCTCTTCGTTTACCCACGCCTTGTTGATTTTATCAAGTTGACATATAGGGGACTGGGCAGAAATCACACTGCGTCAGCATGGTCAAAAGTCCCCGCAATGCTTTGTTTTAAATGGACAGTCGGATTCCCCCGGTCTATACCAGTTGAAGCGCAATGGAAAGTGCAAAGCAGCACAGCTGAATGCACACTGCAAGGGAGTCATTCTTACTCATGTCGTTTATCCACACCTTTTTTTCATTTTTTCACTTTGACATTTAGAGCACTGTGCAGAAATCACGCTGCGTCAGCACGGTCAACGGCCCCCAAAATGCTTTGTTTTATTTGGGCATTTTATTTTACAGGAGGTATTCAGAGACATGGATTGGGAAGAATTGGGGATAAAAGTTAATCGAGAATAGCTTGGTAACTCGCGATTCGCTGATGACATTGCCTTGCTTAGTACCTCAGGGGACCAATTGCAATGCATGTTCAGTGACCTGGATAGGCAAAGCAGAAGAGTGGGTTTAAAAATTAATCTGCAGGAAACTAAAGTAATGCTTAACAGTCTCCGAAGAAAACCGCAATTTACAATAGGCAGCGAGGCACTGGAAGTCGTAAGGGAATACAACAACTTAGGTCAGGTAGTGACAGTGGATGCGGATCATAAGACAGAAATATTCAGAAGAACAAGAATGGGCTGGGGTGCGTTTGGCAGGCATTCTCAGATGATGAATAGCAGGTTGCCGTTATCCCCTCAAGAGGAAAGTATATAATACCTGTGTCTTACCAGCACTCACCTATGGGGCAGAAACCTTGAGGCTTACGAAAAGGGTTCTACTCATATTGAGGACGACACAACGAGCTATGGAAAGAAGAATGATAGGTGTAACGTTCAAGGATAAGAAAAGAGCAGATTGGGTGAGGGAACAAACGCGACTTAATGACATCTTAGTTGAAATCAAGAAAAAGAAAGGGGCATGGGCAGGATACGCAATGAGGAGGGAAGATAACCGATGGTCATTGAGGGTTACGGAATGGATTCCAAGGGAAGAGAAGCTTAGCAGAGGGCGGCAGAATGTTAGGCGGGCGCATGAGATTCAGAAGTTTGCAGGGACGACATGGCCACACTTAGTACATGATCAGGGTTGTTGGAGATGTATGGGAGAGGCCTTTGCCCTGCAGTAGGCGTAACCAGGCCTATGCTGATGATGATTCCGCCGGTCCATGCCAGTTGAGGCGCACAAGACCACGCAATAGCCGCACTGCGATAGCCGCACCACGAGGGAGTCATTGTTACTCCTGTCTTTTATCCGTCCTTTTTTTTAATTACTTCACTTTGACGTTTAGAGCACTGGGCAGAAATCACATTCCGTCAGCATGGTCGACGGCGCTCACAATCATTTGTTTTAATTGGACAGTCGGATTCCCCCGATCTATGCCAGCTGGAGTGCAGCAGACTGTGCAAATGCTGCGCTGCTCTAGTCACACCTCAAGGGTGTCATTGTTACTCTCATCGCTTACACACACCTTTTTTGCATTTCTTCACGTTGACATTAAATAGCACTGGGCAGAAATCACATTGTGTCAGCATGGTCAACGGCCTTCGCAATCATTTCTTTTCATGGCAGAGTTAGATTCCCCCGTTGCATGCCAGGTAAACCACACCAGACAGTGCAAAGCCGCGCTACTCTAGTCCCACCTCATGGGAGTCATTGTTAGTCTCTTCGTTTACCCTCGCCTTGTTGCATTTTATCACGTTGACATTTAGGGGACTGGGCAGAGATCACATTGCATCAGCATGGTCAAAAGTCCTCGCAATGCTTTGTTTTAAATGGACAGTCAGATTCTCCCGGTCCATACCAGTTGAAGCGCAACGGAAAGTGCAAAGCGGCACAGCTCAATCCACACTGCAAGGGAGTCATTCTTACTCCTGTCTTTTATCCACGCTTTTTTTCATTTTTTCACTTTGACATTTAGAGCACTGTGCAGAAATCACACTGCGTCAGCATGCTCAACGGCCCCCAGAATGGTTTGTTTTATTTGGACAGTGGATTCTGTCAGTCCATGCCAGTTCATTCGCACCAGACCGCGCAAGAGCTGCACTGCGCTAGCCGCACCTAAAGGGTGTCATAGTTACTCCTGTCGTTTATCCAGCCCTTTCCTTAATTTATTTATTTCACGTTTAAAGCACTAGGCAGAAATCAAATTGCGTCAGCATGGTCAACGGCCCTCGCAATCATTTGTTTTAAATGGACAGTCGGATTACCCCGATCTATCCCAGTTGAAGCGCACCAGGCAGCGCTAGAGCTGCACTGCTCTAGTCGCAGCTCAAGGGAGTCATTGTTACTCACTTAGCTCCCCCACGCCATGTTCTATTTCTTCAGGTTGACATTTAGGGCACTGGGCACAAATCACCTTGCATAAAAATGGTCAACCGCCCTCGCAATTATATCTTTTAAAAGCACAGTAAGATTCCCCCTGTGCATTCCAGTTGAACCACACCAGACAGTGCAAAGCAGCACTGTTCTAGCCGCACCTTAAGGGAGTCATTGTTACTAACGTCCTTCACCCACGCTTTGTTCCATTTCCTCACATTGACATTTAGAGCCCTGGGCACAAATCACATTGCGTCAGCATCGTCAAAAGTCCTTGCAATGCTTTGTTTTAAGTGGACAGTCAGTTTCAGCCGGTCCATTCCAGTTGATGCACAACAGATAGCATAAAGCGCCACTCCTGAATCCACACTGCAAGGGAGTCATTCTTACTCCTGTCGTTTAACCACGCCTTTTTTTCATTTCTGCACGTTGACATTTACAGACCTGGGCAGAAATCACATTGCGTCAGCATGGTCAACGGCCCTCAAAATGCATTGTTTTATTTGGAGAGTCGGATTCTCCCGGTCCATGCCAGTTGAAGCGCACCAGGCAGCGCAAGCGCCACACTGCTCTAGCCGCACCTCAAGAGAGCCATTGTTACTCGCTTTGTGTAGCCATGCCTTGTTGCATTTCTTCACGTTGACATTTAGAGCGCTGGGCAGAAGTCACATTACGTCAGCATGATCAAAAGTCTTCGCAAAGCTTTGTTTTAATGGACAGTTGGATTCCACCGGTCCATACCAAATGAAGCACAATGGATAGCACAAAGCGAAACTGCTCAATAAACTCTGCACGGGAGTCATTCTTACTCCTGTCCTTTATACCCACCTTTTTGCATTTCTTCACGTTGACATTTAGAGCACTGGCTCCCAGAATGCTTTGTTTCATTTGGACAGTGAATTCCGCCCGTCCATGCCAGTTGAGGCGTACCATACCGCGCAAGAGCTGCACTGCTCCAGCCGCACCTCACAGGAGTCACTGTTACACCTGTCCTTTATCCAGGCATTTCTTTATTTCATCACTTTGCCGTTTATAGCACTAGGCAGAAATCACATTGCGTCAGCATGGTGAACGGCCCGCGCAATTATTTGTTTTAAATGGACAGTCGGATTCCCCCGATCTATGCCAGTTGGAGTGCAGCAGACTGCGCAAGAGCCGCACTGCTCTAGTCGCACCTCGCGGGAGTCATTGTTACTCTCATCGCATTCACACCTTCTTGCATTTCTTCACGTTGACATTAAATAGCACTGGGCAGAAATCACATAGTGTCAGCATCGGCAACAGCCTTCACAATCGTTTGTTTTAAGTGCACAGTGAGATTCCCGCGGTGCATGCCAGGTAAGCCACACCAGACAGTGCAGACCTGTGCTGCTCTAGTCGCACCTCATGGGAGTCATTGTTAGTCTCTTCGTTTACCCACGCCTTGTTGCATTTTATCAAGTTGACATATAGGGGACTGGGCAGAAATCACATTGCGTCAGCGTGGTCAAAAGTCCCCGCAATGCTTTGTTTTAAATGGACAGTCGGATTCCCCCGGTCTATACCAGTTCAAGCGCAATGGAAAGTGCAAAGCGGCACAGCTTAATGCACACTGCAAGGGAGTCATTCTTACTCCTGTCGTTTAACCACGCCTTTTTTTCATTTCTGCACGTTGACATTTACAGACCTGGGCAGAAATCACATTGCGTCAGCATGGTCAACGGCCCTCAAAATGCATTGTTTTATTTGGAGAGTCGGATTCTCCCGGTCCATGCCAGTTGAAGCGCACCAGGCAGCGCAAGCGCCACACTGCTCTAGCCGCACCTCAAGAGAGCGATTGTTACTCGCTTTGTGTAGCCATGCCTTGTTGCATTTCTTCACGTTGACATTAAGAGCGCTGGGCAGAAGTCACATTACGTCAGCATGATCAAAAGTCTTCGCAAAGCTTTGTTTTAATGGACAGTTGGATTCCACCGGTCCATACCAAATGAAGCACAATGGATAGCACAAAGCGAAACTGCTCAATAAACTCTGCACGGGAGTCATTCTTACTCCTGTCGTTTATACCCACCTTTTTGCATTTCTTCACGTTGACATTTAGAGCACTGGCTCCCAGAATGCTTTGTTTCATTTGGACAGTGAATTCCGCCCGTCCATGCCAGTTGAGGCGTACCATACCGCGCAAGAGCTGCACTGCTCCAGCCGCACCTCACAGGAGTCACTGTTACACCTGTCCTTTATCCAGGCATTTCTTTATTTCATCACTTTGCCGTTTAGAGCACTGGGCAGAAATCACATTGTGTCAGCATGGTCAACGGCCTTCGCAATCATTTCTTTTCATGGCAGAGTTAGATTCCCCGGTTGCATGCCAGGTAAACCACACCAGACAGTGCAAAGCCGCGCTACTCTAGTCCCACCTCATGGGAGTCATTGTTAGTCTCTTCGTTTACCCTCGCCTTGTTGCATTTTATCACGTTGACATTTAGGGGACTGGGCAGAGATCACATTACGTCAGCATGATCAAAAGTCTTCGCAAAGCTTTGTTTTAATGGACAGTTGGATTCCACCGGTCCATACCAAATGAAGCACAATGGATAGCACAAAGCGAAACTGCTCAATAAACTCTGCACGGGAGTCATTCTTACTCCTGTCCTTTATACCCACCTTTTTGCATTTCTTCACGTTGACATTTAGAGCACTGGCTCCCAGAATGCTTTGTTTCATTTGGACAGTGAATTCCGCCCGTCCATGCCAGTTGAGGCGTACCATACCGCGCAAGAGCTGCACTGCTCCAGCCGCACCTCACAGGAGTCACTCTTACACCTGTCCTTTATCCAGGCATTTCTTTATTTCATCACTTTGCCGTTTAGAGCACTAGGCAGAAATCACATTGCGTCAGCATGGTGAACGGCCCGCGTAATCATTTGTTTTAAATGGACAGTCGGATTCCCCCGATCTATGCCAGTTGGAGTGCAGCAGACTGCGCAAGAGCCGCACTGCTCTAGGCGCACCTCGAGGGAGTCATTGTTACTCTCATCGCATACACACCTTCTTGCATTTCTTCACGTTGACATTAAATAGCACTGGGCAGAAATCACATTGTGTCAGCATCGGCAACAGCCTTCACAATCATTTGTTTTAAGTGCACAGTGAGATTCCCCCGGTGCATGACAGGTAAACCACACCAGACAGTGCAAAGCTGTGCTGCTCTAGTCGCACCTCATGGGAGTCATTGTTAATCCCTTCGTTTACCCACGCCTTGTTGATTTTATCAAGTTGACATATAGGGGACTGGGCAGAAATCACACTGCGTCAGCATGGTCAAAAGTCCCCGCAATGCTTTGTTTTAAATGGACAGTCGGATTCCCCCGGTCTATACCAGTTGAAGCGCAATGGAAAGTGCAAAGCAGCACAGCTGAATGCACACTGCAAGGGAGTCATTCTTACTCATGTCGTTTATCCACACCTTTTTTTCATTTTTTCACTTTGACATTTAGAGCACTGTGCAGAAATCACGCTGCGTCAGCACGGTCAACGGCCCCCAAAATGCTTTGTTTTATTTGGGCATTTTATTTTACAGGAGGTATTCAGAGACATGGATTGGGAAGAATTGGGGATAAAAGTTAATCGAGAATAGCTTGGTAACTCGCGATTCGCTGATGACATTGCCTTGCTTAGTACCTCAGGGGACCAATTGCAATGCATGTTCAGTGACCTGGATAGGCAAAGCAGAAGAGTGGGTTTAAAAATTAATCTGCAGGAAACTAAAGTAATGCTTAACAGTCTCCGAAGAAAACCGCAATTTACAATAGGCAGCGAGGCACTGGAAGTCGTAAGGGAATACAACAACTTAGGTCAGGTAGTGACAGCGGATGCGGATCATAAGACAGAAATATTCAGAAGAACAAGAATGGGCTGGGGTGCGTTTGGCAGGCATTCTCAGATGATGAATAGCAGGTTGCCGTTATCCCCTCAAGAGGAAGGTATATAATACCTGTGTCTTACCAGCACTCACCTATGGGGCAGAAACCTTGAGGCTTACGAAAAGGGTTCTGCTCATATTGAGGACGACACAACGAGCTATGGAAAGAAGAATGATAGGTGTAACGTTCAAGGATAAGAAAAGAGCAGATTGGGTGAGGGAACAAACGCGACTTAATGACATCTTAGTTGAAATCAAGAAAAAGAAAGGGGCATGGGCAGGATACGCAATGAGGAGGGAAGATAACCGATGGTCATTGAGGGTTACGGAATGGATTCCAAGGGAAGAGAAGCTTAGCAGAGGGCGGCAGAATGTTAGGCGGGCGCATGAGATTCAGAAGTTTGCAGGGACGACATGGCCACACTTAGTACATGATCAGGGTTGTTGGAGATGTATGGGAGAGGCCTTTGCCCTGGAGTAGGCGTAACCAGGCCTATGCTGATGATGATTCCGCCGGTCCATGCCAGTTGAGGCGCACAAGACCACGCAATAGCCGCACTGCGATAGCCGCACCACGAGGGAGTCATTGTTACTCCTGTCTTTTATCCGTCCTTTTTTTTAATTACTTCACTTTGACGTTTAGAGCACTGGGCAGAAATCACATTCCGTCAGCATGGTCGACGGCGCTCACAATCATTTGTTTTAATTGGACAGTCGGATTCCCCCGATCTATGCCAGCTGGAGTGCAGCAGACTGTGCAAATGCTGCGCTGCTCTAGTCACACCTCAAGGGTGTCATTGTTACTCTCATCGCTTACACACACCTTTTTTGCATTTCTTCACGTTGACATTAAATAGCACTGGGCAGAAATCACATTGTGTCAGCATGGTCAACGGCCTTCGCAATCATTTCTTTTCATGGCAGAGTTAGATTCCCCGTTGCATGCCAGGTAAACCACACCAGACAGTGCAAAGCCGCGCTACTCTAGTCCCACCTCATGGGAGTCATTGTTAGTCTCTTCGTTTACCCTCGCCTTGTTGCATTTTATCACGTTGACATTTAGGGGACTGGGCAGAGATCACATTGCATCAGCATGGTCAAAAGTCCTCGCAATGCTTTGTTTTAAATGGACAGTCAGATTCTCCCGGTCCATACCAGTTGAAGCGCAACGGAAACTGCAAAGCGGCACAGCTCAATCCACACTGCAAGGGAGTCATTCTTACTCCTGTCTTTTATCCACGCTTTTTTTCATTTTTTCACTTCGACATTTAGAGCACTGTGCAGAAATCACACTGCGTCAGCATGCTCAACGGCCCCCAGAATGGTTTGTTTTATTTGGACAGTGGATTCTGTCAGTCCATGCCAGTTCATTCGCACCAGACCGCGCAAGAGCTGCACTGCGCTAGCCGCACCTAAAGGGTGTCATAGTTACTCCTGTCGTTTATCCAGCCCTTTCCTTAATTTATTTATTTCACGTTTAAAGCACTAGGCAGAAATCAAATTGCGTCAGCATGGTCAACGGCCCTCGCAATCATTTGTTTTAAATGGACAGTCGGATTACCCCGATCTATCCCAGTTGAAGCGCACCAGGCAGCGCTAGAGCCGCACTGCTCTAGCCGCAGCTCAAGGGAGTCATTGTTACTCACTTAGCTCCCCCACGCCTTGTTCTATTTCTTCAGGTTGACATTTAGGGCACTGGGCACAAATCACCTTGCATAAAAATGGTCAACCGCCCTCGCAATTATATCTTTTAAAAGCACAGTAAGATTCCCCCTGTGCATTCCAGTTGAACCACACCAGACAGTGCAAAGCAGCACTGTTCTAGCCGCACCTCAAGGGAGTCATTGTTACTAACGTCCTTCACTCACGCTTTGTTCCATTTCCTCACATTGACATTTAGAGCCCTGGGCACAAATCACATTGCGTCAGCATCGTCAAAAGTCCTTGCAATGCTTTGTTTTAAGTGGACAGTCAGTTTCAGCCGGTCCATGCCAGTTGAAGCACAACAGATAGCATAAAGCGCCACTCCTGAATCCACACTGCAAGGGAGTCATTCTTACTCCTGTCGTTTAACCACGCCTTTTTTTTCATTTCTGCACGTTGACATTTACAGACCTGGGCAGAAATCACATTGCGTCAGCATGGTAAACGGCCCTCAAAATGCATTGTTTTATTTCGAGAGTCGGATTCTCCCGGTCCATGCCAGTTGAAGCGCACCAGGCAGCGCAAGCGCCACACTGCTCTAGCCGCACCTTAAGAGAGCCATTGTTACTCGCTTTGTGTAGCCATGCCTTGTTGCATTTCTTCACGTTGACATTTAGAGCGCTGGGCAGAAGTCACATTACGTCAGCATGATCAAAAGTCTTCGCAAAGCTTTGTTTTAATGGACAGTTGGATTCCACCGGTCCATACCAAATGAAGCACAATGGATAGCACAAAGCGAAACTGCTCAATAAACTCTGCACGGGAGTCATTCTTACTCCTGTCCTTTATACCCACCTTTTTGCATTTCTTCACGTTGACATTTAGAGCACTGGCTCCCAGAATGCTTTGTTTCATTTGGACAGTGAATTCCGCCCGTCCATGCCAGTTGAGGCGTACCATACCGCGCAAGAGCTGCACTGCTCCAGCCGCACCTCACAGGAGTCACTCTTACACCTGTCCTTTATCCAGGCATTTCTTTATTTCATCACTTTGCCGTTTATAGCACTAGGCAGAAATCACATTGCGTCAGCATGGTGAACGGCCCGCGCAATTATTTGTTTTAAATGGACAGTCGGATTCCCCCGATCTATGCCAGTTGGAGTGCAGCAGACTGCGCAAGAGCCGCACTGCTCTAGTCGCACCTCGCGGGAGTCATTGTTACTCTCATCGCATTCACACCTTCTTGCATTTCTTCACGTTGACATTAAATAGCACTGGGCAGAAATCACATAGTGTCAGCATCGGCAACAGCCTTCACAATCGTTTGTTTTAAGTGCACAGTGAGATTCCCGCGGTGCATGCCAGGTAAGCCACACCAGACAGTGCAGACCTGTGCTGCTCTAGTCGCACCTCATGGGAGTCATTGTTAGTCTCTTCGTTTACCCACGCCTTGTTGCATTTTATCAAGTTGACATATAGGGGACTGGGCAGAAATCACATTGCGTCAGCGTGGTCAAAAGTCCCCGCAATGCTTTGTTTTAAATGGACAGTCGGATTCCCCCGGTCTATACCAGTTCAAGCGCAATGGAAAGTGCAAAGCGGCACAGCTGAATGCACACTGCAAGGGAGTCATTCTTACTCCTGTCGTTTAACCACACCTTTTTTTCATTTCTGCACGTTGACATTTACAGACCTGGGCAGAAATCACATTGCGTCAGCATGGTCAACGGCCCTCAAAATGCATTGTTTTATTTGGCGAGTCGGATTCTCCCGGTCCATGCCAGTTGAAGCGCACCAGGCAGCGCAAGCGCCACACTGCTCTAGCCGCACCTCAAGAGAGCGATTGTTACTCGCTTTGTGCAGCCATGCCTTGTTGCATTTCTTCACGTTGACATTTAGAGCGCTGGGCAGAAGTCACATTACGTCAGCATGATCAAAAGTCTTCGCAAAGCTTTGTTTTAATGGACAGTTGGATTCCACCGGTCCATACCAAATGAAGCACAATGGATAGCACAAAGCGAAACTGCTCAATAAACTCTGCACGGGAGTCATTCTTACTCCTGTCCTTTATACCCACCTTTTTGCATTTATTCACGTTGACATTTAGAGCACTGGCTCCCAGAATGCTTTGTTTCATTTGGACAGTGAATTCCGCCCGTCCATGCCATTTGAGGCGTACCATACCGCGCAAGAGCTGCACTGCTCCAGCCGCACCTCACAGGAGTCACTGTTACACCTGTCCTTTATCCAGGCATTTCTTTATTTCATCACTTTGCCGTTTAGAGCACTAGGCAGAAATCACATTGCGTCAGCATCGGCAACAGCCTTCACAATCATTTGTTTTAAGTGCACAGTAAGATTCCCCCGGTGCATGCCAGGTAAGCCACACCAGACTGTGCAGAGCCGTGCTGCTCTAGTCGCACCTCATGGGAGTCATTGTTAGTCTCTTCGTTTACCCTCGCCTTGTTGATTTTAACAAGTTGACATATAGGGGACTGGGCAGAGATCACATTGCATCAGCATGGTCAAAAGTCCTCGCAATGCTTTGTTTTAAATGGACAGTCAGATTCTCCCGGTCCATACCAGTTGAAGCGCAACGGAAAGTGCAAAGCGGCACAGCTCAATCCACACTGCAAGGGAGTCATTCTTACTCCTGTCTTTTATCCACGCTTTTTTTTCATTTTTTCACTTCGACATTTAGAGCACTGTGCAGAAATCACACTGCGTCAGCATGCTCAACGGCCCCCAGAATGGTTTGTTTTATTTGGACAGTGGATTCTGTCAGTCCATGCCAGTTCATTCGCACCAGACCGTGCAAGAGCTGCACTGCGCTAGCCGCACCTAAAGGGTGTCATAGTTACTCCTGTCGTTTATCCAGCCCTTTCCTTAATTTATTTATTTCACGTTTAAAGCACTAGGCAGAAATCAAATTGCGTCAGCATGGTCAACGGCCCTCGCAATCATTTGTTTTAAATGGACAGTCGGATTACCCCGATCTATCCCAGTTGAAGCGCACCAGGCAGCGCTAGAGCCGCACTGCTCTAGTCGCAGCTCAAGGGAGTCATTGTTACTCACTTAGCTCCCCCACGCCTTGTTCTATTTCTTCAGGTTGACATTTAGGGCACTGGGCACAAATCACCTTGCATAAAAATGGTCAACCGCCCTCGCAATTATATCTTTTAAAAGCACAGTAAGATTCCCCCTGTGCATTCCAGTTGAACCACACCAGACAGTGCAAAGCAGCACTGTTCTAGCCGCACCTCAAGGGAGTCATTGTTACTAACGTCCTTCACCCACGCTTTGTTCCATTTCCTCACATTGACATTTAGAGCCCTGGGCACAAATCACATTGCGTCAGCATCGTCAAAAGTCCTTGCAATGCTTTGTTTTAAGTGGACAGTCAGTTTCAGCCGGTCCATGCCAGTTGAAGCACAACAGATAGCATAAAGCGCCACTCCTGAATCCACACTGCAAGGGAGTCATTCTTACTCCTGTCCTTTAACCACGCCTTTTTTTTCATTTCTGCACGTTGACATTTACAGACCTGGGCAGAAATCACATTGCGTCAGCATGGTCAACGGCCCTCAAAATGCATTGTTTTATTTCGAGAGTCGGATTCTCCCGGTCCATGCCAGTTGAAGCGCACCAGGCAGCGCAAGCGCCACACTGCTCTAGCCGCACCTTAAGAGAGCCATTGTTACTCGCTTTGTGTAGCGATGCCTTGTTGCATTTCTTCACGTTGACATTTAGGGCGCTGGGCAGAAGTCACATTACGTCAGCATGATCAAAAGTCTTCGCAAAGCTTTGTTTTAATGGACAGTTGGATTCCACCGGTCCATACCAAATGAAGCACAATGGATAGCACAAAGCGAAACTGCTCAATAAACTCTGCACGGGAGTCATTCTTACTCCTGTCCTTTATACCCACCTTTTTGCATTTCTTCACGTTGACATTTAGAGCACTGGGTCCCAGAATGCTTTGTTTCATTTGGACAGTGAATTCCGCCCGTCCATGCCAGTTGAGGCGTACCATACCACGCAAGAGCTGCACTGCTCCAGCCGCACCTCACAGGAGTCACTCTTACACCTGTCCTTTATCCAGGCATTTCTTTATTTCATCACTTTGCCGTTTAGAGCACTAGGCAGAAATCACATTGCGTCAGCATGGTGAACGGCCCGCGTAATCATTTGTTTTAAATGGACAGTCGGATTCCCCCGATCTATGCCAGTTGGAGTGCAGCACACTGCGCAAGAGCCGCACTGCTCTAGTCGCACCTCGAGGGAGTCATTGTTACTCTCATCGCATACACACCTTCTTGCATTTCTTCACGTTGACATTAAATAGCACTGGGCAGAAATCACATTGTGTCAGCATCGGCAACAGCCTTCACAATCATTTGTTTTAAGTGCACAGTGAGATTCCCCCGGTGCATGACAGGTAAACCACACCAGACAGTGCAAAGCTGTGCTGCTCTAGTCGCACCTCATGGGAGTCATTGTTAGTCTCTTCGTTTACCCACGCCTTGTTGATTTTATCAAGTTGACATATAGGGGACTGGGCAGAAATCACATTGCGTCAGCATGGTCAAAAGTCCCCGCAATGCTTTGTTTTAAATGGACAGTCTGATTCCCCCGGTCTATACCAGTTGAAGCGCAATGGAAAGTGCAAAGCGGCACAGCTGAATGCACACTGCAAGGGAGTCATTCTTACTCATGTCGTTTATCCACACCTTTTTTTCATTTTTTCACTTTGACATTTAGAGCACTGTGCAGAAATCACACTGCGTCAGCACGGTCAACGGCCCCCAAAATGCTTTGTTTTATTTGGGCATTTTATTTTACAGGAGGTATTCAGAGACATGGATTGGGAAGAATTGGGGATAAAAGTTAATCGAGAATAGCTTGGTAACTCGCGATTCGCTGATGACATTGCCTTGCTTAGTACCTCAGGGGACCAATTGCAATGCATGTTCAGTGACCTGGATAGGCAAAGCAGAAGAGTGGGTCTAAAAATTAATCTGCAGGAAACTAAAGTAATGCTTAACAGTCTCCGAAGAAAACCGCAATTTACAATAGGCAGCGAGGCACTGGAAGTCGTAAGGGAATACACCAACTTAGGTCAGGTAGTGACAGCGGATGCGGATCATAAGACAGAAATATTCAGAAGAACAAGAATGGGCTGGGGTGCGTTTGGCAGGCATTCTCAGATGATGAATAGCAGGTTGCCGTTATCCCCTCAAGAGGAAAGTATATAATACCTGTGTCTTACCAGCACTCACCTATGGGGCAGAAACCTTGAGGCTTACGAAAAGGGTTCTGCTCATATTGAGGACGACACAACGAGCTATGGAAAGAAGAATGATAGGTGTAACGTTCAAGGATAAGAAAAGAGCAGATTGGGTGAGGGAACAAACGCGACTTAATGACATCTTAGTTGAAATCAAGAAAAAGAAAGGGGCATGGGCAGGATACGCAATGAGGAGGGAAGATAACCGATGGTCATTGAGGGTTACGGAATGGATTCCAAGGGAAGAGAAGCTTAGCAGAGGGCGGCAGAAAGTTAGGCGGGCGCATGAGATTCAGAAGTTTGCGGGGACGACATGGCCACACTTAGTACATGAGCGGGGTTGCTGGAGATGTATGGGAGAGGCCTTTGCCCTGCAGTAGGCGTAACCAGGCTGATGCTGATGATGATTCCGCCGGTCCATGCCAGTTGAGGCACACAAGACCACGCAAGAGCCGCACTGCGATAGCCGCACCACGAGGGAGTCATTGTTACTCCTGTCGTTTATCCGTCCTTTTTTTTAATTACTTCACTTTGACGTTTAGAGCACTGGGCAGAAATCACATTCCGTCAGCATGGTCGACGGCGCTCACAATCATTTGTTTAAATTGGACAGTCGGATTCCCCCGATCTATGCCAGCTGGAGTGCAGCAGACTGTGCAAATGCTGCGCTGCTCTAGTCACACCTCAAGGGTGTCATTGTTACTCTCATCGCTTACACACACCTTTTTTGCATTTCTTCACGTTGACATTAAATAGCACTGGGCAGAAATCACATTGTGTCAGCATGGTCAACGGCCTTCGCAATCATTTCTTTTCATGGCAGAGTTAGATTCCCCTGTTGCATGCCAGGCAAACCACACCAGACAGTGCAAAGCCGCGCTAATCTAGTCCCACCTCATGGGAGTCATTGTTAGTCTCTTCGTTTACCCTCGCCTTGTTGCATTTTATCACGTTGACATTTAGGGGACTGGGCAGAGATCACATTGCATCAGCATGGTCAAAAGTCCTCGCAATGCTTTGTTTTAAATGGACAGTCAGATTCTCCCGGTCCATACCAGTTGAAGCGCAACGGAAAGTGCAAAGCGGCACAGCTCAATCCACACTGCAAGGGAGTCATTCTTACTCCTGTCTTTTATCCACGCTTTTTTTTTCATTTTTTCACTTCGACATTTAGAGCACTGTGCAGAAATCACACTGCGTCAGCATGCTCAACGGCCCCCAGAATGGTTTGTTTTATTTGGACAGTGGATTCTGTCAGTCCATGCCAGTTCATTCGCACCAGACCGCGCAAGAGCTGCACTGCGCTAGCCGCACCTAAAGGGTGTCATAGTCACTCCTGTCGTTTATCCAGCCCTTTCCTTAATTTATTTATTTCACGTTTAAAGCACTAGGCAGAAATGAAATTGCGTCAGCATGGTCAACGGCCCTCGCAATCATTTGTTTTAAATGGACAGTCGGATTACCCCGATCTATCCCAGTTGAAGCGCACCAGGCAGCGCTAGAGCCGCACTGCTCTAGCCGCAGCTCAAGGGAGTCATTGTTACTCACTTAGCTCCCCCACGCCTTGTTCTATTTCTTCAGGTTGACATTTAGGGCACTGGGCACAAATCACCTTGCATAAAAATGGTCAACCGCCCTCGCAATTATATCTTTTAAAAGCACAGTAAGATTCCCCCTGTGCATTCCAGTTGAACCACACCAGACAGTGCAAAGCAGCACTGTTCTAGCCGCACCTCAAGGGAGTCATTGTTACTAACGTCCTTCACCCACGCTTTGTTCCATTTCCTCACATTGACATTTAGAGCCCTGGGCACAAATCACATTGCGTCAGCATCGTCAAAAGTCCTTGCAATGCTTTGTTTTAAGTGGACAGTCAGTTTCAGCGGTCCATGCCAGTTGAAGCACAACAGATAGCATAAAGCGCCACTCCTGAATCCACACTGCAAGGGAGTCATTCTTACTCCTGTCGTTTAACCACGCCTTTTTTTTCATTTCTGCACGTTGACATTTACAGACCTGGGCAGAAATCGCATTGCGTCAGCATGGTCAACGGCCCTCAAAATGCATTGTTTTATTTGGAGAGTCGGATTCTCCCGGTCCATGCCAGTTGAAGCGCACCAGGCAGCGCAAGCGCCACACTGCTCTAGCCGCACCTCAAGAGGGCCATTGTTACTCGCTTTCTGTAGCCATGCCTTGTTGCATTTCTTCACGTTGACATTTAGAGCGCTGGGCAGAAGTCACATTACGTCAGCATGATCAAAAGTCTTCGCAAAGCTTTGTTTTAATGGACAGTTGGATTCCACCGGTTCATACCAAATGAAGCACAATGGATAGCACAAAGCGAAACTGCTCAATAAACTCTGCACGGGAGTCATTCTTACTCCTGTCCTTTATACCCACCTTTTTGCATTTCTTCACGTTGACATTTAGAGCACTGGCTCCCAGAATGCTTTGTTTCATTTGGACAGTGAATTCCGCCCGTCCATGCCAGTTGAGGCGTACCATACCGCGCAAGAGCTGCACTGCTCCAGCCGCACCTCACAGGAGTCACTCTTACACCTGTCCTTTATCCAGGCATTTCTTTATTTCATCACTTTGCCGTTTATAGCACTAGGCAGAAATCACATTGCGTCAGCATGGTGAACGGCCCGCGTAATCATTTGTTTTAAATGGACAGTCGGATTCCCCCGATCTATGCCAGTTGGAGTGCAGCAGACTGCGCAAGAGCCGCACTGCTCTAGTCGCACCTCGCGGGAGTCATTGTTACTCTCATCGCATTCACACCTTCTTGCATTTCTTCACGTTGACATTAAATAGCACTGGGCAGAAATCACATAGTGTCAGCATCGGCAACAGCCTTCACAATCGTTTGTTTTAACTGCACAGTGAGATTCCCGCGGTGCATGCCAGGTAAGCCACACCAGACAGTGCAGACCTGTGCTGCTCTAGTCGCACCTCATGGGAGTCATTGTTAGTCTCTTCGTTTACCCACGCCTTGTTGCATTTTATCAAGTTGACATATAGGGGACTGGGCAGAAATCACATTGCGTCAGCGTGGTCAAAAGTCCCCGCAATGCTTTGTTTTAAATGGACAGTCGGATTCCCCCGGTCTATACCAGTTCAAGCGCAATGGAAAGTGCAAAGCGGCACAGCTGAATGCACACTGCAAGGGAGTCATTCTTACTCCTGTCGTTTAACCACGCCTTTTTTTCATTTCTGCACGTTGACATTTACAGACCTGGGCAGAAATCACATTGCGTCAGCATGGTCAACGGCCCTCAAAATGCATTGTTTTATTTGGAGAGTCGGATTCTCCCGGTCCATGCCAGTTGAAGCGCACCAGGCAGCGCAAGCGCCACACTGCTCTAGCCGCACCTCAAGAGAGCGATTGTTACTCGCTTTGTGTAGCCATGCCTTGTTGCATTTCTTCACGTTGACATTTAGAGCGCTGGGCAGAAGTCACATTACGTCAGCATGATCAAAAGTCTTCGCAAAGCTTTGTTTTAATGGACAGTTGGATTCCACCGGTCCATACCAAATGAAGCACAATGGATAGCACAAAGCGAAACTGCTCAATAAACTCTGCACGGGAGTCATTCTTACTCCTGTCCTTTATACCCACCTTTTTGCATTTCTTCACGTTGACATTTAGAGCACTGGCTCCCAGAATGCTTTGTTTCATTTGGACAGTGAATTCCGCCCGTCCATGCCAGTTGAGGCGTACCATATCGCGCAAGAGCTGCACTGCTCCAGCCGCACCTCACAGGAGTCACTGTTACACCTGTCCTTTATCCAGGCATTTCTTTATTTCATCACTTTGCCGTTTAGAGCGCTAGGCAGAAATCACATTGCGTCAGCATCGGCAACAGCCTTCACAATCATTTGTTTTAAGTGCACAGTGAGATTCCCCCGGTGCATGCCAGGTAAGCCACACCAGACAGTGCAGAGCCGTGCTGCTCTAGTCGCACCTCATGGGAGTCATTGTTAGTCTCTTCGTTTACCCTCGCCTTGTTGATTTTATCAAGTTGACATATAGGGGACTGGGCAGAGATCACATTGCATCAGCATGGTCAAAAGTCCTCGCAATGCTTTGTTTTAAATGGACAGTCAGATTCTCCCGGTCCATACCAGTTGAAGCGCAACGGAAAGTGCAAAGCGGCACAGCTCAATCCACACTGCAAGGGAGTCATTCTTACTCCTGTCTTTTATCCACGCTTTTTTTTTCATTTTTTCACTTCGACATTTAGAGCACTGTGCAGAAATCACACTGCGTCAGCATGCTCAACGGGCCCCAGAATGGTTTGTTTTATTTGGACAGTGGATTCTGTCAGTCCATGCCAGTTCATTCGCACCAGACCGCGCAAGAGCTGTACTGCGCTAGCCGCACCTAAAGGGTGTCATAGTTACTCCTGTCGTTTATCCAGCCCTTTCCTTAATTTATTTATTTCACGTTCAAAGCACTAGGCAGAAATCAAATTGCGTCAGCATGGTCAACGGCCCTCGCAATCATTTGTTTTAAATGGACAGTCGGATTACCCCGATCTATCCCAGTTGAAGCACACCAGGCAGCGCTAGAGCCGCACTGCTCTAGCCGCAGCTCAAGGGAGTCATTGTTACTCACTTAGCTCCCCCTCGCCTTGTTCTATTTCTTCAGGTTGACATTTAGGGCACTGGGCACAAATCACCTTGCATAAAAATGGTCAACCGCCCTCGCAATTATATCTTTTAAAAGCACAGTAAGATTCCCCCTGTGCATTCCAGTTGAACCACACCAGACAGTGCAAAGCAGCACTGTTCTAGCCGCACCTCAAGGGAGTCATTGTTACTAACGTCCTTCACTCACGCTTTGTTCCATTTCCTCACATTGACATTTAGAGCCCTGGGCACAAATCACATTGCGTCAGCATCGTCAACAGTCCTTGCAATGCTTTGTTTTAAGTGGACAGTCAGTTTCAGCCGGTCCATGCCAGTTGAAGCACAACAGATAGCATAAAGCGCCACTCCTGAATCCACACTGCAAGGGAGTCATTCTTACTCCTGTCGTTTAACCACGCCTTTTTTTTTTCATTTCTGCACGTTGACATTTACAGACCTGGGCAGAAATCACATTGCGTCAGCATGGTCAACGGCCCTCAAAATGCATTGTTTTATTTGGAGAGTCGGATTCTCCCGGTCCATGCCAGTTGAAGCGCACCAGGCAGCGCAAGCGCCACACTGCTCTAGCCGCACCTCAAGAGAGCCATTGTTACTCGCTTTGTGTAGCCATGCCTTGTTGAATTTCTTAACGTTGACATTTAGAGCGCTGGGCAGAAGTCACATTACGTCAGCATGATCAAAAGTCTTCGCAAAGCTTTGTTTTAATGGACAGTTGGATTCCACCGGTCCATACCAAATGAAGCACAATGGATAGCACAAAGCGAAACTGCTCAATAAACTCTGCACGGGAGTCATTCTTACTCCTGTCCTTTATACCCACCTTTTTGCATTTCTTCACGTTGACATTTAGAGCACTGGCTCCCAGAATGCTTTGTTTCATTTGGACAGTGAATTCCGCCCGTCCATGCCAGTTGAGGCGTACCATACCGCGCAAGAGCTGCACTGCTCCAGCCGCACCTCACAGGAGTCACTCTTACACCTGTCCTTTATCCAGGCATTTCTTTATTTCATCACTTTGCCGTTTAGAGCACTAGGCAGAAATCACATTGCGTCAGCATGGTGAACGGCCCGCGTAATCATTTGTTTTAAATGGACAGTCGGATTCCCCCGATCTATGCCAGTTGGAGTGCAGCAGACTGCGCAAGAGCCGCACTGCTCTAGTCGCACCTCGAGGGAGTCATTGTTACTCTCATCGCATACACACCTTCTTGCATTTCTTCACGTTGACATTAAATAGCACTGGGCAGAAATCACATAGTGTCAGCATCGGCAACAGCCTTCACAATCGTTTGTTTTAACTGCACAGTGAGATTCCCGCGGTGCATGCCAGGTAAGCCACACCAGACAGTGCAGACCTGTGCTGCTCTAGTCGCACCTCATGGGAGTCATTGTTAGTCTCTTCGTTTACCCACGCCTTGTTGCATTTTATCAAGTTGACATATAGGGGACTGGGCAGAAATCACATTGCGTCAGCGTGGTCAAAAGTCCCCGCAATGCTTTGTTTTAAATGGACAGTCGGATTCCCCCGGTCTATACCAGTTCAAGCGCAATGGAAAGTGCAAAGCGGCACAGCTGAATGCACACTGCAAGGGAGTCATTCTTACTCCTGTCGTTTAACCACGCCTTTTTTTCATTTCTGCACGTTGACATTTACAGACCTGGGCAGAAATCACATTGCGTCAGCATGGTCAACGGCCCTCAAAATGCATTGTTTTATTTGGAGAGTCGGATTCTCCCGGTCCATGCCAGTTGAAGCGCACCAGGCAGCGCAAGCGCCACACTGCTCTAGCCGCACCTCAAGAGAGCGATTGTTACTCGCTTTGTGTAGCCATGCCTTGTTGCATTTCTTCACGTTGACATTTAGAGCGCTGGGCAGAAGTCACATTACGTCAGCATGATCAAAAGTCTTCGCAAAGCTTTGTTTTAATGGACAGTTGGATTCCACCGGTCCATACCAAATGAAGCACAATGGATAGCACAAAGCGAAACTGCTCAATAAACTCTGCACGGGAGTCATTCTTACTCCTGTCCTTTATACCCACCTTTTTGCATTTCTTCACGCTGACATTTAGAGCACTGGCTCCCAGAATGCTTTGTTTCATTTGGACAGTGAATTCCGCCCGTCCATGCCAGTTGAGGCGTACCATACCGCGCAAGAGCTGCACTGCTCCAGCCGCACCTCACAGGAGTCACTGTTACACCTGTCCTTTATCCAGGCATTTCTTTATTTCATCACTTTGCCGTTTAGAGCGCTAGGCAGAAATCACATTGCGTCAGCATCGGCAACAGCCTTCACAATCATTTGTTTTAAGTGCACAGTGAGATTCCCCCGGTGCATGCCAGGTAAGCCACACCAGACAGTGCAGAGCCGTGCTGCTCTAGTCGCACCTCATGGGAGTCATTGTTAGTCTCTTCGTTTACCCTCGCCTTGTTGATTTTATCAAGTTGACATATAGGGGACTGGGCAGAGATCACATTGCATCAGCATGGTCAAAAGTCCTCGCAATGCTTTGTTTTAAATGGACAGTCAGATTCTCCCGGTCCATACCAGTTGAAGCGCAACGGAAAGTGCAAAGCGGCACAGCTCAATCCACACTGCAAGGGAGTCATTCTTACTCCTGTCTTTTATCCACGCTTTTTTTTTTCATTTTTTCACTTCGACATTTAGAGCACTGTGCAGAAATCACACTGCGTCAGCATGCTCAACGGCCCCCAGAATGGTTTGTTTTATTTGGACAGTGGATTCTGTCAGTCCATGCCAGTTCATTCGCACCAGACCGCGCAAGAGCTGTACTGCGCTAGCCGCACCTAAAGGGTGTCATAGTTACTCCTGTCGTTTATCCAGCCCTTTCCTTAATTTATTTATTTCACGTTCAAAGCACTAGGCAGAAATCAAATTGCGTCAGCATGGTCAACGGCCCTCGCAATCATTTGTTTTAAATGGACAGTCGGATTACCCCGATCTATCCCAGTTGAAGCACACCAGGCAGCGCTAGAGCCGCACTGCTCTAGCCGCAGCTCAAGGGAGTCATTGTTACTCACTTAGCTCCCCCTCGCCTTGTTCTATTTCTTCAGGTTGACATTTAGGGCACTGGGCACAAATCACCTTGCATAAAAATGGTCAACCGCCCTCGCAATTATATCTTTTAAAAGCACAGTAAGATTCCCCCTGTGCATTCCAGTTGAACCACACCAGACAGTGCAAAGCAGCACTGTTCTAGCCGCACCTCAAGGGAGTCATTGTTACTAACGTCCTTCACTCACGCTTTGTTCCATTTCCTCACATTGACATTTAGAGCCCTGGGCACAAATCACATTGCGTCAGCATCGTCAACAGTCCTTGCAATGCTTTGTTTTAAGTGGACAGTCAGTTTCAGCCGGTCCATGCCAGTTGAAGCACAACAGATAGCATAAAGCGCCACTCCTGAATCCACACTGCAAGGGAGTCATTCTTACTCCTGTCGTTTAACCACGCCTTTTTTTTTTCATTTCTGCACGTTGACATTTACAGACCTGGGCAGAAATCACATTGCGTCAGCATGGTCAACGGCCCTCAAAATGCATTGTTTTATTTGGAGAGTCGGATTCTCCCGGTCCATGCCAGTTGAAGCGCACCAGGCAGCGCAAGCGCCACACTGCTCTAGCCGCACCTCAAGAGAGCCATTGTTACTCGCTTTGTGTAGCCATGCCTTGTTGAATTTCTTAACGTTGACATTTAGAGCGCTGGGCAGAAGTCACATTACGTCAGCATGATCAAAAGTCTTCGCAAAGCTTTGTTTTAATGGACAGTTGGATTCCACCGGTCCATACCAAATGAAGCACAATGGATAGCACAAAGCGAAACTGCTCAATAAACTCTGCACGGGAGTCATTCTTACTCCTGTCCTTTATACCCACCTTTTTGCATTTCTTCACGTTGACATTTAGAGCACTGGCTCCCAGAATGCTTTGTTTCATTTGGACAGTGAATTCCGCCCGTCCATGCCAGTTGAGGCGTACCATACCGCGCAAGAGCTGCACTGCTCCAGCCGCACCTCACAGGAGTCACTCTTACACCTGTCCTTTATCCAGGCATTTCTTTATTTCATCACTTTGCCGTTTAGAGCACTAGGCAGAAATCACATTGCGTCAGCATGGTGAACGGCCCGCGTAATCATTTGTTTTAAATGGACAGTCGGATTCCCCCGATCTATGCCAGTTGGAGTGCAGCAGACTGCGCAAGAGCCGCACTGCTCTAGTCGCACCTCGAGGGAGTCATTGTTACTCTCGTCGCATACACACCTTCTTGCATTTCTTCACGTTGACATTAAATAGCACTGGGCAGAAATCACATTGTGTCAGCATCGGCAACAGCCTTCACAATCATTTGTTTGAAGTGCACAGAGAGATTCCCCCGGTGCATGACAGGTAAACCACACCAGACAGTGCAAAGCTGTGCTGCTCTAGTCGCACCTCATGGGAGTCATTGTTAGTCCCTTCGTTTACCCACGCCTTGTTGATTTTATCAAGTTGACATATAGGGGACTGGGCAGAAATCACATTGCGTCAGCATGGTCAAAAGTCCCCGCAATGATTTGTTTTAAATGGACAGTCGGATTCCCCCGGTCTATACCAGTTGAAGCGCAATGGAAAGTGCAAAGCGGCACAGCTGAATGCACACTGCAAGGGAGTCATTCTTACTCATGTCGTTTATCCACACCTTTTTTTCATTTTTTCACTTTGACATTTAGAGCACTGTGCAGAAATCACACTGCGTCAGCACGGTCAACGGCCCCCAAAATGCTTTGTTTTATTTGGGCATTTTATTTTACAGGAGGTATTCAGAGACATGGATTGGGAAGAATTGGGGATAAAAGTTAATCGAGAATAGCTTGGTAACTCGCGATTCGCTGATGAAATTGCCTTGCTTAGTACCTCAGGGGACCAATTGCAATGCATGTTCAGTGACCTGGATAGGCAAAGCAGAAGAGTGGGTCTAAAAATTAATCTGCAGGAAACTAAAGTAATGCTTAACAGTCTCCGAAGAAAACCGCAATTTACAATAGGCAGCGAGGCACTGGAATTCGTAAGGGAATACACCAACTTAGGTCAGGTAGTGACAGCGGATGCGGATCATAAGACAGAAATATTCAGAAGAACAAGAATGGGCTGGGGTGCGTTTGGCAGGCATTCTCAGATGATGAATAGCAGGTTGCCGTTATCCCCTCAAGAGGAAAGTATATAATACCTGTGTCTTACCAGCACTCACCTATGGGGCAGAAACCTTGAGGCTTACGAAAAGGGTTCTGCTCATATTGAGGACGACACAACGAGCTATGGAAAGAAGAATGATAGGTGTAACGTTCAAGGATAAGAAAAGAGCAGATTGGGTGAGGGAACAAACGCGACTTAATGACATCTTAGTTGAAATCAAGAAAAAGAAAGGGGCATGGGCAGGATACGCAATGAGGAGGGAAGATAACCGATGGTCATTGAGGGTTACGGAATGGATTCCAAGGGAAGAGAAGCTTAGCAGAGGGCGGCAGAAAGTTAGGCGGGCGCATGAGATTCAGAAGTTTGCAGGGACGACATGGCCACACTTAGTACATGATCGGGGTTGTTGGAGATGTATGGGAGAGGCCTTTGCCCTGCAGTAGGCGTAACCAGGCCTATGCTGATGATGATTCCGCCGGTCCATGCCAGTTGAGGCGCACAAGACCACGCAATAGCCGCACTGCGATAGCCGCACCACGAGGGAGTCATTGTTACTCCTGTCGTTTATCCGTCCTTTTTTTTAATTACTTCACTTTGACGTTTAGAGCACTGGGCAGAAATCACATTCCGTCAGCATGGTCGACGGCGCTCACAATCATTTGTTTTAATTGGACAGTCGGATTCCCCCGATCTATGCCAGCTGGAGTGCAGCAGACTGTGCAAATGCTGCGCTGCTCTAGTCACACCTCAAGGGTGTCATTGTTACTCTCATCGCTTACACACACCTTTTTTGCATTTCTTCACGTTGACATTAAATAGCACTGGGCAGAAATCACATTGTGTCAGCATGGTCAACGGCCTTCGCAATCATTTCTTTTCATGGCAGAGTTAGATTCCCCCGTTGCATGCCAGGTAAACCACACCAGACAGTGCAAAGCCGCGCTACTCTAGTCCCACCTCATGGGAGTCATTGTTAGTCTCTTCGTTTACCCTCGCCTTGTTGCATTTTATCAAGTTGACATTTAGGGGACTGGGCAGAGATCACATTGCATCAGCATGGTCAAAAGTCCTCGCAATGCTTTGTTTTAAATGGACAGTCAGATTCTCCCGGTCCATACCAGTTGAAGCGCAACGGAAAGTGCAAAGCGGCACAGCTCAATCCACACTGCAAGGGAGTCATTCTTACTCCTGTCTTTTATCCACGCTTTTTTTTTCATTTTTTCACTTCGACATTTAGAGCACTGTGCAGAAATCACACTGCGTCAGCATGCTCAACGGCCCCCAGAATGGTTTGTTTTATTTGGACAGTGGATTCTGTCAGTCCATGCCAGTTCATTCGCACCAGACCGCGCAAGAGCTGCACTGCGCTAGCCGCACCTAAAGGGTGTCATAGTTACTCCTGTCGTTTATCCAGCCCTTTCCTTAATTTATTTATTTCACGTTTAAAGCACTAGGCAGAAATCAAATTGCGTCAGCATGGTCAACGGCCCTCGCAATCATTTGTTTTAAATGGACAGTCGGATTACCCCGATCTATCCCAGTTGAAGCGCACCAGGCAGCGCTAGAGCCGCACTGCTCTAGCCGCAGCTCAAGGGAGTCATTGTTACTCACTTAGCTCCCCCACGCCTTGTTCTATTTCTTCAGGTTGACATTTAGGGCACTGGGCACAAATCACCTTGCATAAAAATGGTCAACCGCCCTCGCAATTATATCTTTTAAAAGCACAGTAAGATTCCCCCTGTGCATTCCAGTTGAACCACACCAGACAGTGCAGAGCAGCACTGTTCTAGCCGCACCTCAAGGGAGTCATTGTTACTAACGTCCTTCACCCACGCTTTGTTCCATTTCCTCACATTGACATTTAGAGCCCTGGGCACAAATCACATTGCGTCAGCATCGTCAAAAGTCCTTGCAATGCTTTGTTTTAAGTGGACAGTCAGTTTCAGCCGGTCCATGCCAGTTGAAGCACAACAGATAGCATAAAGCGCCACTCCTGAATCCACACTGCAAGGGAGTCATTCTTACTCCTGTCGTTTAACCACGCCTTTTTTTTCATTTCTGCACGTTGACATTTACAGACCTGGGCAGAAATCACATTGCGTCAGCATGGTCAACGGCCCTAAAAATGCATTGTTTTATTTGGAGAGTCGGATTCTCCCGGTCCATGCCAGTTGAAGCGCACCAGGCAGCGCAAGCGCCACACTGCTCTAGCCGCACCTCAAGAGGGCCATTGTTACTCGCTTTGTGTAGCCATGCCTTGTTGCATTTCTTCACGTTGACATTTAGAGCGCTGGGCAGAAGTCACATTACGTCAGCATGATCAAAAGTCTTCGCAAAGCTTTGTTTTAATGGACAGTTGGATTCCACCGGTCCATACCAAATGAAGCACAATGGATAGCACAAAGCGAAACTGCTCAATAAACTCTGCACGGGAGTCATTCTTACTCCTGTCCTTTATACCCACCTTTTTGCATTTCTTCACGTTGACATTTAGAGCACTGGCTCCCAGAATGCTTTGTTTCATTTGGACAGTGAATTCCGCCCGTCCATGCCAGTTGAGGCGTACCATACCACGCAAGAGCTGCACTGCTCCAGCCGCACCTCACAGGAGTCACTCTTACACCTGTCCTTTATCCAGGCATTTCTTTATTTCATCCCTTTGCCGTTTAGAGCACTAGGCAGAAATCACATTGCGTCAGCATGGTGAACGGCCCGCGTAATCATTTGTTTTAAATGGACAGTCGGATTCCCCCGATCTATGCCAGTTGGAGTGCAGCAGACTGCGCAAGAGCCGCACTGCTCCAGCCGCACCTCACAGGAGTCACTCTTACACCTGTCCTTTATCCAGGCATTTCTTTATTTCATCACTTTGCCGTTTAGAGCACTAGGCAGAAATCACATTGCGTCAGCATGGTGAACGGCCCGCGTAATCATTTGTTTTAAATGGACAGTCGGATTCCCCCGATCTATGCCAGTTGGAGTGCAGCACACTGCGCAAGAGCCGCACTGCTCTAGTCGCACCTCGAGGGAGTCATTGTTACTCTCAATGCATACACACCTTCTTGCATTTCTTCACGTTGACATTAAATAGCACTGGGCAGAAATCACATTGTGTCAGCATCGGCAACAGCCTTCACAATCATTTGTTTTAAGTGCACAGTGAGATTCCCCCGGTGCATGACAGGTAAACCACACCAGACAGTGCAAAGCTGTGCTGCTCTAGTCGCACCTCATGGGAGTCATTGTTAGTCTCTTCGTTTACCCACGCCTTGTTGATTTTATCAAGTTGACATATAGGGGACTGGGCAGAAATCACATTGCGTCAGCATGGTCAAAAGTCCCCGCAATGCTTTGTTTTAAATGGACAGTCTGATTCCCCCGGTCTATACCAGTTGAAGCGCAATGGAAAGTGCAAAGCGGCACAGCTGAATGCACACTGCAAGGGAGTCATTCTTACTCATGTCGTTTATCCACACCTTTTTTTCATTTTTTCACTTTGACATTTAGAGCACTGTGCAGAAATCACACTGCGTCAGCACGGTCAACGGCCCCCAAAATGCTTTGTTTTATTTGGGCATTTTATTTTACAGGAGGTATTCAGAGACATGGATTGGGAAGAATTGGGGATAAAAGTTAATCGAGAATAGCTTGGTAACTCGCGATTCGCTGATGACATTGCCTTGCTTAGTACCTCAGGGGACCAATTGCAATGCATGTTCAGTGACCTGGATAGGCAAAGCAGAAGAGTGGGTCTAAAAATTAATCTGCAGGAAACTAAAGTAATGCTTAACAGTCTCCGAAGAAAACCGCAATTTACAATAGGCAGCGAGGCACTGGAAGTCGTAAGGGAATACACCAACTTAGGTCAGGTAGTGACAGCGGATGCGGATCATAAGACAGAAATATTCAGAAGAACAAGAATGGGCTGGGGTGCGTTTGGCAGGCATTCTCAGATGATGAATAGCAGGTTGCCGTTATCCCCTCAAGAGGAAAGTATATAATACCTGTGTCTTACCAGCACTCACCTATGGGGCAGAAACCTTGAGGCTTACGAAAAGGGTTCTGCTCATATTGAGGACGACACAACGAGCTATGGAAAGAAGAATGATAGGTGTAACGTTCAAGGATAAGAAAAGAGCAGATTGGGTGAGGGAACAAACGCGACTTAATGACATCTTAGTTGAAATCAAGAAAAAGAAAGGGGCATGGGCAGGATACGCAATGAGGAGGGAAGATAACCGATGGTCATTGAGGGTTACGGAATGGATTCCAAGGGAAGAGAAGCTTAGCAGAGGGCGGCAGAAAGTTAGGCGGGCGCATGAGATTCAGAAGTTTGCGGGGACGACATGGCCACACTTAGTACATGAGCGGGGTTGCTGGAGATGTATGGGAGAGGCCTTTGCCCTGCAGTAGGCGTAACCAGGCTGATGCTGATGATGATTCCGCCGGTCCATGCCAGTTGAGGCACACAAGACCACGCAAGAGCCGCACTGCGATAGCCGCACCACGAGGGAGTCATTGTTACTCCTGTCGTTTATCCGTCCTTTTTTTTAATTACTTCACTTTGACGTTTAGAGCACTGGGCAGAAATCACATTCCGTCAGCATGGTCGACGGCGCTCACAATCATTTGTTTTAATTGGACAGTCGGATTCCCCCGATCTATGCCAGCTGGAGTGCAGCAGACTGTGCAAATGCTGCGCTGCTCTAGTCACACCTCAAGGGTGTCATTGTTACTCTCATCGCTTACACACACCTTTTTTGCATTTCTTCACGTTGACATTAAATAGCACTGGGCAGAAATCACATTGTGTCAGCATGGTCAACGGCCTTCGCAATCATTTCTTTTCATGGCAGAGTTAGATTCCCCTGTTGCATGCCAGGCAAACCACACCAGACAGTGCAAAGCCGCGCTAATCTAGTCCCACCTCATGGGAGTCATTGTTAGTCTCTTCGTTTACCCTCGCCTTGTTGCATTTTATCACGTTGACATTTAGGGGACTGGGCAGAGATCACATTGCATCAGCATGGTCAAAAGTCCTCGCAATGCTTTGTTTTAAATGGACAGTCAGATTCTCCCGGTCCATACCAGTTGAAGCGCAACGGAAAGTGCAAAGCGGCACAGCTCAATCCACACTGCAAGGGAGTCATTCTTACTCCTGTCTTTTATCCACGCTTTTTTTTTCATTTTTTCACTTCGACATTTAGAGCACTGTGCAGAAATCACACTGCGTCAGCATGCTCAACGGCCCGCAGAATGGTTTGTTTTATTTGGACAGTGGATTCTGTCAGTCCATGCCAGTTCATTCGCACCAGACCGCGCAAGAGCTGCACTGCGCTAGCCGCACCTAAAGGGTGTCATAGTCACTCCTGTCGTTTATCCAGCCCTTTCCTTAATTTATTTATTTCACGTTTAAAGCACTAGGCAGAAATGAAATTGCGTCAGCATGGTCAACGGCCCTCGCAATCATTTGTTTTAAATGGACAGTCGGATTACCCCGATCTATCCCAGTTGAAGCGCACCAGGCAGCGCTAGAGCCGCACTGCTCTAGCCGCAGCTCAAGGGAGTCATTGTTACTCACTTAGCTCCCCCACGCCTTGTTCTATTTCTTCAGGTTGACATTTAGGGCACTGGGCACAAATCACCTTGCATAAAAATGGTCAACCGCCCTCGCAATTATATCTTTTAAAAGCACAGTAAGATTCCCCCTGTGCATTCCAGTTGAACCACACCAGACAGTGCAAAGCAGCACTGTTCTAGCCGCACCTCAAGGGAGTCATTGTTACTAACGTCCTTCACCCACGCTTTGTTCCATTTCCTCACATTGACATTTAGAGCCCTGGGCACAAATCACATTGCGTCAGCATCGTCAAAAGTCCTTGCAATGCTTTGTTTTAAGTGGACAGTCAGTTTCAGCGGTCCATGCCAGTTGAAGCACAACAGATAGCATAAAGCGCCACTCCTGAATCCACACTGCAAGGGAGTCATTCTTACTCCTGTCGTTTAACCACGCCTTTTTTTTCATTTCTGCACGTTGACGTTTACAGACCTGGGCAGAAATCGCATTGCGTCAGCATGGTCAACGGCCCTCAAAATGCATTGTTTTATTTGGAGAGTCGGATTCTCCCGGTCCATGCCAGTTGAAGCGCACCAGGCAGCGCAAGCGCCACACTGCTCTAGCCGCACCTCAAGAGGGCCATTGTTACTCGCTTTCTGTAGCCATGCCTTGTTGCATTTCTTCACGTTGACATTTAGAGCGCTGGGCAGAAGTCACATTACGTCAGCATGATCAAAAGTCTTCGCAAAGCTTTGTTTTAATGGACAGTTGGATTCCACCGGTCCATACCAAATGAAGCACAATGGATAGCACAAAGCGAAACTGCTCAATAAACTCTGCACGGGAGTCATTCTTACTCCTGTCCTTTATACCCACCTTTTTGCATTTCTTCACGTTGACATTTAGAGCACTGGCTCCCAGAATGCTTTGTTTCATTTGGACAGTGAATTCCGCCCGTCCATGCCAGTTGAGGCGTACCATACCGCGCAAGAGCTGCACTGCTCCAGCCGCACCTCACAGGAGTCACTCTTACACCTGTCCTTTATCCAGGCATTTCTTTATTTCATCACTTTGCCGTTTATAGCACTAGGCAGAAATCACATTGCGTCAGCATGGTGAACGGCCCGCGTAATCATTTGTTTTAAATGGACAGTCGGATTCCCCCGATCTATGCCAGTTGGAGTGCAGCAGACTGCGCAAGAGCCGCACTGCTCTAGTCGCACCTCGCGGGAGTCATTGTTACTCTCATCGCATTCACACCTTCTTGCATTTCTTCACGTTGACATTAAATAGCACTGGGCAGAAATCACATAGTGTCAGCATCGGCAACAGCCTTCACAATCGTTTGTTTTAAGTGCACAGTGAGATTCCCGCGGTGCATGCCAGGTAAGCCACACCAGACAGTGCAGACCTGTGCTGCTCTAGTCGCACCTCATGGGAGTCATTGTTAGTCTCTTCGTTTACCCACGCCTTGTTGCATTTTATCAAGTTGACATATAGGGGACTGGGCAGAAATCACATTGCGTCAGCGTGGTCAAAAGTCCCCGCAATGCTTTGTTTTAAATGGACAGTCGGATTCCCCCGGTCTATACCAGTTCAAGCGCAATGGAAAGTGCAAAGCGGCACAGCTGAATGCACACTGCAAGGGAGTCATTCTTACTCCTGTCGTTTAACCACGCCTTTTTTTCATTTCTGCACGTTGACATTTACAGACCTGGGCAGAAATCACATTGCGTCAGCATGGTCAACGGCCCTCAAAATGCATTGTTTTATTTGGAGAGTCGGATTCTCCCGGTCCATGCCAGTTGAAGCGCACCAGGCAGCGCAAGCGCCACACTGCTCTAGCCGCACCTCAAGAGAGCGATTGTTACTCGCTTTGTGTAGCCATGCCTTGTTGCATTTCTTCACGTTGACATTTAGAGCGCTGGGCAGAAGTCACATTACGTCAGCATGATCAAAAGTCTTCGCAAAGCTTTGTTTTAATGGACAGTTGGATTCCACCGGTCCATACCAAATGAAGCACAATGGATAGCACAAAGCGAAACTGCTCAATAAACTCTGCACGGGAGTCATTCTTACTCCTGTCCTTTATACCCACCTTTTTGCATTTCTTCACGTTGACATTTAGAGCACTGGCTCCCAGAATGCTTTGTTTCATTTGGACAGTGAATTCCGCCCGTCCATGCCAGTTGAGGCGTACCATACCGCGCAAGAGCTGCACTGCTCCAGCCGCACCTCACAGGAGTCACTGTTACACCTGTCCTTTATCCAGGCATTTCTTTATTTCATCACTTTGCCGTTTAGAGCGCTAGGCAGAAATCACATTGCGTCAGCATCGGCAACAGCCTTCACAATCATTTGTTTTAAGTGCACAGTGAGATTCCCCCGGTGCATGCCAGGTAAGCCACACCAGACAGTGCAGAGCCGTGCTGCTCTAGTCGCACCTCATGGGAGTCATTGTTAGTCTCTTCGTTTACCCTCGCCTTGTTGATTTTATCAAGTTGACATATAGGGGACTGGGCAGAGATCACATTGCATCAGCATGGTCAAAAGTCCTCGCAATGCTTTGTTTTAAATGGACAGTCAGATTCTCCCGGTCCATACCAGTTGAAGCGCAACGGAAAGTGCAAAGCGGCACAGCTCAATCCACACTGCAAGGGAGTCATTCTTACTCCTGTCTTTTATCCACGCTTTTTTTTTCATTTTTTCACTTCGACATTTAGAGCACTGTGCAGAAATCACACTGCGTCAGCATGCTCAACGGCCCCCAGAATGGTTTGTTTTATTTGGACAGTGGATTCTGTCAGTCCATGCCAGTTCATTCGCACCAGACCGCGCAAGAGCTGTACTGCGCTAGCCGCACCTAAAGGGTGTCATAGTTACTCCTGTCGTTTATCCAGCCCTTTCCTTAATTTATTTATTTCACGTTCAAAGCACTAGGCAGAAATCAAATTGCGTCAGCATGGTCAACGGCCCTCGCAATCATTTGTTTTAAATGGACAGTCGGATTACCCCGATCTATCCCAGTTGAAGCGCACCAGGCAGCGCTAGAGCCGCACTGCTCTAGCCGCAGCTCAAGGGAGTCATTGTTACTCACTTAGCTCCCCCTCGCCTTGTTCTATTTCTTCAGGTTGACATTTAGGGCACTGGGCACAAATCACCTTGCATAAAAATGGTCAACCGCCCTCGCAATTATATCTTTTAAAAGCACAGTAAGATTCCCCCTGTGCATTCCAGTTGAACCACACCAGACAGTGCAAAGCAGCACTGTTCTAGCCGCACCTCAAGGGAGTCATTGTTACTAACGTCCTTCACTCACGCTTTGTTCCATTTCCTCACATTGACATTTAGAGCCCTGGGCACAAATCACATTGCGTCAGCATCGTCAAAAGTCCTTGCAATGCTTTGTTTTAAGTGGACAGTCAGTTTCAGCCGGTCCATGCCAGTTGAAGCACAACAGATAGCATAAAGCGCCACTCCTGAATCCACACTGCAAGGGAGTCATTCTTACTCCTGTCGTTTAACCACGCCTTTTTTTTTCATTTCTGCACGTTGACATTTACAGACCTGGGCAGAAATCACATTGCGTCAGCATGGTCAACGGCCCTCAAAATGCATTGTTTTATTTGGAGAGTCGGATTCTCCCGGTCCATGCCAGTTGAAGCGCACCAGGCAGCGCAAGCGCCACACTGCTCTAGCCGCACCTCAAGAGAGCCATTGTTACTCGCTTTGTGTAGCCATGCCTTGTTGAATTTCTTAACGTTGACATTTAGAGCGCTGGGCAGAAGTCACATTACGTCAGCATGATCAAAAGTCTTCGCAAAGCTTTGTTTTAATGGACAGTTGGATTCCACCGGTCCATACCAAATGAAGCACAATGGATAGCACAAAGCGAAACTGCTCAATAAACTCTGCACGGGAGTCATTCTTACTCCTGTCCTTTATACCCACCTTTTTGCATTTCTTCACGTTGACATTTAGAGCACTGGCTCCCAGAATGCTTTGTTTCATTTGGACAGTGAATTCCGCCCGTCCATGCCAGTTGAGGCGTACCATACCGCGCAAGAGCTGCACTGCTCCAGCCGCACCTCACAGGAGTCACTCTTACACCTGTCCTTTATCCAGGCATTTCTTTATTTCATCACTTTGCCGTTTAGAGCACTAGGCAGAAATCACATTGCGTCAGCATGGTGAACGGCCCGCGTAATCATTTGTTTTAAATGGACAGTCGGATTCCCCCGATCTATGCCAGTTGGAGTGCAGCAGACTGCGCAAGAGCCGCACTGCTCTAGTCGCACCTCGAGGGAGTCATTGTTACTCTCATCGCATACACACCTTCTTGCATTTCTTCACGTTGACATTAAATAGCACTGGGCAGAAATCACATTGTGTCAGCATCGGCAACAGCCTTCACAATCATTTGTTTGAAGTGCACAGAGAGATTCCCCCGGTGCATGACAGGTAAACCACACCAGACAGTGCAAAGCTGTGCTGCTCTAGTCGCACCTCATGGGAGTCATTGTTAGTCCCTTCGTTTACCCACGCCTTGTTCATTTTATCAAGTTGACATATAGGGGACTGGGCAGAAATCACATTGCGTCAGCATGGTCAAAAGTCCCCGCAATGATTTGTTTTAAATGGACAGTCGGATTCCCCCGGTCTATACCAGTTGAAGCGCAATGGAAAGTGCAAAGCGGCACAGCTGAATGCACACTGCAAGGGAGTCATTCTTACTCATGTCGTTTATCCACACCTTTTTTTCATTTTTTCACTTTGACATTTAGAGCACTGTGCAGAAATCACACTGCGTCAGCACGGTCAACGGCCCCCAAAATGCTTTGTTTTATTTGGGCATTTTATTTTACAGGAGGTATTCAGAGACATGGATTGGGAAGAATTGGGGATAAAAGTTAATCGAGAATAGCTTGGTAACTCGCGATTCGCTGATGAAATTGCCTTGCTTAGTACCTCAGGGGACCAATTGCAATGCATGTTCAGTGACCTGGATAGGCAAAGCAGAAGAGTGGGTCTAAAAATTAATCTGCAGGAAACTAAAGTAATGCTTAACAGTCTCCGAAGAAAACCGCAATTTACAATAGGCAGCGAGGCACTGGAATTCGTAAGGGAATACACCAACTTAGGTCAGGTAGTGACAGCGGATGCGGATCATAAGACAGAAATATTCAGAAGAACAAGAATGGGCTGGGGTGCGTTTGGCAGGCATTCTCAGATGATGAATAGCAGGTTGCCGTTATCCCCTCAAGAGGAAAGTATATAATACCTGTGTCTTACCAGCACTCACCTATGGGGCAGAAACCTTGAGGCTTACGAAAAGGGTTCTGCTCATATTGAGGACGACACAACGAGCTATGGAAAGAAGAATGATAGGTGTAACGTTCAAGGATAAGAAAAGAGCAGATTGGGTGAGGGAACAAACGCGACTTAATGACATCTTAGTTGAAATCAAGAAAAAGAAAGGGGCATGGGCAGGATACGCAATGAGGAGGGAAGATAACCGATGGTCATTGAGGGTTACGGAATGGATTCCAAGGGAAGAGAAGCTTAGCAGAGGGCGGCAGAAAGTTAGGCGGGCGCATGAGATTCAGAAGTTTGCAGGGACGACAGGGCCACACTTAGTACATGATCGGGGTTGTTGGAGATGTATGGGAGAGGCCTTTGCCCTGCAGTAGGCGTAACCAGGCCTATGCTGATGATGATTCCGCCGGTCCATGCCAGTTGAGGCGCACAAGACCACGCAATAGCCGCACTGCGATAGCCGCACCACGAGGGAGTCATTGTTACTCCTGTCGTTTATCCGTCCTTTTTTTTAATTACTTCACTTTGACGTTTAGAGCACTGGGCAGAAATCACATTCCGTCAGCATGGTCGACGGCGCTCACAATCATTTGTTTTAATTGGACAGTCGGATTCCCCCGATCTATGCCAGCTGGAGTGCAGCAGACTGTGCAAATGCTGCGCTGCTCCAGTCACACCTCAAGGGTGTCATTGTTACTCTCATCGCTTACACACACCTTTTTTGCATTTCTTCACGTTGACATTAAATAGCACTGGGCAGAAATCACATTGTGTCAGCATGGTCAACGGCCTTCGCAATCATTTCTTTTCATGGCAGAGTTAGATTCCCCCGTTGCATGCCAGGTAAACCACACCAGACAGTGCAAAGCCGCGCTACTCTAGTCCCACCTCATGGGAGTCATTGTTAGTCTCTTCGTTTACCCTCGCCTTGTTGCATTTTATCACGTTGACATTTAGGGGACTGGGCAGAGATCACATTGCATCAGCATGGTCAAAAGTCCTCGCAATGCTTTGTTTTAAATGGACAGTCAGATTCTCCCGGTCCATACCAGTTGAAGCGCAACGGAAAGTGCAAAGCGGCACAGCTCAATCCACACTGCAAGGGAGTCATTCTTACTCCTGTCTTTTATCCACGCTTTTTTTTTCATTTTTTCACTTCGACATTTAGAGCACTGTGCAGAAATCACACTGCGTCAGCATGCTCAACGGCCCCCAGAATGGTTTGTTTTATTTGGACAGTGGATTCTGTCAGTCCATGCCAGTTCATTCGCACCAGACCGCGCAAGAGCTGCACTGCGCTAGCCGCACCTAAAGGGAGTCATAGTTACTCCTGTCGTTTATCCAGCCGTTTACTTAATTTATTTATTTCACGTTTAAAGCACTAGGCAGAAATCAAATTGCGTCAGCATGGTCAACGGCCCTCGCAATCATTTGTTTTAAATGGACAGTCGGATTACCCCGATCTATCCCAGTTGAAGCGCACCAGGCAGCGCTAGAGCCGCACTGCTCTAGCCGCAGCTCAAGGGAGTCATTGTTACTCACTTAGCTCCCCCACGCCTTGTTCTATTTCTTCAGGTTGACATTTAGGGCACTGGGCACAAATCACCTTGCATAAAAATGGTCAACCGCCCTCGCAATTATATCTTTTAAAAGCACAGTAAGATTCCCCCTGTGCATTCCAGTTGAACCACACCAGACAGTGCAAAGCAGCACTGTTCTAGCCGCACCTCAAGGGAGTCATTGTTACTAACGTCCTTCACCCACGCTTTGTTCCATTTCCTCACATTGACATTTAGAGCCCTGGGCACAAATCACATTGCGTCAGCATCGTCAAAAGTCCTTGCAATGCTTTGTTTTAAGTGGACAGTCAGTTTCAGCCGGTCCATGCCAGTTGAAGCACAACAGATAGCATAAAGCGCCACTCCTGAATCCACACTGCAAGGGAGTCATTCTTACTCCTGTCGTTTAACCACGCCTTTTTTTTCATTTCTGCACGTTGACATTTACAGACCTGGGCAGAAATCACATTGCGTCAGCATGGTCAACGGCCCTAAAAATGCATTGTTTTATTTGGAGAGTCGGATTCTCCCGGTCCATGCCAGTTGAAGCGCACCAGGCAGCGCAAGCGCCACACTGCTCTAGCCGCACCTCAAGAGGGCCATTGTTACTCGCTTTGTGTAGCCATGCCTTGTTGCATTTCTTCACGTTGACATTTAGAGCGCTGGGCAGAAGTCACATTACGTCAGCATGATCAAAAGTCTTCGCAAAGCTTTGTTTTAATGGACAGTTGGCCTCCACCGGTCCATACCAAATGAAGCATAATGGATAGCACAAAGCGAAACTGCTCAATAAACTCTTCACGGGAGTCATTCTTACTCCTGTCCCTTATACCCACCTTTTTGCATTTCTTCACGTTGACATTTAGAGCACTGGCTCCCAGAATGCTTTGTTTCATTTGGACAGTGAATTCCGCCCGTCCATGCCAGTTGAGGCGTACCATACCACGCAAGAGCTGCACTGCTCCAGCCGCACCTCACAGGAGTCACTCTTACACCTGTCCTTTATCCAGGCATTTCTTTATTTCATCCCTTTGCCGTTTAGAGCACTAGGCAGAAATCACATTGCGTCAGCATGGTGAACGGCCCGCGTAATCATTTGTTTTAAATGGACAGTCGGATTCCCCCGATCTATGCCAGTTGGAGTGCAGCAGACTGCGCAAGAGCCGCACTGCTCTAGTCGCACCTCGAGGGAGTCATTGTTACTCTCATCGCATACACACCTTCTTGCATTTCTTCACGTTGACATTAAATAGCACTGGGCAGAAATCACATTGTGTCAGCATCGGCAACAGCCTTCACAATCATTTGTTTTAAGTGCACAGTGAGATTCCCCCGGTGCATGACAGGTAAACCACACCAGACAGTGCAAAGCTGTGCTGCTCTAGTCGCACCTCATGGGAGTCATTGTTAGTCCCTTCGTTTACCCACGCCTTGTTGATTTTATCAAGTTGACATATAGGGGACTGGGCAGAAATCACATTGCGTCAGCATGGTCAAAAGTCCCCGCAATGCTTTGTTTTAAATGGACAGTCGGATTCCCCCGGTCTATACCAGTTGAAGCGCAATGGAAAGTGCAAAGCGGCACAGCTGAATGCACACTGCAAGGGAGTCATTCTTACTCATGTCGTTTATCCACACCTTTTTTTCATTTTTTCACTTTGACATTTAGAGCACTGTGCAAAAATCACACTGCGTCAGCACGGTCAACGGCCCCCAAAATGCTTTGTTTTATTTGGGCATTTTATTTTACAGGAGGTATTCAGAGACATGGATTGGGAAGAATTGGGGATAAAAGTTAATCGAGAATAGCTTGGTAACTCGCGATTCGCTGATGACATTGCCTTGCTTAGTACCTCAGGGGACCAATTGCAATGCATGTTCAGTGACCTGGATAGGCAAAGCAGAAGAGTGGGTCTAAAAATTAATCTGCAGGAAACTAAAGTAATGCTTAACAGTCTCCGAAGAAAACCGCAATATACAATAGGCAGCGAGGCACTGGAAGTCGTAAGGGAATACACCAACTTAGGTCAGGTAGTGACAGCGGATGCGGATCATAAGACAGAAATATTCAGAAGAACAAGAATGGGCTGGGGTGCGTTTGGCAGGCATTCTCAGATGATGAATAGCAGGTTGCCGTTATCCCCTCAAGAGGAAAGTATATAATACCTGTGTCTTACCAGCACTCACCTATGGGGCAGAAACCTTGAGGCTTACGAAAAGGGTTCTGCTCATATTGAGGACGACACAACGAGCTATGGAAAGAAGAATGATAGGTGTAACGTTCAAGGATAAGAAAAGAGCAGATTGGGTGAGGGAACAAACGCGACTTAATGACATCTTAGTTGAAATCAAGAAAAAGAAAGGGGCATGGGCAGGATACGCAATGAGGAGTGAAGATAACCGATGGTCATTGAGGGTTACGGAATGGATTCCAAGGGAAGAGAAGCTTAGCAGAGGGCGGCAGAAAGTTAGGCGGGCGCATGAGATTCAGAAGTTTGAGGGGACGACATGGCCACACTTAGTACATGATCGGGGTTGTTGGAGATGTATGGGAGAGGCCTTTGCCCTGCAGTAGGCGTAACCAGGCTGATGCTGATGATGATTCCGCCGGTCCATGCCAGTTGAGGCACACAAGACCACGCAAGAGCCGCACTGCGATAGCCGCACCACAAGGGAGTCATTGTGACTCCTGTAGTTTATCCATGCCTTTTTTTATTTACTTCAGTTTCACGTTTAGAGCACTGGGCAGAAATCACATTGCGTCAGCATGGCCGACGGCCCTCGCAATCATTTGTTTTAAATGGACAGTCGGATTCCCCCGATCTATGCCAGCTGGAGTGCAGCAGACTGTGCAAAAGCTGCACTGCTCTAGTCGCACCTCAAGGGAGTCATTGTTACTCTCACCGCTTAGACACACCTTCTTGCATTTCTTCACGTTGACATTAAATAGCACTGGGCTGAAATCACATAGTGTCAGCATCGGCAACAGCCTTCACAATCATTTGTTTTAAGTGCACAGTGAGATTCCCCCGTTGCATGCCAGGTAAGCCACACCAGACAGTGCAGAGCCGTGCTGCTCTAGTCGCACCTCATGGGAGTCATTGTTAGTCTCTTCGTTTACCCTCGCCTTGTTGATTTTATCAAGTTGACATATAGGGGACTGGGCAGAGATCACATTGCATCAGCATGGTCAAAAGTCCTCGCAATGCTTTGTTTTAAATGGACAGTCAGATTCTCCCGGTCCATACCAGTTGAAGCGCAACGGAAAGTGCAAAGCGGCACAGCTCAATCCACACTGCAAGGGAGTCATTCTTACTCCTGTCTTTTATCCACGCCTTTTTTTCATTTCTGCACGTTGACATTTACAGACCTGGGCAGAAATCACATTGCGTCAGCATGGTCAAAAGTCCCCGCAATGCTTTGTTTTAAATGGACAGTCGGATTCCCCCGGTCTATACCAGTTGAAGCGCAATGGAAAGTGCAAAGCGGCACAGCTGAATGCACACTGCAAGGGAGTCATTCTTACTCATGTCGTTTATCCACACCTTTTTTTCATTTTTTCACTTTGACATTTAGAGCACTGTGCAGAAATCACACTGCGTCAGCATGGTCAACGGCCCTCAAAATGCATTGTTTTATTTGGGCATTTTATTTTACAGGAGGTATTCAGAGACATGGATTGGGAAGAATTGGGGATAAAAGTTAATCGAGAATAGCTTGGTAACTCGCGATTCGCTGATGACATTGCCTTGCTTAGTACCTCAGGGGACCAATTGCAATGCATGTTCAGTGACCTGTATAGGCAAAGCAGAAGAGTGGGTCTAAAAATTAATCTGCAGGAAACTAAAGTAATGCTTAACAGTCTCCGAAGAAAACCGCAATTTACAATAGGCAGCGAGGCACTGGAAGTCGTAAGGGAATACACCAACTTAGGTCAGGTAGTGACAGCGGATGCGGATCATAAGACAGAAATATTCAGAAGAACAAGAATGGGCTGGGGTGCGTTTGGCAGGCATTCTCAGATGATGAATAGCAGGTTGCCGTTATCCCCTCAAGAGGAAAGTATATAATACCTGTGTCTTACCAGCACTCACCTATGGGGCAGAAACCTTGAGGCTTACGAAAAGGGTTCTGCTCATATTGAGGACGACACAACGAGCTATGGAAAGAAGAATGATAGGTGTAACGTTCAAGGATAAGAAAAGAGCAGATTGGGTGAGGGAACAAACGCGACTTAATGACATCTTAGTTGAAATCAAGAAAAAGAAAGGGGCATGGGCAGGATACGCAATGAGGAGGGAAGATAACCGATGGTCATTGAGGGTTACGGAATGGATTCCAAGGGAAGAGAAGCTTAGCAGAGGGCGGCAGAAAGTTAGGCGGGCGCATGAGATTCAGAAGTTTGCAGGGACGACATGGCCACACTTAGTACATGATCGGGGTTGTTGGAGATGTATGGGAGAGGCCTTTGCCCTGCAGTAGGCGTAACCAGGCCTATGCTGATGATGATTCCGCCGGTCCATGCCAGTTGAGGCGCACAAGACCACGCAATAGCCGCACTGCGATAGCCGCACCACGAGGGAGTCATTGTTACTCCTGTCGTTTATCCGTCCTTTTCTTTAATTACTTCACTTTGACGTTTAGAGCACTGGGCAGAAATCACATTCCGTCAGCATGGTCGACGGCGCTCACAATCATTTGTTTTAATTGGACAGTCGGATTCCCCCGATCTATGCCAGCTGGAGTGCAGCAGACTGTGCAAATGCTGCGCTGCTCTAGTCACACCTCAAGGGTGTCATTGTTACTCTCATCGCTTACACACACCTTTTTTGCATTTCTTCACGTTGACATTAAATAGCACTGGGCAGAAATCACATTGTGTCAGCATGGTCAACGGCCTTCGCAATCATTTCTTTTCATGGCAGAGTTAGATTCCCCCGTTGCATGCCAGGTAAACCACACCAGACAGTGCAAAGCCGCGCTACTCTAGTCCCACCTCATGGGAGTCATTGTTAGTCTCTTCGTTTACCCTCGCCTTGTTGCATTTTATCACGTTGACATTTAGGGGACTGGGCAGAGATCACATTGCATCAGCATGGTCAAAAGTCCTCGCAATGCTTTGTTTTAAATGGACAGTCAGATTCTCCCGGTCCATACCAGTTGAAGCGCAACGGAAAGTGCAAAGCGGCACAGCTCAATCCACACTGCAAGGGAGTCATTCTTACTCCTGTCTTTTATCCACGCTTTTTTTTTCATTTTTTCACTTCGACATTTAGAGCACTGTGCAGAAATCACACTGCGTCAGCATGCTCAACGGCCCCCAGAATGGTTTGTTTTATTTGGACAGTGGATTCTGTCATTCCATGCCAGTTCATTCGCACCAGACCGCGCAAGAGCTGCACTGCGCTAGCCGCACCTAAAGGGTGTCATAGTTACTCCTGTCGTTTATCCAGCCCTTTCCTTAATTTATTTATTTCACGTTTAAAGCACTAGGCAGAAATCAAATTGCGTCAGCATGGTCAACGGCCCTCGCAATCATTTGTTTTAAATGGACAGTCGGATTACCCCGATGTATCCCAGTTGAAGCGCACCAGGCAGCGCTAGAGCCGCACTGCTCTAGTCGCAGCTCAAGGGAGTCATTGTTACTCACTTAGCTACCCCACGCCTTGTTCTATTTCTTCAGGTTGACATTTAGGGCACTGGGCACAAATCACCTTGCATAAAAATGGTCAACCGCCCTCGCAATTATATCTTTTAAAAGCACAGTAAGATTCCCCCTGTGCATTCCAGTTGAACCACACCAGACAGTGCAAAGCAGCACTGTTCTAGCCGCACCTTAAGGGAGTCATTGTTACTAACGTCCTTCACCCACGCTTTGTTCCATTTCCTCACATTGACATTTAGAGCCCTGGGCACAAATCACATTGCGTCAGCATCGTCAAAAGTCCTTGCAATGCTTTGTTTTAAGTGGACAGTCAGTTTCAGCCGGTCCATGCCAGTTGATGCACAACAGATAGCATAAAGCGCCACTCCTGAATCCACACTGCAAGGGAGTCATTCTTACTCCTGTCGTTTAACCACGCCTTTTTTTTCATTTCTGCACGTTGACATTTACAGACCTGGGCAGAAATCACATTGCGTCAGCATGGTCAACGGCCCTCAAAATGCATTGTTTTATTTGGAGAGTCGGATTCTCCCGGTCCATGCCAGTTGAAGCGCACCAGGCAGCGCAAGCGCCACACTGCTCTAGCCGCACCTCAAGAGAGCCATTGTTACTCGCTTTGTGTAGCCATGCCTTGTTGCATTTCTTCACGTTGACATTTAGAGCGCTGGGCAGAAGTCACATTACGTCAGCATGATCAAAAGTCTTCGCAAAGCTTTGTTTTAATGGACAGTTGGATTCCACCGGTCCATACCAAATGAAGCACAATGGATAGCACAAAGCGAAACTGCTCAATAAACTCTGCACGGGAGTCATTCTTACTCCTGTCCTTTATACCCACCTTTTTGCATTTCTTCACGTTGACATTTAGAGCACTGGCTCCCAGAATGCTTTGTTTCATTTGGACAGTGAATTCCGCCCGTCCATGCCAGTTGAGGCGTACCATACCGCGCAAGACCTGCACTGCTCCAGCCGCACCTCACAGGAGTCACTCTTACACCTGTCCTTTATCCAGGCATTTCTTTATTTCATCACTTTGCCGTATAGAGCACTAGGCAGAAATCACATTGCGTCAGCATGGTGAACGGCCCGCGTAATCATTTGTTTTAAATGGACAGTCGGATTCCCCCGATCTATGCCAGTTGGAGTGCAGCAGACTGCGCAAGAGCCGCACTGCTCTAGTCGCACCTCGAGGGAGTCATTGTTACTCTCATCGCATACACACCTTCTTGCATTTCTTCACGTTGACATTAAATAGCACTGGGCAGAAATCACATTGTGTCAGCATCGGCAACAGCCTTCACAATCATTTGTTTTAAGTGCACAGTGAGATTCCCCCGGTGCATGACAGGTAAACCACACCAGACAGTGCAAAGCTGTGCTGCTCTAGTCGCACCTCATGGGAGTCATTGTTAGACTCTTCGTTTACCCACGCCTTGTTGATTTTATCAAGTTGACATATAGGGGACTGGGCAGAAATCACATTGCGTCAGCATGGTCAAAAGTCCCCGCAATGCTTTGTTTTAAAAGGACAGTCGGATTCCCCCGGTCCATGCCAGTTGATGCACAACAGATAGCATAAAGCGCCACTCCTGAATCCACACTGCAAGGGAGTCATTCTTACTCCTGTCGTTTAACCACGCCTTTTTTTCATTTCTGCACGTTGACATTTACAGACCTGGGCAGAAATCACATTGCGTCAGCATGGTCAACGGCCCCCAAAATGCTTTGTTTTATTTGGGCATTTTATTTTACAGGAGGTATTCAGAGACATGGATTGGGAAGATTTGGGGATAAAAGTTAATCGAGAATAGCTTAGTAACTCGCGATTCGCTGATGACATTGCCTTCCTTAGTACCTCAGGGGACCAATTGCAATGCATGTTCACTGACCTGGATAGGCAAAGCAGAAGAGTGGGTCTAAAAATTAATCTGCAGGAAACTAAAGTAATGCTTAACAGTCTCGGAAGAAAACAGCAATTTACAATTGGCAGCGAGGCACTAGAAGTCGTAAGGGATTACATCAACTTAGGGCAGGTAGTGACAGCGGATGCGGATCATGAGACAGAAATATTCAGAAGAACAAGAATGGGCTGGGGTGGGTTTGGCAGGCATTCTCAGATGATGATTAGCAGGTTGCCATTATCCCCTCAAGAGGAAAGTATATAATACCTGTGTCTTACCAGTACTCACCTATGGGGCAGAAACCTGGAGGCTTACGAAATAGGTTCTGCTCAAATTGAGGACGACGCAACGAGCTATGGAAAGAAGAATGATAGGTGTAACGTTAAAGGATAAGAAAAGAGCAGATTGGGTGAGGGAACAAACGCGAGTTAATGACATCTTAGTTGAAATCAAGAAAAAGAAATGGGCATGGGCAGGATGCGAAATGAGGAGGGAAGATAACCGATGGTCATTAAGGGTTACGGAATGGATTCCAAGGGAAGGGAAGCTTAGCAGAGGGCGGCAGAAAGTTAGGCGGGCGCATGAGATTAAGAAGTTTGCAGGGACGACATGGCCACACATAGTACATAATCGGGGTTGTTGGAGATGTACGGGAGAGGCCTTTGCCCTGCAGTAGGCGTAACCAGGCTGATGCTGATGATGATTCCGCCGGTCCATGCCAGTTGGGGCACACAAGACCACGCAAGAGCCGCACTGCGATAGCCGCACCACAAGGGAGTCATTGTGACTCCTGTAGTTTATCCATGCCTTTTTTTATTTACTTCAGTTTCACGTTTAGAGCACTGGGCAGAAATCACATTGCGTCAGCATGGTCGACGGCCCTCGCAATCATTTGTTTTAAATGGACAGTCGGATTCCCCCGATCTATGCCAGCTGGAGTGTAGCAGACTGTGCAAAAGCTGCACTGTTCTAGTCGCACCTCAAGGGAGTCATTGTTACTCTCATAGCTTACACACACCTTCTTGCATTTCTTCACGTTGACATTAAATAGCACTGGGCAGAAATCACATTGTGTCAGCATCGGCAACAGCCTTCACAATCATTTGTTTTAAGTGCACAGTGAGATTCCCCCGGTGCATGCCAGGTAAGCCACACCAGACAGTGCAGAGCCGTGCTGCTCTAGTCGCACCTCATGGGAGTCATTGTTATTCTCTTCGTTTACCCACGCCTTGTTGATTTTATCAAGTTGACATATAGGGGACTGGGCAGAGATCACATTGCATCAGCATGGTCAAAAGTCCTCGCAATGCTTTGTTTTCAATGGACAGTCAGATTCTCCCGGTCCATACCAGTTGAAGCGCAACGGAAAGTGCAAAGCGGCACAGCTCAATCCACACTGCAAGGGAGTCATTCTTACTCCTGTCTTTTATCCACGCTTTTTTTTTCATTTTTTCACTTCGACATTTAGAGCACTGTGCAGAAATCACACTGCGTCAGCATGCTCAACGGCCCCCAGAATGGTTTGTTTTATTTGGACAGTGGATTCTGTCAGTCCGTGCCAGTTCATTCGCACCAGACCGCGCAAGAGCTGCACTGCGCTAGCCGCACCTAAAGGGTGTCATAGTTACTCCTGTCGTTTATCCAGCCCTTTCCTTAATTTATTTATTTCACGTTTAAAGCACTAGGCAGAAATCAAATTGCGTCGGCATGGTCAACGGCCCTCGCAATCATTTGTTTTAAATGGACAGTCGGATTACCCCGATCTATCCCAGTTGAAGCGCACCAGGCAGCGCTAGAGCCGCACTGCTCTAGTCGCAGCTCAAGGGAGTCATTGTTACTCACTTAGCTCCCCCACGCCTTGTTCTATTTCTTCAGGTTGACATTTAGGGCACTGGGCACAAATCACCTTGCATAAAAATGGTCAACCGCCCTCGCAATTATATCTTTTAAAAGCACAGTAAGATTCCCCCTGTGCATTCCAGTTGAACCACACCAGACAGTGCAAAGCAGCACTGTTCTAGCCGCACCTCAAGGGAGTCATTGTTACTAACGTCCTTCACCCACGCTTTGTTCCATTTCCTCACATTGACATTTAGAGCCCTGGGCACAAATCACATTGCGTCAGCATCGTCAAAAGTCCTTGCAATGCTTTGTTTTAAGTGGACAGTCAGTTTCAGCCGGTCCATGCCAGTTGATGCACAACAGATAGCATAAAGCGCCACTCCTGAATCCACACTGCAAGGGAGTCATTCTTACTCCTGTCGTTTAACCACGCCTTTTTTTCATTTCTGCACGTTGACATTTACAGACCTGGGCAGAAATCACATTGCGTCAGCATGGTCAACGGCCCTCAAAATGCATTGTTTTATTTCGAGAGTCGGATTCTCCCGGTCCATGCCAGTTGAAGCGCACCAGGCAGCGCAAGCGCCACACTGCTCTAGCCGCACCTTAAGAGAGCCATTGTTACTCGCTTTGTGTAGCCATGCCTTGTTGCATTTCTTCACGTTGACATTTAGGGCGCTGGGCAGAAGTCACATTACGTCAGCATGATCAAAAGTCTTCGCAAAGCTTTGTTTTAATGGACAGTTGGATTCCACCGGTCCATACCAAATGAAGCACAATGGATAGCACAAAGCGAAACTGCTCAATAAACTCTGCACGGGAGTCATTCTTACTCCTGTCCTTTATACCCACCTTTTTGCATTTCTTCACGTTGACATTTAGAGCACTGGCTCCCAGAATGCTTTGTTTCATTTGGACAGTGAATTCCGCCCGTCCATGCCAGTTGAGGCGTACCATACCGCGCAAGACCTGCACTGCTCCAGCCGCACCTCACAGGAGTCACTCTTACACCTGTCCTTTATCCAGGCATTTCTTTATTTCATCACTTTGCCGTATAGAGCACTAGGCAGAAATCACATTGCGTCAGCATGGTGAACGGCCCGCGTAATCATTTGTTTTAAATGGACAGTCGGATTCCCCCGATCTATGCCAGTTGGAGTGCAGCAGACTGCGCAAGAGCCGCACTGCTCTAGTCGCACCTCGAGGGAGTCATTGTTACTCTCATCGCATACACACCTTCTTGCATTTCTTCACGTTGACATTAAATAGCACTGGGCAGAAATCACATTGTGTCAGCATCGGCAACAGCCTTCACAATCATTTGTTTTAAGTGCACAGTGAGATTCCCCCGGTGCATGACAGGTAAACCACACCAGACAGTGCAAAGCTGTGCTGCTCTAGTCGCACCTCATGGGAGTCATTGTTAGACTCTTCGTTTACCCACGCCTTGTTGATTTTATCAAGTTGACATATAGGGGACTGGGCAGAAATCACATTGCGTCAGCATGGTCAAAAGTCCCCGCAATGCTTTGTTTTAAAAGGACAGTCGGATTCCCCCGGTCCATGCCAGTTGATGCACAACAGATAGCATAAAGCACCACTCCTGAATCCACACTGCAAGGGAGTCATTCTTACTCCTGTCGTTTAACCACGCCTTTTTTTCATTTCTGCACGTTGACATTTACAGACCTGGGCAGAAATCACATTGCGTCAGCATGGTCAACGGCCCCCAAAATGCTTTGTTTTATTTGGGCATTTTATTTTACAGGAGGTATTCAGAGACATGGATTGGGAAGATTTGGGGATAAAAGTTAATCGAGAATAGCTTAGTAACTCGCGATTCGCTGATGACATTGCCTTCCTTAGTACCTCAGGGGACCAATTGCAATGCATGTTCACTGACCTGGATAGGCAAAGCAGAAGAGTGGGTCTAAAAATTAATCTGCAGGAAACTAAAGTAATGCTTAACAGTCTCGGAAGAAAACAGCAATTTACAATTGGCAGCGAGGCACTAGAAGTCGTAAGGGATTACATCAACTTAGGGCAGGTAGTGACAGCGGATGCGGATCATGAGACAGAAATATTCAGAAGAACAAGAATGGGCTGGGGTGGGTTTGGCAGGCATTCTCAGATGATGATTAGCAGGTTGCCATTATCCCCTCAAGAGGAAAGTATATAATACCTGTGTCTTACCAGTACTCACCTATGGGGCAGAAACCTGGAGGCTTACGAAATAGGTTCTGCTCAAATTGAGGACGACGCAACGAGCTATGGAAAGAAGAATGATAGGTGTAACGTTAAAGGATAAGAAAAGAGCAGATTGGGTGAGGGAACAAACGCGAGTTAATGACATCTTAGTTGAAATCAAGAAAAAGAAATGGGCATGGGCAGGATGCGAAATGAGGAGGGAAGATAACCGATGGTCATTAAGGGTTACGGAATGGATTCCAAGGGAAGGGAAGCTTAGCAGAGGGCGGCAGAAAGTTAGGCGGGCGCATGAGATTAAGAAGTTTGCAGGGACGACATGGCCACACATAGTACATAATCGGGGTTGTTGGAGATGTACGGGAGAGGCCTTTGCCCTGCAGTAGGCGTAACCAGGCTGATGCTGATGATGATTCCGCCGGTCCATGCCAGTTGGGGCACACAAGACCACGCAAGAGCCGCACTGCGATAGCCGCACCACAAGGGAGTCATTGTGACTCCTGTAGTTTATCCATGCCTTTTTTTATTTACTTCAGTTTCACGTTTAGAGCACTGGGCAGAAATCACATTGCGTCAGCATGGTCGACGGCCCTCGCAATCATTTGTTTTAAATGGACAGTCGGATTCCCCCGATCTATGCCAGCTGGAGTGCAGCAGACTGTGCAAAAGCTGCACTGTTCTAGTCGCACCTCAAGGGAGTCATTGTTACTCTCATAGCTTACACACACCTTCTTGCATTTCTTCACGTTGACATTAAATAGCACTGGGCAGAAATCACATTGTGTCAGCATCGGCAACAGCCTTCACAATCATTTGTTTTAAGTGCACAGTGAGATTCCCCCGGTGCATGCCAGGTAAGCCACACCAGACAGTGCAGAGCCGTGCTGCTCTAGTCGCACCTCATGGGAGTCATTGTTATTCTCTTCGTTTACCCACGCCTTGTTGATTTTATCAAGTTGACATATAGGGGACTGGGCAGAGATCACATTGCATCAGCATGGTCAAAAGTCCTCGCAATGCTTTGTTTTCAATGGACAGTCAGATTCTCCCGGTCCATACCAGTTGAAGCGCAACGGAAAGTGCAAAGCGGCACAGCTCAATCCACACTGCAAGGGAGTCATTCTTACTCCTGTCTTTTATCCACGCTTTTTTTTTCATTTTTTCACTTCGACATTTAGAGCACTGTGCAGAAATCACACTGCGTCAGCATGCTCAACGGCCCCCAGAATGGTTTGTTTTATTTGGACAGTGGATTCTGTCAGTCCGTGCCAGTTCATTCGCACCAGACCGCGCAAGAGCTGCACTGCGCTAGCCGCACCTAAAGGGTGTCATAGTTACTCCTGTCGTTTATCCAGCCCTTTCCTTAATTTATTTATTTCACGTTTAAAGCACTAGGCAGAAATCAAATTGCGTCGGCATGGTCAACGGCCCTCGCAATCATTTGTTTTAAATGGACAGTCGGATTACCCCGATCTATCCCAGTTGAAGCGCACCAGGCAGCGCTAGAGCCGCACTGCTCTAGTCGCAGCTCAAGGGAGTCATTGTTACTCACTTAGCTCCCCCACGCCTTGTTCTATTTCTTCAGGTTGACATTTAGGGCACTGGGCACAAATCACCTTGCACAAAAATGGTCAACCGCCCTCGCAATTATATCTTTTAAAAGCACAGTAAGATTCCCCCTGTGCATTCCAGTTGAACCACACCAGACAGTGCAAAGCAGCACTGTTCTAGCCGCACCTCAAGGGAGTCATTGTTACTAACGTCCTTCACCCACGCTTTGTTCCATTTCCTCACATTGACATTTAGAGCCCTGGGCACAAATCACATTGCGTCAGCATCGTCAAAAGTCCTTGCAATGCTTTGTTTTAAGTGGACAGTCAGTTTCAGCCGGTCCATGCCAGTTGAAGCACAACAGATAGCATAAAGCGCCACTCCTGAATCCACACTGCAAGGGAGTCATTCTTACTCCTGTCCTTTAACCACGCCTTCTTTTGCATTTCTGCACGTTGACATTTACAGACCTGGGCAGAAATCACATTGCGTCAGCATGGTCAACGGCCCTCAAAATGCATTGTTTTATTTCGAGAGTCGGATTCTCCCGGTCCATGCCAGTTGAAGCGCACCAGGCAGCGCAAGCGCCACACTGCTCTAGCCGCACCTTAAGAGAGCCATTGTTACTCGCTTTGTGTAGCCATGCCTTGTTGCATTTCTTCACGTTGACATTTAGGGCGCTGGGCAGAAGTCACATTACGTCAGCATGATCAAAAGTCTTCGCAAAGCTTTGTTTTAATGGACAGTTGGATTCCACCGGTCCATACCAAATGAAGCACAATGGATAGCACAAAGCGAAACTGCTCAATAAACTCTGCACGGGAGTCATTCTTACTCCTGTCCTTTATACCCACCTTTTTGCATTTCTTCACGTTGACATTTAGAGCACTGGCTCCCAGAATGCTTTGTTTCATTTGGACAGTGAATTCCGCCCGTCCATGCCAGTTGAGGCGTACCATACCGCGCAAGACCTGCACTGCTCCAGCCGCACCTCACAGGAGTCACTCTTACACCTGTCCTTTATCCAGGCATTTCTTTATTTCATCACTTTGCCGTATAGAGCACTAGGCAGAAATCACATTGCGTCAGCATGGTGAACGGCCCGCGTAATCATTTGTTTTAAATGGACAGTGGGATTCCCCCGATCTATGCCAGTTGGAGTGCAGCAGACTGCGCAAGAGCCGCACTGCTCTAGTCGCACCTCGAGGGAGTCATTGTTACTCTCATCGCATACACACCTTCTTGCATTTCTTCACGTTGACATTAAATAGCACTGGGCAGAAATCACATTGTGTCAGCATCGGCAACAGCCTTCACAATCATTTGTTTTAAGTGCACAGTGAGATTCCCCCGGTGCATGACAGGTAAACCACACCAGACAGTGCAAAGCTGTGCTGCTCTAGTCGCACCTCATGGGAGTCATTGTTAGTCTCTTCGTTTACCCACGCCTTGTTGATTTTATCAAGTTGACATATAGGGGACTGGGCAGAAATCACATTGCGTCAGCATGGTCAAAAGTCCCCGCAATGCTTTGTTTTAAATGGACAGTCGGATTCCCCCGGTCCATGCCAGTTGATGCACAACAGATAGCATAAAGCGCCACTCCTGAATCCACACTGCAAGGGAGTCATTCTTACTCCTGTCGTTTAACCACGCCTTTTTTTCATTTCTGCACGTTGACATTTACAGACCTGGGCAGAAATCACATTGCGTCAGCATGGTCAACGGCCCCCAAAATGCTTTGTTTTATTTGGGCATTTTATTTTACAGGAGGTATTCAGAGACATGGATTGGGAAGATTTGGGGATAAAAGTTAATCGAGAATAGCTTAGTAACTCGCGATTCGCTGATGACATTGCCTTCCTTAGTACCTCAGGGGACCAATTGCAATGCATGTTCACTGACCTGGATAGGCAAAGCAGAAGAGTGGGTCTAAAAATTAATCTGCAGGAAACTAAAGTAATGCTTAACAGTCTCGGAAGAAAACAGCAATTTACAATTGGCAGCGAGGCACGAGAAGTCGTAAGGGATTACATCAACTTAGGGCAGGTAGTGACAGCGGATGCGGATCATGAGACAGAAATATTCAGAAGAACAAGAATGGGCTGGGGTGGGTTTGGCAGGCATTCTCAGATGATGATTAGCAGGTTGCCATTATCCCCTCAAGAGGAAAGTATATAATACCTGTGTCTTACCAGTACTCACCTATGGGGCAGAAACCTGGAGGCTTACGAAATAGGTTCTGCTCAAATTGAGGACGACGCAACGAGCTATGGAAAGAAGAATGATAGGTGTAACGTTAAAGGATAAGAAAAGAGCAGATTGGGTGAGGGAACAAACGCGAGTTAATGACATCTTAGTTGAAATCAAGAAAAAGAAATGGGCATGGGCAGGATGCGAAATGAGGAGGGAAGATAACCGATGGTCATTAAGGGTTACGGAATGGATTCCAAGGGAAGGGAAGCTTAGCAGAGGGCGGCAGAAAGTTAGGCGGGCGCATGAGATTAAGAAGTTTGCAGGGACGACATGGCCACACATAGTACATAATCGGGGTTGTTGGAGATGTACGGGAGAGGCCTTTGCCCTGCAGTAGGCGTAACCAGGCTGATGCTGATGATGATTCCGCCGGTCCATGCCAGTTGGGGCACACAAGACCACGCAAGAGCCGCACTGCGATAGCCGCACCACAAGGGAGTCATTGTGACTCCTGTAGTTTATCCATGCCTTTTTTTATTTACTTCAGTTTCACGTTTAGAGCACTGGGCAGAAATCACATTGCGTCAGCATGGTCGACGGCCCTCGCAATCATTTGTTTTAAATGGACAGTCGGATTCCCCCGATCTATGCCAGCTGGAGTGCAGCAGACTGTGCAAAAGCTGCACTGTTCTAGTCGCACCTCAAGGGAGTCATTGTTACTCTCATAGCTTACACACACCTTCTTGCATTTCTTCACGTTGACATTAAATAGCACTGGGCAGAAATCACATTGTGTCAGCATCGGCAACAGCCTTCACAATCATTTGTTTTAAGTGCACAGTGAGATTCCCCCGGTGCATGCCAGGTAAGCCACACCAGACAGTGCAGAGCCGTGCTGCTCTAGTCGCACCTCATGGGAGTCATTGTTATTCTCTTCGTTTACCCACGCCTTGTTGATTTTATCAAGTTGACATATAGGGGACTGGGCAGAGATCACATTGCATCAGCATGGTCAAAAGTCCTCGCAATGCTTTGTTTTCAATGGACAGTCAGATTCTCCCGGTCCATACCAGTTGAAGCGCAACGGAAAGTGCAAAGCGGCACAGCTCAATCCACACTGCAAGGGAGTCATTCTTACTCCTGTCTTTTATCCACGCTTTTTTTTTCATTTTTTCACTTCGACATTTAGAGCACTGTGCAGAAATCACACTGCGTCAGCATGCTCAACGGCCCCCAGAATGGTTTGTTTTATTTGGACAGTGGATTCTGTCAGTCCGTGCCAGTTCATTCGCACCAGACCGCGCAAGAGCTGCACTGCGCTAGCCGCACCTAAAGGGTGTCATAGTTACTCCTGTCGTTTATCCAGCCCTTTCCTTAATTTATTTATTTCACGTTTAAAGCACTAGGCAGAAATCAAATTGCGTCGGCATGGTCAACTGCCCTCGCAATCATTTGTTTTAAATGGACAGTCGGATTACCCCGATCTATCCCAGTTGAAGCGCACCAGGCAGCGCTAGAGCCGCACTGCTCTAGTCGCAGCTCAAGGGAGTCATTGTTACTCACTTAGCTCCCCCACGCCTTGTTCTATTTCTTCAGGTTGACATTTAGGGCACTGGGCACAAATCACCTTGCATAAAAATGGTCAACCGCCCTCGCAATTATATCTTTTAAAAGCACAGTAAGATTCCCCCTGTGCATTCCAGTTGAACCACACCAGACAGTGCAAAGCAGCACTGTTCTAGCCGCACCTCAAGGGAGTCATTGTTACTAACGTCCTTCACCCACGCTTTGTTCCATTTCCTCACATTGACATTTAGAGCCCTGGGCACAAATCACATCGCGTCAGCATCGTCAAAAGTCCTTGCAATGCTTTGTTTTAAGTGGACAGTCAGTTTCAGCCGGTCCATGCCAGTTGAAGCACAACAGATAGCATAAAGCGCCACTCCTGAATCCACACTGCAAGGGAGTCATTCTTACTCCTGTCCTTTAACCACGCCTTTTTTTGCATTTCTGCACGTTGACATTTACAGACCTGGGCAGAAATCACATTGCGTCAGCATGGTCAACGGCCCTCAAAATGCATTGTTTTATTTCGAGAGTCGGATTCTCCCGGTCCATGCCAGTTGAAGCGCACCAGGCAGCGCAAGCGCCACACTGCTCTAGCCGCACCTTAAGAGAGCCATTGTTACTCGCTTTGTGTAGCCATGCCTTGTTGCATTTCTTCACGTTGACATTTAGGGCGCTGGGCAGAAGTCACATTACGTCAGCATGATCAAAAGTCTTCGCAAAGCTTTGTTTTAATGGACAGTTGGATTCCACCGGTCCATACCAAATGAAGCACAATGGATAGCACAAAGCGAAACTGCTCAATAAACTCTGCACGGGAGTCATTCTTACTCCTGTCCTTTATACCCACCTTTTTGCATTTCTTCACGTTGACATTTAGAGCACTGGCTCCCAGAATGCTTTGTTTCATTTGGACAGTGAATTCCGCCCGTCCATGCCAGTTGAGGCGTACCATACCGCGCAAGACCTGCACTGCTCCAGCCGCACCTCACAGGAGTCACTCTTACACCTGTCCTTTATCCAGGCATTTCTTTATTTCATCACTTTGCCGTATAGAGCACTAGGCAGAAATCACATTGCGTCAGCATGGTGAACGGCCCGCGTAATCATTTGTTTTAAATGGACAGTGGGATTCCCCCGATCTATGCCAGTTGGAGTGCAGCAGACTGCGCAAGAGCCGCACTGCTCTAGTCGCACCTCGAGGGAGTCATTGTTACTCTCATCGCATACACACCTTCTTGCATTTCTTCACGTTGACATTAAATAGCACTGGGCAGAAATCACATTGTGTCAGCATCGGCAACAGCCTTCACAATCATTTGTTTTAAGTGCACAGTGAGATTCCCCCGGTGCATGACAGGTAAACCACACCAGACAGTGCAAAGCTGTGCTGCTCTAGTCGCACCTCATGGGAGTCATTGTTAGTCTCTTCGTTTACCCACGCCTTGTTGATTTTATCAAGTTGACATATAGGGGACTGGGCAGAAATCACATTGCGTCAGCATGGTCAAAAGTCCCCGCAATGCTTTGTTTTAAATGGACAGTCGGATTCCCCCGGTCCATGCCAGTTGATGCACAACAGATAGCATAAAGCGCCACTCCTGAATCCACACTGCAAGGGAGTCATTCTTACTCCTGTCGTTTAACCACGCCTTTTTTTCATTTCTGCACGTTGACATTTACAGACCTGGGCAGAAATCACATTGCGTCAGCATGGTCAACGGCCCCCAAAATGCTTTGTTTTATTTGGGCATTTTATTTTACAGGAGGTATTCAGAGACATGGATTGGGAAGATTTGGGGATAAAAGTTAATCGAGAATAGCTTAGTAACTCGCGATTCGCTGATGACATTGCCTTCCTTAGTACCTCAGGGGACCAATTGCAATGCATGTTCACTGACCTGGATAGGCAAAGCAGAAGAGTGGGTCTAAAAATTAATCTGCAGGAAACTAAAGTAATGCTTAACAGTCTCGGAAGAAAACAGCAATTTACAATTGGCAGCGAGGCACTAGAAGTCGTAAGGGATTACATCAACTTAGGGCAGGTAGTGACAGCGGATGCGGATCATGAGACAGAAATATTCAGAAGAACAAGAATGGGCTGGGGTGGGTTTGGCAGGCATTCTCAGATGATGATTAGCAGGTTGCCATTATCCCCTCAAGAGGAAAGTATATAATACCTGTGTCTTACCAGTACTCACCTATGGGGCAGAAACCTGAAGGCTTACGAAATAGGTTCTGCTCAAATTGAGGACGACGCAACGAGCTATGGAAAGAAGAATGATAGGTGTAACGTTAAAGGATAAGAAAAGAGCAGATTGGGTGAGGGAACAAACGCGAGTTAATGACATCTTAGTTGAAATCAAGAAAAAGAAATGGGCATGGGCAGGATGCGAAATGAGGAGGGAAGATAACCGATGGTCATTAAGGGTTACGGAATGGATTCCAAGGGAAGGGAAGCTTAGCAGAGGGCGGCAGAAAGTTAGGCGGGCGCATGAGATTAAGAAGTTTGCAGGGACGACATGGCCACACATAGTACATAATCGGGGTTGTTGGAGATGTACGGGAGAGGCCTTTGCCCTGCAGTAGGCGTAACCAGGCTGATGCTGATGATGATTCCGCCGGTCCATGCCAGTTGGGGCACACAAGACCACGCAAGAGCCGCACTGCGATAGCCGCACCACAAGGGAGTCATTGTGACTCCTGTAGTTTATCCATGCCTTTTTTTATTTACTTCAGTTTCACGTTTAGAGCACTGGGCAGAAATCACATTGCGTCAGCATGGTCGACGGCCCTCGCAATCATTTGTTTTAAATGGACAGTCGGATTCCCCCGATCTATGCCAGCTGGAGTGCAGCAGACTGTGCAAAAGCTGCACTGTTCTAGTCGCACCTCAAGGGAGTCATTGTTACTCTCATAGCTTACACACACCTTCTTGCATTTCTTCACGTTGACATTAAATAGCACTGGGCAGAAATCACATTGTGTCAGCATCGGCAACAGCCTTCACAATCATTTGTTTTAAGTGCACAGTGAGATTCCCCCGGTGCATGCCAGGTAAGCCACACCAGACAGTGCAGAGCCGTGCTGCTCTAGTCGCACCTCATGGGAGTCATTGTTAGTCTCTTCGTTTACCCACGCCTTGTTGATTTTATCAAGTTGATATATAGGGGACTGGGCAGAGATCACATTGCATCAGCATGGTCAAAAGTCCTCGCAATGCTTTGTTTTCAATGGACAGTCAGATTCTCCCGGTCCATACCAGTTGAAGCGCAACGGAAAGTGCAAAGCGGCACAGCTCAATCCACACTGCAAGGGAGTCATTCTTACTCCTGTCTTTTATCCACGCTTTTTTTTTCATTTTTTCACTTCGACATTTAGAGCACTGTGCAGAAATCACACTGCGTCAGCATGCTCAACGGCCCCCAGAATGGTTTGTTTTATTTGGACAGTGGATTCTGTCAGTCCGTGCCAGTTCATTCGCACCAGACCGCGCAAGAGCTGCACTGCGCTAGCCGCACCTAAAGGGTGTCATAGTTACTCCTGTCGTTTATCCAGCCCTTTCCTTAATTTATTTATTTCACGTTTAAAGCACTAGGCAGAAATCAAATTGCGTCGGCATGGTCAACGGCCCTCGCAATCATTTGTTTTAAATGGACAGTCGGATTACCCCGATCTATCCCAGTTGAAGCGCACCAGGCAGCGCTAGAGCCGCACTGCTCTAGTCGCAGCTCAAGGGAGTCATTGTTACTCACTTAGCTCCCCCACGCCTTGTTCTATTTCTTCAGGTTGACATTTAGGGCACTGGGCACAAATCACCTTGCATAAAAATGGTCAACCGCCCTCGCAATTATATCTTTTAAAAGCACAGTAAGATTCCCCCTGTGCATTCCAGTTGAACCACACCAGACAGTGCAAAGCAGCACTGTTCTAGCCGCACCTCAAGGGAGTCATTGTTACTAACGTCCTTCACCCACGCTTTGTTCCATTTCCTCACATTGACATTTAGAGCCCTGGGCACAAATCACATTGCGTCAGCATCGTCAAAAGTCCTTGCAATGCTTTGTTTTAAGTGGACAGTCAGTTTCAGCCGGTCCATGCCAGTTGAAGCACAACAGATAGCATAAAGCGCCACTCCTGAATCCACACTGCAAGGGAGTCATTCTTACTCCTGTCCTTTAACCACGCCTTTTTTTGCATTTCTGCACGTTGACATTTACAGACCTGGGCAGAAATCACATTGCGTCAGCATGGTCAACGGCCCTCAAAATGCATTGTTTTATTTCGAGAGTCGGATTCTCCCGGTCCATGCCAGTTGAAGCGCACCAGGCAGCGCAAGCGCCACACTGCTCTAGCCGCACCTTAAGAGAGCCATTGTTACTCGCTTTGTGTAGCCATGCCTTGTTGCATTTCTTCACGTTGACATTTAGGGCGCTGGGCAGAAGTCACATTACGTCAGCATGATCAAAAGTCTTCGCAAAGCTTTGTTTTAATGGACAGTTGGATTCCACCGGTCCATACCAAATGAAGCACAATGGATAGCACAAAGCGAAACTGCTCAATAAACTCTGCACGGGAGTCATTCTTACTCCTGTCCTTTATACCCACCTTTTTGCATTTCTTCACGTTGACATTTAGAGCACTGGCTCCCAGAATGCTTTGTTTCATTTGGACAGTGAATTCCGCCCGTCCATGCCAGTTGAGGCGTACCATACCGCGCAAGACCTGCACTGCTCCAGCCGCACCTCACAGGAGTCACTCTTACACCTGTCCTTTATCCAGGCATTTCTTTATTTCATCACTTTGCCGTATAGAGCACTAGGCAGAAATCACATTGCGTCAGCATGGTGAACGGCCCGCGTAATCATTTGTTTTAAATGGACAGTGGGATTCCCCCGATCTATGCCAGTTGGAGTGCAGCAGACTGCGCAAGAGCCGCACTGCTCTAGTCGCACCTCGAGGGAGTCATTGTTACTCTCATCGCATACACACCTTCTTGCATTTCTTCACGTTGACATTAAATAGCACTGGGCAGAAATCACATTGTGTCAGCATCGGCAACAGCCTTCACAATCATTTGTTTTAAGTGCACAGTGAGATTCCCCCGGTGCATGACAGGTAAACCACACCAGACAGTGCAAAGCTGTGCTGCTCTAGTCGCACCTCATGGGAGTCATTGTTAGTCTCTTCGTTTACCCACGCCTTGTTGATTTTATCAAGTTGACATATAGGGGACTGGGCAGAAATCACATTGCGTCAGCATGGTCAAAAGTCCCCGCAATGCTTTGTTTTAAATGGACAGTCGGATTCCCCCGGTCCATGCCAGTTGATGCACAACAGATAGCATAAAGCGCCACTCCTGAATCCACACTGCAAGGGAGTCATTCTTACTCCTGTCGTTTAACCACGCCTTTTTTTCATTTCTGCACGTTGACATTTACAGACCTGGGCAGAAATCACATTGCGTCAGCATGGTCAACGGCCCCCAAAATGCTTTGTTTTATTTGGGCATTTTATTTTACAGGAGGTATTCAGAGACATGGATTGGGAAGATTTGGGGATAAAAGTTAATCGAGAATAGCTTAGTAACTCGCGATTCGCTGATGACATTGCCTTCCTTAGTACCTCAGGGGACCAATTGCAATGCATGTTCACTGACCTGGATAGGCAAAGCAGAAGAGTGGGTCTAAAAATTAATCTGCAGGAAACTAAAGTAATGCTTAACAGTCTCGGAAGAAAACAGCAATTTACAATTGGCAGCGAGGCACTAGAAGTCGTAAGGGATTACATCAACTTAGGGCAGGTAGTGACAGCGGATGCGGATCATGAGACAGAAATATTCAGAAGAACAAGAATGGGCTGGGGTGGGTTTGGCAGGCATTCTCAGATGATGATTAGCAGGTTGCCATTATCCCCTCAAGAGGAAAGTATATAATACCTGTGTCTTACCAGTACTCACCTATGGGGCAGAAACCTGAAGGCTTACGAAATAGGTTCTGCTCAAATTGAGGACGACGCAACGAGCTATGGAAAGAAGAATGATAGGTGTAACGTTAAAGGATAAGAAAAGAGCAGATTGGGTGAGGGAACAAACGCGAGTTAATGACATCTTAGTTGAAATCAAGAAAAAGAAATGGGCATGGGCAGGATGCGAAATGAGGAGGGAAGATAACCGATGGTCATTAAGGGTTACGGAATGGATTCCAAGGGAAGGGAAGCTTAGCAGAGGGCGGCAGAAAGTTAGGCGGGCGCATGAGATTAAGAAGTTTGCAGGGACGACATGGCCACACATAGTACATAATCGGGGTTGTTGGAGATGTACGGGAGAGGCCTTTGCCCTGCAGTAGGCGTAACCAGGCTGATGCTGATGATGATTCCGCCGGTCCATGCCAGTTGGGGCACACAAGACCACGCAAGAGCCGCACTGCGATAGCCGCACCACAAGGGAGTCATTGTGACTCCTGTAGTTTATCCATGCCTTTTTTTATTTACTTCAGTTTCACGTTTAGAGCACTGGGCAGAAATCACATTGCGTCAGCATGGTCGACGGCCCTCGCAATCATTTGTTTTAAATGGACAGTCGGATTCCCCCGATCTATGCCAGCTGGAGTGCAGCAGACTGTGCAAAAGCTGCACTGTTCTAGTCGCACCTCAAGGGAGTCATTGTTACTCTCATAGCTTACACACACCTTCTTGCATTTCTTCACGTTGACATTAAATAGCACTGGGCAGAAATCACATTGTGTCAGCATCGGCAACAGCCTTCACAATCATTTGTTTTAAGTGCACAGTGAGATTCCCCCGGTGCATGCCAGGTAAGCCACACCAGACAGTGCAGAGCCGTGCTGCTCTAGTCGCACCTCATGGGAGTCATTGTTAGTCTCTTCGTTTACCCACGCCTTGTTGATTTTATCAAGTTGATATATAGGGGACTGGGCAGAGATCACATTGCATCAGCATGGTCAAAAGTCCTCGCAATGCTTTGTTTTCAATGGACAGTCAGATTCTCCCGGTCCATACCAGTTGAAGCGCAACGGAAAGTGCAAAGCGGCACAGCTCAATCCACACTGCAAGGGAGTCATTCTTACTCCTGTCTTTTATCCACGCTTTTTTTTTCATTTTTTCACTTCGACATTTAGAGCACTGTGCAGAAATCACACTGCGTCAGCATGCTCAACGGCCCCCAGAATGGTTTGTTTTATTTGGACAGTGGATTCTGTCAGTCCGTGCCAGTTCATTCGCACCAGACCGCGCAAGAGCTGCACTGCGCTAGCCGCACCTAAAGGGTGTCATAGTTACTCCTGTCGTTTATCCAGCCCTTTCCTTAATTTATTTATTTCACGTTTAAAGCACTAGGCAGAAATCAAATTGCGTCGGCATGGTCAACGGCCCTCGCAATCATTTGTTTTAAATGGACAGTCGGATTACCCCGATCTATCCCAGTTGAAGCGCACCAGGCAGCGCTAGAGCCGCACTGCTCTAGTCGCAGCTCAAGGGAGTCATTGTTACTCACTTAGCTCCCCCACGCCTTGTTCTATTTCTTCAGGTTGACATTTAGGGCACTGGGCACAAATCACCTTGCATAAAAATGGTCAACCGCCCTCGCAATTATATCTTTTAAAAGCACAGTAAGATTCCCCCTGTGCATTCCAGTTGAACCACACCAGACAGTGCAAAGCAGCACTGTTCTAGCCGCACCTCAAGGGAGTCATTGTTACTAACGTCCTTCACCCACGCTTTGTTCCATTTCCTCACATTGACATTTAGAGCCCTGGGCACAAATCACATTGCGTCAGCATCGTCAAAAGTCCTTGCAATGCTTTGTTTTAAGTGGACAGTCAGTTTCAGCCGGTCCATGCCAGTTGAAGCACAACAGATAGCATAAAGCGCCACTCCTGAATCCACACTGCAAGGGAGTCATTCTTACTCCTGTCCTTTAACCACGCCTTCTTTTGCATTTCTGCACGTTGACATTTACAGACCTGGGCAGAAATCACATTGCGTCAGCATGGTCAACGGCCCTCAAAATGCATTGTTTTATTTCGAGAGTCGGATTCTCCCGGTCCATGCCAGTTGAAGCGCACCAGGCAGCGCAAGCGCCACACTGCTCTAGCCGCACCTTAAGAGAGCCATTGTTACTCGCTTTGTGTAGCCATGCCTTGTTGCATTTCTTCACGTTGACATTTAGGGCGCTGGGCAGAAGTCACATTACGTCAGCATGATCAAAAGTCTTCGCAAAGCTTTGTTTTAATGGACAGTTGGATTCCACCGGTCCATACCAAATGAAGCACAATGGATAGCACAAAGCGAAACTGCTCAATAAACTCTGCACGGGAGTCATTCTTACTCCTGTCCTTTATACCCACCTTTTTGCATTTCTTCACGTTGACATTTAGAGCACTGGCTCCCAGAATGCTTTGTTTCATTTGGACAGTGAATTCCGCCCGTCCATGCCAGTTGAGGCGTACCATACCGCGCAAGACCTGCACTGCTCCAGCCGCACCTCACAGGAGTCACTCTTACACCTGTCCTTTATCCAGGCATTTCTTTATTTCATCACTTTGCCGTATAGAGCACTAGGCAGAAATCACATTGCGTCAGCATGGTGAACGGCCCGCGTAATCATTTGTTTTAAATGGACAGTGGGATTCCCCCGATCTATGCCAGTTGGAGTGCAGCAGACTGCGCAAGAGCCGCACTGCTCTAGTCGCACCTCGAGGGAGTCATTGTTACTCTCATCGCATACACACCTTCTTGCATTTCTTCACGTTGACATTAAATAGCACTGGGCAGAAATCACATTGTGTCAGCATCGGCAACAGCCTTCACAATCATTTGTTTTAAGTGCACAGTGAGATTCCCCCGGTGCATGACAGGTAAACCACACCAGACAGTGCAAAGCTGTGCTGCTCTAGTCGCACCTCATGGGAGTCATTGTTAGTCTCTTCGTTTACCCACGCCTTGTTGATTTTATCAAGTTGACATATAGGGGACTGGGCAGAAATCACATTGCGTCAGCATGGTCAAAAGTCCCCGCAATGCTTTGTTTTAAATGGACAGTCGGATTCCCCCGGTCCATGCCAGTTGATGCACAACAGATAGCATAAAGCGCCACTCCTGAATCCACACTGCAAGGGAGTCATTCTTACTCCTGTCGTTTAACCACGCCTTTTTTTCATTTCTGCACGTTGACATTTACAGACCTGGGCAGAAATCACATTGCGTCAGCATGGTCAACGGCCCCCAAAATGCTTTGTTTTATTTGGGCATTTTATTTTACAGGAGGTATTCAGAGACATGGATTGGGAAGATTTGGGGATAAAAGTTAATCGAGAATAGCTTAGTAACTCGCGATTCGCTGATGACATTGCCTTCCTTAGTACCTCAGGGGACCAATTGCAATGCATGTTCACTGACCTGGATAGGCAAAGCAGAAGAGTGGGTCTAAAAATTAATCTGCAGGAAACTAAAGTAATGCTTAACAGTCTCGGAAGAAAACAGCAATTTACAATTGGCAGCGAGGCACTAGAAGTCGTAAGGGATTACATCAACTTAGGGCAGGTAGTGACAGCGGATGCGGATCATGAGACAGAAATATTCAGAAGAACAAGAATGGGCTGGGGTGGGTTTGGCAGGCATTCTCAGATGATGATTAGCAGGTTGCCATTATCCCCTCAAGAGGAAAGTATATAATACCTGTGTCTTACCAGTACTCACCTATGGGGCAGAAACCTGGAGGCTTACGAAATAGGTTCTGCTCAAATTGAGGACGACGCAACGAGCTATGGAAAGAAGAATGATAGGTGTAACGTTAAAGGATAAGAAAAGAGCAGATTGGGTGAGGGAACAAACGCGAGTTAATGACATCTTAGTTGAAATCAAGAAAAAGAAATGGGCATGGGCAGGATGCGAAATGAGGAGGGAAGATAACCGATGGTCATTAAGGGTTACGGAATGGATTCCAAGGGAAGGGAAGCTTAGCAGAGGGCGGCAGAAAGTTAGGCGGGCGCATGAGATTAAGAAGTTTGCAGGGACGACATGGCCACACATAGTACATAATCGGGGTTGTTGGAGATGTACGGGAGAGGCCTTTGCCCTGCAGTAGGCGTAACCAGGCTGATGCTGATGATGATTCCGCCGGTCCATGCCAGTTGGGGCACACAAGACCACGCAAGAGCCGCACTGCGATAGCCGCACCACAAGGGAGTCATTGTGACTCCTGTAGTTTATCCATGCCTTTTTTTATTTACTTCAGTTTCACGTTTAGAGCACTGGGCAGAAATGACATTGCGTCAGCATGGTCGACGGCCCTCGCAATCATTTGTTTTAAATGGACAGTCGGATTCCCCCGATCTATGCCAGCTGGAGTGCAGCAGACTGTGCAAAAGCTGCACTGTTCTAGTCGCACCTCAAGGGAGTCATTGTTACTCTCATAGCTTACACACACCTTCTTGCATTTCTTCACGTTGACATTAAATAGCACTGGGCAGAAATCACATTGTGTCAGCATCGGCAACAGCCTTCACAATCATTTGTTTTAAGTGCACAGTGAGATTCCCCCGGTGCATGCCAGGTAAGCCACACCAGACAGTGCAGAGCCGTGCTGCTCTAGTCGCACCTCATGGGAGTCATTGTTAGTCTCTTCGTTTACCCACGCCTTGTTGATTTTATCAAGTTGACATATAGGGGACTGGGCAGAGATCACATTGCATCAGCATGGTCAAAAGTCCTCGCAATGCTTTGTTTTCAATGGACAGTCAGATTCTCCCGGTCCATACCAGTTGAAGCGCAACGGAAAGTGCAAAGCGGCACAGCTCAATCCACACTGCAAGGGAGTCATTCTTACTCCTGTCTTTTATCCACGCTTTTTTTTTCATTTTTTCACTTCGACATTTAGAGCACTGTGCAGAAATCACACTGCGTCAGCATGCTCAACGGCCCCCAGAATGGTTTGTTTTATTTGGACAGTGGATTCTGTCAGTCCGTGCCAGTTCATTCGCACCAGACCGCGCAAGAGCTGCACTGCGCTAGCCGCACCTAAAGGGTGTCATAGTTACTCCTGTCGTTTATCCAGCCCTTTCCTTAATTTATTTATTTCACGTTTAAAGCACTAGGCAGAAATCAAATTGCGTCGGCATGGTCAACGGCCCTCGCAATCATTTGTTTTAAATGGACAGTCGGATTACCCCGATCTATCCCAGTTGAAGCGCACCAGGCAGCGCTAGAGCCGCACTGCTCTAGTCGCAGCTCAAGGGAGTCATTGTTACTCACTTAGCTCCCCCACGCCTTGTTCTATTTCTTCAGGTTGACATTTAGGGCACTGGGCACAAATCACCTTGCATAAAAATGGTCAACCGCCCTCGCAATTATATCTTTTAAAAGCACAGTAAGATTCCCCCTGTGCATTCCAGTTGAACCACACCAGACAGTGCAAAGCAGCACTGTTCTAGCCGCACCTCAAGGGAGTCATTGTTACTAACGTCCTTCACCCACGCTTTGTTCCATTTCCTCACATTGACATTTAGAGCCCTGGGCACAAATCACATTGCGTCAGCATCGTCAAAAGTCCTTGCAATGCTTTGTTTTAAGTGGACAGTCAGTTTCAGCCGGTCCATGCCAGTTGAAGCACAACAGATAGCATAAAGCGCCACTCCTGAATCCACACTGCAAGGGAGTCATTCTTACTCCTGTCCTTTAACCACGCCTTTTTTTGCATTTCTGCACGTTGACATTTACAGACCTGGGCAGAAATCACATTGCGTCAGCATGGTCAACGGCCCTCAAAATGCATTGTTTTATTTCGAGAGTCGGATTCTCCCGGTCCATGCCAGTTGAAGCGCACCAGGCAGCGCAAGCGCCACACTGCTCTAGCCGCACCTTAAGAGAGCCATTGTTACTCGCTTTGTGTAGCCATGCCTTGTTGCATTTCTTCACGTTGACATTTAGGGCGCTGGGCAGAAGTCACATTACGTCAGCATGATCAAAAGTCTTCGCAAAGCTTTGTTTTAATGGACAGTTGGATTCCACCGGTCCATACCAAATGAAGCACAATGGATAGCACAAAGCGAAACTGCTCAATAAACTCTGCACGGGAGTCTTTCTTACTCCTGTCCTTTATACCCACCTTTTTGCATTTCTTCACGTTGACATTTAGAGCACTGGCTCCCAGAATGCTTTGTTTCATTTGGACAGTGAATTCCGCCCGTCCATGCCAGTTGAGGCGTACCATACCGCGCAAGAGCTGCACTGCTCCAGCCGCACCTCACAGGAGTCACTCTTACACCTGTCCTTTATCCAGGCATTTCTTTATTTCATCACTTTGCCGTTTAGAGCACTAGGCAGAAATCACATTGCGTCAGCATCGGCAACAGCCTTCACAATCATTTGTTTTAAGTGCACAGTGAGATTCCCCCGGTGCATGCCAGGTAAGCCACACCAGACAGTGCAGAGCCGTGCTGCTCTAGTCGCACCTCATGGGAGTCATTGTTAGTCTCTTCGTTTACCCACGCCTTGATGATTTTATCAAGTTGACATATAGGGGACTGGGCAGAGATCACATTGCATCAGCATGGTCAAAAGTCCTCGCAATGCTTTGTTTTAAATGGACAGTCAGATTCTCCCGGTCCATACCAGTTGAAGCGCAACGGAAAGTGCAAAGCGGCACAGCTCAATCCACACTGCAAGGGAGTCATTCTTACTCCTGTCTTTTATCCACGCTTTTTTTTTCATTTTTTCACTTCGACATTTAGAGCACTGTGCAGAAATCACACTGCGTCAGCATGCTCAACGGCCCCCAGAATGGTTTGTTTTATTTGGACAGTGGATTCTGTCAGTCCGTGCCAGTTCATTCGCACCAGACCGCGCAAGAGCTGCACTGCGCTAGCCGCACCTAAAGGGTGTCATAGTTACTCCTGTCGTTTATCCAGCCCTTTCCTTAATTTATTTATTTCACGTTTAAAGCACTAGGCAGAAATCAAATTGCGTCGGCATGGTCAACGGCCCTCGCAATCATTTGTTTTAAATGGACAGTCGGATTACCCCGATCTATCCCAGTTGAAGCGCACCAGGCAGCGCTAGAGCCGCACTGCTCTAGTCGCAGCTCAAGGGAGTCATTGTTACTCACTTAGCTCCCCCACGCCTTGTTCTATTTCTTCAGGTTGACATTTAGGGCACTGGGCACAAATCACCTTGCATAAAAATGGTCAACCGCCCTCGCAATTATATCTTTTAAAAGCACAGTAAGATTCCCCCTGTGCATTCCAGTTGAACCACACCAGACAGTGCAAAGCAGCACTGTTCTAGCCGCACCTCAAGGGAGTCATTGTTACTAACGTCCTTCACCCACGCTTTGTTCCATTTCCTCACATTGACATTTAGAGCCCTGGGCACAAATCACATTGCGTCAGCATCGTCAAAAGTCCTTGCAATGCTTTGTTTTAAGTGGACAGTCAGTTTCAGCCGGTCCATGCCAGTTGAAGCACAACAGATAGCATAAAGCGCCACTCCTGAATCCACACTGCAAGGGAGTCATTCTTACTCCTGTCCTTTAACCACGCCTTTTTTTGCATTTCTGCACGTTGACATTTACAGACCTGGGCAGAAATCACATTGCGTCAGCATGGTCAACGGCCCTCAAAATGCATTGTTTTATTTCGAGAGTCGGATTCTCCCGGTCCATGCCAGTTGAAGCGCACCAGGCAGCGCAAGCGCCACACTGCTCTAGCCGCACCTTAAGAGAGCCATTGTTACTCGCTTTGTGTAGCCATGCCTTGTTGCATTTCTTCACGTTGACATTTAGGGCGCTGGGCAGAAGTCACATTACGTCAGCATGATCAAAAGTCTTCGCAAAGCTTTGTTTTAATGGACAGTTGGATTCCACCGGTCCATACCAAATGAAGCACAATGGATAGCACAAAGCGAAACTGCTCAATAAACTCTGCACGGGAGTCATTCTTACTCCTGTCCTTTATACCCACCTTTTTGCATTTCTTCACGTTGACATTTAGAGCACTGGCTCCCAGAATGCTTTGTTTCATTTGGACAGTGAATTCCGCCCGTCCATGCCAGTTGAGGCGTACCATACCGCGCAAGACCTGCACTGCTCCAGCCGCACCTCACAGGAGTCACTCTTACACCTGTCCTTTATCCAGGCATTTCTTTATTTCATCACTTTGCCGTATAGAGCACTAGGCAGAAATCACATTGCGTCAGCATGGTGAACGGCCCGCGTAATCATTTGTTTTAAATGGACAGTGGGATTCCCCCGATCTATGCCAGTTGGAGTGCAGCAGACTGCGCAAGAGCCGCACTGCTCTAGTCGCACCTCGAGGGAGTCATTGTTACTCTCATCGCATACACACCTTCTTGCATTTCTTCACGTTGACATTAAATAGCACTGGGCAGAAATCACATTGTGTCAGCATCGGCAACAGCCTTCACAATCATTTGTTTTAAGTGCACAGTGAGATTCCCCCGGTGCATGACAGGTAAACCACACCAGACAGTGCAAAGCTGTGCTGCTCTAGTCGCACCTCATGGGAGTCATTGTTAGTCTCTTCGTTTACCCACGCCTTGTTGATTTTATCAAGTTGACATATAGGGGACTGGGCAGAAATCACATTGCGTCAGCATGGTCAAAAGTCCCCGCAATGCTTTGTTTTAAATGGACAGTCGGATTCCCCCGGTCCATGCCAGTTGATGCACAACAGATAGCATAAAGCGCCACTCCTGAATCCACACTGCAAGGGAGTCATTCTTACTCCTGTCGTTTAACCACGCCTTTTTTTCATTTCTGCACGTTGACATTTACAGACCTGGGCAGAAATCACATTGCGTCAGCATGGTCAACGGCCCCCAAAATGCTTTGTTTTATTTGGGCATTTTATTTTACAGGAGGTATTCAGAGACATGGATTGGGAAGATTTGGGGATAAAAGTTAATCGAGAATAGCTTAGTAACTCGCGATTCGCTGATGACATTGCCTTCCTTAGTACCTCAGGGGACCAATTGCAATGCATGTTCACTGACCTGGATAGGCAAAGCAGAAGAGTGGGTCTAAAAATTAATCTGCAGGAAACTAAAGTAATGCTTAACAGTCTCGGAAGAAAACAGCAATTTACAATTGGCAGCGAGGCACTAGAAGTCGTAAGGGATTACATCAACTTAGGGCAGGTAGTGACAGCGGATGCGGATCATGAGACAGAAATATTCAGAAGAACAAGAATGGGCTGGGGTGGGTTTGGCAGGCATTCTCAGATGATGATTAGCAGGTTGCCATTATCCCCTCAAGAGGAAAGTATATAATACCTGTGTCTTACCAGTACTCACCTATGGGGCAGAAACCTGGAGGCTTACGAAATAGGTTCTGCTCAAATTGAGGACGACGCAACGAGCTATGGAAAGAAGAATGATAGGTGTAACGTTAAAGGATAAGAAAAGAGCAGATTGGGTGAGGGAACAAACGCGAGTTAATGACATCTTAGTTGAAATCAAGAAAAAGAAATGGGCATGGGCAGGATGCGAAATGAGGAGGGAAGATAACCGATGGTCATTAAGGGTTACGGAATGGATTCCAAGGGAAGGGAAGCTTAGCAGAGGGCGGCAGAAAGTTAGGCGGGCGCATGAGATTAAGAAGTTTGCAGGGACGACATGGCCACACATAGTACATAATCGGGGTTGTTGGAGATGTACGGGAGAGGCCTTTGCCCTGCAGTAGGCGTAACCAGGCTGATGCTGATGATGATTCCGCCGGTCCATGCCAGTTGGGGCACACAAGACCACGCAAGAGCCGCACTGCGATAGCCGCACCACAAGGGAGTCATTGTGACTCCTGTAGTTTATCCATGCCTTTTTTTATTTACTTCAGTTTCACGTTTAGAGCACTGGGCAGAAATCACATTGCGTCAGCATGGTCGACGGCCCTCGCAATCATTTGTTTTAAATGGACAGTCGGATTCCCCCGATCTATGCCAGCTGGAGTGCAGCAGACTGTGCAAAAGCTGCACTGTTCTAGTCGCACCTCAAGGGAGTCATTGTTACTCTCATAGCTTACACACACCTTCTTGCATTTCTTCACGTTGACATTAAATAGCACTGGGCAGAAATCACATTGTGTCAGCATCGGCAACAGCCTTCACAATCATTTGTTTTAAGTGCACAGTGAGATTCCCCCGGTGCATGCCAGGTAAGCCACACCAGACAGTGCAGAGCCGTGCTGCTCTAGTCGCACCTCATGGGAGTCATTGTTAGTCTCTTCGTTTACCCACGCCTTGTTGATTTTATCAAGTTGACATATAGGGGACTGGGCAGAGATCACATTGCATCAGCATGGTCAAAAGTCCTCGCAATGCTTTGTTTTCAATGGACAGTCAGATTCTCCCGGTCCATACCAGTTGAAGCGCAACGGAAAGTGCAAAGCGGCACAGCTCAATCCACACTGCAAGGGAGTCATTCTTACTCCTGTCTTTTATCCACGCTTTTTTTTTCATTTTTTCACTTCGACATTTAGAGCACTGTGCAGAAATCACACTGCGTCAGCATGCTCAACGGCCCCCAGAATGGTTTGTTTTATTTGGACAGTGGATTCTGTCAGTCCGTGCCAGTTCATTCGCACCAGACCGCGCAAGAGCTGCACTGCGCTAGCCGCACCTAAAGGGTGTCATAGTTACTCCTGTCGTTTATCCAGCCCTTTCCTTAATTTATTTATTTCACGTTTAAAGCACTAGGCAGAAATCAAATTGCGTCGGCATGGTCAACGGCCCTCGCAATCATTTGTTTTAAATGGACAGTCGGATTACCCCGATCTGTCCCAGTTGAAGCGCACCAGGCAGCGCTAGAGCCGCACTGCTCTAGTCGCAGCTCAAGGGAGTCATTGTTACTCACTTAGCTCCCCCACGCCTTGTTCTATTTCTTCAGGTTGACATTTAGGGCACTGGGCACAAATCACCTTGCATAAAAATGGTCAACCGCCCTCGCAATTATATCTTTTAAAAGCACAGTAAGATTCCCCCTGTGCATTCCAGTTGAACCACACCAGACAGTGCAAAGCAGCACTGTTCTAGCCGCACCTCAAGGGAGTCATTGTTACTAACGTCCTTCACCCACGCTTTGTTCCATTTCCTCACATTGACATTTAGAGCCCTGGGCACAAATCACATTGCGTCAGCATCGTCAAAAGTCCTTGCAATGCTTTGTTTTAAGTGGACAGTCAGTTTCAGCCGGTCCATGCCAGTTGAAGCACAACAGATAGCATAAAGCGCCACTCCTGAATCCACACTGCAAGGGAGTCATTCTTACTCCTGTCCTTTAACCACGCCTTTTTTTGCATTTCTGCACGTTGACATTTACAGACCTGGGCAGAAATCACATTGCGTCAGCATGGTCAACGGCCCTCAAAATGCATTGTTTTATTTCGAGAGTCGGATTCTCCCGGTCCATGCCAGTTGAAGCGCACCAGGCAGCGCAAGCGCCACACTGCTCTAGCCGCACCTTAAGAGAGCCATTGTTACTCGCTTTGTGTAGCCATGCCTTGTTGCATTTCTTCACGTTGACATTTAGGGCGCTGGGCAGAAGTCACATTACGTCAGCATGATCAAAAGTCTTCGCAAAGCTTTGTTTTAATGGACAGTTGGATTCCACCGGTCCATACCAAATGAAGCACAATGGATAGCACAAAGCGAAACTGCTCAATAAACTCTGCACGGGAGTCTTTCTTACTCCTGTCCTTTATACCCACCTTTTTGCATTTCTTCACGTTGACATTTAGAGCACTGGCTCCCAGAATGCTTTGTTTCATTTGGACAGTGAATTCCGCCCGTCCATGCCAGTTGAGGCGTACCATACCGCGCAAGAGCTGCAGTGCTCCAGCCGCACCTCACAGGAGTCACTCTTACACCTGTCCTTTATCCAGGCATTTCTTTATTTCATCACTTTGCCGTTTAGAGCACTAGGCAGAAATCACATTGCGTCAGCATGGTGAACGGCCCGCGTAATGATTTGTTTTAAATGGACAGTCGGATTCCCCCAATCTATGCCAGTTGGAGTGCAGCAGACTGCGCAAGAGCCGCACTGCTCTAGTCGCACCTCGAGGGAGTCATTGTTACTCTCATCGCATACACACCTTCTTGCATTTCTTCACGTTGACATTAAATAGCACTGGGCAGAAATCACATTGTGTCAGCATCGGCAACAGCCTTCACAATCATTTGTTTTAAGTGCACAGTGAGATTCCCCCGGTGCATGACAGGTAAACCACACCAGACAGTGCAAAGCTGTGCTGCTCTAGTCGCACCTCATGGGAGTCATTGTTAGTCTCTTCGTTTACCCACGCCTTGATGATTTTATCAAGTTGACATATAGGGGACTGGGCAGAGATCACATTGCATCAGCATGGTCAAAAGTCCCCGCAATGCTTTGTTTTAAATGGACAGTCGGATTCCCCCGGTCCATGCCAGTTGATGCACAACAGATAGCATAAAGCGCCACTCCTGAATCCACACTGCAAGGGAGTCATTTTTACTCCTGTCGTTTAACCACGCCTTTTTTTCATTTCTGCACGTTGACATTTACAGACCTGGGCAGAAATCACATTGTGTCAGCATGGTCAACGGCCCCCAAAATGCTTTGTTTTATTTGGGCATTTTATTTTACAGGAGGTATTCAGAGACATGGATTGGGAAGATTTGGGGATAAAAGTTAATCGAGAATAGCTTAGTAACTCGCGATTCGCTGATGACATTGCCTTCCTTAGTACCTCAGGGGACCAATTGCAATGCATGTTCACTGACCTGGATAGGCAAAGCAGAAGAGTGGGTCTAAAAATTAATCTGCAGGAAACTAAAGGAATGCTTAACAGTCTCGGAAGAAAACAGCAATTTACAATTGGCAGCGAGGCACTAGAAGTCGTAAGGGATTACATCAACTTAGGGCAGGTAGTGACAGCGGATGCGGATCATGAGACAGAAATATTCAGAAGAACAAGAATGGGCTGGGGTGCGTTTGGCAGGCATTCTCAGATGATGATTAGCAGGTTGCCATTATCCCCTCAAGAGGAAAGTATATAATACCTGTGTCTTACCAGTACTCACCTATGGGGCAGAAACCTGGAGGCTTACGAAATGGGTTCTGCTCAAATTGAGGACGACGCAACGAGCTATGGAAAGAAGAATGATAGGTGTAACGTTAAAGGATAAGAAAAGAGCAGATTGGGTGAGGGAACAAACGCGAGTTAATGACATCTTAGTTGAAATCAAGAAAAAGAAATGGGCATGGGCAGGATACGAAATGAGGAGGGAAGATAACCGATGGTCATTAAGGGTTACGGAATGGATTCCAAGGGAAGGGAAGCTTAGCAGAGGGCGGCAGAAAGTTAGGCGGGCGCATGAGATTAAGAAGTTTGCAGGGACGACATGGCCACACATAGTACATGATCGGGGTTGTTGGAGATGTACGGGAGAGGCCTTTGCCCTGCAGTAGGCGTAACCAGGCTGATGCTGATGATGATTCCGCCGGTCCATGCCAGTTGAGGCACACAAGACCACGCAAGAGCCGCACTGCGATAGCCGCACCACAAGGGAGTCATTGTGACTCCTGTAGTTTATCCATGCCTTTTTTTATTTACTTCAGTTTCACGTTTAGAGCACTGGGCAGAAATCACATTGCGTCAGCATGGTCGACGGCCCTCGCAATCATTTGTTTTAAATGGACAGTCGGATTCCCCCGATCTATGCCAGTTGGAGTGCAGCAGACTGCGCAAGAGCCGCACTGCTCTAGTCGCACCTCGCGGGAGTCATTGTTACTCTCATCGCATTCACACCTTCTTGCATTTCTTCACGTTGACATTAAATAGCACTGGGCAGAAATCACATTGTGTCAGCATGGTCAACGGTCTTCGCAATCATTTCTTTTCATGGCAGAGTTAGATTCCCCCGTTGCATGCCAGGTAAACCACACCAGACAGTGCAAAGCCGCGCTACTCTAGTCCCACCTCATGGGAGTCATTGTTAGTCTCTTCGTTTACCCTCGCCTTGTTGCATTTTATCACGTTGACATTTAGGGGACTGGGCAGAGATCACATTGCATCAGCATGGTCAAAAGTCCTCGCAATGCTTTGTTTTAAATGGACAGTCAGATTCTCCCGGTCCATACCAGTTGAAGCGCAACGGAAAGTGCAAAGCGGCACAGCTCAATCCACACTGCAAGGGAGTCATTCTTACTCCTGTCTTTTATCCACGCTTTTTTTTTCATTTTTTCACTTCGACATTTAGAGCACTGTGCAGAAATCACACTGCGTCAGCATGCTCAACGGCCCCCAGAATGGTTTGTTTTATTTGGACAGTGGATTCTGTCAGTCCATGCCAGTTCATTCGCACCAGACCGCGCAAGAGCTGCACTGCGCTAGCCGCACCTAAAGGGTGTCATAGTTACTCCTGTCGTTTATCCAGCCCTTTCCTTAATTTATTTATTTCACGTTTAAAGCACTAGGCAGAAATCAAATTGCGTCAGCATGGTCAACGGCCCTCGCAATCATTTGTTTTAAATGGACAGTCGGATTACCCCGATCTATCCCAGTTGAAGCGCACCAGGCAGCGCTAGAGCCGCACTGCTCTAGTCGCAGCTCAAGGGAGTCATTGTTACTCACTTAGCTACCCCACGCCTTGTTCTATTTCTTCAGGTTGACATTTAGGGCACTGGGCACAAATCACCTTGCATAAAAATGGTCAACCGCCCTCGCAATTATATCTTTTAAAAGCACAGTAAGATTCCCCCTGTGCATTCCAGTTGAACCACACCAGACAGTGCAAAGCAGCACTGTTCTAGCCGCACCTTAAGGGAGTCATTGTTACTAACGTCCTTCACCCACGCTTTGTTCCATTTCCTCACATTGACATTTAGAGCCCTGGGCACAAATCACATTGCGTCAGCATCGTCAAAAGTCCTTGCAATGCTTTGTTTTAAGTGGACAGTCAGTTTCAGCCGGTCCATGCCAGTTGATGCACAACAGATAGCATAAAGCGCCACTCCTGAATCCACACTGCAAGGGAGTCATTCTTACTCCTGTCGTTTAACCACGCCTTTTTTTCATTTCTGCACGTTGACATTTACAGACCTGGGCAGAAATCACATTGCGTCAGCATGGTCAACGGCCCTCAAAATGCATTGTTTTATTTGGAGAGTCGGATTCTCCCGGTCCATGCCAGTTGAAGCGCACCAGGCAGCGCAAGCGCCACACTGCTCTAGCCGCACCTCAAGAGAGCCATTGTTACTCGCTTTGTGTAGCCATGCCTTGTTGCATTTCTTCACGTTGACATTTAGGGCGCTGGGCAGAAGTCACATTACGTCAGCATGATCAAAAGTCTTCGCAAAGCTTTGTTTTAATGGACAGTTGGATTCCACCGGTCCATACCAAATGAAGCACAATGGATAGCACAAAGCGAAACTGCTCAATAAACTCTGCACGGGAGTCATTCTTACTCCTGTCCTTTATACCCACCTTTTTGCATTTCTTCACGTTGACATTTAGAGCACTGGCTCCCAGAATGCTTTGTTTCATTTGGACAGTGAATTCCGCCCGTCCATGCCAGTTGAGGCGTACCATACCGCGCAAGACCTGCACTGCTCCAGCCGCACCTCACAGGAGTCACTCTTACACCTGTCCTTTATCCAGGCATTTCTTTATTTCATCACTTTGCCGTTTAGAGCACTAGGCAGAAATCACATTGCGTCAGCATGGTGAACGGCCCGCGTAATCATTTGTTTTAAATGGACAGTCGGATTCCCCCGATCTATGCCAGTTGGAGTGCAGCAGACTGCGCAAGAGCCGCACTGCTCTAGTCGCACCTCGAGGGAGTCATTGTTACTCTCATCGCATACACACCTTATTGCATTTCTTCACGTTGACATTAAATAGCACTGGGCAGAAATCACATTGTGTCAGCATCGGCAACAGCCTTCACAATCATTTGTTTTAAGTGCACAGTGAGATTCCCCCGGTGCATGACAGGTAAACCACACCAGACAGTGCAAAGCTGTGCTGCTCTAGTCGCACCTCATGGGAGTCATTGTTAGTCTCTTCGTTTACCCACGCCTTGTTGATTTTATCAAGTTGACATATAGGGGACTGGGCAGAAATCACATTGCGTCAGCATGGTCAAAAGTCCCCGCAATGCTTTGTTTTAAATGGACAGTCGGATTCCCCCGGTCCATGCCAGTTGATGCACAACAGATAGCATAAAGCGCCACTCCTGAATCCACACTGCAAGGGAGTCATTTTTACTCCTGTCGTTTAACCACGCCTTTTTTTCATTTCTGCACGTTGACATTTACAGACCTGGGCAGAAATCACATTGTGTCAGCATGGTCAACGGCCCCCAAAATGCTTTGTTTTATTTGGGCATTTTATTTTACAGGAGGTATTCAGAGACATGGATTGGGAAGATTTGGGGATAAAAGTTAATCGAGAATAGCTTAGTAACTCGCGATTCGCTGATGACATTGCCTTCCTTAGTACCTCAGGGGACCAATTGCAATGCATGTTCACTGACCTGGATAGGCAAAGCAGAAGAGTGGGTCTAAAAATTAATCTGCAGGAAACTAAAGGAATGCTTAACAGTCTCGGAAGAAAACAGCAATTTACAATTGGCAGCGAGGCACTAGAAGTCGTAAGGGATTACATCAACTTAGGGCAGGTAGTGACAGCGGATGCGGATCATGAGACAGAAATATTCAGAAGAACAAGAATGGGCTGGGGTGCGTTTGGCAGGCATTCTCAGATGATGATTAGCAGGTTGCCATTATCCCCTCAAGAGGAAAGTATATAATACCTGTGTCTTACCAGTACTCACCTATGGGGCAGAAACCTGGAGGCTTACGAAATGGGTTCTGCTCAAATTGAGGACGACGCAACGAGCTATGGAAAGAAGAATGATAGGTGTAACGTTAAAGGATAAGAAAAGAGCAGATTGGGTGAGGGAACAAACGCGAGTTAATGACATCTTAGTTGAAATCAAGAAAAAGAAATGGGCATGGGCAGGATACGAAATGAGGAGGGAAGATAACCGATGGTCATTAAGGGTTACGGAATGGATTCCAAGGGAAGGGAAGCTTAGCAGAGGGCGGCAGAAAGTTAGGCGGGCGCATGAGATTAAGAAGTTTGCAGGGACGACATGGCCACACATAGTACATGATCGGGGTTGTTGGAGATGTACGGGAGAGGCCTTTGCCCTGCAGTAGGCGTAACCAGGCTGATGCTGATGATGATTCCGCCGGTCCATGCCAGTTGAGGCACACAAGACCACGCAAGAGCCGCACTGCGATAGCCGCACCACAAGGGAGTCATTGTGACTCCTGTAGTTTATCCATGCCTTTTTTTATTTACTTCAGTTTCACGTTTAGAGCACTGGGCAGAAATCACATTGCGTCAGCATGGTCGACGGCCCTCGCAATCATTTGTTTTAAATGGACAGTCGGATTCCCCCGATCTATGCCAGTTGGAGTGCAGCAGACTGCGCAAGAGCCGCACTGCTCTAGTCGCACCTCGCGGGAGTCATTGTTACTCTCATCGCATTCACACCTTCTTGCATTTCTTCACGTTGACATTAAATAGCACTGGGCAGAAATCACATTGTGTCAGCATGGTCAACGGCCTTCGCAATCATTTCTTTTCATGGCAGAGTTAGATTCCCCCGTTGCATGCCAGGTAAACCACAAAAGACAGTGCAAAGCCGCGCTACTCTAGTGCCACCTCATGGGAGTCATTGTTAGTCTCTTCGTTTACCCTCGCCTTGTTGCATTTTATCACGTTGACATTTAGGGGACTGGGCAGAGATCACATTGCATCAGCATGGTCAAAAGTCCTCGCAATGCTTTGTTTTAAATGGACAGTCAGATTCTCCCGGTCCATACCAGTTGAAGCGCAACGGAAAGTGCAAAGCGGCACTGCTCAATCCACACTGCAAGGGAGTCATTCTTACTCCTGTCTTTTATCCATGCTTTTTTTTTCATTTTTTCACTTCGACATTTAGAGCACTGTGCAGAAATCACACTGCGTCAGCATGCTCAACGGCCCCCAGAATGGTTTGTTTTATTTGGACAGTGGATTCTGTCAGTCCATGCCAGTTCATTCGCACCAGACCGCGCAAGAGCTGCACTGCGCTAGCCGCACCTAAAGGGTGTCATAGTTACTCCTGTCGTTTATCCAGCCCTTTCCTTAATTTATTTATTTCACGTTTAAAGCACTAGGCAGAAATCAAATTGCGTCAGCATGGTCAACGGCCCTCGCAATCATTTGTTTTAAATGGACAGTCGGATTACCCCGATCTATCCCAGTTGAAGCGCACCAGGCAGCGCTAGAGCCGCACTGCTCTAGTCGCAGCTCAAGGGAGTCATTGTTACTCACTTAGCTACCCCACGCCTTGTTCTATTTCTTCAGGTTGACATTTAGGGCACTGGGCACAAATCACCTTGCATAAAAATGGTCAACCGCCCTCGCAATTATATCTTTTAAAAGCACAGTAAGATTCCCCCTGTGCATTCCAGTTGAACCACACCAGACAGTGCAAAGCAGCACTGTTCTAGCCGCACCTTAAGGGAGTCATTGTTACTAACGTCCTTCACCCACGCTTTGTTCCATTTCCTCACATTGACATTTAGAGCCCTGGGCACAAATCACATTGCGTCAGCATCGTCAAAAGTCCTTGCAATGCTTTGTTTTAAGTGGACAGTCAGTTTCAGCGGGTCCATGCCAGTTGATGCACAACAGATAGCATAAAGCGCCACTCCTGAATCCACACTGCAAGGGAGTCATTCTTACTCCTGTCGTTTAACCACGCCTTTTTTTCATTTCTGCACGTTGACATTTACAGACCTGGGCAGAAATCACATTGCGTCAGCATGGTCAACGGCCCTCAAAATGCATTGTTTTATTTGGAGAGTCGGATTCTCCCGGTCCATGCCAGTTGAAGCGCACCAGGCAGCGCAAGCGCCACACTGCTCTAGCCGCACCTCAAGAGAGCCACTGTTACTCGCTTTGTGTAGCCATGCCTTGTTGCATTTCTTCACGTTGACATTTAGAGCGCTGGGCAGAAGTCACATTACGTCAGCATGATCAAAAGTCTTCGCAAAGCTTTGTTTTAATGGACAGTTGGATTCCACCGGTCCATACCAAATGAAGCACAATGGATACCACAAAGCGAAACTGCTCAATAAACTCTGCACGGGAGTCATTCTTACTCCTGTCCTTTATACCCACCTTTTTGCATTTCTTCACGTTGACATTTAGAGCACTGGCTCCCAGAATGCTTTGTTTCATTTGGACAGTGAATTCCGCCCGTCCATGCCAGTTGAGGCGTACCATACCGCGCAAGAGCTGCACTGCTCCAGCCGCACCTCACAGGAGTCACTCTTACACCTGTCCTTTATCCAGGCATTTCTTTATTTCATCACTTTGCCGTTTATAGCACTAGGCAGAAATCACATTGCGTCAGCATCGGCAACAGCCTTCACAATCATTTGTTTTAAGTGCACAGTGAGATTCCCCCGGTGCATGCCAGGTAAGCCACACCAGACAGTGCAGAGCCGTGCTGCTCTAGTCGCACCTCATGGGAGTCATTGTTAGTCTCTTCGTTTACCCACGCCTTGATGATTTTATCAAGTTGACATATAGGGGACTGGGCAGAAATCACATTGCATCAGCGTGGTCAAAAGTCCCCGCAATGCTTTGTTTTAAATGGACAGTCGAATTCCCCCGGTCTATACCAGTTCAAGCGCAATGGAAAGTGCAAAGCGGCACAGCTGAATGCACACTGCAAGGGAGTCATTCTTACTCCTGTCGTTTAACCACGCCTTTTTTTCATTTCTGCACGTTGACATTTACAGACCTGGGCAGAAATCACATTGCGTCAGCATGGTCAACGGCCCTCAAAATGCATTGTTTTATTTGGAGAGTCGGATTCTCCCGGTCCATGCCAGTTGAAGCGCACCAGGCAGCGCAAGCGCCACACTGCTCTAGACGCACCTCAAGAGAGCGATTGTTACTCGCTTTGTGTAGCCATGCCTTGTTGCATTTCTTCACGTTGACATTTAGAGCGCTGGGCAGAAGTCACATTACGTCAGCATGATCAAAAGTCTTCGCAAAGCTTTGTTTTAATGGATAGTTGGATTCCACCGGTCCATACCAAATGAAGCACAATGGATAGCACAAAGCGAAACTGCTCAATAAACTCTGCACGGGAGTCATTCTTACTCCTGTCCTTTATACCCACCTTTTTGCATTTCTTCACGTTGACATTTAGAGCACAGGCTCCCAGAATGCTTTGTTTCATTTGGACAGTGAATTCCGCCCGTCCATGCCAGTTGAGGCGTACCATACCGCGCAAGAGCTGCACTGCTCCAGCCGCACCTCACAGGAGTCACTGTTACACCTGTCCTTTATCCAGGCATTTCTTTATTTCATCACTTTGCCGTTTAGAGCACTAGGCAGAAATCACATTGCGTCAGCATCGGCAACAGCCTTCACAATCATTTGTTTTAAGTGCACAGTGAGATTCCCCCGGTGCATGCCAGGTAAGCCACACCAGACAGTGCAGAGCCGTGCTGCTCTAGTCGCACCTCATGGGAGTCATTGTTAGTCTCTTCGTTTACCCACGTCTTGATGATTTTATCAAGTTGACATATAGGGGACTGAGCAGAGATCACATTGCATCAGCATGGTCAAAAGTCCTCGCAATGCTTTGTTTTAAATGGACAGTCAGATTCTCCCGGTCCATACCAGTTGAAGCGCAACGGAAAGTGCAAAGCGGCACAGCTCAATCCACACTGCAAGGGAGTCATTCTTACTCCTGTCTTTTATCCACGCTTTTTTTTCATTTTTTTCACTTCGACATTTAGAGCACTGTGCAGAAATCACACTGCGTCAGCATGCTCAACGGCCCCCAGAATGGTTTGTTTTATTTGGACAGTGGATTCTGTCAGTCCGTGCCAGTTCATTCGCACCAGACCGCGCAAGAGCTGCACTGCGCTAGCCGCACCTAAAGGGTGTCATAGTTACTCCTGTCGTTTATCCAGCCCTTTCCTTAATTTATTTATTTCACGTTTAAAGCACTAGGCAGAAATCAAATTGCGTCGGCATGGTCAACGGCCCTCGCAATCATTTGTTTTAAATGGACAGTCGGATTACCCCGATCTATCCCAGTTGAAGCGCACCAGGCAGCGCTAGAGCCGCACTGCTCTAGTCGCAGCTCAAGGGAGTCATTGTTACTCACTTAGCTCCCCCACGCCTTGTTCTATTTCTTCAGGTTGACATTTAGGGCACTGGGCACAAATCACCTTGCATAAAAATGGTCAACCGCCCTCGCAATTATATCTTTTAAAAGCACAGTAAGATTCCCCCTGTGCATTCCAGTTGAACCACACCAGACAGTGCAAAGCAGCACTGTTCTAGCCGCACCTCAAGGGAGTCATTGTTACTAACGTCCTTCACCCACGCTTTGTTCCATTTCCTCACATTGACATTTAGAGCCCTGGGCACAAATCACATTGCGTCAGCATCGTCAAAAGTCCTTCCAATGCTTTGTTTTAAGTGGACAGTGAGTTTCAGCCGGTCCATGCCAGTTGAAGCACAACAGATAGCATAAAGCGCCACTCCTGAATCCACACTGCAAGCGAGTCATTCTTACTCCTGTCCTTTAACCACGCCTTTTTTTCATTTCTGCACGTTGACATTTACAGACCTGGGCAGAAATCACATTGCGTCAGCATGGTCAACGGCCCTCAAAATGCATTGTTTTATTTCGAGAGTCGGATTCTCCCGGTCCATGCCAGTTGAAGCGCACCAGGCAGCGCAAGCGCCACACTGCTCTAGCCGCACCTTAAGAGAGCCATTGTTACTCGCTTTGTGTAGCCATGCCTTGTTGCATTTCTTCACGTTGACATTTAGGGCGCTGGGCAGAAGTCACATTACGTCAGCATGATCAAAAGTCTTCGCAAAGCTTTGTTTTAATGGACAGTTGGATTCCACCGGTCCATACCAAATGAAGCACAATGGATAGCACAAAGCGAAACTGCTCAATAAACTCTGCACGGGAGTCATTCTTACTCCTGTCCTTTATACCCACCTTTTTGCATTTCTTCACGTTGACATTTAGAGCACTGGCTCCCAGAATGCTTTGTTTCATTTGGACAGTGAATTCCGCCCGTCCATGCCAGTTGAGGCGTACCATACCGCGCAAGAGCTGCACTGCTCCAGCCGCACCTCACAGGAGTCACTCTTACACCTGTCCTTTATCCAGGCATTTCTTTATTTCATCACTTTGCCGTTTAGAGCACTAGGCAGAAATCACATTGCGTCAGCATCGGCAACAGCCTTCACAATCATTTGTTTTAAGTGCACAGTGAGATTCCCCCAGTGCATGCCAGGTAAGCCACACCAGACAGTGCAGAGCCGTGCTGCTCTAGTCTCACCTCATGGGAGTCATTGTTAGTCTCTTCGTTTACCCACGCCTTGATGATTTTATCAAGTTGACATATAGGGGACTGGGCAGAGATCACATTGCATCAGCATGGTCAAAAGTCCTCGCAATGCTTTGTTTTAAATGGACAGTCAGATTCTCCCGGTCCATACCAGTTGAAGCGCAACGGAAGTGCAAAGCGGCACAGCTCAATCCACACTGCAAGGGAGTCATTCTTACTCCTGTCTTTTATCCACGCTTTTTTGTCATTTTTTCACTTCGACATTTAGAGCACTGTGCAGAAATCACACTGCGTCAGCATGCTCAACGGCCCCCAGAATGGTTTGTTTTATTTGGACAGTGGATTCTGTCAGTCCGTGCCAGTTCATTCGCACCAGACCGCGCAAGAGCTGCAGTGCGCTAGCCGCACCTAAAGGGTGTCATAGTTACTCCTGTCGTTTATCCAGCCCTTTCCTTAATTTATTTATTTCACGTTTAAAGCACTAGGCAGAAATCAAATTGCGTCGGCATGGTCAACGGCCCTCGCAATCATTTGTTTTAAATGGACAGTCGGATTACCCCGATCTATCCCAGTTGAAGCGCACCAGGCAGCGCTAGAGCCGCACTGCTCTAGTCGCAGCTCAAGGGAGTCATTGTTACTCACTTAGCTCCCCCACGCCTTGTTCTATTTCTTCAGGTTGACATTTAGGGCACTGGGCACAAATCACCTTGCATAAAAATGGTCAACCGCCCTCGCAATTATATCTTTTAAAAGCACAGTAAGATTCCCCCTGTGCATTCCAGTTGAACCACACCAGACAGTGCAAAGCAGCACTGTTCTAGCCGCACCTCAAGGGAGTCATTGTTACTAACGTCCTTCATCCACGCTTTGTTCCATTTCCTCACATTGACATTTAGAGCCCTGGGCACAAATCACATTGCGTCAGCATCGTCAAAAGTCCTTGCAATGCTTTGTTTTAAGTGGACAGTCAGTTTCAGCCGGTCCATGCCAGTTGAAGCACAACAGATAGCATAAAGCGCCACTCCTGAATCCACACTGCAAGGGAGTCATTCTTACTCCTGTCCTTTAACCACGCCTTTTTTTGCATTTCTGCACGTTGACATTTACAGACCTGGGCAGAAATCACATTGCGTCAGCATGGTCAACGGCCCTCAAAATGCATTGTTTTATTTCGAGAGTCGGATTCTCCCGGCCCATGCCAGTTGAAGCGCACCAGGCAGCGCAAGCGCCACACTGCTCTAGCCGCACCTTAAGAGAGCCATTGTTACTCGCTTTGTGTAGCCATGCCTTGTTGCATTTCTTCACGTTGACATTTAGGGCGCTGGGCAGAAGTCACATTACGTCAGCATGATCAAAAGTCTTCGCAAAGCTTTGTTTTAATGGACAGTTGGATTCCACCGGTCCATACCAAATGAAGCACAATGGATAGCACAAAGCGAAACTGCTCAATAAACTCTGCACGGGAGTCATTCTTACTCCTGTCCTTTATACCCACCTTTTTGCATTTCTTCACGTTGACATTTAGAGCACTGGCTCCCAGAATGCTTTGTTTCATTTGGACAGTGAATTCCGCCCGTCCATGCCAGTTGAGGCGTACCATACCGCGCAAGAGCTGCACTGCTCCAGCCGCACCTCACAGGAGTCACTCTTACACCTGTCCTTTATCCAGGCATTTCTTTATTTCATCACTTTGCCGTTTAGAGCACTAGGCAGAAATCACATTGCGTCAGCATCGGCAACAGCCTTCACAATCATTTGTTTTAAGTGCACAGTGAGATTCCCCCGGTCCATGCCAGGTAAGCCACACCAGACAGTGCAGAGCCGTGCTGCTCTAGTCGCACCTCATGGGAGTCATTGTTAGTTTCTTCGTTTACCCACGCCTTGATGATTTTATCAAGTTGACATATAGGGGACTGGGCAGAAATCACATTGCATCAGCGTGGTCAAAAGTCCCCGCAATGCTTTGTTTTAAATGGACAGTCGAATTCCCCCGGTCTATACCAGTTCAAGCGCAATGGAAAGTGCAAAGCGGCACAGCTGAATGCACACTGCAAGGGAGTCATTCTTACTCCTGTCGTTTAACCACGCCTTTTTTTCATTTCTGCACGTTGACATTTACAGACCTGGGCAGAAATCACATTGCGTCAGCATGGTCAACGGCCCTCAAAATGCATTGTTTTATTTCGAGAGTCGGATTCTCCCGGTCCATGCCAGTTGAAGCGCACCAGGCAGCGCAAGCGCCACACTGCTCTAGCCGCACCTTAAGAGAGCCATTGTTACTCGCTTTGTGTAGCCATGCCTTGTTGCATTTCTTCACGTTGACATTTAGGGCGCTGGGCAGAAGTCACATTACGTCAGCATGATCAAAAGTCTTCGCAAAGCTTTGTTTTAATGGACAGTTGGATTCCACCGGTCCATACCAAATGAAGCACAATGGATAGCACAAAGCGAAACTGCTCAATAAACTCTGCACGGGAGTCATTCTTACTCCTGTCCTTTATACCCACCTTTTTGCATTTCTTCACGTTGACATTTAGAGCACTGGCTCCCAGAATGCTTTGTTTCATTTGGACAGTGAATTCCGCCCGTCCATGCCAGTTGAGGCGTACCATACCGCGCAAGAGCTGCACTGCTCCAGCCGCACCTCACAGGAGTCACTCTTACACCTGTCCTTTATCCAGGCATTTCTTTATTTCATCACTTTGCCGTTTAGAGCACTAGGCAGAAATCACATTGCGTCAGCATCGGCAACAGCCTTCACAATCATTTGTTTTAAGTGCACAGTGAGATTCCCCCAGTGCATGCCAGGTAAGCCACACCAGACAGTGCAGAGCCGTGCTGCTCTAGTCGCACCTCATGGGAGTCATTGTTAGTCTCTTCGTTTACCCACGCCTTGATGATTTTATCAAGTTGACATATAGGGGACTGGGCAGAGATCACATTGCATCAGCATGGTCAAAAGTCCTCGCAATGCTTTGTTTTAAATGGACAGTCAGATTCTCCCGGTCCATACCAGTTGAAGCGCAACGGAAGTGCAAAGCGGCACAGCTCAATCCACACTGCAAGGGAGTCATTCTTACTCCTGTCTTTTATCCACGCTTTTTTGTCATTTTTTCACTTCGACATTTAGAGCACTGTGCAGAAATCACACTGCGTGAGCATGCTCAACGGCCCCCAGAATGGTTTGTTTTATTTGGACAGTGGATTCTGTCAGTCCGTGCCAGTTCATTCGCACCAGACCGCGCAAGAGCTGCAGTGCGCTAGCCGCACCTAAAGGGTGTCATAGTTACTCCTGTCGTTTATCCAGCCCTTTCCTTAATTTATTTATTTCACGTTTAAAGCACTAGGCAGAAATCAAATTGCGTCGGCATGGTCAACGGCCCTCGCAATCATTTGTTTTAAATGGACAGTCGGATTACCCCGATCTATCCCAGTTGAAGCGCACCAGGCAGCGCTAGAGCCGCACTGCTCTAGTCGCAGCTCAAGGGAGTCATTGTTACTCACTTAGCTCCCCCACGCCTTGTTCTATTTCTTCAGGTTGACATTTAGGGCACTGGGCACAAATCACCTTGCATAAAAATGGTCAACCGCCCTCGCAATTATATCTTTTAAAAGCACAGTAAGATTCCCCCTGTGCATTCCAGTTGAACCACACCAGACAGTGCAAAGCAGCACTGTTCTAGCCGCACCTCAAGGGAGTCATTGTTACTAACGTCCTTCACCCACGCTTTGTTCCATTTCCTCACATTGACATTTAGAGCCCTGGGCACAAATCACATTGCGTCAGCATCGTCAAAAGTCCTTGCAATGCTTTGTTTTAAGTGGACAGTCAGTTTCAGCCGGTCCATGCCAGTTGAAGCACAACAGATAGCATAAAGCGCCACTCCTGAATCCACACTGCAAGCGAGTCATTCTTACTCCTGTCCTTTAACCACGCCTTTTTTTCATTTCTGCACGTTGACATTTACAGACCTGGGCAGAAATCACATTGCGTCAGCATGGTCAACGGCCCTCAAAATGCATTGTTTTATTTCGAGAGTCGGATTCTCCCTGTCCATGCCAGTTGAAGCGCACCAGGCAGCGCAAGCGCCACACTGCTCTAGCCGCACCTTAAGAGAGCCATTGTTACTCGCTTTGTGTAGCCATGCCTTGTTGCATTTCTTCGCGTTGACATTTAGGGCGCTGGGCAGAAGTCACATTACGTCAGCATGATCAAAAGTCTTCGCAAAGCTTTGTTTTAATGGACAGTTGGATTCCACCGGTCCATACCAAATGAAGCACAATGGATAGCACAAAGCGAAACTGCTCAATAAACTCTGCACGGGAGTCATTCTTACTCCTGTCCTTTATACCCACCTTTTTGCATTTCTTCACGTTGACATTTAGAGCACTGGCTCCCAGAATGCTTTGTTTCATTTGGACAGTGAATTCCGCCCGTCCATGCCAGTTGAGGCGTACCATACCGCGCAAGAGCTGCACTGCTCCAGCCGCACCTCACAGGAGTCACTCTTACACCTGTCCTTTATCCAGGCATTTCTTTATTTCATCACTTTGCCGTTTAGAGCACTAGGCAGAAATCACATTGCGTCAGCATCGGCAACAGCCTTCACAATCATTTGTTTTAAGTGCACAGTGAGATTCCCCCAGTGCATGCCAGGTAAGCCACACCAGACAGTGCAGAGCCGTGCTGCTCTAGTCGCACCTCATGGGAGTCATTGTTAGTCTCTTCGTTTACCCACGCCTTGATGATTTTATCAAGTTGACATATAGGGGACTGGGCAGAGATCACATTGCATCAGCATGGTCAAAAGTCCTCGCAATGCTTTGTTTTAAATGGACAGTCAGATTCTCCCGGTCCATACCAGTTGAAGCGCAACGGAAGTGCAAAGCGGCACAGCTCAATCCACACTGCAAGGGAGTCATTCTTACTCCTGTCTTTTATCCACGCTTTTTTGTCATTTTTTCACTTCGACATTTAGAGCACTGTGCAGAAATCACACTGCGTCAGCATGCTCAACGGCCCCCAGAATGGTTTGTTTTATTTGGACAGTGGATTCTGTCAGTCCGTGCCAGTTCATTCGCACCAGACCGCGCAAGAGCTGCAGTGCGCTAGCCGCACCTAAAGGGTGTCATAGTTACTCCTGTCGTTTATCCAGCCCTTTCCTTAATTTATTTATTTCACGTTTAAAGCACTAGGCAGAAATCAAATTGCGTCGGCATGGTCAACGGCCCTCGCAATCATTTGTTTTAAATGGACAGTCGGATTACCCCGATCTATCCCAGTTGAAGCGCACCAGGCAGCGCTAGAGCCGCACTGCTCTAGTCGCAGCTCAAGGGAGTCATTGTTACTCACTTAGCTCCCCCACGCCTTGTTCTATTTCTTCAGGTTGACATTTAGGGCACTGGGCACAAATCACCTTGCATAAAAATGGTCAACCGCCCTCGCAATTATATCTTTTAAAAGCACAGTAAGATTCCCCCTGTGCATTCCAGTTGAACCACACCAGACAGTGCAAAGCAGCACTGTTCTAGCCGCACCTCAAGGGAGTCATTGTTACTAACGTCCTTCACCCACGCTTTGTTCCATTTCCTCACATTGACATTTAGAGCCCTGGGCACAAATCACATTGCGTCAGCATCGTCAAAAGTCCTTGCAATGCTTTGTTTTAAGTGGACAGTCAGTTTCAGCCGGTCCATGCCAGTTGAAGTACAACAGATAGCATAAAGCGCCACTCCTGAATCCACACTGCAAGGGAGTCATTCTTACTCCTGTCCTTTAACCACGCCTTTTTTTGCATTTCTGCACGTTGACATTTACAGACCTGGGCAGAAATCACATTGCGTCAGCATGGTCAACGGCCCTCAAAATGCATTGTTTTATTTCGAGAGTCGGATTCTCCCGGCCCATGCCAGTTGAAGCGCACCAGGCAGCGCAAGCGCCACACTGCTCTAGCCGCACCTTAAGAGAGCCATTGTTACTCGCTTTGTGTAGCCATGCCTTGTTGCATTTCTTCACGTTGACATTTAGGGCGCTGGGCAGAAGTCACATTACGTCAGCATGATCAAAAGTCTTCGCAAAGCTTTGTTTTAATGGACAGTTGGATTCCACCGGTCCATACCAAATGAAGCACAATGGATAGCACAAAGCGAAACTGCTCAATAAACTCTGCACGGGAGTCATTCTTACTCCTGTCCTTTATACCCACCTTTTTGCATTTCTTCACGTTGACATTTAGAGCACTGGCTCCCAGAATGCTTTGTTTCATTTGGACAGTGAATTCCGCCCGTCCATGCCAGTTGAGGCGTACCATACCGCGCAAGAGCTGCACTGCTCCAGCCGCACCTCACAGGAGTCACTCTTACACCTGTCCTTTATCCAGGCATTTCTTTATTTCATCACTTTGCCGTTTAGAGCACTAGGCAGAAATCACATTGCGTCAGCATCGGCAACAGCCTTCACAATCATTTGTTTTAAGTGCACAGTGAGATTCCCCCGGTCCATGCCAGGTAAGCCACACCAGACAGTGCAGAGCCGTGCTGCTCTAGTCGCACCTCATGGGAGTCATTGTTAGTCTCTTCGTTTACCCACGCCTTGATGATTTTATCAAGTTGACATATAGGGGACTGGGCAGAAATCACATTGCATCAGCGTGGTCAAAAGTCCCCGCAATGCTTTGTTTTAAATGGACAGTCGAATTCCCCCGGTCTATACCAGTTCAAGCGCAATGGAAAGTGCAAAGCGGCACAGCTGAATGCACACTGCAAGGGAGTCATTCTTACTCCTGTCGTTTAACCACGCCTTTTTTTCATTTCTGCACGTTGACATTTACAGACCTGGGCAGAAATCACATTGCGTCAGCATGGTCAACGGCCCTCAAAATGCATTGTTTTATTTCGAGAGTCGGATTCTCCCGGTCCATGCCAGTTGAAGCGCACCAGGCAGCGCAAGCGCCACACTGCTCTAGCCGCACCTTAAGAGAGCCATTGTTACTCGCTTTGTGTAGCCATGCCTTGTTGCATTTCTTCACGTTGACATTTAGGGCGCTGGGCAGAAGTCACATTACGTCAGCATGATCAAAAGTCTTCGCAAAGCTTTGTTTTAATGGACAGTTGGATTCCACCGGTCCATACCAAATGAAGCACAATGGATAGCACAAAGCGAAACTGCTCAATAAACTCTGCACGGGAGTCATTCTTACTCCTGTCCTTTATACCCACCTTTTTGCATTTCTTCACGTTGACATTTAGAGCACTGGCTCCCAGAATGCTTTGTTTCATTTGGACAGTGAATTCCGCCCGTCCATGCCAGTTGAGGCGTACCATACCGCGCAAGAGCTGCACTGCTCCAGCCGCACCTCACAGGAGTCACTCTTACACCTGTCCTTTATCCAGGCATTTCTTTATTTCATCACTTTGCCGTTTAGAGCACTAGGCAGAAATCACATTGCGTCAGCATCGGCAACAGCCTTCACAATCATTTGTTTTAAGTGCACAGTGAGATTCCCCCAGTGCATGCCAGGTAAGCCACACCAGACAGTGCAGAGCCGTGCTGCTCTAGTCGCACCTCATGGGAGTCATTGTTAGTCTCTTCGTTTACCCACGCCTTGATGATTTTATCAAGTTGACATATAGGGGACTGGGCAGAGATCACATTGCATCAGCATGGTCAAAAGTCCTCGCAATGCTTTGTTTTAAATGGACAGTCAGATTCTCCCGGTCCATACCAGTTGAAGCGCAACGGAAGTGCAAAGCGGCACAGCTCAATCCACACTGCAAGGGAGTCATTCTTACTCCTGTCTTTTATCCACGCTTTTTTGTCATTTTTTCACTTCGACATTTAGAGCACTGTGCAGAAATCACACTGCGTCAGCATGCTCAACGGCCCCCAGAATGGTTTGTTTTATTTGGACAGTGGATTCTGTCAGTCCGTGCCAGTTCATTCGCACCAGACCGCGCAAGAGCTGCAGTGCGCTAGCCGCACCTAAAGGGTGTCATAGTTACTCCTGTCGTTTATCCAGCCCTTTCCTTAATTTATTTATTTCACGTTTAAAGCACTAGGCAGAAATCAAATTGCGTCGGCATGGTCAACGGCCCTCGCAATCATTTGTTTTAAATGGACAGTCGGATTACCCCGATCTATCCCAGTTGAAGCGCACCAGGCAGCGCTAGAGCCGCACTGCTCTAGTCGCAGCTCAAGGGAGTCATTGTTACTCACTTAGCTCCCCCACGCCTTGTTCTATTTCTTCAGGTTGACATTTAGGGCACTGGGCACAAATCACCTTGCATAAAAATGGTCAACCGCCCTCGCAATTATATCTTTTAAAAGCACAGTAAGATTCCCCCTGTGCATTCCAGTTGAACCACACCAGACAGTGCAAAGCAGCACTGTTCTAGCCGCACCTCAAGGGAGTCATTGTTACTAACGTCCTTCACCCACGCTTTGTTCCATTTCCTCACATTGACATTTAGAGCCCTGGGCACAAATCACATTGCGTCAGCATCGTCAAAAGTCCTTGCAATGCTTTGTTTTAAGTGGACAGTCAGTTTCAGCCGGTCCATGCCAGTTGAAGCACAACAGATAGCATAAAGCGCCACTCCTGAATCCACACTGCAAGGGAGTCATTCTTACTCCTGTCCTTTAACCACGCCTTTTTTTGCATTTCTGCACGTTGACATTTACAGACCTGGGCAGAAATCACATTGCGTCAGCATGGTCAACGGCCCTCAAAATGCATTGTTTTATTTCGAGAGTCGGATTCTCCCGGCCCATGCCAGTTGAAGCGCACCAGGCAGCGCAAGCGCCACACTGCTCTAGCCGCAGCTTAAGAGAGCCATTGTTACTCGCTTTGTGTAGCCATGCCTTGTTGCATTTCTTCACGTTGACATTTAGGGCGCTGGGCAGAAGTCACATTACGTCAGCATGATCAAAAGTCTTCGCAAAGCTTTGTTTTAATGGACAGTTGGATTCCACCGGTCCATACCAAATGAAGCACAATGGATAGCACAAAGCGAAACTGCTCAATAAACTCTGCACGGGAGTCATTCTTACTCCTGTCCTTTATACCCACCTTTTTGCATTTCTTCACGTTGACATTTAGAGCACTGGCTCCCAGAATGCTTTGTTTCATTTGGACAGTGAATTCCGCCCGTCCATGCCAGTTGAGGCGTACCATACCGCGCAAGAGCTGCACTGCTCCAGCCGCACCTCACAGGAGTCACTCTTACACCTGTCCTTTATCCAGGCATTTCTTTATTTCATCACTTTGCCGTTTAGAGCACTAGGCAGAAATCACATTGCGTCAGCATCGGCAACAGCCTTCACAATCATTTGTTTTAAGTGCACAGTGAGATTCCCCCGGTCCATGCCAGGTAAGCCACACCAGACAGTGCAGAGCCGTGCTGCTCTAGTCGCACCTCATGGGAGTCATTGTTAGTCTCTTCGTTTACCCACGCCTTGATGATTTTATCAAGTTGACATATAGGGGACTGGGCAGAAATCACATTGCATCAGCGTGGTCAAAAGTCCCCGCAATGCTTTGTTTTAAATGGACAGTCGAATTCCCCCGGTCTATACCAGTTCAAGCGCAATGGAAAGTGCAAAGCGGCACAGCTGAATGCACACTGCAAGGGAGTCATTCTTACTCCTGTCGTTTAACCACGCCTTTTTTTCATTTCTGCACGTTGACATTTACAGACCTGGGCAGAAATCACATTGCGTCAGCATGGTCAACGGCCCTCAAAATGCATTGTTTTATTTGGAGAGTCGGATTCTCCCGGTCCATGCCAGTTGAAGCGCACCAGGCAGCGCAAGCGCCACACTGCTCTAGCCGCACCTCAAGAGAGCGATTGTTACTCGCTTTGTGTAGCCATGCCTTGTTGCATTTCTTCACGTTGACATTTAGAGCGCTGGGCAGAAGTCACATTACGTCAGCATGATCAAAAGTCTTCGCAAAGCTTTGTTTTAATGGATAGTTGGATTCCACCGGTCCATACCAAATGAAGCACAATGGATAGCACAAAGCGAAACTGCTCAATAAACTCTGCACGGGAGTCATTCTTACTCCTGTCCTTTATACCCACCTTTTTGCATTTCTTCACGTTGACATTTAGAGCACAGGCTCCCAGAATGCTTTGTTTCATTTGGACAGTGAATTCCGCCCGTCCATGCCAGTTGAGGCGTACCATACCGCGCAAGAGCTGCACTGCTCCAGCCGCACCTCACAGGAGTCACTGTTACACATGTCCTTTATCCAGGCATTTCTTTATTTCATCACTTTGCCGTTTAGAGCACTAGGCAGAAATCACATTGCGTCAGCATCGGCAACAGCCTTCACAATCATTTGTTTTAAGTGCACAGTGAGATTCCCCCGGTGCATGCCAGGTAAGCCACACCAGACAGTGCAGAGCCGTGCTGCTCTAGTCGCACCTCATGGGAGTCATTGTTAGTCTCTTCGTTTACCCACGCCTTGATGATTTTATCAAGTTGACATATAGGGGACTGAGCAGAGATCACATTGCATCAGCATGGTCAAAAGTCCTCGCAATGCTTTGTTTTAAATGGACAGTCAGATTCTCCCGGTCCATACCAGTTGAAGCGCAACGGAAAGTGCAAAGCGGCACAGCTCAATCCACACTGCAAGGGAGTCATTCTTACTCCTGTCTTTTATCCACGCTTTTTTTTCATTTTTTTCACTTCGACATTTAGAGCACTGTGCAGAAATCACACTGCGTCAGCATGCTCAACGGCCCCCAGAATGGTTTGTTTTATTTGGACAGTGGATTCTGTCAGTCCGTGCCAGTTCATTCGCACCAGACCGCGCAAGAGCTGCACTGCGCTAGCCGCACCTAAAGGGTGCCATAGTTACTCCTGTCGTTTATCCAGCCCTTTCCTTAATTTATTTATTTCACGTTTAAAGCACTAGGCAGAAATCAAATTGCGTCGGCATGGTCAACGGCCCTCGCAATCATTTGTTTTAAATGGACAGTCGGATTACCCCGATCTATCCCAGTTGAAGCGCACCAGGCAGCGCTAGAGCCGCACTGCTCTAGTCGCAGCTCAAGGGAGTCATTGTTACTCACTTAGCTCCCCCACGCCTTGTTCTATTTCTTCAGGTTGACATTTAGGGCACTGGGCACAAATCACCTTGCATAAAAATGGTCAACCGCCCTCGCAATTATATCTTTTAAAAGCACAGTAAGATTCCCCCTGTGCATTCCAGTTGAACCACACCAGACAGTGCAAAGCAGCACTGTTCTAGCCGCACCTCAAGGGAGTCATTGTTACTAACGTCCTTCACCCACGCTTTGTTCCATTTCCTCACATTGACATTTAGAGCCCTGGGCACAAATCACATTGCGTCAGCATCGTCAAAAGTCCTTGCAATGCTTTGTTTTAAGTGGACAGTGAGTTTCAGCCGGTCCATGCCAGTTGAAGCACAACAGATAGCATAAAGCGCCACTCCTGAATCCACACTGCAAGCGAGTCATTCTTACTCCTGTCCTTTAACCACGCCTTTTTTTCATTTCTGCACGTTGACATTTACAGACCTGGGCAGAAATCACATTGCGTCAGCATGGTCAACGGCCCTCAAAATGCATTGTTTTATTTCGAGAGTCGGATTCTCCCGGTCCATGCCAGTTGAAGCGCACCAGGCAGCGCAAGCGCCACATTGCTCTAGCCGCACCTTAAGAGAGCCATTGTTACTCGCTTTGTGTAGCCATGCCTTGTTGCATTTCTTCACGTTGACATTTAGGGCGCTGGGCAGAAGTCACATTACGTCAGCATGATCAAAAGTCTTCGCAAAGCTTTGTTTTAATGGACAGTTGGATTCCACCGGTCCATACCAAATGAAGCACAATGGATAGCACAAAGCGAAACTGCTCAATAAACTCTGCACGGGAGTCATTCTTACTCCTGTCCTTTATACCCACCTTTTTGCATTTCTTCACGTTGACATTTAGAGCATTGGCTCCCAGAATGCTTTGTTTCATTTGGACAGTGAATTCCGCCCGTCCATGCCAGTTGAGGCGTACCATACCGCGCAAGAGCTGCACTGCTCCAGCCGCACCTCACAGGAGTCACTCTTACACCTGTCCTTTATCCAGGCATTTCTTTATTTCATCACTTTGCCGTTTAGAGCACTAGGCAGAAATCACATTGCGTCAGCATCGGCAACAGCCTTCACAATCATTTGTTTTAAGTGCACAGTGAGATTCCCCCAGTGCATGCCAGGTAAGCCACACCAGACAGTGCAGAGCCGTGCTGCTCTAGTCGCACCCCATGGGAGTCATTGTTAGTCTCTTCGTTTACCCACGCCTTGATGATTTTATCAAGTTGACATATAGGGGACTGGGCAGAAATCACATTGCATCAGCGTGGTCAAAAGTCCCCGCAATGCTTTGTTTTAAATGGACAGTCGAATTCCCCCGGTCTATACCAGTTCAAGCGCAATGGAAAGTGCAAAGCGGCACAGCTGAATGCACACTGCAAGGGAGTCATTCTTACTCCTGTCGTTTAACCACGCCTTTTTTTCATTTCTGCACGTTGACATTTACAGACCTGGGCAGAAATCACATTGCGTCAGCATGGTCAACGGCCCTCAAAATGCATTGTTTTATTTGGAGAGTCGGATTCTCCCGGTCCATGCCAGTTGAAGCGCACCAGGCAGCGCAAGCGCCACACTGCTCTAGCCGCACCTCAAGAGAGCGATTGTTACTCGCTTTGTGTAGCCATGCCTTGTTGCATTTCTTCACGTTGACATTTAGAGCGCTGGGCAGAAGTCACATTACGTCAGCATGATCAAAAGTCTTCGCAAAGCTTTGTTTTAATGGATAGTTGGATTCCACCGGTCCATACCAAATGAAGCACAATGGATAGCACAAAGCGAAACTGCTCAATAAACTCTGCACGGGAGTCATTCTTACTCCTGTCCTTTATACCCACCTTTTTGCATTTCTTCACGTTGACATTTAGAGCACTGGCTCCCAGAATGCTTTGTTTCATTTGGACAGTGAATTCCGCCCGTCCATGCCAGTTGAGGCGTACCATACCGCGCAAGAGCTGCACTGCTCCAGCCGCACCTCACAGGAGTCACTGTTACACCTGTCCTTTATCCAGGCGTTTCTTTATTTCATCACTTTGCCGTTTAGAGCACTAGGCAGAAATGACATTGCGTCAGCATCGGCAACAGCCTTCACAATCATTTGTTTTAAGTGCACAGTGAGATTCCCCCGGTGCATGCCAGGTAAGCCACACCAGACAGTGCAGAGCCGTGCTGCTCTAGTCGCACCTCATGGGAGTCATTGTTAGTCTCTTCGTTTACCCACGCCTTGATGATTTTATCAAGTTGACATATAGGGGACTGGGCAGAGATCACATTGCATCAGCATGGTCAAAAGTCCTCGCAATGCTTTGTTTTAAATGGACAGTCAGATTCTCCCGGTCCATACCAGTTGAAGCGCAACGGAAAGTGCAAAGCGGCACAGCTCAATCCACACTGCAAGGGAGTCATTCTTACTCCTGTCTTTTATCCACGCTTTTCTTTTCATTTTTTCACTTCGACATTTAGAGCACTGTGCAGAAATCACACTGCGTCAGCATGCTCAACGGCCCCCAGAATGGTTTGTTTTATTTGGACAGTGGATTCTGTCAGTCCGTGCCAGTTAATTCGCACCAGACCGCGCAAGAGCTGCACTGCGCTAGCCGCACCTAAAGGGTGTCATATTTACTCCTGTCGTTTATCCAGCCCTTTCCTTAATTTATTTATTTCACGTTTAAAGCACTAGGCAGAAATCAAATTGCGTCGGCATGGTCAACGGCCCTCGCAATCATTTGTTTTAAATGGACAGTCGGATTACCCCGATCTATCCCAGTTGAAGCGCACCAGGCAGCGCTAGAGCCGCACTGCTCTAGTAGCAGCTCAAGGGAGTCATTGTTACTCACTTAGCTCCCCCACGCCTTGTTCTATTTCTTCAGGTTGACATTTAGGGCACTGGGCACAAATCACCTTGCATAAAAATGGTCAACCGCCCTCGCAATTATATCTTTTAAAAGCACAGTAAGATTCCCCCTGTGCATTCCAGTTGAACCACACCAGACAGTGCAAAGCAGCACTGTTCTAGCCGCACCTCAAGGGAGTCATTGTTACTAACGTCCTTCACCCACGCTTTGTTCCATTTACTCACATTGACATTTAGAGCCCTGGGCACAAATCACATTGCGTCAGCATCGTCAAAAGTCCTTGCAATGCTTTGTTTTAAGTGGACAGTCAGTTTCAGCCGGTCCATGCCAGTTGAAGCACAACAGATAGCATAAAGCGCCACTCCTGAATCCACACTGCAAGGGAGTCATTCTTACTCCTGTCCTTTAACCACGCCTTTTTTTCATTTCTGCACGTTGACATTTACAGACCTGGGCAGAAATCACATTGCGTCAGCATGGTCAACGGCCCTCAAAATGCATTGTTTTATTTGGAGAGTCGGATTCTCCCGGTCCATGCCAGTTGAAGCGCACCAGGCAGCGCAAGCGCCACACTGCTCTAGCCGCACCTCAAGAGAGCCATTGTTACTCGCTTTGTGTTGCCATGCCTTGTTGCATTTCTTCACGTTGACATTTAGAGCGCTGGGCAGAAGTCACATTACGTCAGCATGATCAAAAGTCTTCGCAAAGCTTTGTTTTAATGGACAGTTGGATTCCACCGGTCCATACCAAATGAAGCACAATGGATAGCACAAAGCGAAACTGCTCAATAAACTCTGCACGGGAGTCATTCTTACTCCTGTCCTTTATACCCACCTTTTTGCATTTCTTCACGTTGACATTTAGAGCACTGGCTCCCAGAATGCTTTGTTTCATTTGGACAGTGAATTCCGCCCGTCCATGCCAGTTGAGGCGTACCATACCGCGCAAGAGCTGCACTGCTCCAGCCGCACCTCACAGGAGTCACTCTTACACCTGTCCTTTATCCAGGCATTTCTTTATTTCATCACTTTGCCGTTTATAGCACTAGGCAGAAATCAGCTTGCGTCAGCATGGTGAACGGCCCGCGCAATTATTTGTTTTAAATGGACAGTCGGATTCCCCCGATCTATGCCAGTTGGAGTGCAGCAGACTGCGCAAGAGCCGCACTGCTCTAGTCGCACCTCGCGGGAGTCATTGTTACTCTCATCGCATTCACACCTTCTTGCATTTCTTCACGTTGACATTAAGTAGCACTGGGCAGAAATCACATAGTGTCAGCATCGGCAACAGCCTTCACAATCGTTTGTTTTAAGTGCACAGTGAGATTCCCGCGGTGCATGCCAGGTAAGCCACACCAGACAGTGCAGACCTGTGCTGCTCTAGTCGCACCTCATGGGAGTCATTGTTAGTCTCTTCGTTTACCCACGCCTTGTTGCATTTTATCAAGTTGACATATAGGGGACTGGGCAGAAATCACATTGCGTCAGCGTGGTCAAAAGTCCCCGCAATGCTTTGCTTTAAATGGACAGTCGGATTCCCCCGGTCTATACCAGTTCAAGCGCAATGGAAAGTGCAAAGCGGCACAGCTGAATGCACACTGCAAGGGAGTCATTCTTACTCCTGTCGTTTAACCACGCCTTTTTTTCATTTCTGCACGTTGACATTTACAGACCTGGGCAGAAATCACATTGCGTCAGCATGGTCAACGGCCCTCAAAATGCATTGTTTTATTTGGAGAGTCGGATTCTCCCGGTCCATGCCAGTTGAAGCGCACCAGGCAGCGCAAGCGCCACACTGCTCTAGCCGCACCTCAAGAGAGCGATTGTTACTCGCTTTGTGTAGCCATGCCTTGTTGCATTTCTTCACGTTGACATTTAGAGCGCTGGGCAGAAGTCACATTACGTCAGCATGATCAAAAGTCTTCGCAAAGCTTTGTTTTAATGGACAGTTGGATTCCACCGGTCCATACCAAATGAAGCACAATGGATAGCACAAAGCGAAACTGCTCAATAAACTCTGCACGGGAGTCATTCTTACTCCTGTCCTTTATACCCACCTTTTTGCATTTCTTCACGTTGATATTTAGAGCACTGGCTCGCAGAATGCTTTGTTTCATTTGGACAGTGAATTCCGCCCGTCCATGCCAGTTGAGGCGTACCATACCGCGCAAGAGCTGCACTGCTCCAGCCGCACCTCACAGGAGTCACTCTTACACCTGTCCTTTATCCAGGCATTTCTTTATTTCATCACTTTGCTGTTTAGAGCACTAGGCAGAAATCACATTGCGTCAGCATGGTGAACGGCCCACGCAATTATTTGTTTTAAATGGACAGTCGGATTCCCCCGATCTATGCCAGTTGGAGTGCAGCAGACTGCGCAAGAGCCGCACTGCTCTAGTCGCACCTCGAGGGAGTCATTGTTACTCTCATCGCATACACACCTTCTTGCATTTCTTCACGTTGACATTAAATAGCACTGGGCAGAAATCACATAGTGTCAGCATCGGCAACAGCCTTCACAATCGTTTGTTTTAAGTGCACAGTGAGATTCCCGCGGTGCATGCCAGGTAAGCCACACCAGACAGTGCAGACCTGTGCTGCTCTAGTCGCACCTCATGGGAGTCATTGTTAGTCTCTTCGTTTACCCACGCCTTGTTGCATTTTAACAAGTTGACATATAGGGGACTGGGCTGAAATCACATTGCGTCAGCGTGGTCAAAAGTCCCCGAAATGCTTTGTTTTAAATCGACAGTCGGATTCCCCCGGTCTATACCAGTTCAAGCGCAATGGAAAGTGCAAAGCGGCACAGCTGAATGCACACTGCAAGGGAGTCATTCTTACTCATGTCGTTTATCCACACCTTTTTTTCATTTCTTTACTTTGACATTTAGAGCACTGTGCAGAAATCACACTGCGTCAGCACGGTCAACGGCCCCCAAAATGCTTTGTTTTATTTGGGCATTTTATTTTACAGGAGCTATTCAGAGACATGGATTGGGAAGATTTGGGGATAAAAGTTAATCGAGAATAGCTTAGTAACTCGCGATTCGCTGATGACATTGCCTTCCTTAGTACCTCAGGGGACCAATTGCAATGCATGTTCACTGACCTGGATAGGCAAAGCAGAAGAGTGGGTCTAAAATTAATCTGCAGGAAACTAAAGTAATGCTTAACACTCTCGGAAGAAAACAGCAATTTACAATTGGCAGCGAGGCACTAGAAGTCGTAAGGGAATACATCAACTTAGGGCAGGTAGTGACAGCGGATGCGGATCATGAGACAGAAATATTCAGAAGAACAAGAATGGGCTGGGGTGCGTTTGGCAGGCATTCTCAGATGATGATTAGCAGGTTGCCATTATCCCCTCCAGAGGAAAGTATATAATACCAGTGTCTTACCAGTACTCACCTATGGGGCAGAAACCTGGAGGCTTACGAAATGGGTTCTGCTCAAATTGAGGACGACGCAACGAGCTATGGAAAGAAGAATGATAGGTGTAACGTTAAAGGATAAGAAAAGAGCAGATTGGGTGAGGGAACAAACGCGAGTTAATGACATCTTAGTTGAAATCAAGAAAAAGAAATGGGCATGGGCAGGATACGAAATGAGGAGGGAAGATAACCGATGGTCATTAAGGGTTACGGAATGGATTCCAAAGGAAGGGAAGCTTAGCAGAGGGCGGCAGAAAGTTAGGCGGGCGCATGAGATTAAGAAGTTTGCAGGGACGACATGGCCACACATAGTACATGATCGGGGTTGTTGGAGATGTATGGGAGAGGCCTTTGCCCTGCAGTAGGCGTAACCAGGCTGATGCTGATGATGATTCCGCCGGTCCATGCCAGTTGAGGCACACAAGACCACGCAAGCGCCACACTGCTCTAGCCGCACCTCAAGAGAGCCATTGTTACTCGCTTTGTGTTGCCATGCCTTGTTGCATTTCTTCACGTTGACATTTAGAGCGCTGGGCAGAAGTCACATTACGTCAGCATGATCAAAAGTCTTCGCAAAGCTTTGTTTTAATGGACAGTTGGATTCCACCGGTCCATACCAAATGAAGCACAATGGATAGCACAAAGCGAAACTGCTCAATAAACTCTGCACGGGAGTCATTCTTACTCCTGTCCTTTATACCCACCTTTTTGCATTTCTTCACGTTGACATTTAGAGCACTGGCTCCCAGAATGCTTTGTTTCATTTGGACAGTGAATTCCGCCCGTCCATGCCAGTTGAGGCGTACCATACCGCGCAAGAGCTGCACTGCTCCAGCCGCACCTCACAGGAGTCACTCTTACACCTGTCCTTTATCCAGGCATTTCTTTATTTCATCACTTTGCCGTTTATAGCACTAGGCAGAAATCACCTTGCGTCAGCATGGTGAACGGCCCGCGCAATTATTTGTTTTAAATGGACAGTCGGATTCCCCCGATCTATGCCAGTTGGAGTGCAGCAGACTGCGCAAGAGCCGCACTGCTCTAGTCGCACCTCGCGGGAGTCATTGTTACTCTCATCGCATTCACACCTTCTTGCATTTCTTCACGTTGACATTAAGTAGCACTGGGCAGAAATCACATAGTGTCAGCATCGGCAACAGCCTTCACAATCGTTTGTTTTAAGTGCACAGTGAGATTCCCGCGGTGCATGCCAGGTAAGCCACACCAGACAGTGCAGACCTGTGCTGCTCTAGTCGCACCTCATGGGAGTCATTGTTAGTCTCTTCGTTTACCCACGCCTTGTTGCATTTTATCAAGTTGACATATAGGGGACTGGGCAGAAATCACATTGCGTCAGCGTGGTCAAAAGTCCCCGCAATGCTTTGCTTTAAATGGACAGTCGGATTCCCCCGGTCTATACCAGTTCAAGCGCAATGGAAAGTGCAAAGCGGCACAGCTGAATGCACACTGCAAGGGAGTCATTCTTACTCCTGTCGTTTAACCACGCCTTTTTTTCATTTCTGCACGTTGACATTTACAGACCTGGGCAGAAATCACATTGCGTCAGCATGGTCAACGGCCCTCAAAATGCATTGTTTTATTTGGAGAGTCGGATTCTCCCGGTCCATGCCAGTTGAAGCGCACCAGGCAGCGCAAGCGCCACACTGCTCTAGCCGCACCTCAAGAGAGCGATTGTTACTCGCTTTGTGTAGCCATGCCTTGTTGCATTTCTTCACGTTGACATTTAGAGCGCTGGGCAGAAGTCACATTACGTCAGCATGATCAAAAGTCTTCGCAAAGCTTTGTTTTAATGGACAGTTGGATTCCACCGGTCCATACCAAATGAAGCACAATGGATAGCACAAAGCGAAACTGCTCAATAAACTCTGCACGGGAGTCATTCTTACTCCTGTCCTTTATACCCACCTTTTTGCATTTCTTCACGTTGATATTTAGAGCACTGGCTCGCAGAATGCTTTGTTTCATTTGGACAGTGAATTCCGCCCGTCCATGCCAGTTGAGGCGTACCATACCGCGCAAGAGCTGCACTGCTCCAGCCGCACCTCACAGGAGTCACTCTTACACCTGTCCTTTATCCAGGCATTTCTTTATTTCATCACTTTGCCGTTTAGAGCACTAGGCAGAAATCACATTGCGTCAGCATGGTGAACGGCCCACGCAATTATTTGTTTTAAATGGACAGTCGGATTCCACCGATCTATGCCAGTTGGAGTGCAGCAGACTGCGCAAGAGCCGCACTGCTCTAGTCGCACCTCGAGGGAGTCATTGTTACTCTCATCGCATACAGACCTTCTTGCATTTCTTCACGTTGACATTAAATAGCACTGGGCAGAAATCACATAGTGTCAGCATCGGCAACAGCCTTCACAATCGTTTGTTTTAAGTGCACAGTGAGATTCCCGCGGTGCATGCCAGGTAAGCCACACCAGACAGTGCAGACCTGTGCTGCTCTAGTCGCACCTCATGGGAGTCATTGTTAGTCTCTTCGTTTACCCACGCCTTGTTGATTTTATCAAGTTGACATATAGGGGACTGGGCAGAAATCACATTGCGTCAGCATGGTCAAAAGTCCCCGCAATGCTTTGTTTTAAATGGACAGTCGGATTCCCCCGGTCTATACCAGTTGAAGCGCAATGGAAAGTGCAAAGCGGCACAGCTGAATGCACACTGCAAGGGAGTAATTCTTACTCCTGTCGTTTAACCACGCTTTTTTTCATTTCTGCACGTTGACATTTACAGACCTGGGCAGAAATCACATTGCGTCAGCATGGTCAACGGCCCCCAAAATGCTTTGTTTTATTTGGGCATTTTATTTTACAGGAGGTATTCAGAGACATGGATTGGGAAGATTTGGGGATAAAAGTTAATCGAGAATAGCTTAGTAACTCGCGATTCGCTGATGACATTGCCTTCCTTAGTACCTCAGGGGACCAATTGCAATGCATGTTCACTGACCTGGATAGGCAAAGCAGAAGAGTGGGTCTAAAAATTAATCTGCAGGAAACTAAAGTAATGCTTAACAGTCTCGGAAGAAAACAGCAATTTACAATTGGCAGCGAGGCACTAGAAGTCGTAAGGGATTACATCAACTTAGGGCAGGTAGTGACAGCGGATGCGGATCATGAGACAGAAATATTCAGAAGAACAAGAATGGGCTGGGGTGCGTTTGGCAGGCATTCTCAGATGATGATTAGCAGGTTGCCATTATCCCCTCAAGAGGAAAGTATATAATACCTGTGTCTTACCAGTACTCACCTATGGGGCAGAAACCTGGAGGCTTACGAAATGGGTTCTGCTCAAATTGAGGACGACGCAACGAGCTATGGAAAGAAGAATGATAGGTGCAACGTTAAGGGATAAGAAAAGAGCAGATTGGGTGAGGGAACAAACGCGAGTTAATGACATCGTAGTTGAAATCAAGAAAAAGAAATGGGCATGGGCAGGATACGAAATGAGGAGGGAAGATAACCGATGGTCATTAAGGGTTACGGAATGGATTCCAAGGGAAGGGAAGCTTAGCAGAGGGCGGCAGAAAGTTAGGCGGGCGCATGAGATTAAGAAGTTTGCAGGGACGACATGGCCACACATAGTACATGATCGGGGTTGTTGGAGATGTACGGGAGAGGCCTTTGCCCTGCAGTAGGCGTAACCAGGCTGATGCTGATGATGATTCCGCCGGTCCATGCCAGTTGAGGCACACAAGACCACGCAAGAGCCGCACTGCGATAGCCGCACCACAAGGGAGTCATTGTGACTCCTGTAGTTTATCCATGCCTTTTTTATTTACTTCAGTTTCACGTTTAGAGCACTGGGCAGAAATCACATTGCGTCAGCATGGTCGACGGCCCTCGCAATCATTTGTTTTAAATGGACAGTCGGATTCCCCCGATCTATGCCAGCTGGAGTGCAGCAGACTGTGCAAAAGCTGCACTGTTCTAGTCGCACCTCAAGGGAGTCATTGTTACTCTCATAGCTTACACACACCTTCTTGCATTTCTTCACGTTGACATTAAATAGCACTGGGCAGAAATCACATTGTGTCAGCATCGGCAACAGCCTTCACAATCATTTGTTTTAAGTGCACAGTGAGATTCCCCCGGTGCATGCCAGGTAAGCCACACCAGACAGTGCAGAGCCGTGCTGCTCTAGTCGCACCTCATGGGAGTCATTGTTAGTCTCTTCGTTTACCCACGCCTTGTTGATTTTATCAAGTTGACATATAGGGGACTGGGCAGAGATCACATTGCATCAGCATGGTCAAAAGTCCTCGCAATGCTTTGTTTTCAATGGACAGTCAGATTCTCCCGGTCCATACCAGTTGAAGCGCAACGGAAAGTGCAAAGCGGCACAGCTCAATCCACACTGCAAGGGAGTCATTCTTACTCCTGTCTTTTATCCACGCTTTTTTTCATTTTTTCACTTCGACATTTAGAGCACTGTGCAGAAATCACACTGCGTCAGCATGCTCAACGGCCCCCAGAATGGTTTGTTTTATTTGGACAGTGGATTCTGTCAGTCCGTGCCAGTTCATTCGCACCAGACCGCGCAAGAGCTGCACTGCGCTAGCCGCACCTAAAGGGTGTCATAGTTACTCCTGTCGTTTATCCAGCCCTTTCCTTAATTTATTTATTTCACGTTTAAAGCACTAGGCAGAAATCAAATTGCGTCGGCATGGTCAACGGCCCTCGCAATCATTTGTTTTAAATGGACAGTCGGATTACCCCGATCTATCCCAGTTGAAGCGCACCAGGCAGCGCTAGAGCCGCACTGCTCTAGTCGCAGCTCAAGGGAGTCATTGTTACTCACTTAGCTCCCCCACGCCTTGTTCTATTTCTTCAGGTTGACATTTAGGGCACTGGGCACAAATCACCTTGCATAAAAATGGTCAACCGCCCTCGCAATTATATCTTTTAAAAGCACAGTAAGATTCCCCCTGTGCATTCCAGTTGAACCACACCAGACAGTGCAAAGCAGCACTGTTCTAGCCGCACCTCAAGGGAGTCATTGTTACTAACGTCCTTCACCCACGCTTTGTTCCATTTCCTCACATTGACATTTAGAGCCCTGGGCACAAATCACATTGCGTCAGCATCGTCAAAAGTCCTTGCAATGCTTTGTTTTAAGTGGACAGTCAGTTTCAGCCGGTCCATGCCAGTTGAAGCACAACAGATAGCATAAAGCGCCACTCCTGAATCCACACTGCAAGGGAGTCATTCTTACTCCTGTCCTTGAACCACGCCTTTTTTTCATTTCTGCACGTTGACATTTACAGACCTGGGCAGAAATCACATTGCGTCAGCATGGTCAACGGCCCTCAAAATGCATTGTTTTATTTGGAGAGTCGGATTCTCCCGGTCCATGCCAGTGGAAGCGCACCAGGCAGCGCAAGCGCCACACTGCTCTAGCCGCACCTTAAGAGAGCCATTGTTACTCGCTTTGTGTAGCCATGCCTTGTTGCATTTCTTCACGTTGACATTTAGGGCGCTGGGCAGAAGTCACATTACGTCAGCATGATCAAAAGTCTTCGCAAAGCTTTGTTTTAATGGACAGTTGGATTCCACCGGTCCATACCAAATGAAGCACAATGGATAGCACAAAGCGAAACTGCTCAATAAACTCTGCACGGGAGTCATTCTTACTCCTGTCCTTTATACCCACCTTTTGCATTTCTTCACGTTGACATTTAGAGCACTGGCTCCCAGAATGCTTTGTTTCATTTGGACAGTGAATTCCGCCCGTCCATGCCAGTTGAGGCGTACCATACCGCGCAAGACCTGCACTGCTCCAGCCGCACCTCACAGGAGTCACTCTTACACCTGTCCTTTATCCAGGCATTTCTTTATTTCATCACTTTGCCGTTTAGAGCACTAGGCAGAAATCACATTGCGTCAGCATGGTGAACGGCCCGCGTAATCATTTGTTTTAAATGGACAGTCGGATTCCCCCGATCTATGCCAGTTGGAGTGCAGCAGACTGCGCAAGAGCCGCACTGCTCTAGTCGCACCTCGAGGGAGTCATTGTTACTCTCATTGCATACACACCTTCTTGCATTTCTTCACGTTGACATTAAATAGCACTGGGCAGAAATCACATTGTGTCAGCATCGGCAACAGCCTTCACAATCATTTGTTTTAAGTGCACAGTGAGATTCCCCCGGTGCATGACAGGTAAACCACACCAGACAGTGCAAAGCTGTGCTGCTCTAGTCGCACCTCATGGGAGTCATTGTTAGTCTCTTCGTTTACCCACGCCTTGTTGATTTTATCAAGTTGACATATAGGGGACTGGGCAGAAATCACATTGCGTCAGCATGGTCAAAAGTCCCCGCAATGCTTTGTTTTAAATGGACAGTCGGATTCCCCCGGTCTATACCAGTTGAAGCGCAATGGAAAGTGCAAAGCGGCACAGCTGAATGCACACTGCAAGGGAGTAATTCTTACTCCTGTCGTTTAACCACGCTTTTTTTCATTTCTGCACGTTGACATTTACAGACCTGGGCAGAAATCACATTGCGTCAGCATAGTCAACGGCCCCCAAAATGCTTTGTTTTATTTGGGCATTTTATTTTACAGGAGGTATTCAGAGACATGGATTGGGAAGATTTGGGGATAAAAGTTAATCGAGAATAGCTTAGTAACTCGCGATTCGCTGATGACATTGCCTTCCTTAGTACCTCAGGGGACCAATTGCAATGCATGTTCACTGACCTGGATAGGCAAAGCAGAAGAGTGGGTCTAAAAATTAATCTGCAGGAAACTAAAGTAATGCTTAACAGTCTCGGAAGAAAACAGCAATTTACAATTGGCAGCGAGGCACTAGAAGTCGTAAGGGATTACATCAACTTAGGGCAGGTAGTGACAGCGGATGCGGATCATGAGACAGAAATATTCAGAAGAACAAGAATGGGCTGGGGTGCGTTTGGCAGGCATTCTCAGATGATGATTAGCAGGTTGCCATTATCCCCTCAAGAGGAAAGTATATAATACCTGTGTCTTACCAGTACTCACCTATGGGGCAGAAACCTGGAGGCTTACGAAATGGGTTCTGCTCAAATTGAGGACGACGCAACGAGCTATGGAAAGAAGAATGATAGGTGCAACGTTAAAGGATAAGAAAAGAGCAGATTGGGTGAGGGAACAAACGCGAGTTAATGACATCGTAGTTGAAATCAAGAAAAAGAAATGGGCATGGGCAGGATACGAAATGAGGAGGGAAGATAACCGATGGTCATTAAGGGTTACGGAATGGATTCCAAGGGAAGGGAAGCTTAGCAGAGGGCGGCAGAAAGTTAGGCGGGCGCATGAGATTAAGAAGTTTGCAGGGACGACATGGCCACACATAGTACATGATCGGGGTTGTTGGAGATGTACGGGAGAGGCCTTTGCCCTGCAGTAGGCGTAACCAGGCTGATGCTGATGATGATTCCGCCGGTCCATGCCAGTTGAGGCACACAAGACCACGCAAGAGCCGCACTGCGATAGCCGCACCACAAGGGAGTCATTGTGACTCCTGTAGTTTATCCATGCCTTTTTTATTTACTTCAGTTTCACGTTTAGAGCACTGGGCAGAAATCACATTGCGTCAGCATGGTCGACGGCCCTCGCAATCATTTGTTTTAAATGGACAGTCGGATTCCCCCGATCTATGCCAGCTGGAGTGCAGCAGACTGTGCAAAAGCTGCACTGTTCTAGTCGCACCTCAAGGGAGTCATTGTTACTCTCATAGCTTACACACACCTTCTTGCATTTCTTCACGTTGACATTAAATAGCACTGGGCAGAAATCACATTGTGTCAGCATCGGCAACAGCCTTCACAATCATTTGTTTTAAGTGCACAGTGAGATTCCCCCGGTGCATGCCAGGTAAGCCACACCAGACAGTGCAGAGCCGTGCTGCTCTAGTCGCACCTCATGGGAGTCATTGTTAGTCTCTTCGTTTACCCACGCCTTGTTGATTTTATCAAGTTGACATATAGGGGACTGGGCAGAGATCACATTGCATCAGCATGGTCAAAAGTCCTCGCAATGCTTTGTTTTCAATGGACAGTCAGATTCTCCCGGTCCATACCAGTTGAAGCGCAACGGAAAGTGCAAAGCGGCACAGCTCAATCCACACTGCAAGGGAGTCATTCTTACTCCTGTCTTTTATCCACGCTTTTTTTTCATTTTTTCACTTCGACATTTAGAGCACTGTGCAGAAATCACACTGCGTCAGCATGCTCAACGGCCCCCAGAATGGTTTGTTTTATTTGGACAGTGGATTCTGTCAGTCCATGCCAGTTCATTCGCACCAGACCGCGCAAGAGCTGTACTGCGCTAGCCGCACCTAAAGGGTGTCATAGTTACTCCTGTCGTTTAACCACGCCTTTTTTTCATTTCTTCACGTTGACATTTACAGACCTGGGCAGAAAACACATTGCGTCAGCATGGTCAACGGCCCTCAAAATGCATTGTTTTATTTGGAGAGTCGGATTCTCCCGGTCCATGCCAGTTGAAGCGCACCAAGCAGCGCAAGCGCCACACTGCTCTAGCCGCCCCTCAAGAGAGCCATTGTTACTCGCTTTGTGTAGCCATGCCTTGTTGCATTTCTTCACGTTGACATTTAGAGCGCTGGGCAGAAGTCACATTACGTCAGCATGATCAAAAGTCTTCGCAAAGCTTTGTTTTAATGGACAGTTGGATTCCACCGGTCCATACCAAATGAAGCACAATGGATAGCACAAAGCGAAACTGCTCAATAAACTCTGCACGGGAGTCATTCTTACTCCTGTCCTTTATACCCACCTTTTTGCATTTCTTCACGTTGACCTTTAGAGCACTGGCCCCCAGAATGCTTTGTTTCATTTGGACAGTGAATTCCGCCGGTCCATGCCAGTTGAGGCGTACCATACCGTGCAAGAGCTGCACTGCTCCAGCCGCACCTCACAGGAGTCACTCTTACACCTGTCCTTTATCCAGGCATTTCTTTATTTCATCACTTTGCCGTTTAGAGCACTAGGCAGAAATCACATTGCGTCAGCATGGTGAACGGCCCTCGAATCATTTGTTTTAAATGGACAGTCGGATTCCCCCGATCTATGCCAGTTGGAGTGCAGCAGACTGCGCAAGAGCCGCACTGCTCTAGTCGCACCACGAGGGAGTCATTGTTACTCTCTTCGCTTACGCACACCTTCTTGCATTTCTTCACGTTGACATTAAATAGCACTGGGCAGAAATCACATAGTGTCAGCATCGGCAACAGCCTTCACAATCATTTGTTTTAAGTGCACAGTGAGATTCCCGCGGTGCATGCCAGGTAAACCACACCAGACAGTGCAGAACCGTGCTGCTCTAGTCGCACCTCATGGGAGTCATTGTTAGTCTCTTCGTTTACCCACGCCTTGTTGCATTTTATCAAGTTGACATATAGGGGACTGGGCAGAAATCACACTGCGTCAGCACGGTCAACGGCCCCCAAAATGCTTTGTTTTATTTGGGCATTTTATTTTACAGGAGGTATTCAGAGACATGGATTGGGAAGAATTGGGGATAAAAGTTAATCGAGAATAGCTTAGTAACTCGCGATTCGCTGATGACATTGCCTTCATTAGTACCTCAGGGGACCAATTGCAATGCATGTTCACTGACCTGGAGAGACAAAGCAGAAGAGTGGGTCTAAAAAGTAATCTGCAGGAAACTAAAGTAATGCTTAACAGTCTCGGAAGAAAACAGCAATTTACAATTGGCAGCGAGGCACTGGAAGTCGTAAGGGAATACATCAACTTAGGGCAGGTAGTGACAGCGGATGCGGATCATGAGACAGAAATATTCAGAAGAACAAGAATGGGCTGGGGTGCGTTTGGCAGGCATTCTCAGATGATGATTAGCAGGTTGCCATTATCCCCTCAAGAGGAAAGTATATAATACCTGTGTCTTACCAGTACTCACCTATGGGGCAAAAACCTGGAGGCTTACAAAAAGGGTTCTGCTCAAATTGAGGACGACGCAACGAGCTATGGAAAGAAGAATGATAGGTGTAACGTTCAAGGATAAGAAAAGAGCAGATTGGGTGAGGGAACAAACGCGAGTTAATGACATCTTAGTTGAAATCAAGAAAAAGAAATGGGCATGGGCAGGATACGCAATGAGGAGGGAAGATAACCGATGGTCATTGAGGGTTACGGAATGGATTCCAAGGGAAGGGAAGCGTAGCAGAGGGCGGCAGAAAGTTAGGCGGGCGCATGAGATTAAGAAGTTTGCAGGGACGACATGGCCACACATAGTACATGATCGGGGTTGTTGGAGATGTATGGGAGAGGCCTTTGCCCTGCAGTAGGCGTAACCAGGCTGATGCTGATGATGATTGCGCCGGTCCATGCCAGTTGAGGCACACAAGACCACGCAAGAGCCGCACTGCGATAGCCGCACCACAAGGGAGTCATTGTGACTCCTGTAGTTTATCCATGCCTTTTTTTAATTACTTCAGTTTGACGTTTAGAGCACTGGGCAGAAATCACATTGTGTCAGCATCGGCAACAGCCTTCACAATCATTTGTTTTAAGTGCACAGTGAGATTCCCCCGGTGCATGCCAGGTAAGCCACACCAGACAGTGCAGAGCCGTGCTACTCTAGTCGCACCTCATGGGAGTCATTGTTAGTCTCTTCGTTTACCCTCGCCTTGTTGATTTTATCAAGTTGACATATAGGGGACTGGGCAGAGATCACATTGCATCAGCATGGTCAAAAGTCCTCGCAATGCTTTGTTTTAAATGGACAGTCAGATTCTCCCGGTCCATACCAGTTGAAGCGCAACGGAAAGTGCAAAGCGGCACAGCTCAATCCACACTGCAAGGGAGTCATTCTTACTCCTGTCTTTTATCCACGCTTTTTTTTCATTTTTTCACTTTGACATTTAGAGCACTGTGCAGAAATCGCACTGCGTCAGCACGGTCAACGGCCCCCAAAATGCTTTGTTTTATTTGGGCATTTTATTTTACAGGAGGTATTCAGAGACATGGATTGGGAAGAATTGGGGATAAAAGTAAATCGAGAAAAGCTTGGTAACTCGCGATTCGCTGATGACATTGCCTTGCATAGTACCTCAGGGGACCAATTGCAATGCATGTTCAGTGACCTGGATAGGCAAAGCAGAAGAGTGGGTCTAAAAAGTAATCTGCAGGAAACTAAAGTAATGCTTAACAGTCTCCGAAGAAAACCGCAATTTACAATAGGCAGCGAGGCACTGGAAGTCGTAAGGGAATACACCAACTTAGGTCAGGTAGTGACAGCGGATGCGGATCATAAGACAGAAATATTCAGAAGAACAAGAATGGGCTGGGGTGCGTTTGGCAGGCATTCTCAGATGATGAATAGCAGGTTGCCGTTATCCCCTCAAGAGGAAAGTATATAATACCTGTGTCTTACCAGCACTCACCTGTGGGGCAGAAACCTTGAGGCTTACGAAAAGGGTTCTGCTCATATTGAGGACGACACAACGAGCTATGGAAAGAAGAATGATAGGTGTAACGTTCAAGGATAAGAAAAGAGCAGATTGGGTGAGGGAACAAACGCGACTTAATGACATCTTAGTTGAAATCAAGAAAAAGAAAGGGCATGGGCAGGATACGCAATGAGGAGGGAAGATAACCGATGGTCATTGAGGGTTACGGAATGGATTCCAAGGGAAGAGAAGCTTAGCAGAGGGCGGCAGAAAGTTAGGCGGGCGCATGAGATTCAGAAGTTTGCGGGGACGACATGGCCACACTTAGTACATGATCGGGGTTGTTGGAGATGTATGGGAGAGGCCTTTGCCCTGCAATAGGCGCAACCAGGCCTATGCTGATGATGATTCCGCCGGTCCATGCCAGTTGAGGCGCACAAGACCACGCAATAGCCGCACTGCGATAGCCGCACCACGAGGGAGTCATTGTTACTCCTGTCGTTTATCCGTCCTTTTTTTTATTTACTTCACTTTGACGTTTAGGGCACTGGGCAGAAATCACATTCCGTCAGCATGGTCGACGGCGCTCACAATCATTTGTTTTAATTGGACAGTCGGATTCCCCCGATCTATGCCAGCTGGAGTGCAGCAGACTGTGCAAATGCTGCGCTGCTCTAATCACACCTCAAGGGTGTCATTGTTACTCTCATCGCTTACACACACCTTTTTTGCATTTCTTCACATTGACATTAAATAGCACTGGGCAGAAATCACATTGTGTCAGCATGGTCAACGGCCTTCGCAATCATTTCTTTTCATGGCAGAGTTAGATTCCCCCGTTGCATGCCAGGTAAACCACACCAGACAGTGCAAAGCCGCGCTATTCTAGTCCCACCTCATGGGAGTCATTGTTAGTCTCTTCGTTTACCCTCGCCTTGTTGCATTTTATCACGTTGACATTTAGGGGACTGGGCAGAGATCACATTGCATCAGCATGGTCAAAAGTCCTCGCAATGCTTTGTTTTAAATGGACAGTCAGATTCTCCCGGTCCATACCAGTTGAAGCGCAACGGAAAGTGCAAAGCGGCACAGCTCAATCCACACTGCAAGGGAGTCATTCTTACTCCTGTCTTTTATCCACGCTTTTTATGCGAAGCATATTACGAGGGCTCAACCCAGCTCCTCAGGCGCGGCGGTGACCATGAAATCACGTGACACCGTGACGTCACGACAGAGGAGAACCGGCGCTCCAACTCCCGCCGTCGCTCGCGGCGTCGCGCCCCGCATCGGACGCGGTGCGCGTCGAGCAACGCAGCGTTCGGCGCGACAACGAAATGTGCGCCTGAGCAAGCGCCGCACGCCTGAGCCGACGTTATGCGAAGCATATTACGAGGGCTCAACCCAGCTCCTCAGGCGCGGCGGTGACCATGAAATCACGTGACACCGTGACGTCACGACAGAGGAGAACCGGCGCTCCAACTCCCGCCGTCGCTCGCGGCGTCGCGCCCCGCATCGGACGCGGTGCGCGTCGAGCAACGCAGCGTTCGGCGCGACAACGAAATGTGCGCCTAAGCAAGCGCCGCACGCCTGAGCCGACGCCGACGACACCGGCTTTTCTGCGACACGAGCTCCTTAACGCTGTCGCGTTAAAATAAAGGCTAGTATGCTTCGCATCCTGGGCTTAACCTTAGCTAAGCCACAGCCATTTTTTTTTCATTTTTTCACTTCGACATTTAGAGCACTGTGCAGAAATCACACTGCGTCAGCATGCTCAACGGCCCCCAGAATGGTTTGTTTTATTTGGACAGTGGATTCTGTCAGTCCATGCCAGTTCATTCGCACCAGACCGCGCAAGAGCTGCACTGCGCTAGCCGCACCTAAAGGGTGTCATAGTTACTCCTGTCGTTTATCCAGCCCTTTCCTTAATTTATTTATTTCACGTTTAAAGCACTAGGCAGAAATCAAATTGAGTCAGCATGGTCAACGGCCCTCGCAATCATTTGTTTTAAATGGACAGTCGGATTACCCCGATCTATCCCAGTTGAAGCGCACCAGGCAGCGCTAGAGCCGCACTGCTCTAGTCGCAGCTCAAGGGAGTCATTGTTACTCACTTAGCTCCCCCACGCCTTGTTCTATTTCTTCAGGTTGACATTTAGGGCACTGGGCACAAATCACCTTGCATAAAAATGGTCAACCGCCCTCGCAATTATATCTTTTAAAAGCACAGTAAGATTTCTCTGTGCATTCCAGTTGAACCACACCAGACAGTGCAAAGCAGCACTGTTCTAGCCGCACCTCAAGGGAGTCATTGTTACTAACGTCCTTCACCCACGCTTTGTTCCATTTCCTCACATTGACATTTAGAGCCCTGGGCACAAATCACATTGCGTCAGCATCGTCAAAAGTCCTTGCAATGCTTTGTTTTAAGTGGACAGTCAGTTTCAGCCGCTCCATGCCAGTTGATGCACAACAGATAGCATAAAGCGCCACTCCTGAATCCACACTGCAAGGGAGTCATTCTTACTCCTGTCGTTTAACCACGCCTTTTTTTCATTTCTGCACGTTGACATTTACAGACCTGGGCAGAAATCACATTGCGTCAGCATGGTCAACGGCCCTGAAAATGCATTGTTTTATTTGGAGAGTCGGATTCTCCCGGTCCATGCCAGTTGAAGCGCACCAGGCAGCGCAAGCGCCACACTGCTCTAGCCGCACCTCAAGAGAGCCATTGTTACTCGCTTTGTGTTGCCATGCCTTGTTGCATTTCTTCACGTTGACATTTAGAGCGCTGGGCAGAAGTCACATTACGTCAGCTTGATCAAAAGTCTTCGCAAAGCTTTGTTTTAATGGACAGTTGGATTCCACCGGTCCATACCAAATGAAGCACAATGGATAGCACAAAGCGAAACTGCTCAATAAACTCTGCACGGGAGTCATTCTTACTCCTGTCCTTTATACCCACCTTTTTGCATTTCTTCACGTTGACATTTAGAGCACTGGCTCCCAGAATGCTTTGTTTCATTTGGACAGTGAATTCCGCCCGTCCATGCCAGTTGAGGCGTACCATACCGCGCAAGAGCTGCACTGCTCCAGCCGCACCTCACAGGAGTCACTCTTACACCTGTCCTTTATCCAGGCATTTCTTTATTTCATCACTTTGCCGTTTATAGCACTAGGCAGAAATCACATTGCGTCAGCATGGTGAACGGCCCGCGCAATTATTTGTTTTAAATGGACAGTCGGATTCCCCCGATCTATGCCAGTTGGAGTGCAGCAGACTGCGCAAGAGCCGCACTGCTCTAGTCGCACCTCGCGGGAGTCATTGTTACTCTCATCGCATTCACACCTTCTTGCATTTCTTCACGTTGACATTAAGTAGCACTGGGCAGAAATCACATAGTGTCAGCATCGGCAACAGCGTTCACAATCGTTTGTTTTAAGTGCACAGTGAGATTCCCGCGGTGCATGCCAGGTAAGCCACACCAGACAGTGCAGACCTGTGCTGCTCTAGTCGCACCTCATGGGAGTCATTGTTAGTCTCTTCGTTTACCCACGCCTTGTTGATTTTATCAAGTTGACATATAGGGGACTGGGCAGAAATCACATTGCGTCAGCATGGTCAAAAGTCCCCGCAATGCTTTGTTTTAAATGGACAGTCGGATTCCCCCGGTCTATACCAGTTGAAGCGCAATGGAAAGTGCAAAGCGGCACAGCTGAATGCACACTGCAAGGGAGTAATTCTTACTCCTGTCGTTTAACCACGCTTTTTTTCATTTCTGCACGTTGACATTTACAGACCTGGGCAGAAATCACATTGCGTCAGCATGGTCAACGGCCCCCAAAATGCTTTGATTTATTTGGGCATTTTATTTTACAGGAGGTATTCAGAGACATGGATTGGGAAGATTTGGGGATAAAAGTTAATCGAGAATAGCTTAGTAACTCGCGATTCGCTGATGACATTGCCTTCCTTAGTACCTCAGGGGACCAATTGCAATGCATGTTCACTGACCTGGATAGGCAAAGCAGAAGAGTGGGTCTAAAAATTAATCTGCAGGAAACTAAAGTAATGCTTAACAGTCTCGGAAGAAAACAGCAATTTACAATTGGCAGCGAGGCACTAGAAGTCGTAAGGGATTACATCAACTTAGGGCAGGTAGTGACAGCGGATGCGGATCATGAGACAGAAATATTCAGAAGAACAAGAATGGGCTGGGGTGCGTTTGGCAGGCATTCTCAGATGATGATTAGCAGGTTGCCATTATCCCCTCAAGAGGAAAGTATATAATACCTGTGTCTTACCAGTACTCACCTATGGGGCAGAAACCTGGAGGCTTACGAAATGGGTTCTGCTCAAATTGAGGACGACGCAACGAGCTATGGAAAGAAGAATGATAGGTGCAACGTTAAAGGATAAGAAAAGAGCAGATTGGGTGAGGGAACAAACGCGAGTTAATGACATCGTAGTTGAAATCAAGAAAAAGAAATGGGCATGGGCAGGATACGAAATGAGGAGGGAAGATAACCGATGGTCATTAAGGGTTACGGAATGGATTCCAAGGGAAGGGAAGCTTAGCAGAGGGCGGCAGAAAGTTAGGCGGGCGCATGAGATTAAGAAGTTTGCAGGGACGACATGGCCACACATAGTACATGATCGGGGTTGTTGGAGATGTACGGGAGAGGCCTTTGCCCTGCAGTAGGCGTAACCAGGCTGATGCTGATGATGATTCCGCCGGTCCATGCCAGTTGAGGCACACAAGACCACGCAAGAGCCGCACTGCGATAGCCGCACCACAAGGGAGTCATTGTGACTCCTGTAGTTTATCCATGCCTTTTTTATTTACTTCAGTTTCACGTTTAGAGCACTGGGCAGAAATCACATTGCGTCAGCATGGTCGACGGCCCTCGCAATCATTTGTTTTAAATGGACAGTCGGATTCCCCCGATCTATGCCAGCTGGAGTGCAGCAGACTGTGCAAAAGCTGCACTGTTCTAGTCGCACCTCAAGGGAGTCATTGTTACTCTCATAGCTTACACACACCTTCTTGCATTTCTTCACGTTGACATTAAATAGCACTGGGCAGAAATCACATTGTGTCAGCATCGGCAACAGCCTTCACAATCATTTGTTTTAAGTGCACAGTGAGATTCCCCCGGTGCATGCCAGGTAAGCCACACCAGACAGTGCAGAGCCGTGCTGCTCTAGTCGCACCTCATGGGAGTCATTGTTAGTCTCTTCGTTTACCCTCGCCTTGTTGATTTTATCAAGTTGACATATAGGGGACTGGGCAGAGATCACATTGCATCAGCATGGTCAAAAGTCCTCGCAATGCTTTGTTTTAAATGGACAGTCAGATTCTCCCGGTCCATACCAGTTGAAGCGCAACGGAAAGTGCAAAGCGGCACAGCTCAATCCACACTGCAAGGGAGTCATTCTTACTCCTGTCTTTTATCCACGCTTTTTTTTCATTTTTTCACTTTGACATTTAGAGCACTGTGCAGAAATCGCACTGCGTCAGCACGGTCAACGGCCCCCAAAATGCTTTGTTTTATTTGGGCATTTTATTTTACAGGAGGTATTCAGAGACATGGATTGGGAAGAATTGGGGATAAAAGTAAATCGAGAAAAGCTTGGTAACTCGCGATTCGCTGATGACATTGCCTTGCATAGTACCTCAGGGGACCAATTGCAATGCATGTTCAGTGACCTGGATAGGCAAAGCAGAAGAGTGGGTCTAAAAATTAATCTGCAGGAAACTAAAGGAATGCTTAACAGTCTCGGAAGAAAACAGCAATTTACAATTGGCAGCGAGGCACTAGAAGTCGTAAGGGAATACATCAACTTAGGGCAGGTAGTGACAGCGGATGCGGATCATGAGACAGAAATATTCAGAAGAACAAGAATGGGCTGGGGTGCGTTTGGCAGGCATTCTCAGATGATGATTAGCAGGTTGCCATTATCCCCTCCAGAGGAAAGTATATAATACCTGTGTCTTACCAGTACTCACCTATGGGGCAGAAACCTGGAGGCTTACGAAATGGGTTCTGCTCAAATTGAGGACGACGCAACGAGCTATGGAAAGAAGAATGATAGGTGTAACGTTAAAGGATAAGAAAAGAGCAGATTGGGTGAGGGAACAAACGCGAGTTAATGACATCTTAGTTGAAATCAAGAAAAAGAAATGGGCATGGGCAGGATACGAAATGAGGAGGGAAGATAACCGATGGTCATTAAGGGTTACGGAATGGATTCCAAAGGAAGGGAAGCTTAGCAGAGGGCGGCAGAAAGTTAGGCGGGCGCATGAGATTAAGAAGTTTGCAGGGACGACATGGCCACACATAGTACATGATCGGGGTTGTTGGAGATGTATGGGAGAGGCCTTTGCCCTGCAGTAGGCGTAACCAGGCTGATGCTGATGATGATTCCGCCGGTCCATGCCAGTTGAGGCACACAAGACCACGCAAGCGCCACACTGCTCTAGCCGCACCTCAAGAGAGCCATTGTTACTCGCTTTGTGTTGCCATGCCTTGTTGCATTTCTTCACGTTGACATTTAGAGCGCTGGGCAGAAGTCACATTACGTCAGCATGATCAAAAGTCTTCGCAAAGCTTTGTTTTAATGGACAGTTGGATTCCACCGGTCCATACCAAATGAAGCACAATGGATAGCACAAAGCGAAACTGCTCAATAAACTCTGCACGGGAGTCATTCTTACTCCTGTCCTTTATACCCACCTTTTTGCATTTCTTCACGTTGACATTTAGAGCACTGGCTCCCAGAATGCTTTGTTTCATTTGGACAGTGAATTCCGCCCGTCCATGCCAGTTGAGGCGTACCATACCGCGCAAGAGCTGCACTGCTCCAGCCGCACCTCACAGGAGTCACTCTTACACCTGTCCTTTATCCAGGCATTTCTTTATTTCATCACTTTGCCGTTTATAGCACTAGGCAGAAATCACCTTGCGTCAGCATGGTGAACGGCCCGCGCAATTATTTGTTTTAAATGGACAGTCGGATTCCCCCGATCTATGCCAGTTGGAGTGCAGCAGACTGCGCAAGAGCCGCACTGCTCTAGTCGCACCTCGCGGGAGTCATTGTTACTCTCATCGCATTCACACCTTCTTGCATTTCTTCACGTTGACATTAAGTAGCACTGGGCAGAAATCACATAGTGTCAGCATCGGCAACAGCCTTCACAATCGTTTGTTTTAAGTGCACAGTGAGATTCCCGCGGTGCATGCCAGGTAAGCCACACCAGACAGTGCAGACCTGTGCTGCTCTAGTCGCACCTCATGGGAGTCATTGTTAGTCTCTTCGTTTACCCACGCCTTGTTGCATTTTATCAAGTTGACATATAGGGGACTGGGCAGAAATCACATTGCGTCAGCGTGGTCAAAAGTCCCCGCAATGCTTTGCTTTAAATGGACAGTCGGATTCCCCCGGTCTATACCAGTTCAAGCGCAATGGAAAGTGCAAAGCGGCACAGCTGAATGCACACTGCAAGGGAGTCATTCTTACTCCTGTCGTTTAACCACGCCTTTTTTTCATTTCTGCACGTTGACATTTACAGACCTGGGCAGAAATCACATTGCGTCAGCATGGTCAACGGCCCTCAAAATGCATTGTTTTATTTGGAGAGTCGGATTCTCCCGGTCCATGCCAGTTGAAGCGCACCAGGCAGCGCAAGCGCCACACTGCTCTAGCCGCACCTCAAGAGAGCGATTGTTACTCGCTTTGTGTAGCCATGCCTTGTTGCATTTCTTCACGTTGACATTTAGAGCGCTGGGCAGAAGTCACATTACGTCAGCATGATCAAAAGTCTTCGCAAAGCTTTGTTTTAATGGACAGTTGGATTCCACCGGTCCATACCAAATGAAGCACAATGGATAGCACAAAGCGAAACTGCTCAATAAACTCTGCACGGGAGTCATTCTTACTCCTGTCCTTTATACCCACCTTTTTGCATTTCTTCACGTTGATATTTAGAGCACTGGCTCGCAGAATGCTTTGTTTCATTTGGACAGTGAATTCCGCCCGTCCATGCCAGTTGAGGCGTACCATACCGCGCAAGAGCTGCACTGCTCCAGCCGCACCTCACAGGAGTCACTCTTACACCTGTCCTTTATCCAGGCATTTCTTTATTTCATCACTTTGCCGTTTAGAGCACTAGGCAGAAATCACATTGCGTCAGCATGGTGAACGGCCCACGCAATTATTTGTTTTAAATGGACAGTCGGATTCCACCGATCTATGCCAGTTGGAGTGCAGCAGACTGCGCAAGAGCCGCACTGCTCTAGTCGCACCTCGAGGGAGTCATTGTTACTCTCATCGCATACAGACCTTCTTGCATTTCTTCACGTTGACATTAAATAGCACTGGGCAGAAATCACATAGTGTCAGCATCGGCAACAGCCTTCACAATCGTTTGTTTTAAGTGCACAGTGAGATTCCCGCGGTGCATGCCAGGTAAGCCACACCAGACAGTGCAGACCTGTGCTGCTCTAGTCGCACCTCATGGGAGTCATTGTTAGTCTCTTCGTTTACCCACGCCTTGTTGCATTTTATCAAGTTGACATATAGGGGACTGGGCTGAAATCACATTGCGTCAGCGTGGTCAAAAGTCCCCGCAATGCTTTGTTTTAAATCGACAGTCGGATTCCCCCGGTCTATACCAGTTCAAGCGCAATGGAAAGTGCAAAGCGGCACAGCTGAATGCACACTGCAAGGGAGTCATTCTAACTCATGTCGTTTATCCACACCTTTTTTTCATTTCTTTACTTTGACATTTAGAGCACTGTGCAGAAATCACACTGCGTCAGCACGGTCAACGGCCCCCAAAATGCTTTGTTTTATTTGGGCATTTTATTTTACAGGAGGTATTCAGAGACATGGATTGGGAAGATTTGGGGATAAAAGTTAATCGAGAATAGCTTAGTAACTCGCGATTCGCTGATGACATTGCCTTCCTTAGTACCTCAGGGGACCAATTGCAATGCATGTTCACTGACCTGGATAGGCAAAGCAGAAGAGTGGGTCTAAAATTAATCTGCAGGAAACTAAAGTAATGCTTAACAGTCTCGGAAGAAAACAGCAATTTACAATTGGCAGCGAGGCACTAGAAGTCGTAAGGGAATACATCAACTTAGGGCAGGTAGTGACAGCGGATGCGGATCATGAGACAGAAATATTCAGAAGAACAAGAATGGGCTGGGGTGCGTTTGGCAGGCATTCTCAGATGATGATTAGCAGGTTGCCATTATCCCCTCCAGAGGAAAGTATATAATACCTGTGTCTTACCAGTACTCACCTATGGGGCAGAAACCTGGAGGCTTACGAAATGGGTTCTGCTCAAATTGAGGACGACGCAACGAGCTATGGAAAGAAGAATGATAGGTGTAACGTTAAAGGATAAGAAAAGAGCAGATTGGGTGAGGGAACAAACGCGAGTTAATGACATCTTAGTTGAAATCAAGAAAAAGAAATGGGCATGGGCAGGATACGAAATGAGGAGGGAAGATAACCGATGGTCATTAAGGGTTACGGAATGGATTCCAAGGGAAGGGAAGCTTAGCAGAGGGCGGCAGAAAGTTAGGCGGGCGCATGAGATTAAGAAGTTTGCAGGGACGACATGGCCACACATAGTACATGATCGGGGTTGTTGGAGATGTATGGGAGAGGCCTTTGCCCTGCAGTAGGCGTAACCAGGCTGATGCTGATGATGATTCCGCCGGTCCATGCCAGTTGAGGCACACAAGACCACGCAAGAGCCGCACTGCGATAGCCGCACCACAAGGGAGTCATTGTGACTCCTGTAGTTTATCCATGCCTTTTTTATTTACTTCAGTTTCACGTTTAGAGCACTGGGCAGAAATCACATTGCGTCAGCATGGCCGACGGCCCTCGCAATCATTTGTTTTAAATGGACAGTCGGATTCCCCCGATCTATGCCAGCTGGAGTGCAGCAGACTGTGCAAAAGCTGCACTGCTCTAGTCGCACCTCAAGGGAGTCATTGTTACTCTCACCGCTTACACACACCTTCTTGCATTTCTTCACGTTGACATTAAATAGCACTGGGCAGAAATCACATAGTGTCAGCATCGGCAACAGCCTTCACAATCATTTGTTTTAAGTGCACAGTGAGATTCCCCCGGTGCATGCCAGGTAAGCCACACCAGACAGTGCAGAGCCGTGCTGCTCTAGTCGCACCTCATGGGAGTCATTGTTAGTCTCTTCGTTTACCCACGCCTTGATGATTTTATCAAGTTGACATATAGGGGACTGGGCAGAGATCACATTGCATCAGCATGGTCAAAAGTCCTCGCAATGCTTTGTTTTAAATGGACAGTCAGATTCTCCCGGTCCATACCAGTTGAAGCGCAACGGAAAGTGCAAAGCGGCACAGCTCAATCCACACTGCAAGGGAGTCATTCTTACTCCTGTCTTTTATCCACGCTTTTTTTTTCATTTTTTCACTTCGACATTTAGAGCACTGTGCAGAAATCACACTGCGTCAGCATGCTCAACGGCCCCCAGAATGGTTTGTTTTATTTGGACAGTGGATTCTGTCAGTCCGTGCCAGTTCATTCGCACCAGACCGCGCAAGAGCAACACTGCGCTAGCCGCACCTAAAGGGTGTCATAGTTACTCCTGTCGTTTATCCAGCCCTTTCCTTAATTTATTTATTTCACGTTTAAAGCACTAGGCAGAAATCAAATTGCGTCGGCATGGTCAACGGCCCTCGCAATCATTTGTTTTAAATGGACAGTCGGATTACCCCGATCTATCCCAGTTGAAGCGCACCAGGCAGCGCTAGAGCCGCACTGCTCTAGTCGCAGCTCAAGGGAGTCATTGTTACTCACTTAGCTCCCCCACGCCTTGTTCTATTTCTTCAGGTTGACATTAAGGGCACTGGGCACAAATCACCTTGCATAAAAATGGTCAACCGCCCTCGCAATTATATCTTTTAAAAGCACAGTAAGATTCCCCCTGTGCATTCCAGTTGAACCACACCAGACAGTGCAAAGCAGCACTGTTCTAGCCGCACCTCAAGGGAGTCATTGTTACTAACGTCCTTCACCCACGCTTTGTTCCATTTCCTCACATTGACATTTAGAGCCCTGGGCACAAATCACATTGCGTCAGCATCGTCAAAAGTCCTTGCAATGCTTTGTTTTAAGTGGACAGTCAGTTTCAGCCGGTCCATGCCAGTTGAAGCACAACAGATAGCATAAAGCGCCACTCCTGAATCCACACTGCAAGGGAGTCATTCTTACTCCTGTCCTTGAACCACGCCTTTTTTTCATTTCTGCACGTTGACATTTACAGACCTGGGCAGAAATCACATTGCGTCAGCATGGTCAACGGCCCTCAAAATGCATTGTTTTATTTGGAGAGTCGGATTCTCCCGGTCCATGCCAGTTGAAGCGCACCAGGCAGCGCAAGCGCCACACTGCTCTAGCCGCACCTTAAGAGAGCCATTGTTACTCGCTTTGTGTAGCCATGCCTTGTTGCATTTCTTCACGTTGACATTTAGGGCGCTGGGCAGAAGTCACATTACGTCAGCATGATCAAAAGTCTTCGCAAAGCTTTGTTTTAATGGACAGTTGGATTCCACCGGTCCATACCAAATGAAGCACAATGGATAGCACAAAGCGAAACTGCTCAATAAACTCTGCACGGGAGTCATTCTTACTCCTGTCCTTTATACCCACCTTTTTGCATTTCTTCACGTTGATATTTAGAGCACTGGCTCGCAGAATGCTTTGTTTCATTTGGACAGTGAATTCCGCCCGTCCATGCCAGTTGAGGCGTACCATACCGCGCAAGAGCTGCACTGCTCCAGCCGCACCTCACAGGAGTCACTCTTACACCTGTCCTTTATCCAGGCATTTCTTTATTTCATCACTTTGCCGTTTAGAGCACTAGGCAGAAATCACATTGCGTCAGCATGGTGAACGGCCCACGCAATTATTTGTTTTAAATGGACAGTCGGATTCCACCGATCTATGCCAGTTGGAGTGCAGCAGACTGCGCAAGAGCCGCACTGCTCTAGTCGCACCTCGAGGGAGTCATTGTTACTCTCATCGCATACAGACCTTCTTGCATTTCTTCACGTTGACATTAAATAGCACTGGGCAGAAATCACATAGTGTCAGCATCGGCAACAGCCTTCACAATCGTTTGTTTTAAGTGCACAGTGAGATTCCCGCGGTGCATGCCAGGTAAGCCACACCAGACAGTGCAGACCTGTGCTGCTCTAGTCGCACCTCATGGGAGTCATTGTTAGTCTCTTCGTTTACCCACGCCTTGTTGCATTTTAACAAGTTGACATATAGGGGACTGGGCTGAAATCACATTGCGTCAGCGTGGTCAAAAGTCCCCGAAATGCTTTGTTTTAAATCGACAGTCGGATTCCCCCGGTCTATACCAGTTCAAGCGCAATGGAAAGTGCAAAGCGGCACAGCTGAATGCACACTGCAAGGGAGTCATTCTTACTCATGTCGTTTATCCACACCTTTTTTTCATTTCTTTACTTTGACATTTAGAGCACTGTGCAGAAATCACACTGCGTCAGCACGGTCAACGGCCCCCAAAATGCTTTGTTTTATTTGGGCATTTTATTTTACAGGAGCTATTCAGAGACATGGATTGGGAAGATTTGGGGATAAAAGTTAATCGAGAATAGCTTAGTAACTCGCGATTCGCTGATGACATTGCCTTCCTTAGTACCTCAGGGGACCAATTGCAATGCATGTTCACTGACCTGGATAGGCAAAGCAGAAGAGTGGGTCTAAAATTAATCTGCAGGAAACTAAAGTAATGCTTAACACTCTCGGAAGAAAACAGCAATTTACAATTGGCAGCGAGGCACTAGAAGTCGTAAGGGAATACATCAACTTAGGGCAGGTAGTGACAGCGGATGCGGATCATGAGACAGAAATATTCAGAAGAACAAGAATGGGCTGGGGTGCGTTTGGCAGGCATTCTCAGATGATGATTAGCAGGTTGCCATTATCCCCTCCAGAGGAAAGTATATAATACCTGTGTCTTACCAGTACTCACCTATGGGGCAGAAACCTGGAGGCTTACGAAATGGGTTCTGCTCAAATTGAGGACGACGCAACGAGCTATGGAAAGAAGAATGATAGGTGTAACGTTAAAGGATAAGAAAAGAGCAGATTGGGTGAGGGAACAAACGCGAGTTAATGACATCTTAGTTGAAATCAAGAAAAAGAAATGGGCATGGGCAGGATACGAAATGAGGAGGGAAGATAACCGATGGTCATTAAGGGTTACGGAATGGATTCCAAAGGAAGGGAAGCTTAGCAGAGGGCGGCAGAAAGTTAGGCGGGCGCATGAGATTAAGAAGTTTGCAGGGACGACATGGCCACACATAGTACATGATCGGGGTTGTTGGAGATGTATGGGAGAGGCCTTTGCCCTGCAGTAGGCGTAACCAGGCTGATGCTGATGATGATTCCGCCGGTCCATGCCAGTTGAGGCACACAAGACCACGCAAGCGCCACACTGCTCTAGCCGCACCTCAAGAGAGCCATTGTTACTCGCTTTGTGTTGCCATGCCTTGTTGCATTTCTTCACGTTGACATTTAGAGCGCTGGGCAGAAGTCACATTACGTCAGCATGATCAAAAGTCTTCGCAAAGCTTTGTTTTAATGGACAGTTGGATTCCACCGGTCCATACCAAATGAAGCACAATGGATAGCACAAAGCGAAACTGCTCAATAAACTCTGCACGGGAGTCATTCTTACTCCTGTCCTTTATACCCACCTTTTTGCATTTCTTCACGTTGACATTTAGAGCACTGGCTCCCAGAATGCTTTGTTTCATTTGGACAGTGAATTCCGCCCGTCCATGCCAGTTGAGGCGTACCATACCGCGCAAGAGCTGCACTGCTCCAGCCGCACCTCACAGGAGTCACTCTTACACCTGTCCTTTATCCAGGCATTTCTTTATTTCATCACTTTGCCGTTTATAGCACTAGGCAGAAATCACCTTGCGTCAGCATGGTGAACGGCCCGCGCAATTATTTGTTTTAAATGGACAGTCGGATTCCCCCGATCTATGCCAGTTGGAGTGCAGCAGACTGCGCAAGAGCCGCACTGCTCTAGTCGCACCTCGCGGGAGTCATTGTTACTCTCATCGCATTCACACCTTCTTGCATTTCTTCACGTTGACATTAAGTAGCACTGGGCAGAAATCACATAGTGTCAGCATCGGCAACAGCCTTCACAATCGTTTGTTTTAAGTGCACAGTGAGATTCCCGCGGTGCATGCCAGGTAAGCCACACCAGACAGTGCAGACCTGTGCTGCTCTAGTCGCACCTCATGGGAGTCATTGTTAGTCTCTTCGTTTACCCACGCCTTGTTGCATTTTATCAAGTTGACATATAGGGGACTGGGCAGAAATCACATTGCGTCAGCGTGGTCAAAAGTCCCCGCAATGCTTTGCTTTAAATGGACAGTCGGATTCCCCCGGTCTATACCAGTTCAAGCGCAATGGAAAGTGCAAAGCGGCACAGCTGAATGCACACTGCAAGGGAGTCATTCTTACTCCTGTCGTTTAACCACGCCTTTTTTTCATTTCTGCACGTTGACATTTACAGACCTGGGCAGAAATCACATTGCGTCAGCATGGTCAACGGCCCTCAAAATGCATTGTTTTATTTGGAGAGTCGGATTCTCCCGGTCCAAGCCAGTTGAAGCGCACCAGGCAGCGCAAGCGCCACACTGCTCTAGCCGCACCTCAAGAGAGCGATTGTTACTCGCTTTGTGTAGCCATGCCTTGTTGCATTTCTTCACGTTGACATTTAGAGCGCTGGGCAGAAGTCACATTACGTCAGCATGATCAAAAGTCTTCGCAAAGCTTTGTTTTAATGGACAGTTGGATTCCACCGGTCCATACCAAATGAAGCACAATGGATAGCACAAAGCGAAACTGCTCAATAAACTCTGCACGGGAGTCATTCTTACTCCTGTCCTTTATACCCACCTTTTTGCATTTCTTCACGTTGATATTTAGAGCACTGGCTCGCAGAATGCTTTGTTTCATTTGGACAGTGAATTCCGCCCGTCCATGCCAGTTGAGGCGTACCATACCGCGCAAGAGCTGCACTGCTCCAGCCGCACCTCACAGGAGTCACTCTTACACCTGTCCTTTATCCAGGCATTTCTTTATTTCATCACTTTGCCGTTTAGAGCACTAGGCAGAAATCACATTGCGTCAGCATGGTGAACGGCCCACGCAATTATTTGTTTTAAATGGACAGTCGGATTCCACCGATCTATGCCAGTTGGAGTGCAGCAGACTGCGCAAGAGCCGCACTGCTCTAGTCGCACCTCGAGGGAGTCATTGTTACTCTCATCGCATACAGACCTTCTTGCATTTCTTCACGTTGACATTAAATAGCACTGGGCAGAAATCACATAGTGTCAGCATCGGCAACAGCCTTCACAATCGTTTGTTTTAAGTGCACAGTGAGATTCCCGCGGTGCATGCCAGGTAAGCCACACCAGACAGTGCAGACCTGTGCTGCTCTAGTCGCACCTCATGGGAGTCATTGTTAGTCTCTTCGTTTACCCACGCCTTGTTGCATTTTATCAAGTTGACATATAGGGGACTGGGCTGAAATCACATTGCGTCAGCGTGGTCAAAAGTCCCCGCAATGCTTTGTTTTAAATCGACAGTCGGATTCCCCCGGTCTATACCAGTTCAAGCGCAATGGAAAGTGCAAAGCGGCACAGCTGAATGCACACTGCAAGGGAGTCATTCTTACTCATGTCGTTTATCCACACCTTTTTTTCATTTCTTTACTTTGACATTTAGAGCACTGTGCAGAAATCACACTGCGTCAGCACGGTCAACGGCCCCCAAAATGCTTTGTTTTATTTGGGCATTTTATTTTACAGGAGGTATTCAGAGACATGGATTGGGAAGATTTGGGGATAAAAGTTAATCGAGAATAGCTTAGTAACTCGCGATTCGCTGATGACATTGCCTTCCTTAGTACCTCAGGGGACCAATTGCAATGCATGTTCACTGACCTGGATAGGCAAAGCAGAAGAGTGGGTCTAAAATTAATCTGCAGGAAACTAAAGTAATGCTTAACACTCTCGGAAGAAAACAGCAATTTACAATTGGCAGCGAGGCACTAGAAGTCGTAAGGGAATACATCAACTTAGGGCAGGTAGTGACAGCGGATGCGGATCATGAGACAGAAATATTCAGAAGAACAAGAATGGGCTGGGGTGCGTTTGGCAGGCATTCTCAGATGATGATTAGCAGGTTGCCATTATCCCCTCCAGAGGAAAGTATATAATACCTGTGTCTTACCAGTACTCACCTATGGGGCAGAAACCTGGAGGCTTACGAAATGGGTTCTGCTCAAATTGAGGACGACGCAACGAGCTATGGAAAGAAGAATGATAGGTGTAACGTTAAAGGATAAGAAAAGAGCAGATTGGGTGAGGGAACAAACGCGAGTTAATGACATCTTAGTTGAAATCAAGAAAAAGAAATGGGCATGGGCAGGATACGAAATGAGGAGGGAAGATAACCGATGGTCATTAAGGGTTACGGAATGGATTCCAAAGGAAGGGAAGCTTAGCAGAGGGCGGCAGAAAGTTAGGCGGGCGCATGAGATTAAGAAGTTTGCAGGGACGACATGGCCACACATAGTACATGATCGGGGTTGTTGGAGATGTATGGGAGAGGCCTTTGCCCTGCAGTAGGCGTAACCAGGCTGATGCTGATGATGATTCCGCCGGTCCATGCCAGTTGAGGCACACAAGACCACGCAAGCGCCACACTGCTCTAGCCGCACCTCAAGAGAGCCATTGTTACTCGCTTTGTGTTGCCATGCCTTGTTGCATTTCTTCACGTTGACATTTAGAGCGCTGGGCAGAAGTCACATTACGTCAGCATGATCAAAAGTCTTCGCAAAGCTTTGTTTTAATGGACAGTTGGATTCCACCGGTCCATACCAAATGAAGCACAATGGATAGCACAAAGCGAAACTGCTCAATAAACTCTGCACGGGAGTCATTCTTACTCCTGTCCTTTATACCCACCTTTTTGCATTTCTTCACGTTGACATTTAGAGCACTGGCTCCCAGAATGCTTTGTTTCATTTGGACAGTGAATTCCGCCCGTCCATGCCAGTTGAGGCGTACCATACCGCGCAAGAGCTGCACTGCTCCAGCCGCACCTCACAGGAGTCACTCTTACACCTGTCCTTTATCCAGGCATTTCTTTATTTCATCACTTTGCCGTTTATAGCACTAGGCAGAAATCACCTTGCGTCAGCATGGTGAACGGCCCGCGCAATTATTTGTTTTAAATGGACAGTCGGATTCCCCCGATCTATGCCAGTTGGAGTGCAGCAGACTGCGCAAGAGCCGCACTGCTCTAGTCGCACCTCGCGGGAGTCATTGTTACTCTCATCGCATTCACACCTTCTTGCATTTCTTCACGTTGACATTAAGTAGCACTGGGCAGAAATCACATAGTGTCAGCATCGGCAACAGCCTTCACAATCGTTTGTTTTAAGTGCACAGTGAGATTCCCGCGGTGCATGCCAGGTAAGCCACACCAGACAGTGCAGACCTGTGCTGCTCTAGTCGCACCTCATGGGAGTCATTGTTAGTCTCTTCGTTTACCCACGCCTTGTTGCATTTTATCAAGTTGACATATAGGGGACTGGGCAGAAATCACATTGCGTCAGCGTGGTCAAAAGTCCCCGCAATGCTTTGCTTTAAATGGACAGTCGGATTCCCCCGGTCTATACCAGTTCAAGCGCAATGGAAAGTGCAAAGCGGCACAGCTGAATGCACACTGCAAGGGAGTCATTCTTACTCCTGTCGTTTAACCACGCCTTTTTTTCATTTCTGCACGTTGACATTTACAGACCTGGGCAGAAATCACATTGCGTCAGCATGGTCAACGGCCCTCAAAATGCATTGTTTTATTTGGAGAGTCGGATTCTCCCGGTCCAAGCCAGTTGAAGCGCACCAGGCAGCGCAAGCGCCACACTGCTCTAGCCGCACCTCAAGAGAGCGATTGTTACTCGCTTTGTGTAGCCATGCCTTGTTGCATTTCTTCACGTTGACATTTAGAGCGCTGGGCAGAAGTCACATTACGTCAGCATGATCAAAAGTCTTCGCAAAGCTTTGTTTTAATGGACAGTTGGATTCCACCGGTCCATACCAAATGAAGCACAATGGATAGCACAAAGCGAAACTGCTCAATAAACTCTGCACGGGAGTCATTCTTACTCCTGTCCTTTATACCCACCTTTTTGCATTTCTTCACGTTGATATTTAGAGCACTGGCTCGCAGAATGCTTTGTTTCATTTGGACAGTGAATTCCGCCCGTCCATGCCAGTTGAGGCGTACCATACCGCGCAAGAGCTGCACTGCTCCAGCCGCACCTCACAGGAGTCACTCTTACACCTGTCCTTTATCCAGGCATTTCTTTATTTCATCACTTTGCCGTTTAGAGCACTAGGCAGAAATCACATTGCGTCAGCATGGTGAACGGCCCACGCAATTATTTGTTTTAAATGGACAGTCGGATTCCACCGATCTATGCCAGTTGGAGTGCAGCAGACTGCGCAAGAGCCGCACTGCTCTAGTCGCACCTCGAGGGAGTCATTGTTACTCTCATCGCATACAGACCTTCTTGCATTTCTTCACGTTGACATTAAATAGCACTGGGCAGAAATCACATAGTGTCAGCATCGGCAACAGCCTTCACAATCGTTTGTTTTAAGTGCACAGTGAGATTCCCGCGGTGCATGCCAGGTAAGCCACACCAGACAGTGCAGACCTGTGCTGCTCTAGTCGCACCTCATGGGAGTCATTGTTAGTCTCTTCGTTTACCCACGCCTTGTTGCATTTTATCAAGTTGACATATAGGGGACTGGGCTGAAATCACATTGCGTCAGCGTGGTCAAAAGTCCCCGCAATGCTTTGTTTTAAATCGACAGTCGGATTCCCCCGGTCTATACCAGTTCAAGCGCAATGGAAAGTGCAAAGCGGCACAGCTGAATGCACACTGCAAGGGAGTCATTCTAACTCATGTCGTTTATCCACACCTTTTTTTCATTTCTTTACTTTGACATTTAGAGCACTGTGCAGAAATCACACTGCGTCAGCACGGTCAACGGCCCCCAAAATGCTTTGTTTTATTTGGGCATTTTATTTTACAGGAGGTATTCAGAGACATGGATTGGGAAGATTTGGGGATAAAAGTTAATCGAGAATAGCTTAGTAACTCGCGATTCGCTGATGACATTGCCTTCCTTAGTACCTCAGGGGACCAATTGCAATGCATGTTCACTGACCTGGATAGGCAAAGCAGAAGAGTGGGTCTAAAATTAATCTGCAGGAAACTAAAGTAATGCTTAACAGTCTCGGAAGAAAACAGCAATTTACAATTGGCAGCGAGGCACTAGAAGTCGTAAGGGAATACATCAACTTAGGGCAGGTAGTGACAGCGGATGCGGATCATGAGACAGAAATATTCAGAAGAACAAGAATGGGCTGGGGTGCGTTTGGCAGGCATTCTCAGATGATGATTAGCAGGTTGCCATTATCCCCTCCAGAGGAAAGTATATAATACCTGTGTCTTACCAGTACTCACCTATGGGGCAGAAACCTGGAGGCTTACGAAATGGGTTCTGCTCAAATTGAGGACGACGCAACGAGCTATGGAAAGAAGAATGATAGGTGTAACGTTAAAGGATAAGAAAAGAGCAGATTGGGTGAGGGAACAAACGCGAGTTAATGACATCTTAGTTGAAATCAAGAAAAAGAAATGGGCATGGGCAGGATACGAAATGAGGAGGGAAGATAACCGATGGTCATTAAGGGTTACGGAATGGATTCCAAGGGAAGGGAAGCTTAGCAGAGGGCGGCAGAAAGTTAGGCGGGCGCATGAGATTAAGAAGTTTGCAGGGACGACATGGCCACACATAGTACATGATCGGGGTTGTTGGAGATGTATGGGAGAGGCCTTTGCCCTGCAGTAGGCGTAACCAGGCTGATGCTGATGATGATTCCGCCGGTCCATGCCAGTTGAGGCACACAAGACCACGCAAGAGCCGCACTGCGATAGCCGCACCACAAGGGAGTCATTGTGACTCCTGTAGTTTATCCATGCCTTTTTTATTTACTTCAGTTTCACGTTTAGAGCACTGGGCAGAAATCACATTGCGTCAGCATGGCCGACGGCCCTCGCAATCATTTGTTTTAAATGGACAGTCGGATTCCCCCGATCTATGCCAGCTGGAGTGCAGCAGACTGTGCAAAAGCTGCACTGCTCTAGTCGCACCTCAAGGGAGTCATTGTTACTCTCACCGCTTACACACACCTTCTTGCATTTCTTCACGTTGACATTAAATAGCACTGGGCAGAAATCACATAGTGTCAGCATCGGCAACAGCCTTCACAATCATTTGTTTTAAGTGCACAGTGAGATTCCCCCGGTGCATGCCAGGTAAGCCACACCAGACAGTGCAGAGCCGTGCTGCTCTAGTCGCACCTCATGGGAGTCATTGTTAGTCTCTTCGTTTACCCACGCCTTGATGATTTTATCAAGTTGACATATAGGGGACTGGGCAGAGATCACATTGCATCAGCATGGTCAAAAGTCCTCGCAATGCTTTGTTTTAAATGGACAGTCAGATTCTCCCGGTCCATACCAGTTGAAGCGCAACGGAAAGTGCAAAGCGGCACAGCTCAATCCACACTGCAAGGGAGTCATTCTTACTCCTGTCTTTTATCCACGCTTTTTTTTTCATTTTTTCACTTCGACATTTAGAGCACTGTGCAGAAATCACACTGCGTCAGCATGCTCAACGGCCCCCAGAATGGTTTGTTTTATTTGGACAGTGGATTCTGTCAGTCCGTGCCAGTTCATTCGCACCAGACCGCGCAAGAGCAACACTGCGCTAGCCGCACCTAAAGGGTGTCATAGTTACTCCTGTCGTTTATCCAGCCCTTTCCTTAATTTATTTATTTCACGTTTAAAGCACTAGGCAGAAATCAAATTGCGTCGGCATGGTCAACGGCCCTCGCAATCATTTGTTTTAAATGGACAGTCGGATTACCCCGATCTATCCCAGTTGAAGCGCACCAGGCAGCGCTAGAGCCGCACTGCTCTAGTCGCAGCTCAAGGGAGTCATTGTTACTCACTTAGCTCCCCCACGCCTTGTTCTATTTCTTCAGGTTGACATTTAGGGCACTGGGCACAAATCACCTTGCATAAAAATGGTCAACCGCCCTCGCAATTATATCTTTTAAAAGCACAGTAAGATTCCCCCTGTGCATTCCAGTTGAACCACACCAGACAGTGCAAAGCAGCACTGTTCTAGCCGCACCTCAAGGGAGTCATTGTTACTAACGTCCTTCACCCACGCTTTGTTCCATTTCCTCACATTGACATTTAGAGCCCTGGGCACAAATCACATTGCGTCAGCATCGTCAAAAGTCCTTGCAATGCTTTGTTTTAAGTGGACAGTCAGTTTCAGCCGGTCCATGCCAGTTGAAGCACAACAGATAGCATAAAGCGCCACTCCTGAATCCACACTGCAAGGGAGTCATTCTTACTCCTGTCCTTGAACCACGCCTTTTTTTCATTTCTGCACGTTGACATTTACAGACCTGGGCAGAAATCACATTGCGTCAGCATGGTCAACGGCCCTCAAAATGCATTGTTTTATTTGGAGAGTCGGATTCTCCCGGTCCATGCCAGTTGAAGCGCACCAGGCAGCGCAAGCGCCACACTGCTCTAGCCGCACCTTAAGAGAGCCATTGTTACTCGCTTTGTGTAGCCATGCCTTGTTGCATTTCTTCACGTTGACATTTAGGGCGCTGGGCAGAAGTCACATTACGTCAGCATGATCAAAAGTCTTCGCAAAGCTTTGTTTTAATGGACAGTTGGATTCCACCGGTCCATACCAAATGAAGCACAATGGATAGCACAAAGCGAAACTGCTCAATAAACTCTGCACGGGAGTCATTCTTACTCCTGTCCTTTATACCCACCTTTTGCATTTCTTCACGTTGACATTTAGAGCACTGGCTCCCAGAATGCTTTGTTTCATTTGGACAGTGAATTCCGCCCGTCCATGCCAGTTGAGGCGTACCATACCGCGCAAGACCTGCACTGCTCCAGCCGCACCTCACAGGAGTCACTCTTACACCTGTCCTTTATCCAGGCATTTCTTTATTTCATCACTTTGCCGTTTAGAGCACTAGGCAGAAATCACATTGCGTCAGCATGGTGAACGGCCCGCGTAATCATTTGTTTTAAATGGACAGTCGGATTCCCCCGATCTATGCCAGTTGGAGTGCAGCAGACTGCGCAAGAGCCGCACTGCTCTAGTCGCACCTCGAGGGAGTCATTGTTACTCTCATTGCATACACACCTTCTTGCATTTCTTCACGTTGACATTAAATAGCACTGGGCAGAAATCACATTGTGTCAGCATCGGCAACAGCCTTCACAATCATTTGTTTTAAGTGCACAGTGAGATTCCCCCGGTGCATGACAGGTAAACCACACCAGACAGTGCAAAGCTGTGCTGCTCTAGTCGCACCTCATGGGAGTCATTGTTAGTCTCTTCGTTTACCCACGCCTTGTTGATTTTATCAAGTTGACATATAGGGGACTGGGCAGAAATCACATTGCGTCAGCATGGTCAAAAGTCCCCGCAATGCTTTGTTTTAAATGGACAGTCGGATTCCCCCGGTCTATACCAGTTGAAGCGCAATGGAAAGTGCAAAGCGGCACAGCTGAATGCACACTGCAAGGGAGTAATTCTTACTCCTGTCGTTTAACCACGCTTTTTTTCATTTCTGCACGTTGACATTTACAGACCTGGGCAGAAATCACATTGCGTCAGCATGGTCAACGGCCCCCAAAATGCTTTGATTTATTTGGGCATTTTATTTTACAGGAGGTATTCAGAGACATGGATTGGGAAGATTTGGGGATAAAAGTTAATCGAGAATAGCTTAGTAACTCGCGATTCGCTGATGACATTGCCTTCCTTAGTACCTCAGGGGACCAATTGCAATGCATGTTCACTGACCTGGATAGGCAAAGCAGAAGAGTGGGTCTAAAAATTAATCTGCAGGAAACTAAAGTAATGCTTAACAGTCTCGGAAGAAAACAGCAATTTACAATTGGCAGCGAGGCACTAGAAGTCGTAAGGGATTACATCAACTTAGGGCAGGTAGTGACAGCGGATGCGGATCATGAGACAGAAATATTCAGAAGAACAAGAATGGGCTGGGGTGCGTTTGGCAGGCATTCTCAGATGATGATTAGCAGGTTGCCATTATCCCCTCAAGAGGAAAGTATATAATACCTGTGTCTTACCAGTACTCACCTATGGGGCAGAAACCTGGAGGCTTACGAAATGGGTTCTGCTCAAATTGAGGACGACGCAACGAGCTATGGAAAGAAGAATGATAGGTGCAACGTTAAAGGATAAGAAAAGAGCAGATTGGGTGAGGGAACAAACGCGAGTTAATGACATCGTAGTTGAAATCAAGAAAAAGAAATGGGCATGGGCAGGATACGAAATGAGGAGGGAAGATAACCGATGGTCATTAAGGGTTACGGAATGGATTCCAAGGGAAGGGAAGCTTAGCAGAGGGCGGCAGAAAGTTAGGCGGGCGCATGAGATTAAGAAGTTTGCAGGGACGACATGGCCACACATAGTACATGATCGGGGTTGTTGGAGATGTACGGGAGAGGCCTTTGCCCTGCAGTAGGCGTAACCAGGCTGATGCTGATGATGATTCCGCCGGTCCATGCCAGTTGAGGCACACAAGACCACGCAAGAGCCGCACTGCGATAGCCGCACCACAAGGGAGTCATTGTGACTCCTGTAGTTTATCCATGCCTTTTTTATTTACTTCAGTTTCACGTTTAGAGCACTGGGCAGAAATCACATTGCGTCAGCATGGTCGACGGCCCTCGCAATCATTTGTTTTAAATGGACAGTCGGATTCCCCCGATCTATGCCAGCTGGAGTGCAGCAGACTGTGCAAAAGCTGCACTGTTCTAGTCGCACCTCAAGGGAGTCATTGTTACTCTCATAGCTTACACACACCTTCTTGCATTTCTTCACGTTGACATTAAATAGCACTGGGCAGAAATCACATTGTGTCAGCATCGGCAACAGCCTTCACAATCATTTGTTTTAAGTGCACAGTGAGATTCCCCCGGTGCATGCCAGGTAAGCCACACCAGACAGTGCAGAGCCGTGCTGCTCTAGTCGCACCTCATGGGAGTCATTGTTAGTCTCTTCGTTTACCCACGCCTTGTTGATTTTATCAAGTTGACATATAGGGGACTGGGCAGAGATCACATTGCATCAGCATGGTCAAAAGTCCTCGCAATGCTTTGTTTTCAATGGACAGTCAGATTCTCCCGGTCCATACCAGTTGAAGCGCAACGGAAAGTGCAAAGCGGCACAGCTCAATCCACACTGCAAGGGAGTCATTCTTACTCCTGTCTTTTATCCACGCTTTTTTTTCATTTTTTCACTTCGACATTTAGAGCACTGTGCAGAAATCACACTGCGTCAGCATGCTCAACGGCCCCCAGAATGGTTTGTTTTATTTGGACAGTGGATTCTGTCAGTCCATGCCAGTTCATTCGCACCAGACCGCGCAAGAGCTGTACTGCGCTAGCCGCACCTAAAGGGTGTCATAGTTACTCCTGTCGTTTAACCACGCCTTTTTTTCATTTCTTCACGTTGACATTTACAGACCTGGGCAGAAAACACATTGCGTCAGCATGGTCAACGGCCCTCAAAATGCATTGTTTTATTTGGAGAGTCGGATTCTCCCGGTCCATGCCAGTTGAAGCGCACCAAGCAGCGCAAGCGCCACACTGCTCTAGCCGCCCCTCAAGAGAGCCATTGTTACTCGCTTTGTGTAGCCATGCCTTGTTGCATTTCTTCACGTTGACATTTAGAGCGCTGGGCAGAAGTCACATTACGTCAGCATGATCAAAAGTCTTCGCAAAGCTTTGTTTTAATGGACAGTTGGATTCCACCGGTCCATACCAAATGAAGCACAATGGATAGCACAAAGCGAAACTGCTCAATAAACTCTGCACGGGAGTCATTCTTACTCCTGTCCTTTATACCCACCTTTTTGCATTTCTTCACGTTGACCTTTAGAGCACTGGCCCCCAGAATGCTTTGTTTCATTTGGACAGTGAATTCCGCCGGTCCATGCCAGTTGAGGCGTACCATACCGTGCAAGAGCTGCACTGCTCCAGCCGCACCTCACAGGAGTCACTCTTACACCTGTCCTTTATCCAGGCATTTCTTTATTTCATCACTTTGCCGTTTAGAGCACTAGGCAGAAATCACATTGCGTCAGCATGGTGAACGGCCCTCGAATCATTTGTTTTAAATGGACAGTCGGATTCCCCCGATCTATGCCAGTTGGAGTGCAGCAGACTGCGCAAGAGCCGCACTGCTCTAGTCGCACCACGAGGGAGTCATTGTTACTCTCTTCGCTTACGCACACCTTCTTGCATTTCTTCACGTTGACATTAAATAGCACTGGGCAGAAATCACATAGTGTCAGCATCGGCAACAGCCTTCACAATCATTTGTTTTAAGTGCACAGTGAGATTCCCGCGGTGCATGCCAGGTAAACCACACCAGACAGTGCAGAACCGTGCTGCTCTAGTCGCACCTCATGGGAGTCATTGTTAGTCTCTTCGTTTACCCACGCCTTGTTGCATTTTATCAAGTTGACATATAGGGGACTGGGCAGAAATCACACTGCGTCAGCACGGTCAACGGCCCCCAAAATGCTTTGTTTTATTTGGGCATTTTATTTTACAGGAGGTATTCAGAGACATGGATTGGGAAGAATTGGGGATAAAAGTTAATCGAGAATAGCTTAGTAACTCGCGATTCGCTGATGACATTGCCTTCATTAGTACCTCAGGGGACCAATTGCAATGCATGTTCACTGACCTGGAGAGACAAAGCAGAAGAGTGGGTCTAAAAAGTAATCTGCAGGAAACTAAAGTAATGCTTAACAGTCTCGGAAGAAAACAGCAATTTACAATTGGCAGCGAGGCACTGGAAGTCGTAAGGGAATACATCAACTTAGGGCAGGTAGTGACAGCGGATGCGGATCATGAGACAGAAATATTCAGAAGAACAAGAATGGGCTGGGGTGCGTTTGGCAGGCATTCTCAGATGATGATTAGCAGGTTGCCATTATCCCCTCAAGAGGAAAGTATATAATACCTGTGTCTTACCAGTACTCACCTATGGGGCAAAAACCTGGAGGCTTACAAAAAGGGTTCTGCTCAAATTGAGGACGACGCAACGAGCTATGGAAAGAAGAATGATAGGTGTAACGTTCAAGGATAAGAAAAGAGCAGATTGGGTGAGGGAACAAACGCGAGTTAATGACATCTTAGTTGAAATCAAGAAAAAGAAATGGGCATGGGCAGGATACGCAATGAGGAGGGAAGATAACCGATGGTCATTGAGGGTTACGGAATGGATTCCAAGGGAAGGGAAGCGTAGCAGAGGGCGGCAGAAAGTTAGGCGGGCGCATGAGATTAAGAAGTTTGCAGGGACGACATGGCCACACATAGTACATGATCGGGGTTGTTGGAGATGTATGGGAGAGGCCTTTGCCCTGCAGTAGGCGTAACCAGGCTGATGCTGATGATGATTGCGCCGGTCCATGCCAGTTGAGGCACACAAGACCACGCAAGAGCCGCACTGCGATAGCCGCACCACAAGGGAGTCATTGTGACTCCTGTAGTTTATCCATGCCTTTTTTTAATTACTTCAGTTTGACGTTTAGAGCACTGGGCAGAAATCACATTGTGTCAGCATCGGCAACAGCCTTCACAATCATTTGTTTTAAGTGCACAGTGAGATTCCCCCGGTGCATGCCAGGTAAGCCACACCAGACAGTGCAGAGCCGTGCTACTCTAGTCGCACCTCATGGGAGTCATTGTTAGTCTCTTCGTTTACCCTCGCCTTGTTGATTTTATCAAGTTGACATATAGGGGACTGGGCAGAGATCACATTGCATCAGCATGGTCAAAAGTCCTCGCAATGCTTTGTTTTAAATGGACAGTCAGATTCTCCCGGTCCATACCAGTTGAAGCGCAACGGAAAGTGCAAAGCGGCACAGCTCAATCCACACTGCAAGGGAGTCATTCTTACTCCTGTCTTTTATCCACGCTTTTTTTTCATTTTTTCACTTTGACATTTAGAGCACTGTGCAGAAATCGCACTGCGTCAGCACGGTCAACGGCCCCCAAAATGCTTTGTTTTATTTGGGCATTTTATTTTACAGGAGGTATTCAGAGACATGGATTGGGAAGAATTGGGGATAAAAGTAAATCGAGAAAAGCTTGGTAACTCGCGATTCGCTGATGACATTGCCTTGCATAGTACCTCAGGGGACCAATTGCAATGCATGTTCAGTGACCTGGATAGGCAAAGCAGAAGAGTGGGTCTAAAAAGTAATCTGCAGGAAACTAAAGTAATGCTTAACAGTCTCCGAAGAAAACCGCAATTTACAATAGGCAGCGAGGCACTGGAAGTCGTAAGGGAATACACCAACTTAGGTCAGGTAGTGACAGCGGATGCGGATCATAAGACAGAAATATTCAGAAGAACAAGAATGGGCTGGGGTGCGTTTGGCAGGCATTCTCAGATGATGAATAGCAGGTTGCCGTTATCCCCTCAAGAGGAAAGTATATAATACCTGTGTCTTACCAGCACTCACCTGTGGGGCAGAAACCTTGAGGCTTACGAAAAGGGTTCTGCTCATATTGAGGACGACACAACGAGCTATGGAAAGAAGAATGATAGGTGTAACGTTCAAGGATAAGAAAAGAGCAGATTGGGTGAGGGAACAAACGCGACTTAATGACATCTTAGTTGAAATCAAGAAAAAGAAAGGGCATGGGCAGGATACGCAATGAGGAGGGAAGATAACCGATGGTCATTGAGGGTTACGGAATGGATTCCAAGGGAAGAGAAGCTTAGCAGAGGGCGGCAGAAAGTTAGGCGGGCGCATGAGATTCAGAAGTTTGCGGGGACGACATGGCCACACTTAGTACATGATCGGGGTTGTTGGAGATGTATGGGAGAGGCCTTTGCCCTGCAATAGGCGCAACCAGGCCTATGCTGATGATGATTCCGCCGGTCCATGCCAGTTGAGGCGCACAAGACCACGCAATAGCCGCACTGCGATAGCCGCACCACGAGGGAGTCATTGTTACTCCTGTCGTTTATCCGTCCTTTTTTTTATTTACTTCACTTTGACGTTTAGGGCACTGGGCAGAAATCACATTCCGTCAGCATGGTCGACGGCGCTCACAATCATTTGTTTTAATTGGACAGTCGGATTCCCCCGATCTATGCCAGCTGGAGTGCAGCAGACTGTGCAAATGCTGCGCTGCTCTAATCACACCTCAAGGGTGTCATTGTTACTCTCATCGCTTACACACACCTTTTTTGCATTTCTTCACATTGACATTAAATAGCACTGGGCAGAAATCACATTGTGTCAGCATGGTCAACGGCCTTCGCAATCATTTCTTTTCATGGCAGAGTTAGATTCCCCCGTTGCATGCCAGGTAAACCACACCAGACAGTGCAAAGCCGCGCTATTCTAGTCCCACCTCATGGGAGTCATTGTTAGTCTCTTCGTTTACCCTCGCCTTGTTGCATTTTATCACGTTGACATTTAGGGGACTGGGCAGAGATCACATTGCATCAGCATGGTCAAAAGTCCTCGCAATGCTTTGTTTTAAATGGACAGTCAGATTCTCCCGGTCCATACCAGTTGAAGCGCAACGGAAAGTGCAAAGCGGCACAGCTCAATCCACACTGCAAGGGAGTCATTCTTACTCCTGTCTTTTATCCACGCTTTTTATGCGAAGCATATTACGAGGGCTCAACCCAGCTCCTCAGGCGCGGCGGTGACCATGAAATCACGTGACACCGTGACGTCACGACAGAGGAGAACCGGCGCTCCAACTCCCGCCGTCGCTCGCGGCGTCGCGCCCCGCATCGGACGCGGTGCGCGTCGAGCAACGCAGCGTTCGGCGCGACAACGAAATGTGCGCCTGAGCAAGCGCCGCACGCCTGAGCCGACGTTATGCGAAGCATATTACGAGGGCTCAACCCAGCTCCTCAGGCGCGGCGGTGACCATGAAATCACGTGACACCGTGACGTCACGACAGAGGAGAACCGGCGCTCCAACTCCCGCCGTCGCTCGCGGCGTCGCGCCCCGCATCGGACGCGGTGCGCGTCGAGCAACGCAGCGTTCGGCGCGACAACGAAATGTGCGCCTAAGCAAGCGCCGCACGCCTGAGCCGACGCCGACGACACCGGCTTTTCTGCGACACGAGCTCCTTAACGCTGTCGCGTTAAAATAAAGGCTAGTATGCTTCGCATCCTGGGCTTAACCTTAGCTAAGCCACAGCCATTTTTTTTTCATTTTTTCACTTCGACATTTAGAGCACTGTGCAGAAATCACACTGCGTCAGCATGCTCAACGGCCCCCAGAATGGTTTGTTTTATTTGGACAGTGGATTCTGTCAGTCCATGCCAGTTCATTCGCACCAGACCGCGCAAGAGCTGCACTGCGCTAGCCGCACCTAAAGGGTGTCATAGTTACTCCTGTCGTTTATCCAGCCCTTTCCTTAATTTATTTATTTCACGTTTAAAGCACTAGGCAGAAATCAAATTGAGTCAGCATGGTCAACGGCCCTCGCAATCATTTGTTTTAAATGGACAGTCGGATTACCCCGATCTATCCCAGTTGAAGCGCACCAGGCAGCGCTAGAGCCGCACTGCTCTAGTCGCAGCTCAAGGGAGTCATTGTTACTCACTTAGCTCCCCCACGCCTTGTTCTATTTCTTCAGGTTGACATTTAGGGCACTGGGCACAAATCACCTTGCATAAAAATGGTCAACCGCCCTCGCAATTATATCTTTTAAAAGCACAGTAAGATTTCTCTGTGCATTCCAGTTGAACCACACCAGACAGTGCAAAGCAGCACTGTTCTAGCCGCACCTCAAGGGAGTCATTGTTACTAACGTCCTTCACCCACGCTTTGTTCCATTTCCTCACATTGACATTTAGAGCCCTGGGCACAAATCACATTGCGTCAGCATCGTCAAAAGTCCTTGCAATGCTTTGTTTTAAGTGGACAGTCAGTTTCAGCCGCTCCATGCCAGTTGATGCACAACAGATAGCATAAAGCGCCACTCCTGAATCCACACTGCAAGGGAGTCATTCTTACTCCTGTCGTTTAACCACGCCTTTTTTTCATTTCTGCACGTTGACATTTACAGACCTGGGCAGAAATCACATTGCGTCAGCATGGTCAACGGCCCTGAAAATGCATTGTTTTATTTGGAGAGTCGGATTCTCCCGGTCCATGCCAGTTGAAGCGCACCAGGCAGCGCAAGCGCCACACTGCTCTAGCCGCACCTCAAGAGAGCCATTGTTACTCGCTTTGTGTTGCCATGCCTTGTTGCATTTCTTCACGTTGACATTTAGAGCGCTGGGCAGAAGTCACATTACGTCAGCTTGATCAAAAGTCTTCGCAAAGCTTTGTTTTAATGGACAGTTGGATTCCACCGGTCCATACCAAATGAAGCACAATGGATAGCACAAAGCGAAACTGCTCAATAAACTCTGCACGGGAGTCATTCTTACTCCTGTCCTTTATACCCACCTTTTTGCATTTCTTCACGTTGACATTTAGAGCACTGGCTCCCAGAATGCTTTGTTTCATTTGGACAGTGAATTCCGCCCGTCCATGCCAGTTGAGGCGTACCATACCGCGCAAGAGCTGCACTGCTCCAGCCGCACCTCACAGGAGTCACTCTTACACCTGTCCTTTATCCAGGCATTTCTTTATTTCATCACTTTGCCGTTTATAGCACTAGGCAGAAATCACATTGCGTCAGCATGGTGAACGGCCCGCGCAATTATTTGTTTTAAATGGACAGTCGGATTCCCCCGATCTATGCCAGTTGGAGTGCAGCAGACTGCGCAAGAGCCGCACTGCTCTAGTCGCACCTCGCGGGAGTCATTGTTACTCTCATCGCATTCACACCTTCTTGCATTTCTTCACGTTGACATTAAGTAGCACTGGGCAGAAATCACATAGTGTCAGCATCGGCAACAGCGTTCACAATCGTTTGTTTTAAGTGCACAGTGAGATTCCCGCGGTGCATGCCAGGTAAGCCACACCAGACAGTGCAGACCTGTGCTGCTCTAGTCGCACCTCATGGGAGTCATTGTTAGTCTCTTCGTTTACCCACGCCTTGTTGATTTTATCAAGTTGACATATAGGGGACTGGGCAGAAATCACATTGCGTCAGCATGGTCAAAAGTCCCCGCAATGCTTTGTTTTAAATGGACAGTCGGATTCCCCCGGTCTATACCAGTTGAAGCGCAATGGAAAGTGCAAAGCGGCACAGCTGAATGCACACTGCAAGGGAGTAATTCTTACTCCTGTCGTTTAACCACGCTTTTTTTCATTTCTGCACGTTGACATTTACAGACCTGGGCAGAAATCACATTGCGTCAGCATGGTCAACGGCCCCCAAAATGCTTTGATTTATTTGGGCATTTTATTTTACAGGAGGTATTCAGAGACATGGATTGGGAAGATTTGGGGATAAAAGTTAATCGAGAATAGCTTAGTAACTCGCGATTCGCTGATGACATTGCCTTCCTTAGTACCTCAGGGGACCAATTGCAATGCATGTTCACTGACCTGGATAGGCAAAGCAGAAGAGTGGGTCTAAAAATTAATCTGCAGGAAACTAAAGTAATGCTTAACAGTCTCGGAAGAAAACAGCAATTTACAATTGGCAGCGAGGCACTAGAAGTCGTAAGGGATTACATCAACTTAGGGCAGGTAGTGACAGCGGATGCGGATCATGAGACAGAAATATTCAGAAGAACAAGAATGGGCTGGGGTGCGTTTGGCAGGCATTCTCAGATGATGATTAGCAGGTTGCCATTATCCCCTCAAGAGGAAAGTATATAATACCTGTGTCTTACCAGTACTCACCTATGGGGCAGAAACCTGGAGGCTTACGAAATGGGTTCTGCTCAAATTGAGGACGACGCAACGAGCTATGGAAAGAAGAATGATAGGTGCAACGTTAAAGGATAAGAAAAGAGCAGATTGGGTGAGGGAACAAACGCGAGTTAATGACATCGTAGTTGAAATCAAGAAAAAGAAATGGGCATGGGCAGGATACGAAATGAGGAGGGAAGATAACCGATGGTCATTAAGGGTTACGGAATGGATTCCAAGGGAAGGGAAGCTTAGCAGAGGGCGGCAGAAAGTTAGGCGGGCGCATGAGATTAAGAAGTTTGCAGGGACGACATGGCCACACATAGTACATGATCGGGGTTGTTGGAGATGTACGGGAGAGGCCTTTGCCCTGCAGTAGGCGTAACCAGGCTGATGCTGATGATGATTCCGCCGGTCCATGCCAGTTGAGGCACACAAGACCACGCAAGAGCCGCACTGCGATAGCCGCACCACAAGGGAGTCATTGTGACTCCTGTAGTTTATCCATGCCTTTTTTATTTACTTCAGTTTCACGTTTAGAGCACTGGGCAGAAATCACATTGCGTCAGCATGGTCGACGGCCCTCGCAATCATTTGTTTTAAATGGACAGTCGGATTCCCCCGATCTATGCCAGCTGGAGTGCAGCAGACTGTGCAAAAGCTGCACTGTTCTAGTCGCACCTCAAGGGAGTCATTGTTACTCTCATAGCTTACACACACCTTCTTGCATTTCTTCACGTTGACATTAAATAGCACTGGGCAGAAATCACATTGTGTCAGCATCGGCAACAGCCTTCACAATCATTTGTTTTAAGTGCACAGTGAGATTCCCCCGGTGCATGCCAGGTAAGCCACACCAGACAGTGCAGAGCCGTGCTGCTCTAGTCGCACCTCATGGGAGTCATTGTTAGTCTCTTCGTTTACCCACGCCTTGTTGATTTTATCAAGTTGACATATAGGGGACTGGGCAGAGATCACATTGCATCAGCATGGTCAAAAGTCCTCGCAATGCTTTGTTTTCAATGGACAGTCAGATTCTCCCGGTCCATACCAGTTGAAGCGCAACGGAAAGTGCAAAGCGGCACAGCTCAATCCACACTGCAAGGGAGTCATTCTTACTCCTGTCTTTTATCCACGCTTTTTTTTCATTTTTTCACTTCGACATTTAGAGCACTGTGCAGAAATCACACTGCGTCAGCATGCTCAACGGCCCCCAGAATGGTTTGTTTTATTTGGACAGTGGATTCTGTCAGTCCATGCCAGTTCATTCGCACCAGACCGCGCAAGAGCTGTACTGCGCTAGCCGCACCTAAAGGGTGTCATAGTTACTCCTGTCGTTTAACCACGCCTTTTTTTCATTTCTTCACGTTGACATTTACAGACCTGGGCAGAAAACACATTGCGTCAGCATGGTCAACGGCCCTCAAAATGCATTGTTTTATTTGGAGAGTCGGATTCTCCCGGTCCATGCCAGTTGAAGCGCACCAAGCAGCGCAAGCGCCACACTGCTCTAGCCGCCCCTCAAGAGAGCCATTGTTACTCGCTTTGTGTAGCCATGCCTTGTTGCATTTCTTCACGTTGACATTTAGAGCGCTGGGCAGAAGTCACATTACGTCAGCATGATCAAAAGTCTTCGCAAAGCTTTGTTTTAATGGACAGTTGGATTCCACCGGTCCATACCAAATGAAGCACAATGGATAGCACAAAGCGAAACTGCTCAATAAACTCTGCACGGGAGTCATTCTTACTCCTGTCCTTTATACCCACCTTTTTGCATTTCTTCACGTTGACCTTTAGAGCACTGGCCCCCAGAATGCTTTGTTTCATTTGGACAGTGAATTCCGCCGGTCCATGCCAGTTGAGGCGTACCATACCGTGCAAGAGCTGCACTGCTCCAGCCGCACCTCACAGGAGTCACTCTTACACCTGTCCTTTATCCAGGCATTTCTTTATTTCATCACTTTGCCGTTTAGAGCACTAGGCAGAAATCACATTGCGTCAGCATGGTGAACGGCCCTCGAATCATTTGTTTTAAATGGACAGTCGGATTCCCCCGATCTATGCCAGTTGGAGTGCAGCAGACTGCGCAAGAGCCGCACTGCTCTAGTCGCACCACGAGGGAGTCATTGTTACTCTCTTCGCTTACGCACACCTTCTTGCATTTCTTCACGTTGACATTAAATAGCACTGGGCAGAAATCACATAGTGTCAGCATCGGCAACAGCCTTCACAATCATTTGTTTTAAGTGCACAGTGAGATTCCCGCGGTGCATGCCAGGTAAACCACACCAGACAGTGCAGAACCGTGCTGCTCTAGTCGCACCTCATGGGAGTCATTGTTAGTCTCTTCGTTTACCCACGCCTTGTTGCATTTTATCAAGTTGACATATAGGGGACTGGGCAGAAATCACACTGCGTCAGCACGGTCAACGGCCCCCAAAATGCTTTGTTTTATTTGGGCATTTTATTTTACAGGAGGTATTCAGAGACATGGATTGGGAAGAATTGGGGATAAAAGTTAATCGAGAATAGCTTAGTAACTCGCGATTCGCTGATGACATTGCCTTCATTAGTACCTCAGGGGACCAATTGCAATGCATGTTCACTGACCTGGAGAGACAAAGCAGAAGAGTGGGTCTAAAAAGTAATCTGCAGGAAACTAAAGTAATGCTTAACAGTCTCGGAAGAAAACAGCAATTTACAATTGGCAGCGAGGCACTGGAAGTCGTAAGGGAATACATCAACTTAGGGCAGGTAGTGACAGCGGATGCGGATCATGAGACAGAAATATTCAGAAGAACAAGAATGGGCTGGGGTGCGTTTGGCAGGCATTCTCAGATGATGATTAGCAGGTTGCCATTATCCCCTCAAGAGGAAAGTATATAATACCTGTGTCTTACCAGTACTCACCTATGGGGCAAAAACCTGGAGGCTTACAAAAAGGGTTCTGCTCAAATTGAGGACGACGCAACGAGCTATGGAAAGAAGAATGATAGGTGTAACGTTCAAGGATAAGAAAAGAGCAGATTGGGTGAGGGAACAAACGCGAGTTAATGACATCTTAGTTGAAATCAAGAAAAAGAAATGGGCATGGGCAGGATACGCAATGAGGAGGGAAGATAACCGATGGTCATTGAGGGTTACGGAATGGATTCCAAGGGAAGGGAAGCGTAGCAGAGGGCGGCAGAAAGTTAGGCGGGCGCATGAGATTAAGAAGTTTGCAGGGACGACATGGCCACACATAGTACATGATCGGGGTTGTTGGAGATGTATGGGAGAGGCCTTTGCCCTGCAGTAGGCGTAACCAGGCTGATGCTGATGATGATTGCGCCGGTCCATGCCAGTTGAGGCACACAAGACCACGCAAGAGCCGCACTGCGATAGCCGCACCACAAGGGAGTCATTGTGACTCCTGTAGTTTATCCATGCCTTTTTTTAATTACTTCAGTTTGACGTTTAGAGCACTGGGCAGAAATCACATTGTGTCAGCATCGGCAACAGCCTTCACAATCATTTGTTTTAAGTGCACAGTGAGATTCCCCCGGTGCATGCCAGGTAAGCCACACCAGACAGTGCAGAGCCGTGCTACTCTAGTCGCACCTCATGGGAGTCATTGTTAGTCTCTTCGTTTACCCTCGCCTTGTTGATTTTATCAAGTTGACATATAGGGGACTGGGCAGAGATCACATTGCATCAGCATGGTCAAAAGTCCTCGCAATGCTTTGTTTTAAATGGACAGTCAGATTCTCCCGGTCCATACCAGTTGAAGCGCAACGGAAAGTGCAAAGCGGCACAGCTCAATCCACACTGCAAGGGAGTCATTCTTACTCCTGTCTTTTATCCACGCTTTTTTTTCATTTTTTCACTTTGACATTTAGAGCACTGTGCAGAAATCGCACTGCGTCAGCACGGTCAACGGCCCCCAAAATGCTTTGTTTTATTTGGGCATTTTATTTTACAGGAGGTATTCAGAGACATGGATTGGGAAGAATTGGGGATAAAAGTAAATCGAGAAAAGCTTGGTAACTCGCGATTCGCTGATGACATTGCCTTGCATAGTACCTCAGGGGACCAATTGCAATGCATGTTCAGTGACCTGGATAGGCAAAGCAGAAGAGTGGGTCTAAAAAGTAATCTGCAGGAAACTAAAGTAATGCTTAACAGTCTCCGAAGAAAACCGCAATTTACAATAGGCAGCGAGGCACTGGAAGTCGTAAGGGAATACACCAACTTAGGTCAGGTAGTGACAGCGGATGCGGATCATAAGACAGAAATATTCAGAAGAACAAGAATGGGCTGGGGTGCGTTTGGCAGGCATTCTCAGATGATGAATAGCAGGTTGCCGTTATCCCCTCAAGAGGAAAGTATATAATACCTGTGTCTTACCAGCACTCACCTGTGGGGCAGAAACCTTGAGGCTTACGAAAAGGGTTCTGCTCATATTGAGGACGACACAACGAGCTATGGAAAGAAGAATGATAGGTGTAACGTTCAAGGATAAGAAAAGAGCAGATTGGGTGAGGGAACAAACGCGACTTAATGACATCTTAGTTGAAATCAAGAAAAAGAAAGGGCATGGGCAGGATACGCAATGAGGAGGGAAGATAACCGATGGTCATTGAGGGTTACGGAATGGATTCCAAGGGAAGAGAAGCTTAGCAGAGGGCGGCAGAAAGTTAGGCGGGCGCATGAGATTCAGAAGTTTGCGGGGACGACATGGCCACACTTAGTACATGATCGGGGTTGTTGGAGATGTATGGGAGAGGCCTTTGCCCTGCAATAGGCGCAACCAGGCCTATGCTGATGATGATTCCGCCGGTCCATGCCAGTTGAGGCGCACAAGACCACGCAATAGCCGCACTGCGATAGCCGCACCACGAGGGAGTCATTGTTACTCCTGTCGTTTATCCGTCCTTTTTTTTATTTACTTCACTTTGACGTTTAGGGCACTGGGCAGAAATCACATTCCGTCAGCATGGTCGACGGCGCTCACAATCATTTGTTTTAATTGGACAGTCGGATTCCCCCGATCTATGCCAGCTGGAGTGCAGCAGACTGTGCAAATGCTGCGCTGCTCTAATCACACCTCAAGGGTGTCATTGTTACTCTCATCGCTTACACACACCTTTTTTGCATTTCTTCACATTGACATTAAATAGCACTGGGCAGAAATCACATTGTGTCAGCATGGTCAACGGCCTTCGCAATCATTTCTTTTCATGGCAGAGTTAGATTCCCCCGTTGCATGCCAGGTAAACCACACCAGACAGTGCAAAGCCGCGCTATTCTAGTCCCACCTCATGGGAGTCATTGTTAGTCTCTTCGTTTACCCTCGCCTTGTTGCATTTTATCACGTTGACATTTAGGGGACTGGGCAGAGATCACATTGCATCAGCATGGTCAAAAGTCCTCGCAATGCTTTGTTTTAAATGGACAGTCAGATTCTCCCGGTCCATACCAGTTGAAGCGCAACGGAAAGTGCAAAGCGGCACAGCTCAATCCACACTGCAAGGGAGTCATTCTTACTCCTGTCTTTTATCCACGCTTTTTATGCGAAGCATATTACGAGGGCTCAACCCAGCTCCTCAGGCGCGGCGGTGACCATGAAATCACGTGACACCGTGACGTCACGACAGAGGAGAACCGGCGCTCCAACTCCCGCCGTCGCTCGCGGCGTCGCGCCCCGCATCGGACGCGGTGCGCGTCGAGCAACGCAGCGTTCGGCGCGACAACGAAATGTGCGCCTGAGCAAGCGCCGCACGCCTGAGCCGACGTTATGCGAAGCATATTACGAGGGCTCAACCCAGCTCCTCAGGCGCGGCGGTGACCATGAAATCACGTGACACCGTGACGTCACGACAGAGGAGAACCGGCGCTCCAACTCCCGCCGTCGCTCGCGGCGTCGCGCCCCGCATCGGACGCGGTGCGCGTCGAGCAACGCAGCGTTCGGCGCGACAACGAAATGTGCGCCTAAGCAAGCGCCGCACGCCTGAGCCGAAGCCGACGACACCGGCTTTTCTGCGACACGAGCTCCTTAACACTGTCGCGTTAAAATAAAGGCTAGTATGCTTCGCATCCTGGGCTTAACCTTAGCTAAGCCACAGCCATTTTTTTTTCATTTTTTCACTTCGACATTTAGAGCACTGTGCAGAAATCACACTGCGTCAGCATGCTCAACGGCCCCCAGAATGGTTTGTTTTATTTGGACAGTGGATTCTGTCAGTCCATGCCAGTTCATTCGCACCAGACCGCGCAAGAGCTGCACTGCGCTAGCCGCACCTAAAGGGTGTCATAGTTACTCCTGTCGTTTATCCAGCCCTTTCCTTAATTTATTTATTTCACGTTTAAAGCACTAGGCAGAAATCAAATTGAGTCAGCATGGTCAACGGCCCTCGCAATCATTTGTTTTAAATGGACAGTCGGATTACCCCGATCTATCCCAGTTGAAGCGCACCAGGCAGCGCTAGAGCCGCACTGCTCTAGTCGCAGCTCAAGGGAGTCATTGTTACTCACTTAGCTCCCCCACGCCTTGTTCTATTTCTTCAGGTTGACATTTAGGGCACTGGGCACAAATCACCTTGCATAAAAATGGTCAACCGCCCTCGCAATTATATCTTTTAAAAGCACAGTAAGATTTCTCTGTGCATTCCAGTTGAACCACACCAGACAGTGCAAAGCAGCACTGTTCTAGCCGCACCTCAAGGGAGTCATTGTTACTAACGTCCTTCACCCACGCTTTGTTCCATTTCCTCACATTGACATTTAGAGCCCTGGGCACAAATCACATTGCGTCAGCATCGTCAAAAGTCCTTGCAATGCTTTGTTTTAAGTGGACAGTCAGTTTCAGCCGCTCCATGCCAGTTGATGCACAACAGATAGCATAAAGCGCCACTCCTGAATCCACACTGCAAGGGAGTCATTCTTACTTCTGTCGTTTAACCACGCCTTTTTTTCATTTCTGCACGTTGACATTTACAGACCTGGGCAGAAATCACATTGCGTCAGCATGGTCAACGGCCCTGAAAATGCATTGTTTTATTTGGAGAGTCGGATTCTCCCGGTCCATGCCAGTTGAAGCGCACCAGGCAGCGCAAGCGCCACACTGCTCTAGCCGCACCTCAAGAGAGCCATTGTTACTCGCTTTGTGTTGCCATGCCTTGTTGCATTTCTTCACGTTGACATTTAGAGCGCTGGGCAGAAGTCACATTACGTCAGCTTGATCAAAAGTCTTCGCAAAGCTTTGTTTTAATGGACAGTTGGATTCCACCGGTCCATACCAAATGAAGCACAATGGATAGCACAAAGCGAAACTGCTCAATAAACTCTGCACGGGAGTCATTCTTACTCCTGTCCTTTATACCCACCTTTTTGCATTTCTTCACGTTGACATTTAGAGCACTGGCTCCCAGAATGCTTTGTTTCATTTGGACAGTGAATTCCGCCCGTCCATGCCAGTTGAGGCGTACCATACCGCGCAAGAGCTGCACTGCTCCAGCCGCACCTCACAGGAGTCACTCTTACACCTGTCCTTTATCCAGGCATTTCTTTATTTCATCACTTTGCCGTTTATAGCACTAGGCAGAAATCACATTGCGTCAGCATGGTGAACGGCCCGCGCAATTATTTGTTTTAAATGGACAGTCGGATTCCCCCGATCTATGCCAGTTGGAGTGCAGCAGACTGCGCAAGAGCCGCACTGCTCTAGTCGCACCTCGCGGGAGTCATTGTTACTCTCATCGCATTCACACCTTCTTGCATTTCTTCACGTTGACATTAAGTAGCACTGGGCAGAAATCACATAGTGTCAGCATCGGCAACAGCGTTCACAATCGTTTGTTTTAAGTGCACAGTGAGATTCCCGCGGTGCATGCCAGGTAAGCCACACCAGACAGTGCAGACCTGTGCTGCTCTAGTCGCACCTCATGGGAGTCATTGTTAGTCTCTTCGTTTACCCACGCCTTGTTGCATTTTATCAAGTTGACATATAGGGGACTGGGCAGAAATCACATTGCGTCAGCGTGGTCAAAAGTCCCCGCAATGCTTTGTTTTAAATGGACAGTCGGATTCCCCCGGTCTATACCAGTTCAAGCGCAATGGAAAGTGCAAAGCGGCACAGCTGAATGCACACTGCAAGGGAGTCATTCTTACTCCTGTCGTTTAACCACGCCTTTTTTTCATTTCTGCACGTTGACATTTACAGACCTGGGCAGAAATCACATTGCGTCAGCATGGTCAACGGCCCTCAAAATGCATTGTTTTATTTGGAGAGTCGGATTCTCCCGGTCCATGCCAGTTGAAGCGCACCAGGCAGCGCAAGCGCCACACTGCTCTAGCCGCACCTCAAGAGAGCGATTGTTACTCGCTTTGTGTAGCCATGCCTTGTTGCATTTCTTCACGTTGACATTTAGAGCGCTGGGCAGAAGTCACATTACGTCAGCATGATCAAAAGTCTTCGCAAAGCTTTGTTTTAATGGACAGTTGGATTTCACCGGTCCATACCAAATGAAGCACAATGGATAGCACAAAGCGAAACTGCTCAATAAACTCTGCACGGGAGTCATTCTTACTCCTGTCCTTTATACCCACCTTTTTGCATTTCTTCACGTTGACATTTAGAGCACTGGCTCCCAGAATGCTTTGTTTCATTTGGACAGTGAATTCCGCCCGTCCATGCCAGTTGAGGCGTACCATACCGCGCAAGAGCTGCACTGCTCCAGCCGCACCTCACAGGAGTCACTCTTACACCTGTCCTTTATCCAGGCATTTCTTTATTTCATCACTTTGCCGTTTAGAGCACTAGGCAGAAATCACATTGCGTCAGCATGGTGAACGGCCCACGCAATTATTTGTTTTAAATGGACAGTCGGATTCCCCCGATCTATGCCAGTTGGAGTGCAGCAGACTGCGCAAGAGCCGCACTGCTCTAGTCGCACCTCGAGGGAGTCATTGTTACTCTCATCACATACACACCTTCTTGCATTTCTTCACGTTGACATTAAATAGCACTGGGCAGAAATCACATAGTGTCAGCATCGGCAACAGCCTTCACAATCGTTTGTTTTAAGTGCACAGTGAGATTCCCGCGGTGCATGCCAGGTAAGCCACACCAGACAGTGCAGACCTGTGCTGCTCTAGTCGCACCTCATGGGAGTCATTGTTAGTCTCTTCGTTTACCCACGCCTTGTTGCATTTTATCAAGTTGACATATAGGGGACTGGGCAGAAATCACATTGCGTCAGCGTGGTCAAAAGTCCCCGCAATGCTTTGTTTTAAATCGACAGTCGGATTCCCCCGGTCTATACCAGTTCAAGCGCAATGGCAAGTGCAAAGCGGCACAGCTGAATGCACACTGCAAGGGAGTCATTCTTACTCATGTCGTTTATCCACACCTTTTTTTCATTTCTTTACTTTGACATTTAGAGCACTGTGCAGAAATCACACTGCGTCAGCACGGTCAACGGCCCCAAAATGCTTTGTTTTATTTGGGCATTTTATTTTACAGGAGGTATTCAGAGACATGGATTGGGAAGATTTGGGGATAAAATTAATCGAGAATAGCTTAGTAACTCGCGATTCGCTGATGACATTCCCTTCCTTAGTACCTCAGGGGACCAATTGCAATGCATGTTCACTGACCTGGATAGGCAAAGCAGAAGAGTGGGTCTAAAATTAATCTGCAGGAAACTAAAGTAATGCTTAACAGTCTCGGAAGAAAACAGCAATTTACAATTGGCAGCGAGGCACTAGAAGTCGTAAGGGAATACATCAACTTAGGGCAGGTAGTGACAGCGGATGCGGATCATGAGACAGAAATATTCAGAAGAACAAGAATGGGCTGGGGTGCGTTTGGCAGGCATTCTCAGATGATGATTAGCAGGTTGCCATTATCCCCTCCAGAGGAAAGTATATAATACCTGTGTCTTACCAGTACTCACCTATGGGGCAGAAACCTGGAGGCTTACGAAATGGGTTCTGCTCAAATTGAGGACGACGCAACGAGCTATGGAAAGAAGAATGATAGGTGTAACGTTAAAGGATAAGAAAAGAGCAGATTGGGTGAGGGAACAAACGCGAGTTAATGACATCTTAGTTGAAATCAAGAATAAGAAATGGGCATGGGCAGGATACGAAATGAGGAGGGAAGATAACCGATGGTCATTAAGGGTTACGGAATGGATTCCAAGGGAAGGGAAGCTTAGCAGAGGGCGGCAGAAAGTTAGGCGGGTGCATGAGATTAAGAAGTTTGCAGGGACGACATGGCCACACATAGTACATGATCGGGGTTGTTGGAGATGTATGGGAGAGGCCTTTGCCCTGCAGTAGGCGTAACCAGGCTGATGCTGATGATGATTCCGCCGGTCCATGCCCGTTGAGGCACACAAGACCACGCAAGAGCCGCACTGCGATAGCCGCACCACAAGGGAGTCATTGTGACTCCTGTAGTTTATCCATGCCTTTTTTTATTTACTTCAGTTTCACGTTTAGAGCACTGGGCAGAAATCACATTGCGTCAGCATGGCCGACGGCCCTCGCAATCATTTGTTTTAAATGGACAGTCGGATTCCCCCGATCTATGCCAGCTGGAGTGCAGCAGACTGTGCAAAAGCTGCACTGCTCTAGTCGCACCTCAAGGGAGTCATTGTTACTCTCACCGCTTACGCACACCTTCTTGCATTTCTTCACGTTGACATTAAATAGCACTGGGCAGAAATCACATAGTCTCAGCATCGGCAACAGCCTTCACAATCATTTGTTTTAAGTGCACAGTGAGATTCCCCCGGTGCATGCCAGGTAAGCCACACCAGACAGTGCAGAGCCGTGCTGCTCTAGTCGCACCTCATGGGAGTCATTGTTAGTCTCTTCGTTTACCCACGCCTTGTTGATTTTATCAAGTTGACATATAGGGGACTGGGCAGAGATCACATTGCATCAGCATGGTCAAAAGTCCTCGCAATGCTTTGTTTTCAATGGACAGTCAGATTCTCCCGGTCCATACCAGTTGAAGCGCAACGGAAATTGCAAAGCGGCACAGCTCAATCCACACTGCAAGGGAGTCATTCTTACTCCTGTCTTTTATCCACGCTTTTTTTTTCATTTTTTCACTTCGACATTTAGAGCACTGTGCAGAAATCACACTGCGTCAGCATGCTCAACGGCCCCCAGAATGGTTTGTTGTATTTGGACAGTGGATTCTGTCAGTCCATGCCAGTTCATTCGCACCAGACCGCGCAAGAGCTGTACTGCGCTAGCCGCACCTAAAGGGTGTCATAGTTACTCCTGTCGTTTAACCGCGCCTTTTTTTCATTTCTTCACGTTGACATTTACAGACCTGGGCAGAAATCACATTGCGTCAGCATGGTCAACGGCCCTCAAAATGCATTGTTTTATTTGGAGAGTCGGATTCTCCCGGTCCATGCCAGTTGAAGCGCACCAAGCAGCGCAAGCGCCACACTGCTCTAGCCGCCCCTCAAGAGAGCCATTGTTACTCGCTTTGTGTAGCCATGCCTTGTTGCATTTCTTCACGTTGACATTTAGAGCGCTGGGCAGAAGTCACATTACGTCAGCATGATCAAAAGTCTTCGCAAAGCTTTGTTTTAATGGACAGTTGGATTCCACCGGTCCATACCAAATGAAGCACAATGGATAGCACAAAGCGAAACTGCTCAATAAACTCTGCACGGGAGTCATTCTTACTCCTGTCCTTTATACCCACCTTTTTGCATTTCTTCACGTTGACCTTTAGAGCACTGGCCCCCAGAATGCTTTGTTTCATTTGGACAGTGAATTCCACCGGTCCATGCCAGTTGAGGCGTACCATACCGTGCAAGAGCTGCACTGCTCCAGCCGCACCTCACAGGAGTCACTCTTACACCTGTCCTTTATCCAGGCATTTCTTTATTTCATCACTTTGCCGTTTAGAGCACTAGGCAGAAATCACATTGCGTCAGCATGGTGAACGACCCTCGAATCATTTGTTTTAAATGGACAGTCGGATTCCCCCGATCTATGCCAGTTGGAGTGCAGCAGACTGCGCAAGAGCCGCACTGCTCTAGTCGCACCACGAGGGAGTCATTGTTACTCTCTTCGCTTACGCACACCTTCTTGCATTTCTTCACGTTGACATTAAATAGCACTGGGCAGAAATCACATAGTGTCAGCATCGGCAACAGCCTTCACAATCATTTGTTTTAAGTGCACAGTGAGATTCCCGCGGTGCATGCCAGGTAAACCACACCAGACAGTGCAGAACCGTGCTGCTCTAGTCGCACCTCATGGGAGTCATTGTTAGTCTCTTCGTTTACCCACGCCTTGTTGCATTTTATCATGTTGACATATAGGGGACTGGGCAGAAATCACACTGCGTCAGCACGGTCAACGGCCCCCAAAATGCTTTGTTTTATTTGGGCATTTTATTTTACAGGAGGTATTCAGAGACATGGATTGGGAAGAATTGGGGATAAAAGTTAATCGAGAATAGCTTAGTAACTCGCGATTCGCTGATGACATTGCCTTCCTCAGTACCTCAGGGGACCAATTGCAATGCATGTTCACTGACCTGGATAGGCAAAGCAGAAGAGTGGGTCTAAAAATTAATCAGCAGGAAACTAAAGTAATGCTTAACAGTCTCGGAAGAAAACAGCAATTTACAATTGGCAGCGAGGCACTAGAAGTCGTAAGGGAATACATCAACTTAGGGCAGGTAGTGACAGCGGATGCGGATCATGAGACAGAAATATTCAGAAGAACAAGAATGGGCTGGGGTGTGTTTGGCAGGCATTCTCAGATGATGATTAGCAGGTTGCCATTATCCCCTCAAGAGGAAAGTATATAATACCTGTGTCTTACCAGTACTCAACTATGGGGCAGAAACCTGGAGGCTTACGAAAATGGTTCTGCTCAAATTGAGGACGACGCAACGAGCTATGGAAAGAAGAATGATAGGTGTAATGTTAAAGGATAAGAAAAGAGCAGATTGGGTGAGGGAACAAACGCGAGTTAATGATGTCTTAGTTGAAATCAAGAAAAAGAAATGGGCATGGGCAGGACACGAAATGAGGAGGGAAGATAACCAATGGTCATTAAGGGTTACGGAATGGATTCCAAGGGAAGGGAAGCTTAGCAGAGGGCGGCAGAAAGTTAGGCGGGCGCATGAGATTAAGAAGTTTGCAGGGACGACATGGCCACACATAGTACATGATCGGGGTTGTTGGAGATGTATGGGAGAGGCCTTTTCCCTGCAGTAGGCGTAACCAGGCTGATGCTGATGATGATTCCGCCGGTCCATGCCAGTTGAGGCACACAAGACCACGCAAGAGCCGCACTGCGATAGGCGCACCACAAGGGAGTCATTGTGACTCCTGTAGTTTATCCATGCCTTTTTTTATTTACTTCAGTTTCACGTTTAGAGCACTGGGCAGAAATCACATTGCGTCAGCATGGCCGACGGCCCTCGCAATCATTTGTTTTAAATGGACAGTCGGATTCCCCCGATCTATGCCAGCTGGAGTGCAGCAGACTGTGCAAAAGCTGCACTGCTCTAGTCGCACCTCAAGGGAGTCATTGTTACTCTCACCGCTTACACACACCTTCTTGCATTTCTTCACGTTGACATTAAATAGCACTGGGCAGAAATCACATAGTGTCAGCATCGGCAACAGCCTTCACAATCATTTGTTTTAAGTGCACAGTGAGATTCCCCCGGTGCATGCCAGGTAAGCCACACCAGACAGTGCAGAGCCGTGCTGCTCTAGTCGCACCTCATGGGAGTCATTGTTAGTCTCTTCGTTTACCCACGCCTTGTTGATTTTATCAAGTTGATATATAGGGGACTGGGCAGAGATCACATTGCATCAGCATGGTCAAAAGTCCTCGCAATGCTTTGTTTTCAATGGACAGTCAGATTCTCCCGGTCCATACCAGTTGAAGCGCAACGGAAAGTGCAAAGCGGCACAGCTCAATCCACACTGCAAGGGAGTCATTCTTACTCCTGTCTTTTCTCCACGCTTTTTTTTTCATTTTTTCACTTCGACATTTAGAGCACTGTGCAGAAATCACACTGCGTCAGCATGCTCAACGGCCCCCAGAATGGTTTGTTTTATTTGGACAGTGGATTTTATTTTTTTTATTTATTTTTATTTTATTTACATATACTGCCATCTTGCATAGCAAGATATTGCAGGAGTGAGTGCATACATATGTCAATCAGTTGAAGAATACATTTGAGTGGCAAAAAGAAAACAAACAATCGAAAAAAAAACAATATCAGGAATAGCTAGTTGATTAATGAACATGATTAGGTAATAGGTTGGCAAATACATCACTTGGTAACTCGCGCAAGGACCCCTCAAGGCCATTCCAAATCACAATTGTATGCGGTAAAAAGGAAAACCTAAAACAATCAATCGTTGCATTCAAAGGAACAATGTTAAGATGATGACTTCTTCTGGTGGGCCGAGAAGAAGGGTTAGTGAAAACAATAGGTGCATTGACATAAGTTTTCCCATGAGCAATTTTATGTAGCAGAACAACACGGTCACAAGTACGTCTATGGGCCAGTGGCTTTAGTAGTAGCTTGCTAGCATGTGATGTCGGTGAGAAATGGCGGTCATAACGATTATATATAAACCTTATGGCCTTTTTCTGAATAGACTCAAGCATGTCTATGTCTTTGGAATGATGTGGCGACCACACTACCGACGCGTATTCAAGTAGAGGCCTTATTAGGGATCTGTATGCCGTTAATTTACATTCTTTAGTTGCATCTCGTAAGGTTCTTTTAAGATAACCCAGTTTTCTCAACGCCTTGTTGGTTATACAGTTAATGTGAGCATGCCATTTTAGATCAGGGGAGAAAGTAACACCAAGGTATTTAAACGTGTGGACGCTTGCAAGCTTGCGCGCTTCATTAAAATATGTAAATTGTAATGGTTGTTTTTTATTTGAAAAAGTCAGGATTCTGTCAGTCCATGCCAGTTCATTCGCACCAGACCGCGCAAGAGCTGTACTGCGCTAGCCGCACCTAAAGGGTGTCATAGTTACTCCTGTCGTTTAACTACGCCTTTTTTTCATTTCTTCACGTTGACATTTACAGACCTGGGCAGAAATCACATTGCGTCAGCATGGTCAACGGCCCTCAAAATGCATTGTTTTATTTGGAGAGTCGGATTCTCCCGGTCCATGCCAGTTGAAGCGCACCAAGCAGCGCAAGCGCCACACTGCTCTAGCCGCCCCTCAAGAGAGCCATTGTTACTCGCTTTGTGTAGCCATGCCTTGTTGCATTTCTTCTCGTTGACATTTAGAGCGCTGGGCAGAAGTCACATTACGTCAGCATGATCAAAAGTCTTCGCAAAGCTTTGTTTTAATGGACAGTTGGATTCCACCGGTCCATACCAAATGAAGCACAATGGATAGCACAAAGCGAAACTGCTCAATAAACTCTGCACGGGAGTCATTCTTACTCCTGTCCTTTATACCCACCTTTTTGCATTTCTTCACGTTGACCTTTAGAGCACTGGCCCCCAGAATGCTTTGTTTCATTTGGACAGTGAATTCCACCGGTCCATGCCAGTTGAGGCGTACCATACCGTGCAAGAGCTGCACTGCTCCAGCCGCACCTCACAGGAGTCACTCTTACACCTGTCCTTTATCCAGGCATTTCTTTATTTCATCCCTTTGCCGTTTATAGCACTAGGCAGAAATCACATTGCATCAGCATGGTGAACGGCCCGGGCAATTATTTGTGTTAAATGGACAGTCGGATTCCCCCGATCTATGCCAGTTGGAGTGCAGCAGACTGCGCAAGTGCCGCACTGCTCTATTCGCACCACGAGGGAGTCATTGTTACTCTCTTCGCTTACGCACACCTTCTTGCATTTCTTCACGTTGACATTAAATAGCACTGGGCAGAAATCACATAGTGTCAGCATCGGCAACAGCCTTCACAATCATTTGTTTTAAGTGCACAGTGAGATTCCCGCGGTGCATGCCAGGTAAACCACACCAGACAGTGCAGAACCGTGCTGCTCTAGTCGCACCTCATGGGAGTCATTGTTAGTCTCTTCGTTTACCCACGCCTTGTTGCATTTTATCAAGTTGACATATAGGGGACTGGGCAGAAATCACACTGCGTCAGCACGGTCAACGGCCCCCAAAATGCTTTGTTTTATTTGGGCATTTTATTTTACAGGAGGTATTCAGAGACATGGATTGGGAAGAATTGGGGATAAAAGTTAATCGAGAATAGCTTAGTAACTCGCGATTCGCTGATGACATTGCCTTCCTCAGTACCTCAGGGGACCAATTGCAATGCATGTTCACTGACCTGGATAGGCAAAGCAGAAGAGTGGGTCTAAAAATTAATCAGCAGGAAACTAAAGTAATGCTTAACAGTCTCGGAAGAAAACAGCAATTTACAATTGGCAGCGAGGCACTAGAAGTCGTAAGGGAATACATCAACTTAGGGCAGGTAGTGACAGCGGATGCGGATCATGAGACAGAAATATTCAGAAGAACAAGAATGGGCTGGGGTGTGTTTGGCAGGCATTCTCAGATGATGATTAGCAGGTTGCCATTATCCCCTCAAGAGGAAAGTATATAATACCTGTGTCTTACCAGTACTCAACTATGGGGCAGAAACCTGGAGGCTTACGAAAATATTTCTGCTCAAATTGAGGACGACGCAACGAGCTATGGAAAGAAGAATGAGAGGTGTAATGTTAAAGGATAAGAAAAGAGCAGATTGGGTGAGGGAACAAACGCGAGTTAATGATGTCTTAGTTGAAATCAAGAAAAAGAAATGGGCATGGGCAGGACACGAAATGAGGAGGGAAGATAACCAATGGTCATTAAGGGTTACGGAATGGATTCCATGGGAAGGGGAGCTTAGCAGAGGGCGGCAGAAAGTTAGGCGGGCGCATGAGATTAAGAAGTTTGCAGGGACGACATGGCCACACTTAGTACATGATCGGGGTTGTTGGAGATGTATGGGAGAGGCCTTTGCCCTGCAGTAGGCGTAACCAGGCTGATGCTGATTGCGCCGGTCCATGCCAGTTGAGGCACACAAGACCACGCAAGAGCCGCACTGCGATAGCCGCTCCACAAGGGAGTCATGGTTACTCCTGTCGTTTATCCGTCCTTTTTTTTAATTACTTCACTTTGACGTTTAGAGCACTGGGCAGAAATCACATTGCGTAAGCATGGTGAACGGCCCTCGCAATCATTTTTTATAAATTGACAGTCGGATTCCCCCGATCTATGCCAGTTGGAGTGCAGCAGACTGCGCAAGAGCCGCACTGCTCTAGGCGCACCTCAAGGGAGTCATTGTTACTCTCACCGCTTACACACACCTTCTTGCATTTCTTCACGTTGACATTAAATAGCAGTGGGCAGAAATCACATTGTGTCAGCATCGGCAACAGCCTTCACAATTATTTGTTTTAATTGCACAGTGAGATTCCCCCGGTGCATGCCAGGTAAACCACACCAGACAGTGCAAAGCCGTGCTGCTCTAGTCGCACCTCATGGGAGTCATAGTTAGTCTCTTCGTTTACCCACGCCTTGTCGCATTTTATCAAGTTGACATATAGGGGACTGGGCAGAAATCACATTGCGTCAGCATGGTCAAAAGTCCCCGCAATGCTTTGTTTTAAATGGACAGCAGGATTCCCCCGGTCTATACCAGTTGAAGCACAACGGAAAGTGCAAAGCGGCACAGCTGAATGCACACTGCTAGGGAGTCATTACTCATGTCGTTTATCCACGCTTTTTTTCATTTTGTCACGTTGACCTTTAGAGCACTGTGCAGAAATCACACTGCGTCAGCACGGTCAACGGCCCCCAAAATGCTTTGTTTTATTTGGGCATTTTATTTTACAGGAGGTATTCAGAGACATGGATTGGGAAGAATTGGGGATAAAAGTTAATCGAGAATAGCTTAGTAACTCGCGATTCGCTGATGACATTGCCTTCATTAGTACCTCAGGGGACCAATTGCAATGCATGTTCACTGACCTGGAGAGACAAAGCAGAAGAGTGGGTCTAAAAAGTAATCTGCAGGAAACTAAAGTAATGCTTAACAGTCTCGGAAGAAAACAGCAATTTACAATTGGCAGCGAGGCACTGGAAGTCGTAAGGGAATACATCAACATAGGGCAGGTAGTGACAGCGGATGCGGATCATGAGACAGAAATATTCAGAAGAACAAGAATGGGCTGGGGTGCGTTTGGCAGGCATTCTCAGATGATGATTAGCAGGTTGCCATTATCCCCTCAAGAGGAAAGTATATAATACCTGTGTCTTACTAGTACTCACCTATGGGGCAAAAACCTGGAGGCTTACGAAAAGGGTTCTGCTCAAATTGAGGACGACGCAACGAGCTATGGAAAGAAGAATGATAGGTGTAACGTTCAAGGATAAGAAAAGAGCAGATTGGGTGAGGGAACAAACGCGAGTTAATGACATCTTAGTTGAAATCAAGAAAAAGAAATGGGCATGGGCAGGATACGCAATGAGGAGGGAAGATAACCGATGGTCATTGAGGGTTACGGAATGGATTCCAAGGGAAGGGAAGCTTAGCAGAGGGCGGCAGAAAGTTAGGCGGGCGCATGAGATTAAGAAGTTTGCAGGGACGACATGGCCACACATAGCACATGATCGGGGTTGTTGGAGATGTATGGGAGAGGCCTTTGCCCTGCAGTAGGCGTAACCAGGCTGATGCTGATGATGATTGCGCCGGTCCATGCCAGTTGAGGCACACAAGACCACGCAAGAGCCGCACTGCGATAGCCGCACCACAAGGGAGTCATTGTGACTCCTGTAGTTTATCCATGCCTTTTTTTAATTACTTCAGTTTGACGTTTAGAGTACTGGGCAGAAATCACATTGTGTCAGCATCGGCAACAGCCTTCACAATCATTTGTTTTAAGTGCACAGTGAGATTCCCCCGGTGCATGCCAGGTAAGCCACACCAGACAGTGCAGAGCCGTGCTGCTCTAGTCGCACCTCATGGGAGTCATTGTTAGTCTCTTCGTTTACCCTCGCCTTGTTGATTTTGTCAAGTTGACATATAGGGGACTGGGCAGAGATGACATTGCATCAGCATGGTCAAAAGTCCTCGCAATGCTTTGTTTTAAATGGACAGTCAGATTCTCCCGGTCCATACCAGTTGAAGCGCAACGGAAAGTGCAAAGCGGCACAGCTCAATCCACACTGCAAGGGAGTCATTCTTACTCCTGTCTTTTATCCACGCTTTTTTTTCATTTTTTCACTTTGACATTTAGAGCACTGTGCAGAAATCACACTGCGTCAGCACGGTCAACGGCCCCCAAAATGCTTTGTTTTATTTGGGCATTTTATTTTACAGGAGGTATTCAGAGACATGGATTGGGAAGAATTGGGGATAAAAGTTAATCGAGAATAGCTTGGTAACTCGCGATTCGCTGATGACATTGCCTTGCTTAGTACCTCAGGGGACCAATTGCAATGCATGTTCAGTGACCTGGATAGGCAAAGCAGAAGAGTGGGTCTAAAAATTAATCTGCAGGAAACTAAAGTAATGCTTAACAGTCTCCGAAGAAAACCGCAATTTACAATAGGCAGCGAGGCACTGGAAGTCGTAAGGGAATACACCAACTTAGGTCAGGTAGTGACAGCGGATGCGGATCATAAGACAGAAATATTCAGAAGAACAAGAATGGGCTGGGGTGCGTTTGGCAGGCATTCTCAGATGATGAATAGCAGGTTGCCGTTATCCCCTCAAGAGGAAAGTACATAATACCTGTGTCTTACCAGCACTCACCTATGGGGCAGAAACCTTGAGGCTTACGAAAAGGGTTCTGCTCATATTGAGGACGACACAACGAGCTATGGAAAGAAGAATGATAGGTGTAACGTTCAAGGATAAGAAAAGAGCAGATTTGGTGAGGGAACAAACGCGACTTAATGACATCTTAGTTGAAATCAAGAAAAAGAAAGGGGCATGGGCAGGATACGCAATGAGGAGGGAAGATAACCGATGGTCATTGAGGGTTACGGAATGGATTCCAAGGGAAGAGAAGCTTAGCAGAGGGCGGCAGAAAGTTAGGCGGGCGCATGAGATTCAGAAGTTTGCGGGGACGACATGGCCACACTTAGTACATGATCGGGGTTGTTGGAGATGTATGGGAGAGGCCTTTGCCCTGCAGTAGGCGTAACCAGGCCTATGCTGATGATGATTCCGCCGGTCCATGCCAGTTGAGGCGCTCAAGACCACGCAATAGCCGCACTGCGATAGCCGCACCACGAGGGAGTCATAGTTACTCCTGTCGTTTATCCGTCCTTTTTTTTATTTATTTAACTTTGACGTTTAGAGCACTGGGCAGAAATCACATTCCGTCAGCATGGTCGACGGCGCTCACAATCATTTGTTTTAATTGGACAGTCGGATTCCCGCGATCTATGCCAGCTGGAGTGCAGCAGACTGTGCAAATGCTGCGCTGCTCTAATCACACCTCAAGGGTGTCATTGTTACTCTCATCGCTTACACACACCTTTTTTGCATTTCTTCACATTGACATTAAATAGCACTGGGCAGAAATCACATTGTGTCAGCATGGTCAACGGCCTTCGCAATCATTTCTTTTCATGGCAGAGTTAGATTCCCCCGTTGCATGCCAGGTAAACCACACCAGACAGTGCAAAGCCGCGCTACTCTAGTCCCACCTCATGGGAGTCATTGTTAGTCTCTTCGTTTACCCTCGCCTTGTTGCATTTTATCACGTTGACATTTAGGGGAATGGGCAGAGATCACATTGCATCAGCATGGTCAAAAGTCCTCGCAATGCTTTGTTTTATATGGACAGTCAGATTCTCCCGGTCCATACCAGTTGAAGCGCAACGGAAAGTGCAAAGCGGCACAGCTCAATCCACACTGCAAGGGAGTCATTCTTACTCCTGTCTTTTATCCACGCTTTTTTTTTCATTTTTTCACTTCGACATTTAGAGCACTGTGCAGAAATCACACTGCGTCAGCATGCTCAACGGCCCCCAGAATGGTTTGTTTTATTTGGACAGTGGATTCTGTCAGTCCATGCCAGTTCATTCGCACCAGACCGCGCAAGAGCTGCACTGCGCTAGCCGCACCTAAAGGGTGTCATAGTTACTCCTGTCGTTTATCCAGCCCTTTCCTTAATTTATTTATTTCACGTTTAAAGCACTAGGGAGAAATCAAATTGCGTCAGCATGGTCAACGGCCCTCGCAATCATTTGTTTTAAATGGACAGTCGGATTACCCCGATCTATCCCAGTTGAAGCGCACCAGGCAGCGCTAGAGCCGCACTGCTCTAGTCGCAGCTCAAGGGAGTCATTGTTACTCACTTAGCTCCCCCACGCCTTGTTCTATTTCTTCAGGTTGACATTTAGGGCACTGGGCACAAATCACCTTGCATAAAAATGGTCAACCGCCCTCGCAATTATATCTTTTAAAAGCACAGTAAGATTCCCCCTGTGCAGTCCAGTTGAACCACACCAGACAGTGCAAAGCAGCACTGTTCTAGCCGCACCTCAAGGGAGTCATTGTTACTAACGTCCTTCACCCACGCTTTGTTCCATTTCCTCACATTGACATTTAGAGCCCTGGGCACAAATCACATTGCGTCAGCATCGTCAAAAGTCCTTGCAATGCTTTGTTTTAGGTGGACAGTCAGTTTCAGCCGCTCCATGCCAGTTGATGCACAACAGATAGCATAAAGCGCCACTCCTGAATCCACACTCCAAGGGAGTCATTCTTACTCCTGTCGTTTAACCACGCCTTTTTTTCATTTCTGCACGTTGACATTTACAGACCTGGGCAGAAATCACATTGCGTCAGCATGGTCAACGCCCCTCAAAATGCATTGTTTTATTTCGAGAGTCGGATTCTCCCGGTCCATGCCAGTTGAAGCGCACCAGGCAGCGCAAGCGCCACACTGCTCTAGCCGCACCTTAAGAGAGCCATTGCTACTCGCTTTGTGTAGCCATGCCTTGTTGCATTTCTTCACGTTGACATTTAGGGCGCTGGGCAGAAGTCACATTACGTCAGCATGATCAAAAGTCTTCGCAAAGCTTTGTTTTAATGGACAGTTGGATTCCACCGGTACATACCAAATGAAGCACAATGGATAGCACAAAGCGAAACTGCTCAATAAACTCTGCACGGGAGTCATTCTTACTCCTGTCCTTTATACCCACCTTTTTGCATTTCTTCACGTTGACATTTAGAGCACTGGCTCCCAGAATGCTTTGTTTCATTTGGACAGTGAATTCCGCCCGTCCATGCCAGTTGAGGCGTACCATACCGCGCAAGAGCTGCACTGCTCCAGCCGCACCTCACAGGAGTCACTCTTACACCTGTCCTTTATCCAGGCATTTCTTTATTTCATCACTTTGCCGTTTAGAGCACTAGGCAGAAATCACATTGCGTCAGCATCGGCAACAGCCTTCACAATCATTTGTTTTAAGTGCACAGTGAGATTCCCCCGGTGCATGCCAGGTAAGCCACACCAGACAGTGCAGAGCCGTGCTGCTCTAGTCGCACCTCATGGGAGTCATTGTTAGTCTCTTCGTTTACCCTCGCCTTGTTGATTTTATCAAGTTGACATATAGGGGACTGGGCAGAGATCACATTGCATCAGCATGGTCAAAAGTCCTCGCAATGCTTTGTTTTAAATGGACAGTCAGATTCTCCCGGTCCATACCAGTTGAAGCGCAACGGAAAGTGCAAAGCGGCACAGCTCAATCCACACTGCAAGGGAGTCATTCTTACTCCTGTCTTTTATCCACGCTTTTTTTTTCATTTTTTCACTTCGACATTTAGAGCACTGTGCAGAAATCACACTGCGTCAGCATGCTCAACGGCCCCCAGAATGGTTTGTTTTATTTGGACAGTGGATTCTGTCAGTCCATGCCAGTTCATTCGCACCAGACCGCGCAAGAGCTGCACTGCGCTAGCCGCACCTAAAGGGTGTCATAGTTACTCCTGTCGTTTATCCAGCCCTTTCCTTAATTTATTTATTTCACGTTTAAAGCACTAGGCAGAAATCAAATTGCGTCAGCATGGTCAACGGCCCTCGCAATCATTTGTTTTAAATGGACAGTCGGATTACCCCGATCTATCCCAGTTGAAGCGCACCAGGCAGCGCTAGAGCCGCACTGCTCTAGCCGCAGCTCAAGGGAGTCATTGTTACTCACTTAGCTCCCCCACGCCTTGTTCTATTTCTTCAGGTTGACATTTAGGGCACTGGGCACAAATCACCTTGCATAAAAATGGTCAACCGCCCTCGCAATTATATCTTTTAAAAGCACAGTAAGATTCCCCCTGTGCATTCCAGTTGAACCACACCAGACAGTGCAAAGCAGCACTGTTCTAGCCGCACCTCAGTGGAGTCATTGTTACTAACGTCCTTCACCCACGCTTTGTTCCATTTCCTCACATTGACATTTAGAGCCCTGGGCACAAATCACATTGCGTCAGCATCGTCAAAAGTCCTTGCAATGCTTTGCTTTAAGTGGACAGTCAGTTTCAGCCGGTCCATGCCAGTTGAAGCACAAAAGATAGCATAAAGCGCCACTCCTGAATCCACACTGCAAGGGAGTCATTCTTACTCCTGTCGTTTAACCACGCCTTTTTTTTCATTTCTGCACGTTGACATTTACAGACCTGGGCAGAAATCACATTGCGTCAGCATGGTCAACGGCCCTCAAAATGCATTGTTTTATTTGGAGAGTCGGATTCTCCCGGTCCATGCCAGTTGAAGCGCACCAGGCAGCGCAAGCGCCACACTGCTCTAGCCGCACCTCAAGAGGGCCATTGTTACTCGCTTTGTGTAGCCATGCCTTGTTGCATTTCTTCACGTTGACATTTAGAGCGCTGGGCAGAAGTCACATTACGTCAGCATGATCAAAAGTCTTAGCAAAGCTTTGTTTTAATGGACAGTTGGATTCCACCGGTCCATACCAAATGAAGCACAATGGATAGCACAAAGCGAAACTGCTCAATAAACTCGGCACGGGAGTCATTCTTACTCCTGTCCTTTATACCCACCTTTTTGCATTTCTTCACGTTGACATTTAGAGCACTGGCTCCCAGAATGCTTTGTTTCATTTGGACAGTGAATTCCGCCCGTCCATGCCAGTTGAGGCGTACCATACCGCGCAAGAGCTGCACTGCTCCAGCCGCACCTCACAGGAGTCACTCTTACACCTGTCCTTTATCCAGGCATTTCTTTATTTCATCACTTTGCCGTTTAGAGCACTAGGCAGAAATCACATTGCGTCAGCATGGTGAACGGCCCGCGTAATCATTTGTTTTAAATGGACAGTCGGATTCCCCCGATCTATGCCAGTTGGAGTGCAGCAGACTGCGCAAGAGCCGCACTGCCCTAGTCGCACCTCGAGGGAGTCATTGTTACTCTCATCGCATACACACCTTCTTGCATTTCTTCACGTTGACATTAAATAGCACTGGGCAGAAATCACATTGTGTCAGCATCGGCAACAGCCTTCACAATCATTTGTTTTAAGTGCACAGTGAGATTCCCCCGGTGCATGACAGGTAAACCACACCAGACAGTGCAAAGCTGTGCTGCTCTAGTCGCACCTCATGGGAGTCATTGTTAGTCTCTTCGTTTACCCACGCCTTGTTGATTTTATCAAGTTGACATATAGGGGACTGGGCAGAAATCACATTGCGTCAGCATGGTCAAAAGTCCCCGCAATGCTTTGTTTTAAATGGACAGTCGGATTCCCCCGGTCCATGCCAGTTGATGCACAACAGATAGCATAAAGCGCCACTCCTGAATCCACACTGCAAGGGAGTCATTCTTACTCCTGTCGTTTAACCACGCCTTTTTTTTCATTTCTGCACGTTGACATTTACTGACCTGGGCAGAAATCACATTGCGTCAGCATGGTCAACGGCCCCCAAAATGCTTTGTTTTATTTGGGCATTTTATTTTACAGGAGGTATTCAGAGACATGGATTGGGAAGATTTGGGGATAAAAGTTAATCGAGAATAGCTTAGTAACTCGCGATTCGCTGATGACATTGCCTTCCTTAGTACCTCAGGGGACCAATTGCAATGCATGTTCACTGACCTGGATAGGCAAAGCAGAAGAGTGGGTCTAAAAATTAATCTGCAGGAAACTAAAGTAATGCTTAACAGTCTCGTTAGAAAACAGCAATTTACAATTGGCAGCGAGGCACTAGAAGTCGTAAGGGATTACATCAACTTAGGGCAGGTAGTGACAGCGGATGCGGATCATGAGACAGAAATATTCAGAAGAACAAGAATGGGCTGGGGTGCGTTTGGCAGGCATTCTCAGATGATGATTAGCAGGTTGCCATTATCCCCTCAAGAGGAAAGTATATAATACCTGTGTCTTACCAGTACTCACCTATGGGGCAGAAACCTGGAGGCTTACGAAATGGGTTCTGCTCAAATTGAGGACGACGCAACGAGCTATGGAAAGAAGAATGATAGGTGTAACGTTAAAGGATAAGAAAAGAGCAGATTGGGTGAGGGAACAAACGCGAGTTAATGACATCTTAGTTGAAATCAAGAAAAAGAAATGGGCATGGGCAGGATACGAAATGAGGAGGGAAGATAACCGATGGTCATTAAGGGTTACGGAATGGATTCCAAGGGAAGGGAGCTTAGCAGAGGGCGGCAGAAAGTTAGGCGGGCGCATGAGATTAAGAAGTTTGCAGGGACGACATGGCCACACATAGTACATGATCGGGGTTGTTGGAGATCTACGGGAGAGGCCTTTGCCCTGCAGTAGGCGTAACCAGGCTGATGCTGATGATGATTCCGCCGGTCCATGCCAGTTGAGGCACACAAGACCACGCAAGAGCCGCACTGCGATAGCCGCACCACAAGGGAGTCATTGTGACTCCTGTAGTTTATCCATGCCTTTTTTTATTTACTTCAGTTTCACGTTTAGAGCACTGGGCAGAAATCACATTGCGTCAGCATGGTCGACGGCCCTCGCAATCATTTGTTTAAAATGGACAGTCGGATTCCCCCGATCTATGCCAGCTGGAGTGCAGCAGACTGTGCAAAAGCTGCACTGTTCTAGTCGCACCTCAAGGGAGTCATTGTTACTCACTTAGCTCCCCCACGCCTTGTTCTATTTCTTCAGGTTGACATTTAGGGCACTGGGCACAAATCACCTTGCATAAAAATGGTCAACCGCCCTCGCAATTATATCTTTTAAAAGCACAGTAAGATTCCCCCTGTGCATTCCAGTTGAACCACACCAGACAGTGCAAAGCAGCACTGTTCTAGCCGCACCTCAAGGGAGTCATTGTTACTAACGTCCTTCACCCACGCTTTGTTCCATTTCCTCACATTGACATTTAGAGCCCTGGGCACAAATCACATTGCGTCAGCATCGTCGAAAGTCCTTGCAATGCTTTGTTTTAAGTGGACAGTCAGTTTCAGCCGGTCCATGCCAGTTGAAGCACAACAGATAGCATAAAGCGCCACTCCTGAATCCACACTGCAAGGGAGTCATTCTTACTCCTGTCCTTTAACCACGCCTTTTTTTCATTTCTGCACGTTGACATTTACAGACCTGGGCAGAAATCACATTGCGTCAGCATGGTCAACGGCCCTCAAAATGCATTGTTTTATTTCGAGAGTCGGATTCTCCCGGTCCATGCCAGTTGAAGCGCACCAGGCAGCGCAAGCGCCACGCTGCTCTAGCCGCACCATAAGAGAGCCATTGTTACTCGCTTTGTGTAGCCATGCCTTGTTGCATTTCTTCACGTTGACGTTTAGGGCGCTGGGCAGAAGTCACATTACGTCAGCATGATCAAAAGTCTTCGCAAAGCTTTGTTTTAATGGACAGTTGGATTCCACCGGTCCATACTAAATGAAGCACAATGGATAGCACAAAGCGAAACTGCTCAATAAACTCTGCACGGGAGTCATTCTTACTCCTGTCTTTTATACCCACCTTTTTGCATTTCTTCACGTTGACATTTAGAGCACTGGCTCCCAGAATGCTTTGTTTCATTTGGACAGTGAATTCCGCCCGTCCATGCCAGTTGAGGCGTACCATACCGCGCAAGAGCTGCACTGCTCCAGCCGCACCTCACAGGAGTCACTCTTACACCTGTCCTTTATCCAGGCATTTCTTTATTTCATCACTTTGCCGTTTAGAGCACTAGGCAGAAATCACATTGCGTCAGCATCGGCAACAGCCTTCACAATCATTTGTTTTAAGTGCACAGTGAGATTCCCCCGGTGCATGCCAGGTAAGCCACACCAGACAGTGCAGAGCCGTGCTGCTCTAGTCGCACCTCATGGGAGTCATTGTTAGTCTCTTCGTTTACCCTCGCCTTGTTGATTTTATCATGTTGACATATAGGGGACTGGGCAGAGATCACATTGCATCAGCATGGTCAAAAGTCCTCGCAATGCTTTGTTTTAAATGGACAGTCAGATTCTCCCGGTCCGTACCAGTTGAAGCGCAACGGAAAGTGCAAAGCGGCACAGCTCAATCCACACTGCAAGGGAGTCATTCTTACTCCTGTCTTTTATCCACGCTTTTTTTTTCATTTTTTCACTTCGACATTTAGAGCACTGTGCAGAAATCACACTGCGTCAGCATGCTCAACGGCCCCCAGAATGGTTTGTTTTATTTGGACAGTGGATTCTGTCAGTCCATGCCAGTTCATTCGCACCAGACCGCGCAAGAGCTGCACTGCGCTAGCCGCACCTAAAGGGTGTCATAGTTACTCCTGTCGTTTATCCAGCCCTTTCCTTAATTTATTTATTTCACGTTTAAAGCACTAGGCAGAAATCAAATTGAGTCAGCATGGTCAACGGCCCTCGCAATCATTTGTTTTAAATTGACAGTCGGATTCCCCCGATCTATGCCAGTTGGAGTGCAGCAGACTGCGCAAGAGCCGCACTGCTCTAGGCGCACCTCAAGGGAGTCATTGTTACTCTCACCGCTTACACACACCTTCTTGCATTTCTTCACGTTGACATTAAATAGCAGTGGGCAGAAATCACATTGTGTCAGCATCGGCAACAGCCTTCACAATTATTTGTTTTAATTGCACAGTGAGATTCCCCCGGTGCATGCCAGGTAAACCACACCAGACAGTGCAAAGCCGTGCTGCTCTAGTCGCACCTCATGGGAGTCATAGTTAGTCTCTTCGTTTACCCACGCCTTGTCGCATTTTATCAAGTTGACATATAGGGGACTGGGCAGAAATCACATTGCGTCAGCATGGTCAAAAGTCCCCGCAATGCTTTGTTTTAAATGGACAGCAGGATTCCCCCGGTCTATACCAGTTGAAGCACAACGGAAAGTGCAAAGCGGCACAGCTGAATGCACACTGCTAGGGAGTCATTACTCATGTCGTTTATCCACGCTTTTTTCATTTTGTCACGTTGACATTTAGAGCACTGTGCAGAAATCACACTGCGTCAGCACGGTCAACGGCCCCCAAAATGCTTTGTTTTATTTGGGCATTTTATTTTACAGGAGGTATTCAGAGACATGGATTGGGAAGAATTGGGGATAAAAGTTAATCGAGAATAGCTTAGTAACTCGCGATTCGCTGATGACATTGCCTTCATTAGTACCTCAGGGGACCAATTGCAATGCATGTTCAGTGACCTGGAGAGACAAAGCAGAAGAGTGGGTCTAAAAAGTAATCTGCAGGAAACTAAAGTAATGCTTAACAGTCTCGGAAGAAAACAGCAATTTACAATTGGCAGCGAGGCACTGGAAGTCGTAAGGGAATACATCAACATAGGGCAGGTAGTGACAGCGGATGCGGATCATGAGACAGAAATATTCAGAAGAACAAGAATGGGCTGGGGTGCGTTTGGCAGGCATTCTCAGATGATGATTAGCAGGTTGCCATTATCCCCTCAAGAGGAAAGTATATAATACCTGTGTCTTACTAGTACTCACCTATGGGGCAAAAACCTGGAGGCTTACGAAAAGGGTTCTGCTCAAATTGAGGACGACGCAACGAGCTATGGAAAGAAGAATGATAGGTGTAACGTTCAAGGATAAGAAAAGAGCAGATTGGGTGAGGGAACAAACGCGAGTTAATGACATCTTAGTTGAAATCAAGAAAAAGAAATGGGCATGGGCAGGATACGCAATGAGGAGGGAAGATAACCGATGGTCATTGAGGGTTACGGAATGGATTCCAAGGGAAGGGAAGCTTAGCAGAGGGCGGCAGAAAGTTAGGCGGGCGCATGAGATTAAGAAGTTTGCAGGGACGACATGGCCACACATAGCACATGATCGGGGTTGTTGGAGATGTATGGGAGAGGCCTTTGCCCTGCAGTAGGCGTAACCAGGCTGATGCTGATGATGATTGCGCCGGTCCATGCCAGTTGAGGCACACAAGACCACGCAAGAGCCGCACTGCGATAGCCGCACCACAAGGGAGTCATTGTGACTCCTGTAGTTTATCCATGCCTTTTTTTAATTACTTCAGTTTGACGTTTAGAGTACTGGGCAGAAATCACATTGTGTCAGCATCGGCAACAGCCTTCACAATCATTTGTTTTAAGTGCACAGTGAGATTCCCCCGGTGCATGCCAGGTAAGCCACACCAGACAGTGCAGAGCCGTGCTGCTCTAGTCGCACCTCATGGGAGTCATTGTTAGTCTCTTCGTTTACCCTCGCCTTGTTGATTTTGTCAAGTTGACATATAGGGGACTGGGCAGAGATGACATTGCATCAGCATGGTCAAAAGTCCTCGCAATGCTTTGTTTTAAATGGACAGTCAGATTCTCCCGGTCCATACCAGTTGAAGCGCAACGGAAAGTGCAAAGCGGCACAGCTCAATCCACACTGCAAGGGAGTCATTCTTACTCCTGTCTTTTATCCACGCTTTTTTTTCATTTTTTCACTTTGACATTTAGAGCACTGTGCAGAAATCACACTGCGTCAGCACGGTCAACGGCCCCCAAAATGCTTTGTTTTATTTGGGCATTTTATTTTACAGGAGGTATTCAGAGACATGGATTGGGAAGAATTGGGGATAAAAGTTAATCGAGAATAGCTTGGTAACTCGCGATTCGCTGATGACATTGCCTTGCTTAGTACCTCAGGGGACCAATTGCAATGCATGTTCAGTGACCTGGATAGGCAAAGCAGAAGAGTGGGTCTAAAAATTAATCTGCAGGAAACTAAAGTAATGCTTAACAGTCTCCGAAGAAAACCGCAATTTACAATAGGCAGCGAGGCACTGGAAGTCGTAAGGGAATACACCAACTTAGGTCAGGTAGTGACAGCGGATGCGGATCATAAGACAGAAATATTCAGAAGAACAAGAATGGGCTGGGGTGCGTTTGGCAGGCATTCTCAGATGATGAATAGCAGGTTGCCGTTATCCCCTCAAGAGGAAAGTACATAATACCTGTGTCTTACCAGCACTCACCTATGGGGCAGAAACCTTGAGGCTTACGAAAAGGGTTCTGCTCATATTGAGGACGACACAACGAGCTATGGAAAGAAGAATGATAGGTGTAACGTTCAAGGATAAGAAAAGAGCAGATTGGGTGAGGGAACAAACGCGACTTAATGACATCTTAGTTGAAATCAAGAAAAAGAAAGGGGCATGGGCAGGATACGCAATGAGGAGGGAAGATAACCGATGGTCATTGAGGGTTACGGAATGGATTCCAAGGGAAGAGAAGCTTAGCAGAGGGCGGCAGAAAGTTAGGCGGGCGCATGAGATTCAGAAGTTTGCGGGGACGACATGGCCACACTTAGTACATGATCGGGGTTGTTGGAGATGTATGGGAGAGGCCTTTGCCCTGCAGTAGGCGTAACCAGGCCTATGCTGATGATGATTCCGCCGGTCCATGCCAGTTGAGGCGCACAAGACCACGCAATAGCCGCACTGCGATAGCCGCACCACGAGGGAGTCATAGTTACTCCTGTCGTTTATCCGTCCTTTTTTTTATTTATTTAACTTTGACGTTTAGAGCACTGGGCAGAAATCACATTCCGTCAGCATGGTCGACGGCGCTCACAATCATTTGTTTTAATTGGACAGTCGGATTCCCGCGATCTATGCCAGCTGGAGTGCAGCAGACTGTGCAAATGCTGCGCTGCTCTAATCACACCTCAAGGGTGTCATTGTTACTCTCATCGCTTACACACACCTTTTTTGCATTTCTTCACATTGACATTAAATAGCACTGGGCAGAAATCACATTGTGTCAGCATGGTCAACGGCCTTCGCAATCATTTCTTTTCATGGCAGAGTTAGATTCCCCCGTTGCATGCCAGGTAAACCACACCAGACAGTGCAAAGCCGCGCTACTCTAGTCCCACCTCATGGGAGTCATTGTTAGTCTCTTCGTTTACCCTCGCCTTGTTGCATTTTATCACGTTGACATTTAGGGGAATGGGCAGAGATCACATTGCATCAGCATGGTCAAAAGTCCTCGCAATGCTTTGTTTTATATGGACAGTCAGATTCTCCCGGTCCATACCAGTTGAAGCGCAACGGAAAGTGCAAAGCGGCACAGCTCAATCCACACTGCAAGGGAGTCATTCTTACTCCTGTCTTTTATCCACGCTTTTTTTTTCATTTTTTCACTTCGACATTTAGAGCACTGTGCAGAAATCACACTGCGTCAGCATGCTCAACGGCCCCCAGAATGGTTTGTTTTATTTGGACAGTGGATTCTGTCAGTCCATGCCAGTTCATTCGCACCAGACCGCGCAAGAGCTGCACTGCGCTAGCCGCACCTAAAGGGTGTCATAGTTACTCCTGTCGTTTATCCAGCCCTTTCCTTAATTTATTTATTTCACGTTTAAAGCACTAGGGAGAAATCAAATTGCGTCAGCATGGTCAACGGCCCTCGCAATCATTTGTTTTAAATGGACAGTCGGATTACCCCGATCTATCCCAGTTGAAGCGCACCAGGCAGCGCTAGAGCCGCACTGCTCTAGTCGCAGCTCAAGGGAGTCATTGTTACTCACTTAGCTCCCCCACGCCTTGTTCTATTTCTTCAGGTTGACATTTAGGGCACTGGGCACAAATCACCTTGCATAAAAATGGTCAACCGCCCTCGCAATTATATCTTTTAAAAGCACAGTAAGATTCCCCCTGTGCAGTCCAGTTGAACCACACCAGACAGTGCAAAGCAGCACTGTTCTAGCCGCACCTCAAGGGAGTCATTGTTACTAACGTCCTTCACCCACGCTTTGTTCCATTTCCTCACATTGACATTTAGAGCCCTGGGCACAAATCACATTGCGTCAGCATCGTCAAAAGTCCTTGCAATGCTTTGTTTTAGGTGGACAGTCAGTTTCAGCCGCTCCATGCCAGTTGATGCACAACAGATAGCATAAAGCGCCACTCCTGAATCCACACTCCAAGGGAGTCATTCTTACTCCTGTCGTTTAACCACGCCTTTTTTTCATTTCTGCACGTTGACATTTACAGACCTGGGCAGAAATCACATTGCGTCAGCATGGTCAACGCCCCTCAAAATGCATTGTTTTATTTCGAGAGTCGGATTCTCCCGGTCCATGCCAGTTGAAGCGCACCAGGCAGCGCAAGCGCCACACTGCTCTAGCCGCACCTTAAGAGAGCCATTGCTACTCGCTTTGTGTAGCCATGCCTTGTTGCATTTCTTCACGTTGACATTTAGGGCGCTGGGCAGAAGTCACATTACGTCAGCATGATCAAAAGTCTTCGCAAAGCTTTGTTTTAATGGACAGTTGGATTCCACCGGTACATACCAAATGAAGCACAATGGATAGCACAAAGCGAAACTGCTCAATAAACTCTGCACGGGAGTCATTCTTACTCCTGTCCTTTATACCCACCTTTTTGCATTTCTTCACGTTGACATTTAGAGCACTGGCTCCCAGAATGCTTTGTTTCATTTGGACAGTGAATTCCGCCCGTCCATGCCAGTTGAGGCGTACCATACCGCGCAAGAGCTGCACTGCTCCAGCCGCACCTCACAGGAGTCACTCTTACACCTGTCCTTTATCCAGGCATTTCTTTATTTCATCACTTTGCCGTTTAGAGCACTAGGCAGAAATCACATTGCGTCAGCATCGGCAACAGCCTTCACAATCATTTGTTTTAAGTGCACAGTGAGATTCCCCCGGTGCATGCCAGGTAAGCCACACCAGACAGTGCAGAGCCGTGCTGCTCTAGTCGCACCTCATGGGAGTCATTGTTAGTCTCTTCGTTTACCCTCGCCTTGTTGATTTTATCAAGTTGACATATAGGGGACTGGGCAGAGATCACATTGCATCAGCATGGTCAAAAGTCCTCGCAATGCTTTGTTTTAAATGGACAGTCAGATTCTCCCGGTCCATACCAGTTGAAGCGCAACGGAAAGTGCAAAGCGGCACAGCTCAATCCACACTGCAAGGGAGTCATTCTTACTCCTGTCTTTTATCCACGCTTTTTTTTTCATTTTTTCACTTCGACATTTAGAGCACTGTGCAGAAATCACACTGCGTCAGCATGCTCAACGGCCCCCAGAATGGTTTGTTTTATTTGGACAGTGGATTCTGTCAGTCCATGCCAGTTCATTCGCACCAGACCGCGCAAGAGCTGCACTGCGCTAGCCGCACCTAAAGGGTGTCATAGTTACTCCTGTCGTTTATCCAGCCCTTTCCTTAATTTATTTATTTCACGTTTAAAGCACTAGGCAGAAATCAAATTGCGTCAGCATGGTCAACGGCCCTCGCAATCATTTGTTTTAAATGGACAGTCGGATTACCCCGATCTATCCCAGTTGAAGCGCACCAGGCAGCGCTAGAGCCGCACTGCTCTAGCCGCAGCTCAAGGGAGTCATTGTTACTCACTTAGCTCCCCCACGCCTTGTTCTATTTCTTCAGGTTGACATTTAGGGCACTGGGCACAAATCACCTTGCATAAAAATGGTCAACCGCCCTCGCAATTATATCTTTTAAAAGCACAGTAAGATTCCCCCTGTGCATTCCAGTTGAACCACACCAGACAGTGCAAAGCAGCACTGTTCTAGCCGCACCTCAGTGGAGTCATTGTTACTAACGTCCTTCACCCACGCTTTGTTCCATTTCCTCACATTGACATTTAGAGCCCTGGGCACAAATCACATTGCGTCAGCATCGTCAAAAGTCCTTGCAATGCTTTGCTTTAAGTGGACAGTCAGTTTCAGCCGGTCCATGCCAGTTGAAGCACAAAAGATAGCATAAAGCGCCACTCCTGAATCCACACTGCAAGGGAGTCATTCTTACTCCTGTCGTTTAACCACGCCTTTTTTTTCATTTCTGCACGTTGACATTTACAGACCTGGGCAGAAATCACATTGCGTCAGCATGGTCAACGGCCCTCAAAATGCATTGTTTTATTTGGAGAGTCGGATTCTCCCGGTCCATGCCAGTTGAAGCGCACCAGGCAGCGCAAGCGCCACACTGCTCTAGCCGCACCTCAAGAGGGCCATTGTTACTCGCTTTGTGTAGCCATGCCTTGTTGCATTTCTTCACGTTGACATTTAGAGCGCTGGGCAGAAGTCACATTACGTCAGCATGATCAAAAGTCTTAGCAAAGCTTTGTTTTAATGGACAGTTGGATTCCACCGGTCCATACCAAATGAAGCACAATGGATAGCACAAAGCGAAACTGCTCAATAAACTCGGCACGGGAGTCATTCTTACTCCTGTCCTTTATACCCACCTTTTTGCATTTCTTCACGTTGACATTTAGAGCACTGGCTCCCAGAATGCTTTGTTTCATTTGGACAGTGAATTCCGCCCGTCCATGCCAGTTGAGGCGTACCATACCGCGCAAGAGCTGCACTGCTCCAGCCGCACCTCACAGGAGTCACTCTTACACCTGTCCTTTATCCAGGCATTTCTTTATTTCATCACTTTGCCGTTTAGAGCACTAGGCAGAAATCACATTGCGTCAGCATGGTGAACGGCCCGCGTAATCATTTGTTTTAAATGGACAGTCGGATTCCCCCGATCTATGCCAGTTGGAGTGCAGCAGACTGCGCAAGAGCCGCACTGCCCTAGTCGCACCTCGAGGGAGTCATTGTTACTCTCATCGCATACACACCTTCTTGCATTTCTTCACGTTGACATTAAATAGCACTGGGCAGAAATCACATTGTGTCAGCATCGGCAACAGCCTTCACAATCATTTGTTTTAAGTGCACAGTGAGATTCCCCCGGTGCATGACAGGTAAACCACACCAGACAGTGCAAAGCTGTGCTGCTCTAGTCGCACCTCATGGGAGTCATTGTTAGTCTCTTCGTTTACCCACGCCTTGTTGATTTTATCAAGTTGACATATAGGGGACTGGGCAGAAATCACATTGCGTCAGCATGGTCAAAAGTCCCCGCAATGCTTTGTTTTAAATGGACAGTCGGATTCCCCCGGTCCATGCCAGTTGATGCACAACAGATAGCATAAAGCGCCACTCCTGAATCCACACTGCAAGGGAGTCATTCTTACTCCTGTCGTTTAACCACGCCTTTTTTTTCATTTCTGCACGTTGACATTTACTGACCTGGGCAGAAATCACATTGCGTCAGCATGGTCAACGGCCCCCAAAATGCTTTGTTTTATTTGGGCATTTTATTTTACAGGAGGTATTCAGAGACATGGATTGGGAAGATTTGGGGATAAAAGTTAATCGAGAATAGCTTAGTAACTCGCGATTCGCTGATGACATTGCCTTCCTTAGTACCTCAGGGGACCAATTGCAATGCATGTTCACTGACCTGGATAGGCAAAGCAGAAGAGTGGGTCTAAAAATTAATCTGCAGGAAACTAAAGTAATGCTTAACAGTCTCGTTAGAAAACAGCAATTTACAATTGGCAGCGAGGCACTAGAAGTCGTAAGGGATTACATCAACTTAGGGCAGGTAGTGACAGCGGATGCGGATCATGAGACAGAAATATTCAGAAGAACAAGAATGGGCTGGGGTGCGTTTGGCAGGCATTCTCAGATGATGATTAGCAGGTTGCCATTATCCCCTCAAGAGGAAAGTATATAATACCTGTGTCTTACCAGTACTCACCTATGGGGCAGAAACCTGGAGGCTTACGAAATGGGTTCTGCTCAAATTGAGGACGACGCAACGAGCTATGGAAAGAAGAATGATAGGTGTAACGTTAAAGGATAAGAAAAGAGCAGATTGGGTGAGGGAACAAACGCGAGTTAATGACATCTTAGTTGAAATCAAGAAAAAGAAATGGGCATGGGCAGGATACGAAATGAGGAGGGAAGATAACCGATGGTCATTAAGGGTTACGGAATGGATTCCAAGGGAAGGGAGCTTAGCAGAGGGCGGCAGAAAGTTAGGCGGGCGCATGAGATTAAGAAGTTTGCAGGGACGACATGGCCACACATAGTACATGATCGGGGTTGTTGGAGATGTACGGGAGAGGCCTTTGCCCTGCAGTAGGCGTAACCAGGCTGATGCTGATGATGATTCCGCCGGTCCATGCCAGTTGAGGCACACAAGACCACGCAAGAGCCGCACTGCGATAGCCGCACCACAAGGGAGTCATTGTGACTCCTGTAGTTTATCCATGCCTTTTTTTATTTACTTCAGTTTCACGTTTAGAGCACTGGGCAGAAATCACATTGCGTCAGCATGGTCGACGGCCCTCGCAATCATTTGTTTAAAATGGACAGTCGGATTCCCCCGATCTATGCCAGCTGGAGTGCAGCAGACTGTGCAAAAGCTGCACTGTTCTAGTCGCACCTCAAGGGAGTCATTGTTACTCACTTAGCTCCCCCACGCCTTGTTCTATTTCTTCAGGTTGACATTTAGGGCACTGGGCACAAATCACCTTGCATAAAAATGGTCAACCGCCCTCGCAATTATATCTTTTAAAATCACAGTAAGATTCCCCCTGTGCATTCCAGTTGAACCACACCAGACAGTGCAAAGCAGCACTGTTCTAGCCGCACCTCAAGGGAGTCATTGTTACTAACGTCCTTCACCCACGCTTTGTTCCATTTCCTCACATTGACATTTAGAGCCCTGGGCACAAATCACATTGCGTCAGCATCGTCGAAAGTCCTTGCAATGCTTTGTTTTAAGTGGACAGTCAGTTTCAGCCGGTCCATGCCAGTTGAAGCACAACAGATAGCATAAAGCGCCACTCCTGAATCCACACTGCAAGGGAGTCATTCTTACTCCTGTCCTTTAACCACGCCTTTTTTTCATTTCTGCACGTTGACATTTACAGACCTGGGCAGAAATCACATTGCGTCAGCATGGTCAACGGCCCTCAAAATGCATTGTTTTATTTCGAGAGTCGGATTCTCCCGGTCCATGCCAGTTGAAGCGCACCAGGCAGCGCAAGCGCCACGCTGCTCTAGCCGCACCATAAGAGAGCCATTGTTACTCGCTTTGTGTAGCCATGCCTTGTTGCATTTCTTCACGTTGACATTTAGGGCGCTGGGCAGAAGTCACATTACGTCAGCATGATCAAAAGTCTTCGCAAAGCTTTGTTTTAATGGACAGTTGGATTCCACCGGTCCATACTAAATGAAGCACAATGGATAGCACAAAGCGAAACTGCTCAATAAACTCTGCACGGGAGTCATTCTTACTCCTGTCTTTTATACCCACCTTTTTGCATTTCTTCACGTTGACATTTAGAGCACTGGCTCCCAGAATGCTTTGTTTCATTTGGACAGTGAATTCCGCCCGTCCATGCCAGTTGAGGCGTACCATACCGCGCAAGAGCTGCACTGCTCCAGCCGCACCTCACAGGAGTCACTCTTACACCTGTCCTTTATCCAGGCATTTCTTTATTTCATCACTTTGCCGTTTAGAGCACTAGGCAGAAATCACATTGCGTCAGCATCGGCAACAGCCTTCACAATCATTTGTTTTAAGTGCACAGTGAGATTCCCCCGGTGCATGCCAGGTAAGCCACACCAGACAGTGCAGAGCCGTGCTGCTCTAGTCGCACCTCATGGGAGTCATTGTTAGTCTCTTCGTTTACCCTCGCCTTGTTGATTTTATCATGTTGACATATAGGGGACTGGGCAGAGATCACATTGCATCAGCATGGTCAAAAGTCCTCGCAATGCTTTGTTTTAAATGGACAGTCAGATTCTCCCGGTCCGTACCAGTTGAAGCGCAACGGAAAGTGCAAAGCGGCACAGCTCAATCCACACTGCAAGGGAGTCATTCTTACTCCTGTCTTTTATCCACGCTTTTTTTTTCATTTTTTCACTTCGACATTTAGAGCACTGTGCAGAAATCACACTGCGTCAGCATGCTCAACGGCCCCCAGAATGGTTTGTTTTTTTTGGACAGTGGATTCTGTCAGTCCATGCCAGTTCATTCGCACCAGACCGCGCAAGAGCTGCACTGCGCTAGCCGCACCTAAAGGGTGTCATAGTTACTCCTGTCGTTTATCCAGCCCTTTCCTTAATTTATTTATTTCACGTTTAAAGCACTAGGCAGAAATCAAATTGCGTCAGCATGGTCAACGGCCCTCGCAATCATTTGTTTTAAATGGACAGTCGGATTACCCCGATCTATCCCAGTTGAAGCGCGCCAGGCAGCGCTAGAGCCGCACTGCTCTAGCCGCAGCTCAAGGGAGTCATTGTTACTCAGCTCCCCCACGCCTTGTTCTATTTCTTCAGGTTGACATTTAGGGCACTGGGCACAAATCACCTTGCATAAAAATGGTCAACCGCCCTCGCAATTATATCTTTTAAAAGCACAGTAAGATTCCCCCTGTGCATTCCAGTTGAACCACACCAGACAGTGCAAAGCAGCACTGTTCTAGCCGCACCTCAAGGGAGTCATTGTTACTAACGTCCTTCACCCACGCTTTGTTCCATTTCCTCACATTGACATTTAGAGCCCTGGGCACAAATCACATTGCGTCAGCATCGTCAAAAGTCCTTGCAATGCTTTGTTTTAAGTGGACAGTCAGTTTCAGCCGGTCCATGCCAGTTGAAGCACAACAGATAGCATAAAGCGCCACTCCTGAATCCACACTGCAAGGGAGTCATTCTTACTCCTGTCGTTTAACCACGCCTTTTTTTTCATTTCTGCACGTTGACATTTACAGACCTGGGCAGAAATCACATTGCGTCAGCATGGTCAACGGCCCTCAAAATGCATTGTTTTATTTGGAGAGTCGGATTCTCCCGGTCCATGCCAGTTGAAGCGCACCAGGCAACGCAAGCGCCACACTGCTCTAGCCGCACCTCAAGAGGGCCATTGTTACTCGCTTTGTGTAGCCATGCCTTGTTGCATTTCTTCACGTTAACATTTAGAGCGCTGGGCAGAAGTCACATTACGTCAGCATGATCAAAAGTCTTCGCAAAGCTTTGTTTTAATGGACAGTTGGATTCCACCGCTCCATACCAAATGAAGCACAATGGATAGCACAAAGCGAAACTGCTCAATAAACTCTGCACGGGAGTCATTCTTACTCCTGTCCTTTATACCCACCTTTTTGCATTTCTTCACGTTGACATTTAGAGCACTGGCTCCCAGAATGCTTTGTTTCATTTGGACAGTGAATTCCGCCCGTCCATGCCAGTTGAGGCGTACCATACCGCGCAAGAGCTGCACTGCTCCAGCCGCACCTCACAGGAGTCACTCTTACACCTGTCCTTTATCCAGGCATTTCTTTATTTCATCACTTTGCCGTTTAGAGCACTAGGCAGAAATCACATTGCGTCAGTATGGTGAACGGCCCGCGTAATCATTTGTTTTAAATGGACAGTCGGATTCCCCCGATCTATGCCAGTTGGAGTGCAGCAGACTGCGCAAGAGCCGCACTGCTCTAGTCGCACCTCGAGGGAGTCATTGTTACTCTCATCGCATACACACCTTCTTGCATTTCTTCACGTTGACATTAAATAGCACTGGGCAGAAATCACATTGTGTCAGCATCGGCAACAGCCTTCACAATCATTTGTTTTAAGTGCACAGTGAGATTCCCCCGGTGCATGACAGGTAAACCACACCAGACAGTGCAAAGCTGTGCTGCTCTAGTCGCACCTCATGGGAGTCATTGTTAGTCTCTTCGTTTACTCACGCCTTGTTGATTTTATCAAGTTGACATATAGGGGACTGGGCAGAAATCACATTGCGTCAGCATGGTCAAAAGTCCCCGCAATGCTTTGTTTTAAATGGACAGTCGGATTCCCCCGGTCTATACCAGTTGAAGCGCAATGGAAAGTGCAAAGCGGCACAGCTGAATGCACACTGCAAGGGAGTCATTCTTACTCATGTCGTTTATCCACACCTTTTTTTCATTTTTTCACTTTGACATTTAGAGCACTGTGCAGAAATCACACTGCGTCAGCACGGTCAACGGCCCCCAAAATGCTTTGTTTTATTTGGGCATTTTATTTTACAGGAGGTATTCAGAGACATGGATTGGGAAGAATTGGGGATAAAAGTTAATCGAGAATAGCTTGGTAACTCGCGATTCGCTGATGACATTGCCTTGCTTAGTACCTCAGGGGACCAATTGCAATGCATGTTCAGTGACCTGGATAGGCAAAGCAGAAGAGTGGGTCTAAAAATTAATCTGCAGGAAACTAAAGTAATGCTTAACAGTCCCCGAAGAAAACCGCAATTTACAATAGGCAGCGAGGCACTGGAAGTCGTAAGGGAATACACCAACTTAGGTCAGGTAGTGACAGCGGATGCGGATCATACGACAGAAATATTCAGAAGAACAAGAATGGGCTGGGGTGCGTTTGGCAGGCATTCTCAGATGATGAATAGCAGGTTGCCGTTATCCCCTCAAGAGGAAAGTATATAATACCTGTGTCTTACCAGCACTCACCTATGGGGCAGAAACCTTGAGGCTTACGAAAAGGGTTCTGCTCATATTGAGGACGACACAACGAGCTATGGAAAGAAGAATGATAGGTGTAACGTTCAAGGATAAGAAAAGAGCAGATTGGGTGAGGGAACAAACGCGACTTAATGACATCTTAGTTGAAATCAAGAAAAAGAAAGGGGCATGGGCAGGATACGCAATGAGGAGGGAAGATAACCGATGGTCATTGAGGGTTACGGAATGGATTCCAAGGGAAGAGAAGCTTAGCAGAGGGCGGCAGAAAGTTAGGCGGGCGCATGAGATTCAGAAGTTTGCGGGGACGACATGGCCACACTTAGTACATGATCGGGGTTGTTGGAGATGTATGGGAGAGGCCTTTGCCCTGCAGTAGGCGTAACCAGGCTGATGCTGATGATGCTTCCACCGGTCCATGCCAGTTGAGGCACACAAGACCACGCAAGAGCCGCACTGCGATAGCCGCACCACAAGGGAGTCATTGTGACTCCTGTAGTTTATCCATGCCTTTTTTTATTTACTTCAGTTTCACGTTTAGAGCACTGGGCAGAAATCACATTGCGTCAGCAAGGCCGACGGCCCTCGCAATCATTTGTTTTAAATGGACAGTCGGATTCCCCCGATCTATGCCAGCTGGAGTGCAGCAGACTGTGCAAAAGCTGCACTGCTCTAGCCGCACCTCAAGGGAGTCATTGTTACTCTCACCGCTTACACACACCTTCTTGCATTTCTTCACGTTGACATTAAATAGCACTGGGCAGAAATCACATAGTCTCAGCATCGGCAACAGCCTTCACAATCATTTGTTTTAAGTGCACAGTGAGATTCCCCCGGTGCATGCCAGGTAAGCCACAGCAGACAGTGCAGAGCCGTGCTGCTCTAGTCGCACCTCATGGGAGTCATTGTTAGTCTCTTCGTTTACCCACGCCTTGATGATTTTATCAAGTTGACATATAGGGGACTGGGCAGAGATCACATTGCATCAGCATGGTCAAAAGTCCTCGCAATGCTTTGTTTTAAATGGACAGTCAGATTCTCCCGGTCCATACCAGTTGAAGCGCAACGGAAAGTGCAAAGCGGCACAGCTCAATCCACACTGCAAGGGAGTCATTCTTACTCCTGTCGTTTAACCACGCCTTTTTTTCATTTCTGCACGTTGACATTTACAGACCTGGGCAGAAATCACATTGCGTCAGCATGGTCAACGGCCCTCAAAATGCATTGTTTTATTTGGAGAGTCGGATTCTCCCGGTCCATGCCAGTTGAAGCGCACCAGGCAGCGCAAGCGCCACACTGCTCTAGCCGCACCTCAAGAGAGCGATTTTTACTCGCTTTGTGTAGCCATGCCTTGTTGCATTTCTTCACGTTGACATTTAGAGCGCTGGGCAGAAGTCACATTACGTCAGCACGATCAAAAATCTTCGCAAAGCTTTGTTTTAATGGACAGTTGGATTCCACCGGTCCATACCAAATGAAGCACAATGGATAGCACAAAGCGAAACTGCTCAATAAACTCTGCACGGGAGTCATTCTTACTCCTGTCCTTTATACCCACCTTTTTGCATTTCTTCACGTTGACATTTAGAGCACTGGCTCCCAGAATGCTTTGTTTCATTTGGACAGTGAATTCCGCCCGTCCATGCCAGTTGAGGCGTACCATACCGCGAAAGAGCTGCACCGCTCCAGCCGCACCTCACAGGAGTCACTCTTACACCTGTCCTTTATCCAGGCATTTCTTTATTTCATCACTTTGCCGTTTAGAGCACTAGGCAGAAATCACATTGCGTCAGCATGGTGAACGGCCCGCGTAATCATTTGTTTTAAATGGACAGTCGGATTCCCCCGATCTATGCCAGTTGGAGTGCAGCAGACTGCGCAAGAGCCGCACTGCCCTAGTCGCACCTCGAGGGAGTCATTGTTACTCTCATCGCATACACACCTTCTTGCATTTCTTCACGTTGACATTAAATAGCACTGGGCAGAAATCACATTGTGTCAGCATCGGCAACAGCCTTCACAATCATTTGTTTTAAGTGCACAGTGAGATTCCCCCGGTGCATGACAGGTAAACCACACCAGACAGTGCAAAGCTGTGCTGCTCTAGTCGCACCTCATGGGAGTCATTGTTAGTCTCTTCGTTCACCCACGCCTTGTTGATTTTATCAAGTTGACATATAGGGGACTGGGCAGATATCACATTGCGTCAGCATGGTCAAAAGTCCCCGCAATGCTTTGTTTTAAATGGACAGTCGGATTCCCCCGGTCCATGCCAGTTGATGCACAACAGATAGCATAAAGCGCCACTCCTGAATCCACACTGCAAGGGAGTCATTCTTACTCCTGTCGTTTAACCACGCCTTTTTTTCATTTCTGCACGTTGACATTTACAGACCTGGGCAGAAATCACATTGCGTCAGCATGGTCAACGGCCCCAAAATGCTTTGTTTTATTTGGGCATTTTATTTTACAGGAGGTATTCAGAGACATGGATTGGGAAGATTTGGGGATAAAAGTTAATCGAGAATAGCTTAGTAACTCGCGATTCGCTGATGACATTGCCTTCCTTAGTACCTCAGGGGACCAATTGCAATGCATGTTCACTGACCTGGATAGGCAAAGCAGAAGAGTGGGTCTAAAAATTAATCTGCAGGAAACTAAAGTAATGCTTAACAGTCTCGGAAGAAAACAGCAATTTACAATTGGCAGCGAGGCACTAGAAGTCGTAAGGGATTACATCAACTTAGGGCAGGTAGTGACAGCGGATGCGGATCATGAGACAGAAATATTCAGAAGAACAAGAATGGGCTGGGGTGCGTTTGGCAGGCATTCTCAGATGATGATTAGCAGGTTGCCATTATCCCCTCAAGAGGAAAGTATATAATACCTGTGTCTTACCAGTACTCACCTATGGGGCAGAAACCTGGAGGCTTACGAAATGGGTTCTGCTCAAATTGAGGACGACGCAACGAGCTATGGAAAGAAGAATGATAGGTGTAACGTTAAAGGATAAGAAAAGAGCAGATTGGGTGAGGGAACAAACGCGAGTTAATGACATCTTAGTTGAAATCAAGAAAAAGAAATGGGCATGGGCAGGATACGAAATGAGGAGGGAAGATAACCGATGGTCATTAAGGGTTACGGAATGGATTCCAAGGGAAGGGAAGCTTAGCAGAGGGCGGCAGAAAGTTAGGCGGGCGCATGAGATTAAGAAGTTTGCAGGGACGACATGGCCACACATAGTACATGATCGGGGTTGTTGGAGATGTACGGGAGAGGCCTTTGCCCTGCAGTAGGCGTAACCAGGCTGATGCTGATGATGATTCCGCCGGTCCATGCCAGTTGAGGCACACAAGACCACGCAAGAGCCGCACTGCGATAGCCGCACCACAAGGGAGTCATTGTGACTCCTGTAGTTTATCCATGCCTTTTTTTATTTACTTCAGTTTCACGTTTAGAGCACTGGGCAGAAATCACATTGCGTCAGCATGGTCGACGGCCCTCGCAATCATTTGTTTAAAATGGACAGTCGGATTCCCCCGATCTATGCCAGCTGGAGTGCAGCAGACTGTGCAAAAGCTGCACTGTTCTAGTCGCACCTCAAGGGAGTCATTGTTACTCTCATAGCTTACACACACCTTCTTGCATTTCTTCACGTTGACATTAAATAGCACTGGGCAGAAATCACATTGTGTCAGCATCGTCAACGGCCTTCGCAATCATTTCTTTTCATGGCAGAGTTAGATTCCCCCGTTGCATGCCAGGTAAACCACACCAGACAGTGAAAAGCCGCGCTACTCTAGTCCCACCTCATGGGAGTCATTGTTAGTCTCTTTGTTTACCCTCGCCTTGTTGCATTTTATCACGTTGACATTTAGGGGACTGGGCAGAGATCACATTGCATCAGCATGGTCAAAAGTCCTCGCAATGCTTTGTTTTAAATGGACAGTCAGATTCTCCCGGTCCATACCAGTTGAAGCGCAATGGAAAGTGCAAAGCGGCACAGCTCAATCCACACTGCAAGGGAGTCATTCTTACTCCTGTCTTTTATCCACGTTTTTTTTTCATTTTTTCACTTCGACATTTAGAGCACTGTGCAGAAATCACACTGCGTCAGCATGCTCAACGGCCCCCAGAATGGTTTGTTTTATTTGGACAGTGGATTCTGTCAGTCCATGCCAGTTCATTCGCACCAGACCGCGCAAGAGCTGCACTGCGCTAGCCGCACCTAAAGGGTGTCATAGTTACTCCTGTCGTTTATCCAGCCCTTGCCTTAATTTATTTATTTCACGTTTAAAGCACTAGGCAGAAATCAAATTGCGTCAGCATGGTCAACGGCCCTCGCAATCATTTGTTTTAAATGGACAGTCGGATTACCCCGATCTATCCCAGTTGAAGCGCACCAGGCAGCGCTAGAGCCGCACTGCTCTAGCCGCAGCTCAAGGGAGTCATTGTTACTCACTTAGCTCCCCACGCCTTGTTCTATTTCTTCAGGTTGACATTTAGGGCACTGGGCACAAATCACCTTGCATAAAAATGGTCAACCGCCCTCGCAATTATATCTTTTAAAAGCACAGTAAGATTCCCCCTGTGCATTCCAGTTGAACCACACCAGACAGTGCAAAGCAGCACTGTTCTAGCCGCACCTCAAGGGAGTCATTGTTACTAACGTCCTTCACCCACCCTTTGTTCCATTTCCTCACATTGACATTTAGAGCCCTGGGCACAAATCACATTGCGTCAGCATCGTCAAAAGTCCTTGCAATGCTTTGTTTTAAGTGGACAGTCAGTTTCAGCCGGTCCATGCCAGTTGAAGCACAACAGATAGCATAAAGCGCCACTCCTGAATCCACACTGCAAGGGAGTCATTCTTACTCCTGTCCTTTAACCACGCCTTTTTTTTCATTTCTGCACGTTGACATTTACAGACCGGGGCAGAAATCACATTGCGTCAGCATGGTCAATGGCCCTCAAAATGCATTGTTTTATTTCGAGAGTCGGATTCTGCCGGTCCATGCCAGTTGAAGCGCACCAGGCAGCGCAAGCGCCACACTGCTCTAGCCGCACCTTAAGAGAGCCATTGTTACTCGCTTTGTGTAGCCATGCCTTGTTGCATTTCTTCACGTTGACATTTAGGGCGCTGGGCAGAAGTCACATTACGTCAGCATGATCAAAAGTCTTCGCAAAGCTTTGTTTTAATGGACAGTTGGATTCCACCGGTCCATACCAAATGAAGCACAATGGATAGCACAAAGCGAAACTGCTCAATAAACTCTGCACGGGAGTCATTCTTACTCCTGTCCTTTATACCCACCTTTTTGCATTTCTTCACGTTGACATTTAGAGCACTGGCTCCCAGAATGCTTTGTTTCATTTGGACAGTGAATTCCGCCCGTCCATGCCAGTTGAGGCGTACCATACCGCGCAAGAGCTGCACTGCTCCAGCCGCACCTCACAGGAGTCACTCTTACACCTGTCTTTATCCAGGCATTTCTTTATTTCATCACTTTGCCGTTTAGAGCACTAGGCAGAAATCACATTGCGTCAGCATCGGCAACAGCCTTCACAATCATTTGTTTTAAGTGCACAGTGAGATTCCCCCGGTGCATGCCAGGTAAGCCACACCAGACAGTGCAGAGCCGTGCTGCTCTAGTCGCACCTCATGGGAGTCATTGTTAGTCTCTTCGTTTACCCACGCCTTGATGATTTTATCAAGTTGACATATAGGGGACTGGGCAGAGATCACATTGCATCAGCATGGTCAAAAGTCCTCGCAATGCTTTGTTTTAAATGGACAGTCAGATTCTCCCGGTCCATACCAGTTGAAGCGCAACGGAAAGTGCAAAGCGGCACAGCTCAATCCACACTGCAACGGAGTCATTCTTACTCCTGTCTTTTATCCACGCTTTTTTTTCATTTTTTCACTTCGACATTTAGAGCACTGTGCAGAAATCACACTGCGTCAGCATGCTCAACGGCCCCCAGAATGGTTTGTTTTATTTGGACAGTGGATTCTGTCAGTCCGTGCCAGTTCATTCGCACCAGACCACGCAAGAGCTGCACTGCGCTAGCCGCACCTAAAGGGTGTCATAGTTACTCCTGTCGTTTATCCAGCCCTTTACTTAATTTATTTATTTCACGTTTAAAGCACTAGGCAGAAATCAAATTGCGTCGGCATGGTCAACGGCCCTCGCAATCATTTGTTTCAAATGGACAGTCGGATTACCCCGATCTATCCCAGTTGAAGCGCACCAGGCAGCGCTAGAGCCGCACTGCTCTAGTCGCAGCTCAAGGGAGTCATTGTTACTCACTTAGCTCCCCCACGCCTTGTTCTATTTCTTCAGGTTGACATTTAGGGCACTGGGCACAAATCACCTTGCATAAAAATGGTCAACCGCCCTCGCAATTATATCTTTTAAAAGCACAGTAAGATTCCCCCTGTGCATTCCAGTTGAACCACACCAGACAGTGCAAAGCAGCACTGTTCTAGCCGCACCTCAAGGGAGTCATTGTTACTAACGTCCTTCACCCACGCTTTGTTCCATTTACTCACATTGACATTTAGAGCCCTGGGCACAAATCACATTGCGTCAGCATCGTCAAAAGTCCTTGCAATGCTTTGTTTTAAGTGGACAGTCAGTTTCAGCCGGTCCATGCCAGTTGAAGCACAACAGATAGCATAAAGCGCCACTCCTGAATCCACACTGCAAGGGAGTCATTCTTACTCCTGTCCTTTAACCACGCCTTTTTTTTCATTTCTGCACGTTGACATTTACAGACCTGGGCAGAAATCACATTGCGTCAGCATGGTCAACGGCCCTCAAAATGCATTGTTTTATTTCGAGAGTCGGATTCTGCCGGTCCATGCCAGTTGAAGCGCACCAGGCAGCGCAAGCGCCACACTGCTCTAGCCGCACCTTAAGAGAGCCATTGTTACTCGCTTTGTGTAGCCATGCCTTGTTGCATTTCTTCACGTTGACATTTAGGGCGCTGGGCAGAAGTCACATTACGTCAGCATGATCAAAAGTCTTCGCAAAGCTTTGTTTTATAGGACAGTTGGATTCCACCGGTCCATACCAAATGAAGCACAATGGATAGCACAAAGCGAAACTGCTCAATAAACTCTGCACGGGAGTCATTCTTACTCCTGTCCTTTATACCCACCTTTTTGCATTTCTTCACGTTGAGATTTAGAGCACTGGCTCCCAGAATGCTTTGTTTCATTTGGACAGTGAATTCCGCCCGTCCATGCCAGTTGAGGCGTACCATACCGCGCAAGAGCTGCACTGCTCCAGCCGCACCTCACAGGAGTCACTCTTACACCTGTCCTTTATCCAGGCATTTCTTTATTTCATCACTTTGCCGTTTAGAGCACTAGGCAGAAATCACATTGCGTCAGCATCGGCAACAGCCTTCACAATCATTTGTTTTAAGTGCACAGTGAGATTCCCCCGGTGCTTGCCAGGTAAGCCACACCAGACAGTGCAGAGCCGTGCTGCTCTAGTCGCACCTCATGGGAGTCATTGTTAGTCTCTTCGTTTACCCACGCCTTGATGATTTTATCAAGTTGACATATAGGGGACTGGGCAGAGATCACATTGCATCAGCATGGTCAAAAGTCCTCGCAATGCTTTGTTTTAAATGGACAGTCAGATTCTCCCGGTCCATACCAGTTGAAGCGCAACGGAAAGTGCAAAGCGGCACAGCTCAATCCACACTGCAAGGGAGTCATTCTTACTCCTGTCTTTTATCCACGCTTTTTTTTTTCATTTTTTCACTTGGACATTTAGAGCACTGTGCAGAAATCACACTGCGTCAGCATGCTCAACGGCCCCCAGAATGGTTTGTTTTATTTGGACAGTGGATTCTGTCAGTCCGTGCCAGTTCATTCGCACCAGACCGCGCAAGAGCTGCACTGCGCTAGCCGCACCTAAAGGGTGTCATAGTTACTCCTGTCGTTTATCCAGCCCTTTCCTTAATTTATTTATTTCACGTTTAAAGCACTAGGCAGAAATCAAATTGCGTCGGCATGGTCAACGGCCCTCGCAATCATTTGTTTTAAATGGACAGTCGGATTACCCCGATCTATCCCAGTTGAAGCGCACCAGGCAGCGCTAGAGCCGCACTGCTCTAGTCGCAGCTCAAGGGAGTCATTGTTACTCACTTAGCTCCCCCACGCCTTGTTCTATTTCTTCAGGTTGACATTTAGGGCACTGGGCACAAATCACCTTGCATAAAAATGGTCAACCGCCCTCGCAATTATATCTTTTAAAAGCACAGTAAGATTCCCCCTGTGCATTCCAGTTGAACCACACCAGACAGTGCAAAGCAGCACTGTTCTAGCCGCACCTCAAGGGAGTCATTGTTACTAACGTCCTTCACCCACGCTTTGTTCCATTTCCTCACATTGACATTTAGAGCCCTGGGCACAAATCACATTGCGTCAGCATCGTCAAAAGTCCTTGCAATGCTTTGTTTTAAGTGGACAGTCAGTTTCAGCCGGTCCATGCCAGTTGAAGCACAACAGATAGCATAAAGCGCCACTCCTGAATCCACACTGCAAGGGAGTCATTCTTACTCCTGTCCTTTAACCACGCCTTTTTTTTCATTTCTGCACGTTGACATTTACAGACCTGGGCAGAAATCACATTGCGTCAGCATGGTCAACGGCCCTCAAAATGCATTGTTTTATTTCGAGAGTCGGATTCTCCCGGTCCATGCCAGTTGAAGCGTACCAGGCAGCGCAAGCGCCACACTGCTCTAGCCGCAACTTAAGAGAGCCATTGTTACTCGCTTTGTGTAGCCATGCCTTGTTGCATTTCTTCACGTTGACATTTAGGGCGCTGGGCAGAAGTCACATTACGTCAGCATGATCAAAAGTCTTCGCGAAGCTTTGTTTTAATGGACAGTTGGATTCCACCGGTCCATACCAAATGAAGCACAATGGATAGCACAAAGCGAAACTGCTCAATAAACTCTGCACGGGAGTCATTCTTACTCTTGTCCTTTATACCCACCTTTTTGCATTTCTTCACGTTGACATTTAGAGCACTGGCTCCCAGAATGCTTTGTTTCATTTGGACAGTGAATTCCGCCCGTCCATGCCAGTTGAGGCGTACCATACCGCGCAAGACCTGCACTGCTCCAGCCGCACCTCACAGGAGTCACTCTTACACCTGTCCTTTATCCAGGCATTTCTTTATTTCATCACTTTGCCGTTTAGAGCACTAGGCAGAAATCACATTGCGTCAGCATGGTGAACGGCCCGCGTAATCATTTGTTTTAAATGGACAGTCGGATTCCCCCGATCTATGCCAGTTGGAGTGCAGCAGACTGCGCAAGAGCCGCACTGCTCTAGTCGCACCTCGAGGGAGTCATTGTTACTCTCATCGCATACACACCTTCTTGCATTTCTTCACGTTGACATTAAATAGCACTGGGCAGAAATCACATTGTGTCAGCATCGGCAACAGCCTTCACAATCATTTGTTTTAAGTGCACAGTGAGATTCCCCCGGTGCATGACAGGTAAACCACACCAGACAGTGCAAAGCTGTGCTGCTCTAGTCAAACCTCATGGGAGTCATTGTTAGTCTCTTCGTTTACCCACGCCTTGTTGATTTTATCAAGTTGACATATAGGGGACTGGGCAGAAATCACATTGCGTCAGCATGGTCAAAAGTCCCCGCAATGCTTTGTTTTAAATGGACAGTCGGATTCCCCCGGTCCATGCCAGTTGATGCACAACAGATAGCATAAAGCGCCACTCCTGAATCCACACTGCAAGGGAGTCATTCTTACTCCTGTCGTTTAACCACGCCTTTTTTTCATTTCTGCACGTTGACATTTACAGACCTGGGCAGAAATCACATTGCGTCAGCATGGTCAACGGCCCCCAAGATGCTTTGTTTTATTTGGGCATTTTATTTTACAGGAGGTATTCAGAGACATGGATTGGGAAGATTTGGGGATAAAAGTTAATCGAGAATAGCTTAGTAACTCGCGATTCGCTGATGACATTGCCTTCCTTAGTACCTCAGGGGACCAATTGCAATGCATGTTCACTGACCTGGATAGGCAAAGCAGAAGAGTGGGTCTAAAAATTATTCTGCAGGAAACTAAAGTAATGCTTAACAGTCTCGGAAGAAAACAGCAATTTACAATTGGCAGCGAGGCACTAGAAGTCGTAAGGGATTACATAAACTTAGGTCAGGTAGTGACAGCGGATGCGGATCATGAGACAGAAATATTCAGAAGAACAAGAATGGGCTGGGGTGCGTTTGGCAGGCATTCTCAGATGATGATTAGCAGGTTGCCATTATCCCCTCAAGAGGAAAGTATATAATACCTGTGTCTTACCAGTACTCACCTATGGGGCAGAAACCTGGAGGCTTACGAAATGGGTTCTGCTCAAATTGAGGACGACGCAACGAGCTATGGAAAGAAGAATGATAGGTGTAACGTTAAAGGATAAGAAAAGAGCAGATTGGGTGAGGGAACAAACGCGAGTTAATGACATCTTAGTTGAAATCAAGAAAAAGAAATGGGCATGGGCAGGATACGAAATGAGGAGGGAAGATAACCGATGGTCATTAAGGGTTACGGAATGGATTCCAAGGGAAGGGAAGCTTAGCAGAGGGCGGCAGAAAGTTAGGCGGGCGCATGATATTAAGAAGTTTGCAGGGACGACATGGCCACACATAGTACATGATCGGGGTTGTTGGAGATGTACGGGAGAGGCCTTTGCCCTGCAGTAGGCGTAACCAGGCTGATGCTGATGATGATTCCGCCGGTCCATGCCAGTTGAGGCACACAAGACCACGCAAGAGCCGCACTGCGATAGCCGCACCACAAGGGAGTCATTGTGACTCCTGTAGTTTATCCATGCCTTTTTATTTACTTCAGTTTCACGTTTAGAGCACTGGGCAGAAATCACAATGCGTCAGCATGGTCGACGGCCCTCGCAATCATTTGTTTTAAATGGACAGTCGGATTCCCCCGATCTATGCCAGCTGGAGTGCAGCAGACTGTGCAAAAGCTGCACTGTTCTAGTCGCACCTCAAGGGAGTCATTGTTACTCTCATAGCTTACACACACCTTCTTGCATTTCTTCACGTTGACATTAAATAGCACTGGGCAGAAATCACATTGTGTCAGCATCGGCAACGGCCTTCGCAATCATTTCTTTTCATGGCAGAGTTAGATTCCCCCGTTGCATGCCAGGTAAACCACACCAGACAGTGCAAAGCCGCGCTACTCTAGTCCCACCTCATGGGAGTCATTGTTAGTCTCTTCGTTTACCCTCGCCTTGTTGCATTTTATCACGTTGACATTTAGGGGACTGGGCAGAGATCACATTGCATCAGCATGGTCAAAAGTCCTCGCAATGCTTTGTTTTAAATGGACAGTCAGATTCTCCCGGTCCATACCAGTTGAAGCGCAACGGAAAGTGCAAAGCGGCACAGCTCAATCCACACTGCAAGGGAGTCATTCTTACTCCTGTCTTTTATCCACGCTTTTTTTTCATTTTTTCACTTCGACATTTAGAGCACTGTGCAGAAATCACACTGCGTCAGCATGCTCAACGGCCCCCAGAATGGTTTGTTTTATTTGGACAGTGGATTCTGTCAGTCCATGCCAGTTCATTCGCACCAGACCGCGCAAGAGCTGCACTGCGCTAGCCGCACCTAAAGGGTGTCATAGTTACTCCTGTCGATTATCCAGCCCTTTCCTTAATTTATTTATTTCACGTTTAAAGCACTAGGCAGAAATCAAATTGCGTCAGCATGGTCAACGGCCCTCGCAATCATTTGTTTTAAATGGACAGTCGGATTACCCCGATCTATCCCAGTTGAAGTGCACCAGGCAGCGCTAGAGCCGCACTGCTCTAGTCGCAGCTCAAGGGAGTCATTGTTACTCACTTAGCTCCCCCACGCCTTGATCTATTTCTTCAGGTTGACATTTAGGGCACTGGGCACAAATCACCTTGCATAAAAATGGTCAACCGCCCTCGCAATTATATCTTTTAAAAGCACAGTAAGATTCCCCCTGTGCATTCCAGTTGAACCACACCAGACAGTGCAAAGCAGCACTGTTCTAGCCGCACCTTAAGGGAGTCATTGTTACTAACGTCCCTCACCCACGCTTTGTTCCATTTCCTCACATTGACATTTAGAGCCCTGGGCACAAATCACATTGCGTCAGCATCGTCAAAAGTCCTTGCAATGCTTTGTTTTATGTGGACAGTCAGTTTCAGCCGGTCCATGCCAGTTGAAGCACAACAGATAGCATAAAGCGCCACTCCTGAATCCACACTGCAAGGGAGTCATTCTTACTCCTGTCCTTTAACCACGCCTTTTTTTTTCATTTCTGCACGTTGACATTTACAGACCTGGGCAGAAATCACATTGCGTCAGCATGGTCAACGGCCCTCAAAATGCATTGTTTTATTTCGAGAGTGGGATTCTGCCGGTCCATGCCAGTTGAAGCACACCAGGCAGCGCAAGCGCCACACTGCTCTAGCCGCACCTTAAGAGAGCCATTGTTACTAACGTCCTTCACCCACGCTTTGTTCCATTTCCTCACATTGACATTTAGAGCCCTGGGCACAAATCACATTGCGTCAGCATCGTCAAAAGTCCTTGCAATGCTTTGTTTTATGTGGACAGTCAGTTTCAGCCGGTCCATGCCAGTTGAAGCACAACAGATAGCATAAAGCGCCACTCCTGAATCCACACTGCAAGGGAGTCATTCTTACTCCTGTCCTTTAACCACGCCTTTTTTTTCATTTCTGCACGTTGACATTTACAGACCTGGGCAGAAATCACATTGCGTCAGCATGGTCAACGGCCCTCAAAATGCATTGTTTTATTTCGAGAGTCGGATTCTGCCGGTCCATGCCAGTTGAAGCGCACCAGGCAGCGCAAGCGCCACACTGCTCTAGCCGCACCTTAAGAGAGCCATTGTTACTCGCTTTGTGTAGCCATGCCTTGTTGCATTTCTTCACGTTGACATTTAGGGCGCTGGGCAGAAGTCACATTACGTCAGCATGATCAAAAGTCTTCGCAAAGCTTTGTTTTAATGGATAGTTGGATTCCACCGGTCCATACCAAATGAAGCACAATGGATAGCACAAAGCGAAACTGCTCAATAAACTCTGCACGGGAGTCATTCTTACTCCTGTCCTTTATACCCACCTTTTTGCATTTCTTCACGTTGACATTTAGAGCACTGGCTCCCAGAATGCTTTGTTTCTTTTGGACAGTGAATTCCGCCCGTCCATGCCAGTTGAGGCGTACCATACCGCGCAAGAGCTGCACTGCTCCAGCCGCACCTCACAGGAGTCACTCTTACACCTGTCCTTTATCCAGGCATTTCTTTATTTCATCACTTTGCCGTTTAGAGCACTAGGCAGAAATCACATTGCGTCAGCATCGGCAACAGCCTTCACAATCATTTGTTTTAAGTGCACAGTGAGATTCCCCCGGTGCTTGCCAGGTAAGCCACACCAGACAGTGCAGAGCCGTGCTGCTCTAGTCGCACCTCATGGGAGTCATTGTTAGTCTCTTCGTTTACCCACGCCTTGATGATTTTATCAAGTTGACATATAGGGGACTGGGCAGAGATCACATTGCATCAGCATGGTCAAAAGTCCTCGCAATGCTTTGTTTTAAATGGACAGTCAGATTCTCCCGGTCCATACCAGTTGAAGCGCAACGGAAAGTGCAAAGCGGCACAGCTCAATCCACACTGCAAGGGAGTCATTCTTACTCCTGTCTTTTATCCACGCTTTTTTTTCATTTTTTCACTTCGACATTTAGAGCACTGTGCAGAAATCACACTGCGTCAGCATGCTCAACGGCCCCCAGAATGGTTTCTTTTATTTGGACAGTGGATTCTGTCAGTCCGTGCCAGTTCATTCGCACCAGACCGCGCAAGAGCTGCACTGCGCTAGCCGCACCTAAAGGGTGTCATAGTTACTCCTGTCGTTTATCCAGCCCTTTCCTTAATTTATTTATTTCACGTTTAAAGCACTAGGCAGAAATCAAATTGCGTCGGCATGGTCAACGGCCCTCGCAATCATTTGTTTTAAATGGACAGTCGGATTACCCCGATCTATCCCAGTTGAAGCGCACCAGGCAGCGCTAGAGCCGCACTGCTCTAGTCGCAGCTCAAGGGAGTCATTGTTACTCACTTAGCTCCCCCACGCCTTGTTCTATTTCTTCAGGTTGACATTTAGGGCACTGGGCACAAATCACCTTGCATAAAAATGGTCAACCGCCCTCGCAATTATATCTTTTAAAAGCACAGTAAGATTCCCCCTGTGCATTCCAGTTGAACCACACCAGACAGTGCAAAGCAGCACTGTTCTAGCCGCACCTCAAGGGAGTCATTGTTACTAACGTCCTTCACCCACGCTTTGTTCCATTTCCTCACATTGACATTTAGAGCCCTGGGCACAAATCACATTGCGTCAGCATCGTCAAAAGTCCTTGCAATGCTTTGTTTTAAGTGGACAGTCAGTTTCAGCCGGTCCATGCCAGTTGAAGCACAACAGATAGCATAAAGCGCCACTCCTGAATCCACACTGCAAGGGAGTCATTCTTACTCCTGTCCTTTAACCACGCCTTTTTTTTTCATTTCTGCACGTTGACATTTACAGACCTGGGCAGAAATCACATTGCGTCAGCATGGTCAACGGCCCTCAAAATGCATTGTTTTATTTCGAGAGTCGGATTCTCCCGGTCCATGCCAGTTGAAGCGTACCAGGCAGCGCAAGCGCCACACTGCTCTAGCCGCAACTTAAGAGAGCCATTGTTACTCGCTTTGTGTAGCCATGCCTTGTTGCATTTCTTCACGTTGACATTTAGGGCGCTGGGCAGAAGTCACATTACGTCAGCATGATCAAAAGTCTTCGCAAAGCTTTGTTTTAATGGACAGTTGGATTCCACCGGTCCATACCAAATGAAGCACAATGGATAGCACAAAGCGAAACTGCTCAATAAACTCTGCACGGGAGTCATTCTTACTCTTGTCCTTTATACCCACCTTTTTGCATTTCTTCACGTTGACATTTAGAGCACTGGCTCCCAGAATGCTTTGTTTCATTTGGACAGTGAATTCCGCCCGTCCATGCCAGTTGAGGCGTACCATACCGCGCAAGACCTGCACTGCTCCAGCCGCACCTCACAGGAGTCACTCTTACACCTGTCCTTTATCCAGGCATTTCTTTATTTCATCACTTTGCCGTTTAGAGCACTAGGCAGAAATCACATTGCGTCAGCATGGTGAACGGCCCACGCAATTATTTGTTTTAAATGGACATTCGGATTCCCCCGATCTATGCCAGTTGGAGTGCAGCAGACTGCGCAAGAGCCGCACTGCTCTAGTCGCACCTCGAGGGAGTCATTGTTACTCTCATCGCATACACACCTTCTTGCATTTCTTCACGTTGACATTAAATAGCACTGGGCAGAAATCACATTGTGTCAGCATCGGCAACAGCCTTCACAATCATTTGTTTTAAGTGCACAGTGAGATTCCCCCGGTGCATGACAGGTAAACCACACCAGACAGTGCAAAGCTGTGCTGCTCTAGTCGCACCTCATGGGAGTCATTGTTAGTCTCTTCGTTTACCCACGCCTTGTTGCATTTTATCAAGTTGACATATAGGGGACTGGGCAGAAATCACATTGCGTCAGCGTGGTCAAAAGTCCCCGCAATGCTTTGTTTTAAATCGACAGTCGGATTCCCCCGGTCTATACCAGTTCAAGCGCAATGGAAAGTGCAAAGCGGCACAGCTGAATGCACACTGCAAGGGAGTCATTCTTACTCATGTCGTTTATCCACACCTTTTTTTCATTTCTTTACTTTGACATTTAGAGCACTGTGCAGAAATCACACTGCGTCAGCACGGTCAACGGCCCCCAAAATGCTTTGTTTTATTTGGGCATTTTATTTTACAGGAGGTATTCAGAGACATGGATTGGGAAGATTTGGGGATAAAAGTTAATCGAGAATAGCTTAGTAACTCGCGATTCGCTGATGACATTGCCTTCCTTAGTACCTCAGGGGACCAACTGCAATGCATGCTCACTGACCTGGATAGGCAAAGCAGAAGAGTGGGTCTAAAATTAATCTGCAGGAAACTAAAGTAATGCTTAACAGTCTCGGAAGAAAACAGCAATTTACAATAGGCAGCGAGGCACTGGAAGTCGTAAGGGAATACATCAACTTAGGGCAGGTAGTGACAGCGGATGCGGATCATGAGACAGAAATATTCAGAAGAACAAGAATGGGCTGGGGTGCGTTTGGCAGGCACTCTCAGATGATGATTAGCAGGTTGCCATTATCCCCTCCAGAGGAAAGTATATAATACCTGTGTCTTACCAGTACTCACCTATGGGGCAGAAACCTGGAGGCTTACGAAATGGGTTCTGCTCAAATTGAGGACGACGCAACGAGCTATGGAAAGAAGAATGATAGGTGTAACGTTCAAGGATAAGAAAAGAGCAGATTGGGTGAGGGAACAAACGCGAGTTAATGACATCTTAGTTGAAATCAAGAAAAAGAAATGGGCATGGGCAGGATACGCAATGAGGAGGGAAGATAACCGATGGTCATTGAGGGTTACGGAATGGATTCCAAGGGAAGGGAAGCTTAGCAGAGGGCGGCAGAAAGTTAGGCGGGCGCATGAGATTAAGAAGTTTGCAGGGACGACATGGCCACACATAGTACATGATCGGGGTTGTTGGAGATGTATGGGAGAGGCCTTTGCCCTGCAGTAGGCGTAACCAGGCTGATGCTGATGATGATTGCGCCGGTCCATGCCAGTTGAGGCACACAAGACCACGCAAGAGCCGCACTGCTCTAGTCGCAGCTCAAGGGAGTCATTGTTACTCACTTAGCTCCCCCACGCCTTGTTCTATTTCTTCAGGTTGACATTTAGGGCACTGGGCACAAATCACCTTGCATAAAAATGGTCAACCGCCCTCGCAATTATATCTTTTAAAAGCACAGTAAGATTCCCCCTGTGCATTCCAGTTGAACCACACCAGACAGTGCAAAGCAGCACTGTTCTAGCCGCACCTCAAGGGAGTCATTGTTACTAACGTCCTTCACCCACGCTTTGTTCCATTTCCTCACATTGACATTTAGAGCCCTGGGCACAAATCACATTGCGTCAGCATCGTCAAAAGTCCTTGCAATGCTTTGTTTTAAGTGGACAGTCAGTTTCAGCCGGTCCATGCCAGTTGAAGCACAACAGATAGCATAAAGCGCCACTCCTGAATCCACACTGCAAGGGAGTCATTCTTACTCCTGTCCTTTAACCACGCCTTTTTTTTTCATTTCTGCACGTTGACATTTACAGACCTGGGCAGAAATCACATTGCGTCAGCATGGTCAACGGCCCTCAAAATGCATTGTTTTATTTCGAGAGTCGGATTCTCCCGGTCCATGCCAGTTGAAGCGTACCAGGCAGCGCAAGCGCCACACTGCTCTAGCCGCAACTTAAGAGAGCCATTGTTACTCGCTTTGTGTAGCCATGCCTTGTTGCATTTCTTCACGTTGACATTTAGGGCGCTGGGCAGAAGTCACATTACGTCAGCATGATCAAAAGTCTTCGCAAAGCTTTGTTTTAATGGACAGTTGGATTCCACCGGTCCATACCAAATGAAGCACAATGGATAGCACAAAGCGAAACTGCTCAATAAACTCTGCACGGGAGTCATTCTTACTCTTGTCCTTTATACCCACCTTTTTGCATTTCTTCACGTTGACATTTAGAGCACTGGCTCCCAGAATGCTTTGTTTCATTTGGACAGTGAATTCCGCCCGTCCATGCCAGTTGAGGCGTACCATACCGCGCAAGACCTGCACTGCTCCAGCCGCACCTCACAGGAGTCACTCTTACACCTGTCCTTTATCCAGGCATTTCTTTATTTCATCACTTTGCCGTTTAGAGCACTAGGCAGAAATCACATTGCGTCAGCATGGTGAACGGCCCACGCAATTATTTGTTTTAAATGGACATTCGGATTCCCCCGATCTATGCCAGTTGGAGTGCAGCAGACTGCGCAAGAGCCGCACTGCTCTAGTCGCACCTCGAGGGAGTCATTGTTACTCTCATCGCATACACACCTTCTTGCATTTCTTCACGTTGACATTAAATAGCACTGGGCAGAAATCACATTGTGTCAGCATCGGCAACAGCCTTCACAATCATTTGTTTTAAGTGCACAGTGAGATTCCCCCGGTGCATGACAGGTAAACCACACCAGACAGTGCAAAGCTGTGCTGCTCTAGTCGCACCTCATGGGAGTCATTGTTAGTCTCTTCGTTTACCCACGCCTTGTTGCATTTTATCAAGTTGACATATAGGGGACTGGGCAGAAATCACATTGCGTCAGCGTGGTCAAAAGTCCCCGCAATGCTTTGTTTTAAATCGACAGTCGGATTCCCCCGGTCTATACCAGTTCAAGCGCAATGGAAAGTGCAAAGCGGCACAGCTGAATGCACACTGCAAGGGAGTCATTCTTACTCATGTCGTTTATCCACACCTTTTTTTCATTTCTTTACTTTGACATTTAGAGCACTGTGCAGAAATCACACTGCGTCAGCACGGTCAACGGCCCCCAAAATGCTTTGTTTTATTTGGGCATTTTATTTTACAGGAGGTATTCAGAGACATGGATTGGGAAGATTTGGGGATAAAAGTTAATCGAGAATAGCTTAGTAACTCGCGATTCGCTGATGACATTGCCTTCCTTAGTACCTCAGGGGACCAACTGCAATGCATGTTCACTGACCTGGATAGGCAAAGCAGAAGAGTGGGTCTAAAATTAATCTGCAGGAAACTAAAGTAATGCTTAACAGTCTCGGAAGAAAACAGCAATTTACAATAGGCAGCGAGGCACTGGAAGTCGTAAGGGAATACATCAACTTAGGGCAGGTAGTGACAGCGGATGCGGATCATGAGACAGAAATATTCAGAAGAACAAGAATGGGCTGGGGTGCGTTTGGCAGGCACTCTCAGATGATGATTAGCAGGTTGCCATTATCCCCTCCAGAGGAAAGTATATAATACCTGTGTCTTACCAGTACTCACCTATGGGGCAGAAACCTGGAGGCTTACGAAATGGGTTCTGCTCAAATTGAGGACGACGCAACGAGCTATGGAAAGAAGAATGATAGGTGTAACGTTCAAGGATAAGAAAAGAGCAGATTGGGTGAGGGAACAAACGCGAGTTAATGACATCTTAGTTGAAATCAAGAAAAAGAAATGGGCATGGGCAGGATACGCAATGAGGAGGGAAGATAACCGATGGTCATTGAGGGTTACGGAATGGATTCCAAGGGAAGGGAAGCTTAGCAGAGGGCGGCAGAAAGTTAGGCGGGCGCATGAGATTAAGAAGTTTGCAGGGACGACATGGCCACACATAGTACATGATCGGGGTTGTTGGAGATGTATGGGAGAGGCCTTTGCCCTGCAGTAGGCGTAACCAGGCTGATGCTGATGATGATTGCGCCGGTCCATGCCAGTTGAGGCACACAAGACCACGCAAGAGCCGCACTGCGATACCCGCACCACAAGGGAGTCATTGTGACTCCTGTAGTTTATCCATGCCTTTTTTTAATTACTTCAGTTTGACGTTTAGAGCACTGGGCAGAAATCACATTGTGTCAGCATCGGCAACAGCCTTCACAATCATTTGTTTTAAGTGCACAGTGAGATTCCCCCGGTGCATGCCAGGTAAGCCACACCAGACAGTGCAGAGCCGTGCTGCTCTAGTCGCACCTCATGGGACTCATTGTTAGTCTCTTCGTTTACCCTCGCCTTGTTGATTTTATCAAGTTGACATATAGGGGACTGGGCAGAGATCACATTGCATCAGCATGGTCAAAAGTCCTCGCAATGCTTTGTTTTAAATGGACAGTCAGATTCTCCCGGTCCATACCAGTTGAAGCGCAACGGAAAGTGCAAAGCGGCACAGCTCAATCCACACTGCAAGGGAGTCATTCTTACTCCTGTCTTTTATCCACGCTTTTTTTTCATTTTTTCACTTCGACATATAGAGCACTGTGCAGAAATCACACTGCGTCAGCATGCTCAACGGCCCCCAGAATGGTTTGTTTTATTTGGACAGTGGATTCTGTCAGTCCATGCCAGTTCATTCGCACCAGACCGCGCAAGAGCTGCACTGCGCTAGCCGCACCTAAAGGGTGTCATAGTTACTCCTGTCGTTTATCCAGCCCTTTCCTTAATTTATTTATTTCACGTTTAAAGCACTAGGCAGAAATCAAATTGCGTCAGCATGGTCAACGGCCCTCGCAATCATTTGTTTTAAATGGACAGTCGGATTACCCCGATCTATCCCAGTTGAAGCGCACCAGGCAGCGCTAGAGCCGCACTGCTCTAGCCGCAGCTCAAGGGAGTCATTGTTACTCACTTAGCTCCCCCACGCCTTGTTCTATTTCTTCAGGTTGACATTTAGGGCACTGGGCACAAATCACCTTGCATAAAAATGGTCAACCGCCCTCGCAATTATATCTTTTAAAAGCACAGTAAGATTCCCCCTGTGCATTCCAGTTGAACCACACCAGACAGTGCAAAGCAGCACTGTTCTAGCCGCACCTCAAGGGAGTCATTGTTACTAACGTCCTTCACCCACGCTTTGTTCCATTTCCTCACATTGACATTTAGAGCCCTGGGCACAAATCACATTGCGTCAGCATCGTCAAAAGTCCTTGCAATGCTTTGTTTTAAGTGGACAGTCAGTTTCAGCCGGTCCATGCCAGTTGAAGCACAACAGATAGCATAAAGCGCCACTCCTGAATCCACACTGCAAGGGAGTCATTCTTACTCCTGTCGTTTAACCACGCCTTTTTTTCATTTCTGCACGTTGACATTTACAGACCTGGGCAGAAATCACATTGCGTCAGCATGGTCAACGGCCCTCAAAATGCATTGTTTTTTTTGGAGAGTCGGATTCTCCCGGTCCATGCCAGTTGAAGCGCACCAGGCAGCGCAAGCGCCACACTGCTCTAGCCGCACCTCAAGAGAGCCATTGTTACTCGCTTTGTGTAGCCATGCCTTGTTGCATTTCTTCACGTTGACATTTAGAGCGCTGGGCAGAAGTCACATTACGTCAGCATGATCAAAAGTCTTCGCAAAGCTTTGTTTTAATGGACAGTTGGATTCCACCGGTCCATACCAAATGAAGCGCAATGGATAGCACAAAGCAAAACTGCTCAATAAACTCTGCACGGGAGTCATTCTTACTCCTGTCCTTTATACCCACCTTTTTGCATTTCTTCACGTTGACATTTAGAGCACTGGCTCCCAGAATGCTTTGTTTCATTTGGACAGTGAATTCCGCCCGTCCATGCCAGTTGAGGCGTACCATACCGCGCAAGAGCTGCACTGCTCCAGCCGCACCTCACAGGAGTCACTCTTACACCTGTCCTTTATCCAGGCATTTCTTTATTTCATCACTTTGCCGTTTAGAGCACTAGGCAGAAATCACATTGCGTCAGCATGGTGAACGGCCCGCGTAATCATTTGTTTTAAATGGACAGTCGGATTCCCCCGATCGATGCCAGTTGGAGTGCAGCAGACTGCGCAAGAGCCGCACTGCTCTAGTCGCACCTCGAGGGAGTCATTGTTACTCTCATCGCATACACACCTTCTTGCATTTCTTCACGTTGACATTAAATAGCACTGGGCAGAAATCACATTGTGTCAGCATCGGCAACAGCCTTCACAATCATTTGTTTTAAGTGCACAGTGAGATTCCCCCGGTGCATGACAGGTAAACCACACCAGACAGTGCAAAGCTGTGCTGCTCTAGTCGCACCTCATGGGAGTCATTGTTAGTCTCTTCGTTTACCCACGCCTTGTTGCATTTTATCAAGATGACATATAGGGGACTGGGCAGAAATCACATTGCGTCAGCGTGGTCAAAAGTCCCCGCAATGCTTTGTTTTAAATCGACAGTCGGATTCCCCCGGTCTATACCAGTTCAAGCGCAATGGAAAGTGCAAAGCGGCACAGCTGAATGCACACTGCAAGGGAGTCATTCTTACTCATGTCGTTTATCCACACCTTATTTCATTTCTTTACTTTGACATTTAGAGCACTGTGCAGAAATCACACTGCGTCAGCACGGTCAACGGCCCCCAAAATGCTTTGTTTTATTTGGGCATTTTATTTTACAGGAGGTATTCAGAGACATGGATTGGGAAGATTTGGGGATAAAAGTTAATCGAGAATAGCTTAGTAACTCGCGATTCGCTGATGACATTGCCTTCCTTAGTACCTCAGGGGACCAATTGCAATGCATGTTCACTGACCTGGATAGGCAAAGCAGAAGAGTTGGTCTAAAATTAATCTGCAGGAAACTAAAGTAATGCTTAACAGTCTCGGAAGAAAACAGCAATTTACAATTGGCAGCGAGGCACTAGAAGTCGTAAGGGAATACATCAACTTAGGACAGGTAGTGACAGCGGATGCGGATCATGAGACAGAAATATTCAGAAGAACAAGAATGGGCTGGGGTGCGTTTGGGAGGCATTCTCAGATGACGATTAGCAGGTTGCCATTATCCCCTCCAGAGGAAAGTATATAATACCTGTGTCTTACCAGTACTCACCTATGGGGCAGAAACCTGGAGGCTTACGAAAAGGGTTCTGCTCAAATTGAGGACGACGCAACGAGCTATGGAAAGAAGAATGATAGGTGTAACGTTAAAGGATAAGAAAAGAGCAGATTGGGTGAGGGAACAAACGCGAGTTAATGACATCTTAGTTGAAATCAAGAAAAAGAAATGGGCATGGGCAGGATACGAAATGAGGAGGGAAGATAACCGATGGTCATTAAGGGTTACGGAATGGATTCCAAGGGAAGGGAAGCTTAGCAGAGGGCGGCAGAAAGTTAGGCGGGCGCATGAGATTAAGAAGTTTGCAGGGACGACATGGCCACACATAGTACATGATCGGGGTTGTTGGAGATGTATGGGAGAGGCCTTTGCCCTGCAGTAGGCGTAACCAGGCTGATGCTGATGATGATTCCGCCGGTCCATGCCAGTTGAGGCACACAAGACCACGCAAGAGCCGCACTGCGATAGCCGCACCACAAGGGAGTCATTGTGACTCCTGTAGTTTATCCATGCCTTTTTTTATTTACTTCAGTTTCACGTTTAGAGCACTGGGCAGAAATCACATTGCGTCAGCATGGCCGACGGCCCTCGCAATCATTTGTTTTAAATGGACAGTCGGATTCCCCCGATCTATGCCAGCTGGAGTGCAGCAGACAGTGCAAAAGCTGCACTGCTCTAGTCGCACCTCAAGGGAGTCATTGTTACTCTCACCGCTTACACGCACCTTCCTGCATTTCTTCACGTTGACATTAAATAGCACTGGGCAGAAATCACATAGTGTCAGCATCGGCAACAGCCTTCACAATCATTTGTTTTAAGTGCACAGTGAGATTCCCCCGGTGTATGCCAGGTAAGCCACACCAGACAGTGCAGAGCCGTGCTGCTCTAGTCGCACCTCATGGGAGTCATTGTTAGTCTCTTCGTTTACCACGCCTTGATGATTTTATCAAGTTGACATATAGGGGACTGGGCAGAGATCACATTGCATCAGCATGGTCAAAAGTCCTCGCAATGCTTTGTTTTAAATGGACAGTCAGATTCTCCCGGTCCATACCAGTTGAAGCGCAACGGAAAGTGCAAAGCGGCACAGCTCAATCCACACTGCAAGGGAGTCATTCTTACTCCTGTCTTTTATCCACGCTTTTTTTTCATTTTTTCACTTCGACATTTAGAGCACTGTGCAGAAATCACACTGCGTCAGCATGCTCAACGGCCCCCAGAATGGTTTGTTTTATTTGGACAGTGGATTCTGTCAGTCCGTGCCAGTTCATTCGCACCAGACCGCGCAAGAGCTGCACTGCGCTAGCCGCACCTAAAGGGTGTCATAGTTGCTCCTGTCGTTTATCCAGCCCTTTCCTTAATTTATTTATTTCACGTTTAAAGCACTAGGCAGAAATCAAATTGCGTCGGCATGGTCAACGGCCCTCGCAATCATTTGTTTTAAATGGACAGTCGGATTACCCCGATCTATCCCAGTTGAAGCGCACCAGGCAGCGCTAGAGCCGCACTGCTCTAGTCGCAGCTCAAGGGAGTCATTGTTACTCACTTAGCTCCCCCACGCCTTGTTCTATTTCTTCAGGTTGACATTTAGGGCACTGGGCACAAATCACCTTGCATAAAAATGGTCAACCGCCCTCGCAATTATATCTTTTAAAAGCACAGTAAGATTCCCCCTGTGCATTCCAGTTGAACCACACCAGACAGTGCAAAGCAGCACTGTTCTAGCCGCACCTCAAGGGAGTCATTGTTACTAACGTCCTTCACCCATGCTTTGTTCCATTTCCTCACATTGACATTTAGAGCCCTGGGCACAAATCACATTGCGTCAGCATCGTCAAAAGTCCTTGCAATGCTTTGTTTTAAGTGGACAGTCAGTTTCAGCCGGTCCATGCCAGTTGAAGCACAACAGATAGCATAAAGCGCCACTCCTGAATCCACACTGCAAGGGAGTCATTCTTACTCCTGTCCTTTACCCACGCCTTTTTTTTCATTTCTGCACGTTGACATTTACAGACCTGGGCAGAAATCACATTGCGTCAGCATGGTCAACGGCCCTCAAAATGCATTGTTTTATTTCGAGAGTCGGATTCTCCCGGTCCATGCCAGTTGAAGCGCACCAGGCAGCGCAAGCGCCACACTGCTCTAGCCGCACCTTAAGAGAGCCATTGTTACTCGCTTTGTGTAGCCATGCCTTGTTGCATTTCTTCACGTTGACATTTAGGGCGCTGGGCAGAAGTCACATTACGTCAGCATGATCAAAAGTCTTCGCAAAGCTTTGTTTTAATGGACAGTTGGATTCCACCGGTCCATACCAAATGAAGCACAATGGATAGCACAAAGCGAAACTGCTCAATAAACTCTGCACGGGAGTCATTCTTACTCCTGTCCTTTATACCCACCTTTTTGCATTTCTTCACGTTGACATTTAGAGCACTGGCTCCCAGAATGCTTTGTTTCATTTGGACAGTGAATTCCGCCCGTCCATGCCAGTTGAGGCGTACCATACCGCGCAAGAGCTGCACTGCTCCAGCCGCACCTCACAGGAGTCACTCTTACACCTGTCCTTTATCCAGGCATTTCTTTATTTCATCACTTTGCCGTTTAGAGCACTAGGCAGAAATCACATTGCGTCAGCATGGTGAACGGCCCGCGTAATCATTTGTTTTAAATGGACAGTCGGATTCCCCCGATCTATGCCAGTTGGAGTGCAGCAGACTGCGCAAGAGCCGCACTGCCCTAGTCGCACCTCGAGGGAGTCATTGTTACTCTCATCGCATACACACCTTCTTGCATTTCTTCACGTTGACATTAAATAGCACTGGGCAGAAATCACATTGTGTCAGCATCGGCAACAGCCTTCACAATCATTTGTTTTAAGTGCACAGTGAGATTCCCCCGGTGCATGACAGGTAAACCACACCAGACAGTGCAAAGCTGTGCTGCTCTAGTCGCACCTCATGGGAGTCATTGTTAGTCTCTTCGTTTACCCACGCCTTGTTGATTTTATCAAGTTGACATATAGGGGACTGGGCAGAAATCACATTGCGTCAGCATGGTCAAAAGTCCCCGCAATGCTTTGTTTTAAATGGACAGTCGGATTCCCCCGGTCCATGCCAGTTGATGCACAACAGATAGCATAAAGCGCCACGCCTGAATCCACACTGCAAGGGAGTCATTCTTACTCCTGTCGTTTACCCAGCCTTTTTTTCATTTCTGCACGTTGACATTTACAGACCTGGGCAGAAATCACATTGCGTCAGCATGGTCAACGGCCCCCAAAATGCTTTGTTTTATTTGGGCATTTTATTTTACAGGAGGTATTCAGAGACATGGATTGGGAAGATTTGGGGATAAAAGTTAATCGAGAATAGCTTAGTAACTCGCGATTCGCTGATGACATTGCCTTCCTTAGTACCTCAGGGGACCAATTGCAAAGCATGTTCACTGACCTGGATAGGCAAAGCAGAAGAGTGGGTCTAAAAATAATCTGCAGGAAACTAAAGTAATGCTTAACAGTCTCGGAAGAAAACAGCAATTTACAATTGGCAGCGAGGCACTAGAAGTCGTAAGGGATTACATCAACATAGGGCAGGTAGTGACAGCGGATGCGGATCATGAGACAGAAATATTCAGAAGAACAAGAATGGGCTGGGGTGCGTTTGGCAGGAATTCTCAGATGAAGATTAGCAGGTTGCCATTATCCCCTGAAGAGGAAAGTATATAATACCTGTGTCTTACCAGTACTCACCTACGGGGCAGAAACCTGGAGGCTTACGAAATGGGTTCTGCTCAAATTGAGGACGACGCAACGAGCTATGGAAAGAAGAATGATAGGTGTAACATTAAAGGATAAGAAAAGAGCAGATTGGGTGAGGGAACAAACGCGAGTTAATGACATCTTAGTTGAAATCAAGAAAAAGAAATGGGCATGGGCAGGATACGAAATGAGGAGGGAAGATAACCGATGGTCATTAAGGGTTACGGAATGGATTCCAAGGGAAGGGAAGCTTAGCAGAGGGCGGCAGAAAGTTAGGCGGGCGCATGAGATTAAGAAGTTTGCAGGGACGACATGGCCACACATAGTACATGATCGGGGTTGTTGGAGATGTACGGGAGAGGCCTTTGCCCTGCAGTAGGCGTAACCAGGCTGATGCTGATGATGATTCCGCCGGTCCATGCCAGTTGAGGCACACAAGACCACGCAAGAGCCGCACTGCGATAGCCGCACCACAAGGGAGTCATTGTGACTCCTGTAGTTTATCCATGCCTTTTTTTATTTACTTCAGTTTCACGTTTAGAGCACTGGGCAGAAATCACATTGCGTCAGCATGGTCGACGGCCCTCGCAATCATTTGTTTTAAATGGACAGTCGGATTCCCCCGATCTATGCCAGCTGGAGTGCAGCAGACTGTGCAAAAGCTGCACTGTTCTAGTCGCACCTCAAGGGAGTCATTGTTACTCTCATAGCTTACACACACCTTCTTGCATTTCTTCACGTTGACATTAAATAGCACTGGGCAGAAATCACATTGTGTCAGCATCGGCAACAGCCTTCACAATCATTTGTTTTAAGTGCACAGTGAGATTCCCCCGGTGCATGCCAGGTAAGCCACACCAGACAGTGCAGAGCCGTGCTGCTCTAGTCGCACCTCATGGGAGTCATTGTTAGTCTCTTCGTTTACCCACGCCTTGTTGATTTTAACAAGTTGACATATAGGGGACTGGGCAGAGATCACATTGTATCAGCATGGTCAAAAGTCCTCGCAATGCTTTGTTTTCAATGGACAGTCAGATTCTCCCGGTCCATACCAGTTGAAGCGCAACGGAAAGTGCAAAGCGGCACAGCTCAATCGACAATGCAAGGGAGTCATTCTTACTCCTGTCTTTTATCCACGCTTCTTTTTTTCATTTTTTCACTTCGACATTTAGAGCACTGTGCAGAAATCACACTGCGTCAGCATGCTCAACGGCCCCCAGAATGGTTTGTTTTATTTGGACAGTGGATTCTGTCAGTCCATGCCAGTTCATTCGCACCAGACCGCGCAGGAGCTGTACTGCGCTAGCCGCACCTTAAGGGTGTCATAGTTACTCCTGTCGTTTAGCCACGCCTTTTTTTCATTTCTTCACGTTGACATTTACAGACCTGGGCAGAAATCACATTGCGTCAGCATGGTCAACGGCCCTCAAAATGCATTGTTTTATTTGGAGAGTCGGATTCTCCCGGTCCATGCCAGTTGAAGCGCACCAAGCAGCGCAAGCGCCACACTGCTCTAGCCGCCCCTCAAGAGAGCCATTGTTACTCGCTTTGTGTAGCCATGCCTTGTTGCATTTCTTCACGTTGACATTTAGAGCGCTGGGCAGAAGTCACATTACGTCAGCATGATCAAAAGTCTTCGCAAAGCTTTGTTTTAATGGACAGTTGGATTCCACCGGTCCATATCAAATGAAGCACAATGGATAGCACAAAGCGAAACTGCTCAATAAACTCTGCACGGGCGTCATTCTTACTCCTGTCCTTTATACCCACCTTTTTGCATTTCTTCACGTTGACCTTTAGAGCACTGGCCCCCAGAATGCTTTGTTTCATTTGGACAGTGAATTCCGCCGGTCCATGCCAGTTGAGGCGTACCATACCGTGCAAGAGCTGCACTGCTCCAGCCGCACCTCACAGGAGTCACTCTTACACCTGTCCTTTATCCAGGCATTTCTTTATTTCATCACTTTGCCGTTTAGAGCACTAGGCAGAAATCACATTGCGTCAGCATGGTGAACAGCCCTCGAATCATTTGTTTTAAATGGACAGTCGGATTCCCCCGATCTATGCCAGTTGGAGTGCAGCAGACTGCGCAAGAGCCGCACTGCTCTAGTCGCACCACGAGGGAGTCATTGTTACTCTCTTCGCTTACGCACGCCTTCTTGCATTTCTTCACGTTGACATTAAATAGCACTGGGCAGAAATCACATAGTGTCAGCATCGGCAACAGCCTTCGCAATCATTTGTTTTAAGTGCACAGTGAGATTCCCGCGGTGCATGCCAGGTAAACCACACCAGACAGTGCAGAACCGTGCTGCTCTAGTCGCACCTCATGGGAGTCATTGTTAGTCTCTTCGTTTACCCATGCCTTGTTGCATTTTATCAAGTTGACATATAGGGGACTGGGCAGAAATCACACTGCGTCAGCACGGTCAACGGCCCCCAAAATGCTTTGTTTTATTTGGGCCTCTTATTTTACAGGAGGTATTCAGAGACATGGATTGGGAAGAATTGGGGATAAAAGTTAATCGAGAATAGCTTAGTAACTCGCGATTCGCTGATGACATTGCCTTCCTCAGTACCTCAGGGGACCAATTGCAATGCATGTTCACTGACCTGGATAGGCAAAGCAGAAGAGTGGGTCTAAAAAGTAATCTGCAGGAAACTAAAGTAATGCTTAACAGTCTCGGAAGAAAACAGCAATTTACAATTGGCAGCGAGGCACTAGAAGTCGTAAGGGAATACATCAACTTAGGGCAGGTAGTGACAGCGGATGCGGATCATGAGACAGAAATATTCAGAAGAACAAGAATGGGCTGGGGTGTGTTTGGCAGGCATTCTCAGATGATGATTAGCAGGTTGCCATTATCCCCTCAAGAGAAAAGTATATAATACCTGTGTCTTACCAGTACTCAACTATGGGGCAGAAACCTGGAGGCTTACGAAAATGGTTCTGCTCAAATTGAGGACGACGCAACGAGCTATGGAAAGAAGAATGATAGGTGTAATGTTAAAGGATAAGAAAAGAGCAGATTGGGTGAGGGAACAAACGCGAGTTAATGATGTCTTAGTTGAAATCAAGAAAAAGAAATGGGCATGGGCAGGACACGAAATGAGGAGGGAAGATAACCAATGGTCATTAAGGGTTACGGAATGGATTCCAAGGGAAGGGGAGCTTAGCAGAGGGCGGCAGAAAGTTAGGCGGGCGCATGAGATTAAGAAGTTTGCAGGGACGACATGGCCACACTTAGTACATGATCGGGGTTGTTGGAGATGTATGGGAGAGGCCTTTGCCCTGCAGTAGGCGTAACCAGGCTGATGCTGATTCCGCCGGTCCATGCCAGTTGAGGCACACAAGACCACGCAAGAGCCGCACTGCGATAGCCGCTCCACAAGGGAGTCATGGTTACTCCTGTCGTTTATCCGTCCTTTTTCTTAATTACTTCACTTTGACGTTTAGAGCACTGGGCAGAAATCACATTGCGTAAGCATGGTGAACGGCCCTCGCAATCATTTGTTATAAATTGACAGTCGGATTCCCCGATCTATGCCAGTTGGAGTGCAGCAGACTGCGCAAGAGCCGCACTGCTCTAGGCGCACCTCAAGGGAGTCATTGTTACTCTCACCGCTTACACACACCTTCTTGCATTTCTTCACGTTGACATTAAATAGCAGTGGGCAGAAATCACATTGTGTCAGCATCGGCAACAGCCTTCACAATTATTTGTTTTAATTGCACAGTGAGATTCCCCCGGTGCATGCCAGGTAAACCACACCAGACAGTGCAAAGCCGTGCTGCTCTAGTCGCACCTCATAGGAGTCATAGTTAGTCTCTTCGTTTACCCACGCCTTGTCGCATTTTATCAAGTTGACATATAGGGGACTGGGCAGAAATCACATTGCGTCAGCATGGTCAAAAGTCCCCGCAATGCTTTGTTTTAAATGGACAGCAGGATTCCCCCGGTCTATACCAGTTGAAGCACAACGGAAAGTGCAAAGCGGCACAGCTGAATGCACACTGCTAGGGAGTCATTACTCATGTCGTTTATCCACGCTTTTTTTCATTTTGTCACGTTGACATTTAGAGCACTGTGCAGAAATCACACTGCGTCAGCATGGTCAACGGCCCCCAAAATGCTTTGTTTTATTTGGGTATTTTATTTTACAGGAGGTATTCAGAGACATGGATTGGGAAGAATTGGGGATAAAAGTTAATCGAGAATAGCTTAGTAACTCGCGATTCGCTGACGACATTGCCTTCATTAGTACCTCAGGGGACCAATTGCAATGCATGTTCACTGACCTGGAGAGACAAAGCAGAAGAGTGGGTCTAAAAAGTAATCTGCAGGAAACTAAAGTAATGCTTAACAGTCTCGGAAGAAAACAGCAATTTACAATTGGCAGCGAGGCACTGGAAGTCGTAAGGGCATACATCAACTTAGGGAAGGTAGTGACAGCGTATGCGGATCATGAGACAGAAATATTCAGAAGAACAAGAATGGGCTGGGGTGCGTTTGGCAGGCATTCTCAGATGATGATTAGCAGGTTGCCATTATCCCCTCAAGAGGAAAGTATATAATACCTGTGTCTTACCAGTACTCACCTATGGGGCAAAAACCTGGAGGCTTACGAAAAGGGTTCTGCTCAAATTGAGGACGACGCAACGAGCTATGGAAAGAAGAATGATAGGTGTAACGTTCAAGGATAAGAAAAGAGCAGATTGGGTGAGGGAACAAACGCGAGTTAATGACATCTTAGTTGAAATCAAGAAAAAGAAATGGGCATGGGCAGGATACGCAATGAGGAGGGAAGATAACCGATGGTCATTGAGGGTTACGGAATGGATTCCAAGGGAAGGGAAGCTTAGCAGAGGGCGGCAGAAATTTAGGCGGGCGCATGAGATTAAGAAGTTTGCAGGGACGACATGGCCACACATAGTACATGATCGGGGTTGTTGGAGATGTATGGGAGAGGCCTTTACCCTGCAGTAGGCGTAACCAGGCTGATGCTGATGATGATTGCGCCGGTCCATGCCAGTTGAGGCACACAAGACCACGCAAGAGCCGCACTGCGATAGCCGCACCACAAGGGAGTCATTGTGACTCCTGTAGTTTATCCATGCCTTTTTTTAATTACTTCAGTTTGACGTTTAGAGCACTGGGCAGAAATCACATTGTGTCAGCATCGGCAACAGCCTTCACAATAATTTGTTTTAGGTGCACAGTGAGATTCCCCCGGTGCATGCCAGGTAAGCCACACCAGACAGTGCAGAGCCGTGCTGCTCTAGTCGCACCTCATGGGAGTCATTGTTAGTCTCTTCGTTTACCCTCGCCTTGTTGATTTTATCAAGTTGACATATAGGGGACTGGGCAGAGATCACATTGCATCAGCATGGTCAAAAGTCCTCGCAATGCTTTGTTTTAAATGGACAGTCAGATTCTCCCGGTCCATACCAGTTGAAGCGCAACGGAAAGTGCAAAGCGGCACAGCTCAATCCACACTGCAAGGGAGTCATTCTTACTCCTGTCTTTTATCCACGCTTTTTTTTCATTTTTTCACTTCGACATTTAGAGCACTGTGCAGAAATCACACTGCGTCAGCATGCTCAACGGCCCCCAGAATGGTTTGTTTTATTTGGACAGTGGATTCTGTCAGTCCATGCCAGTTCATTCGCACCAGACCGCGCAAGAGCTGCACTGCGCTAGCCGCACCTAAAGGGTGTCATAGTTACTCCTGTCGTTTATCCAGCCCTTTCCTTAATTTATTTATTTCACGTTTAAAGCACTAGGCAGAAATCAAATTGCGTCAGCATGGTCAACGGCCCTCGCAATCATTTGTTTTAAATGGACAGTCGGATTACCCCGATCTATCCCAGTTGAAGCGCACCAGGCAGCGCTAGAGCCGCACTGCTCTAGCCGCAGCTCAAGGGAGTCATTGTTACTCACTTAGCTCCCCCACGCCTTGTTCTATTTCTTCAGGTTGACATATAGGGCACTGGGCACAAATCACCTTGCATAAAAATGGTCAACCGCCCACGCAATTATATCTTTTAAAAGCACAGTAAGATTCCCCCTGTGCATTCCAGTTGAACCACACCAGACAGTGCAAAGCAGCACTGTTCTAGCCGCACCTCAAGGGAGTCATTGTTACTAACGTCCTTCACCCACGCTTTGTTCCATTTCCTCACATTGACATTTAGAGCCCTGGGCACAAATCACATTGCGTCAGCATCGTCAAAAGTCCTTGCAATGCTTTGTTTTAAGTGGACAGCCAGTTTCAGCCGGTCCATGCCAGTTGAAGCACAACAGATAGCATAAAGCGCCACTCCTGAATCCACACTGCAAGGGAGTCATTCTTACTCCTGTCCTTTAACCACGCCTTTTTTTTCATTTCTGCACGTTGACATTTACAGACCTGGGCAGAAATCACATTGCGTCAGCATGGTCAACGGCCCTCAAAATGCATTGTTTTATTTCGAGAGTCGGATTCTCCCGGTCCATGCCAGTTGAAGCGCACCAGGCAGCGCAAGCGCCACACTGCTCTAGCCGCACCTTAAGAGAGCCATTGTTACTCGCTTTGTGTAGCCATGCCTTGTTGCATTTCTTCACGTTGACATTTAGGGCGCTGGGCAGAAGTCACATTACGTCAGCATGATCAAAAGTCTTCGCAAAGCTTTGTTTTAATGGACAGTTGGATTCCACCGGTCCATACCAAATGAAGCACAATGGATAGCACAAAGCGAAACTGCTCAATAAACTCTGCACGGGAGTCATTCTTACTCCTGTCCTTTATACCCACCTTTTTGCATTTCTTCACGTTGACATTTAGAGCACTGGCTCCCAGAATGCTTTGTTTCATTTGGACAGTGAATTCCGCCCGTCCATGCCAGTTGAGGCGTACCATACCGCGCAAGAGCTGCACTGCTCCAGCCGCACCTCACAGGAGTCACTCTTACACCTGTCCTTTATCCAGGCATTTCTTTATTTCATCACTTTGCCGTTTGGAGCACTAGGCAGAAATCACATTGCGTCAGCATCGGCAACAGCCTTCACAATCATTTGTTTTAAGTGCACAGTGAGATTCCCCCGGTGCATGCCAGGTAAGCCACACCAGACAGTGCAGAGCCGTGCTGCTCTAGTCGCACCTCATGGGAGTCATTGTTATTCTCTTCGTTTACCCTCGCCTTGTTGATTTTATCAAGTTGACATATAGGGGACTGGGCAGAGATCACATTGCATCAGCATGGTCAAAAGTCCTCGCAATGCTTTGTTTTAATTGGACAGTCAGATTCTCCCGGTCCATACCAGTTGAAGCGCAACGGAAAGTGCAAAGCGGCACAGCTCAATCCACACTGCAAGGGAGTCATTCTTACTCCTGTCTTTTATCCACGCTTTTTTTTTCATTTTTTCACTTCGACATTTAGAGCACTGTGCAGAAATCACACTGCGTCAGCATGCTCAACGGCCCCCAGAATGGTTTGTTTTATTTGGATAATGGATTCTGTCAGTCCATGCCAGTTCATTCGCACCAGACCGCGCAAGAGCTGCACTGCGCTAGCCGCACCTAAAGGGTGTCATAGTTACTCCTGTCGTTTATCCAGCCCTTTCCTTAATTTATTTATTTCACGTTTAAAGCACTAGGCAGAAATCAAATTGCGTCAGCATGGTCAACGGCCCTCGCAATCATTTGTTTTAAATGGACAGTCGGATTACCCCGATCTATCCCAGTTGAAGCGCACCAGGCAGCGCTAGAGCCGCACTGCTCTAGCCGCAGCTCAAGGGAGTCATTGTTACTCACTTAGCTCCCCCACGCCTTGTTCTATTTCTTCAGGTTGACATTTAGGGCACTGGGCACAAATCACCTTGCATAAAAATGGTCAACCGCCCTCGCAATTATATCTTTTAAAAGCACAGTAAGATTCCCCCTGTGCATTCCAGTTGAACCACACCAGACAGTGCAAAGCAGCACTGTTCTAGCCGCACCTCAAGGGAGTCATTGTTACTAACGTCCTTCACCCACGCTTTGTTCCATTTCCTCACATTGACATTTAGAGCCCTGGGCACAAATCACATTGCGTCAGCATCGTCAAAAGTCCTTGCAATGCTTTGTTTTAAGTGGACAGTCAGTTTCAGCCGGTCCATGCCAGTTGAAGCACAACAGATAGCATAAAGCGCCACTCCTGAATCCACACTGCAAGGGAGTCATTCTTACTCCTGTCCTTTAACCACGCCTTTTTTTCATTTCTGCACGTTGACATTTACAGACCTGGGCAGAAATCACATTGCGTCAGCATGGTCAACGGCCCTCAAAATGCATTGTTTTATTTGGAGAGTCGGATTCTCCCGGTCCATGCCAGTTGAAGCGCACCAGGCAGCGCAAGCGCCACACTGCTCTAGCCGCACCTCAAGAGGGCCATTGTTACTCGCTTTGTGTAGCCATGCCTTGTTGCATTTCTTCACGTTGACATTTAGAGCGCTGGGCAGAAGTCACATTACGTCAGCATGATCAAAAGTCTTCGCAAAGCTTTGTTTTAATGGACAGTTGGATTCCACCAGTCCATACCAAATGAAGCACAATGGATAGCACAAAGCGAAACTGCTCAATAAACTCTGCACGGGAGTCATTCTTACTCCTGTCCTTTATACCCACCTTTTTGCATTTCTTCACGTTGACATTTAGAGCACTGGCTCCCAGAATGCTTTGTTTCATTTGGACAGTGAATTCCGCCCGTCCATGCCAGTTGAGGCGTACCATACCGCGCAAGAGCTGCACTGCTCCAGCCGCACCTCACAGGAGTCACTCTTACACCTGTCCTTTATCCAGGCATTTCTTTATTTCATCACTTCGCCGTTTAGAGCACTAGGCAGAAATCACATTGCGTCAGCATGGTGAACGGCCCGCGTAATCATTTGTTTTAAATGGACAGTCGGATTCCCCCGATCTATGCCAGTTGGAGTGCAGCAGACTGCGCAAGAGCCGCACTGCTCTAGTCGCACCTCGAGGGAGTCATTGTTACTCTCATCGCATACACACCTTCTTGCATTTCTTCACGTTGACATTAAATAGCACTGGGCAGAAATCACATTGTGTCAGCATCGGCAACAGCCTTCACAATCATTTGTTTTAAGTGCACAGTGAGATTCCCCCGGTGCATGACAGGTAAACCACACCAGACAGTGCAAAGCTGTGCTGCTCTAGTCGCACCTCATGGGAGTCATTGTTAGTCCCTTCGTTTACCCACGCCTTGTCGCATTTTATCAAGTTGACATATAGGGGACTGGGCAGAAATCACATTGCGTCAGCATGGTCAAAAGTCCCCGCAATGCTTTGTTTTAAATGGACAGCAGGATTCCCCCGGTCTATACCAGTTGAAGCACAACGGAAAGTGCAAAGCGGCACAGCTGAATGCACACTGCTAGGGAGTCATTACTCATGTCGTTTATCCACGCTTTTTTTCATTTTGTCACGTTGACATTTAGAGCACTGTGCAGAAATCACACTGCGTCAGCATGGTCAACGGCCCCCAAAATGCTTTGTTTTATTTGGGCATTTTATTTTACAGGAGGTATTCAGAGACATGGATTGGGAAGAATTGGGGATAAAAGTTAATCGAGAATAGCTTAGTAACTCGCGATTCGCTGATGACATTGCCTTCATTAGTACCTCAGGGGACCAATTGCAATGCATGTTCACTGACCTGGAGAGACAAAGCAGAAGAGTGGGTCTAAAAAGTAATCTGTAGGAAACTAAAGTAATGCTTAACAGTCTCGGAAGAAAACAGCAATTTACAATTGGCAGCGAGGCACTGGAAGTCGTAAGGGCATACATCAACTTAGGGAAGGTAGTGACAGCGGATGCGGATCATGAGACAGAAATATTCAGAAGAACAAGAATGGGCTGGGGTGCGTTTGGCAGGCATTCTCAGATGATGATTAGCAGGTTGCCATTATCCCCTCAAGAGGAAAGTATATAATACCTGTGTCTTACCAGTACTCACCTATGGGGCAAAAACCTGGAGGCTTACGAAAAGGGTTCTGCTCAAATTGAGGACGACGCAACGAGCTATGGAAAGAAGAATGATAGGTGTAACGTTCAAGGATAAGAAAAGAGCAGATTGGGTGAGGGAACAAACGCGAGTTAATGACATCTTAGTTGAAATCAAGAAAAAGAAATGGGCATGGGCAGGATACGCAATGAGGAGGGAAGATAACCGATGGTCATTGAGGGTTACGGAATGGATTCCAAGGGAAGGGAAGCTTAGCAGAGGGCGGCAGAAATTTAGGCGGGCGCATGAGATTAAGAAGTTTGCAGGGACGACATGGCCACACATAGTACATGATCGGGGTTGTTGGAGATGTATGGGAGAGGCCTTTACCCTGCAGTAGGCGTAACCAGGCTGATGCTGATGATGATTGCGCCGGTCCATGCCAGTTGAGGCACACAAGACCACGCAAGAGCCGCACTGCGATAGCCGCACCACAAGGGAGTCATTGTGACTCCTGTAGTTTATCCATGCCTTTTTTTAATTACTTCAGTTTGACGTTTAGAGCACTGGGCAGAAATCACATTGTGTCAGCATCGGCAACAGCCTTCACAATAATTTGTTTTAAGTGCACAGTGAGATTCCCCCGGTGCATGCCAGGTAAGCCACACCAGACAGTGCAGAGCCGTGCTGCTCTAGTCGCACCTCATGGGAGTCATTGTTAGTCTCTTCGTTTACCCTCGCCTTGTTGATTTTATCAAGTTGACATATAGGGGACTGGGCAGAGATCACATTGCATCAGCATGGTCAAAAGTCCTCGCAATGCTTTGTTTTAAATGGACAGTCAGATTCTCCCGGTCCATACCAGTTGAAGCGCAACGGAAAGTGCAAAGCGGCACAGCTCAATCCACACTGCAAGGGAGTCATTCTTACTCCTGTCTTTTATCCACGCTTTTTTTTCATTTTTTCACTTCGACATTTAGAGCACTGTGCAGAAATCACACTGCGTCAGCATGCTCAACGGCCCCCAGAATGGTTTGTTTTATTTGGACAGTGGATTCTGTCAGTCCATGCCAGTTCATTCGCACCAGACCGCGCAAGAGCTGCACTGCGCTAGCCGCACCTAAAGGGTGTCATAGTTACTCCTGTCGTTTATCCAGCCCTTTCCTTAATTTATTTATTTCACGTTTAAAGCACTAGGCAGAAATCAAATTGCGTCAGCATGGTCAACGGCCCTCGCAATCATTTGTTTTAAATGGACAGTCGGATTACCCCGATCTATCCCAGTTGAAGCGCACCAGGCAGCGCTAGAGCCGCACTGCTCTAGCCGCAGCTCAAGGGAGTCATTGTTACTCACTTAGCTCCCCCACGCCTTGTTCTATTTCTTCAGGTTGACATTTAGGGCACTGGGCACAAATCACCTTGCATAAAAATGGTCAACCGCCCTCGCAATTATATCTTTTAAAAGCACAGTAAGATTCCCCCTGTGCATTCCAGTTGAACCACACCAGACAGTGCAAAGCAGCACTGTTCTAGCCGCACCTCAGTGGAGTCATTGTTACTAACGTCCTTCACCCACGCTTTGTTCCATTTCCTCACATTGACATTTAGAGCCCTGGGCACAAATCACATTGCGTCAGCATCGTCAAAAGTCCTTGCAATGCTTTGTTTTAAGTGGACAGTCAGTTTCAGCCGGTGCATGCCAGTTGAAGCACAACAGATAGCATAAAGCGCCACTCCTGAATCCACACTGCAAGGGAGTCATTCTTACTCCTGTCGTTTAACCACGCCTTTTTTTTCATTTCTGCACGTTGACATTTACAGACCTGGGCAGAAATCACATTGCGTCAGCATGGTCAACGGCCCTCAAAATGCATTGTTTTATTTGGAGAGTCGGATTCTCCCCGTCCATGCCAGTTGAAGCGCACCAGGCAGCGCAAGCGCCACACTGCTCTAGCCGCACCTCAAGAGAGCCATTGTTACTCGCTTTGTGTAGCCATGCCTTGTTGCATTTCTTCACGTTGACATTTAGAGCGCTGGGCAGAAGTCACATTACGTCAGCATGATCAAAAGTCTTCGCAAAGCTTTGTTTTAATGGACAGTTGGATTCCACCGGTCCATACCAAATGAAGCACAATGGATAGCACAAAGCGAAACTGCTCAATAAACTCTGCACGGGAGTCATTCTTACTCCTGTCCTTTATACCCACCTTTTTGCATTTCTTCACGTTGACATTTAGAGCACTGGCTCCCAGAATGCTTTGTTTCATTTGGACAGTGAATTCCGCCCGTCCATGCCAGTTGAGGCGTACCATACCGCGCAAGAGCTGCACTGCTCCAGCCGCACCTCACAGGAGTCACTCTTACACCTGTCCTTTATCCAGGCATTTCTTTATTTCATCACTTTGCCGTTTAGAGCACTAGGCAGAAATCACATTGCGTCAGCATGGTGAACGGCCCGCGTAATCATTTGTTTTAAATGGACAGTCGGATTCCCCCGATCTATGCCAGTTGGAGTGCAGCAGACTGCGCAAGAGCCACACTGCTCTAGTCGCACCTCGAGGGAGTCGTTACTCTCATCGCATACACACCTTCTTGCATTTCTTCACGTTGACATTAAATAGCACTGGGCAGAAATCACATTGTGTCAGCATCGGCAACAGCCTTCACAATCATTTGTTTTAAGTGCACAGTGAGATTCCCCCGGTGCATGACAGGTAAACCACACCAGACAGTGCAAAGCTGTGCTGCTCTAGTCGCACCTCATGGGAGTCATTGTTAGTCTCTTCGTTTACCCACGCCTTGTTGATTTTATCAAGTTGACATATAGGGGACTGGGCAGAAATCACATTGCGTCAGCATGGTCAAAAGTCCCCGCAATGCTTTGTTTTAAATGGACAGTCGGATTCCCCCGGTCTATACCAGTTGAAGCGCAATGGAAAGTGCAAAGCGCCACAGCTGAATGCACACTGCAAGGGAGTCATTCTTACTCATGTCGTTTATCCATACCTTTTTTCATTTTTTCACTTTGACATTTAGAGCACTGTGCAGAAATCACACTGCGTCAGCACGGTCAACGGCCCCCAAAATGCTTTGTTTTATTTGGGCATTTTATTTTACAGGAGGTATTCAGAGACATGGATTGGGAAGAATTGGGGATAAAAGTTAATCGAGAATAGCTTGGTAACTCGCGATTCGCTGATGACATTGCCTTGCTTAGTACCTCAGGGGACCAATTGCAATGCATGTTCAGTGACCTGGATAGGCAAAGCAGAAGAGTGGGTCTAAAAATTAATCTGCAGGAAACTAAAGTAATGCTTAACAGTCTCCGAAGAAAACCGCAATTTACAATAGGCAGCGAGGCACTGGAAGTCGTAAGGGAATACACCAACTTAGGTCAGGTAGTGACAGCGGATGCGGATCATAAGACAGAAATATTCAGAAGAACAAGAATGGGCTGGGGTGCGTTTGGCAGGCATTCTCAGATGATGAATAGCAGGTTGCCGTTATCCCCTCAAGAGGAAAGTATATAATACCTGTGTCTTACCAGCACTCACCTATGGGGCAGAAACCTTGAGGCTTACGAAAAGGGTTCTGCTCATATTGAGGACGACACAACGAGCTATGGAAAGAAGAATGATAGGTGTAACGTTCAAGGATAAGAAAAGAGCAGATTGGGTGAGGGAACAAACGCGACTTAATGACATCTTAGTTGAAATCAAGAAAAAGAAAGGGGCATGGGCAGGATACGCAATGAGGAGGGAAGATAACCGATGGTCATTGAGGGTTACGGAATGGATTCCAAGGGAAGAGAAGCTTAGCAGAGGGCGGCAGAAAGTTAGGCGGGCGCATGAGATTCGGAAGTTTGCGGGGACGACATGGCCACACTTAGTACATGATCGGGGTTGTTGGAGATGTATGGGAGAGGCCTTTGCCCTGCAGTAGGCGTAACCAGGCCTATGCTGATGATGATTCCGCCGGTCCATGCCAGTTGAGGCGCACAAGACCACGCAATAGCCGCACTGCGATAGCCGCACCACGAGGGAGTCATTGTTACTCCTGTCGTTTATCCGTCCTTTTTTTTATTTACTTCACTTTGACGTTTAGAGCACTGGGCAGAAATCACATTCCGTCAGCATGGTCGACGGCGCTCACAATCATTTGTTTTAATTGGACAGTCGGATTCCCCCGATCTATGCCAGCTGGAGTGCAGCAGACTGTGCAAATGCTGCGCTGCTCTAATCACACCTCAAGGGTGTCATTGTTACTCTCATCGCTTACACACACCTTTTTTGCATTTCTTCACATTGACATTAAATAGCACTGGGCAGAAATCACATTGTGTCAGCATGGTCAACGGCCTTCGCAATCATTTCTTTTCATGGCAGAGTTAGATTCCCCCGTTGCATGCCAGGTAAACCACACCAGACAGTGCAAAGCAGCGCTACTATAGTCCCACCTCATGGGAGTCATTGTTAGTCTCTTCGTTTACCCTCGCCTTGTTGCATTTTATCACGTTGACATTTAGGGGACTGGGCAGAGATCACATTGCATCAGCATGGTCAAAAGTCCTCGCAATGCTTTGTTTTAAATGGACAGTCAGATTCTCCCGGTCCATACCAGTTGAAGCGCAACGAAAAGTGCAAAGCGGCACAGCTCAATCCACACTGCAAGGGAGTCATTCTTACTCCTGTCTTTTATCCACGCTTTTTTTTTCATTTTTTCACTTCGACATTTAGAGCACTGTGCAGAAATCACACTGCGTCAGCATGCTCAACGGCCCCCAGAATGGTTTGTTTTATTTGGACAGTGGATTCTGTCAGTCCATGCCAGTTCATTCGCACCAGACCGCGCAAGAGCTGCACTGCGCTAGCCGCACCTAAAGGGTGTCATAGTTACTCCTGTCGTTTATCCAGCCCTTTCCTTAATTTATTTATTTCACGTTTAAAGCACTAGGCAGAAATCAAATTGCGTCAGCATGGTCAACGGCCCTCGCAATCATTTGTTTTAAATGGACAGTCGGATTACCCCTATCTATCCCAGTTGAAGCGCACCAGGCAGCGCTAGAGCCGCACTGCTCTAGCCGCAGCTCAAGGGAGTCATTGTTACTCACTTAGCTCCCCCACGCCTTGTTCTATTTCTTCAGGTTGACATTTAGGGCAGTGGGCACAAATCACCTTGCATAAAAATGGTCAACCGCCCTCGCAATTATATCTTTTAAAAGCACAGTAAGATTCCCCCTGTGCATTCCAGTTGAACCACACCAGACAGTGCAAAGCAGCACTGTTCTAGCCGCACCTCAGGGGAGTCATTGTTACTAACGTCCTTCCCCCACGCTTTGTTCCATTTCCTCACATTGACATTTAGAGCCCTGGGCACAAATCACATTGCGTCAGCATCATCAAAAGTCCTTGCAATGCTTTGTTTTAAGTGGACAGTCAGTTTCAGCCGGTCCATGCCAGTTGAAGCACAACAGATAGCATAAAGCGCCACTCCTGAGTCCACACTGCAAGGGAGTCATTCTTACTCCTGTCGTTTAACCACGCCTTTTTTTTTCATTTCTGCACGTTGACATTTACAGACCTGGGCAGAAATCACATTGCGTCAGCATGGTCAACGGCCCTCAAAATGCATTGTTTTATTTGGAGAGTCGGATTCTCCCGGTCCATGCCAGTTGAAGCGCACCAGGCAGCGCAAGCGCCACACTGCTCTAGCCGCACCTCAAGAGAGCCATTGTTACTCGCTTTGTGTAGCCATGCCTTGTTGCATTTCTTCACGTTGACATTTAGAGCGCTGGGCAGAAGTCACATTACGTCAGCATGATCAAAATCTTCGCAAAGCTTTGTTTTAATGGACAGTTGGATTCCACCGGTCCATACCAAATGAAGCACAATGGATAGCACAAAGCGAAACTGCTCAATAAACTCTGCACGGGAGTCATTCTTACTCCTGTCCTTTATACCCACCTTTTTGCATTTCTTCACGTTGACATTTAGAGCACTGGCTCCCAGAATGCTTTGTTTCATTTGGACAGTGAATTCCGCCCGTCCATGCCAGTTGAGGCGTACCATACCGCGCAAGAGCTGCACTGCTCCAGCCGCACCTCACAGGAGTCACTCTTACACCTGTCCTTTATCCAGGCATTTCTTTATTTCATCACTTTGCCGTTTAGAGCACTAGGCAGAAATCACATTGCGTCAGCATGGTGAACGGCCCGCGTAATCATTTGTTTTAAATGGACAGTCGGATTCCCCCGATCTATGCCAGTTGGAGTGCAGCAGACTGCGCAAGAGCCGCACTGCTCTAGTCGCACCTCGAGGGAGTCATTGTTACTCTCATCGCATACACACCTTCTTGCATTTCTTCACGTTGACATTAAATAGCACTGGGCAGAAATCACATTGTGTCAGCATCGGCAACAGCCTTCACAATCATTTGTTTTAAGTGCACAGTGAGATTCCCCCAGTGCATGACAGGTAAACCACACCAGACAGTGCAAAGCTGTGCTGCTCTAGTCGCACCTCATGGGAGTCATTGTTAGTCTCTTCGTTTACCCACGCCTTGTTGATTTTATCAAGTTGACATATAGGGGACTGGGCAGAAATCACATTGCGTCAGCATGGTCAAAAGTCCCCGCAATGCTTTGTTTTAAATGGACAGTCGGATTGCCCCGTTCTATACCAGTTGAAGCGCAATGGAAAGTGCAAAGCGGCACAGCTGAATGCACACTGCAAGGGAGTCATTCTTACTCATGTCGTTTATCCACACCTTTTTTTCATTTTTTCACTTTGACATTTAGAGCACTGTGCAGAAATCACACTGCGTCAGCACGGTCAACGGCCCCCAAAATGCTTTGTTTTATTTGGGCATTTTATTTTACAGGAGGTATTCAGAGACATGGATTGGGAAGATTTGGGGATAAAAGTTAATCGAGAATAGCTTAGTAACTCGCGATTCGCTGATGACATTGCCTTCCTTAGTACCTCAGGGGACCAATTGCAATGCATGTTCACTGACCTGGATAGGCAAAGCAGAAGAGTGGGTCTAAAATTAATCTGCAGGAAACTAAAGTAATGCTTAACAGTCTCGGAAGAAAACAGCAATTTACAATTGGCAGCGAGGCACTAGAAGTCGTAAGGGAATACATCAACTTAGGGCAGGTAGTGACAGCGGATGCGGATCATGAGACAGAAATATTCAGAAGAACAAGAATGGGCTGGGGTGCGTTTGGCAGGCATTCTCAGATGATGATTAGCAGGTTGCCATTATCCCCTCCAGAGGAAAGTATATAATACCTGTGTCTTACCAGCACTCACCTATGGGGCAGAAACCTTGAGGCTTACGAAAAGGGTTCTGCTCATATTGAGGACGACACAACGAGCTATGGAAAGAAGAATGATAGGTGTAACGTTCAAGGATAAGAAAAGAGCAGATTGGGTGAGGGAACAAACGCGACTTAATGACATCTTAGTTGAAATCAAGAAAAAGAAAGGGGCATGGGCAGGATACGCAATGAGGAGGGAAGATAACCGATGGTCATTGAGGGTTACGGAATGGATTCCAAGGGAAGAGAAGCTTAGCAGAGGGCGGCAGAAAGTTAGGCGGGCGCATGTGATTCAGAAGTTTGCGGGGACGACATGGCCACACTTAGTACATGATCGGGGTTGTTGGAGATGTATGGGAGAGGCCTTTGCCCTGCAGTAGGCGTAACCAGGCCTATGCTGATGATGATTCCGCCGGTCCATGCCAGTTGAGGCGCACAAGACCACGCAATAGCCGCACTGCGATAGCCGCACCACGAGGGAGTCATTGTTACTCCTGTCGTTTATCCGTCCTTTTTTTTATTTACTTCACTTTGACGTTTAGAGCACTGGGCAGAAATCACATTCCGTCAGCATGGTCGACGGCGCTCACAATCATTTGTTTTAATTGGACAGTCGGATTCCCCCGATCTATGCCAGCTGGAGTGCAGCAGACTGTGCAAATGCTGCGCTGCTCTAATCACACCTCAAGGGTGTCATTGTTACTCTCATCGCTTACACACACCTTTTTTGCATTTCATCACATTGACATTAAATAGCACTGGGCAGAAATCACATTGTGTCAGCATGGTCAACGGCCTTCGCAATCATTTCTTTTCATGGCAGAGTTAGATTCCCCCGTTGCATGCCAGGTAAACCACACCAGACAGTGCAAAGCCGCGCTACTCTAGTCCCACCTCATGGGAGTCATTGTTAGTCTCTTCGTTTACCCTCGCCTTGTTGCATTTTATCACGTTGACATTTAGGGGACTGGGCAGAGATCACATTGCATCAGCATGGTCAAAAGTCCTCGCAATGCTTTGTTTTAAATGGACAGTCAGATTCTCCCGGTCCATACCAGTTGAAGCGCAACGAAAAGTGCAAAGCGGCACAGCTCAATCCACACTGCAAGGGAGTCATTCTTACTCCTGTCTTTTATCCACGCTTTTTTTTTCATTTTTTCACTTCGACATTTAGAGCACTGTGCAGAAATCACACTGCGTCAGCATGCTCAACGGCCCCCAGAATGGTTTGTTTTATTTGGACAGTGGATTCTGTCAGTCCATGCCAGTTCATTCGCACCAGACCGCGCAAGAGCTGCACTGCGCTAGCCGCACCTAAAGGGTGTCATAGTTACTCCTGTCGTTTATCCAGCCCTTTCCTTAATTTATTTATTTCACGTTTAAAGCACTAGGCAGAAATCAAATTGCGTCAGCATGGTCAACGGCCCTCGCAATCATTTGTTTTAAATGGACAGTCGGATTACCCCTATCTATCCCAGTTGAAGCGCACCAGGCAGCGCTAGAGCCGCACTGCTCTAGCCGCAGCTCAAGGGAGTCATTGTTACTCACTTAGCTCCCCCACGCCTTGTTCTATTTCTTCAGGTTGACATTTAGGGCACTGGGCACAAATCACCTTGCATAAAAATGGTCAACCGCCCTCGCAATTATATCTTTTAAAAGCACAGTAAGATTCCCCCTGTGCATTCCAGTTGAACCACACCAGACAGTGCAAAGCAGCACTGTTCTAGCCGCACCTCAGGGGAGTCATTGTTACTAACGTCCTTCACCCACGCTTTGTTCCATTTCCTCACATTGACATTTAGAGCCCTGGGCACAAATCACATTGCGTCAGCATCATCAAAAGTCCTTGCAATGCTTTGTTTTAAGTGGACAGTCAGTTTCAGCCGGTCCATGCCAGTTGAAGCACAACAGATAGCATAAAGCGCCACTCCTGAGTCCACACTGCAAGGGAGTCATTCTTACTCCTGTCGTTTAACCACGCCTTTTTTTTCATTTCTGCACGTTGACATTTACAGACCTGGGCAGAAATCACATTGCGTCAGCATGGTCAACGGCCCTCAAAATCCATTGTTTTATTTGGAGAGTCGGATTCTCCCGGTCCATGCCAGTTGAAGCGCACCAGGCAGTGCAAGCGCCACACTGCTCTAGCCGCACCTCAAGAGAGCCATTGTTACTCGCTTTGTGTAGTCATGCCTTGTTGCATTTCTTCACGTTGACATTTAGAGCGCTGGGCAGAAGTCACATTACGTCAGCATGATCAAAATCTTCGCAAAGCTTTGTTTTAATGGACAGTTGGATTCCACCGGTCCATACCAAATGAAGCACAATGGATAGCACAAAGCGAAACTGCTCAATAAACTCTGCACGGGAGTCATTCTTACTCCTGTCCTTTATACCCACCTTTTTGCATTTCTTCACGTTGACATTTAGAGCACTGGCTCGCAGAATGCTTTGTTTCATTTGGACAGTGAATTCCGCCCGTCCATGCCAGTTGAGGCGTACCATACCGCGCAAGAGCTGCACTGCTCCAGCCGCACCTCACAGGAGTCACTCTTACACCTGTCCTTTATCCAGGCATTTCTTTATTTCATCACTTTGCCGTTTAGAGCACTAGGCAGAAATCACATTGCGTCAGCATGGTGAACGGCCCGCGTAATCATTTGTTTTAAATGGACAGTCGGATTCCCCCGATCTATGCCAGTTGGAGTGCAGCAGACTGCGCAAGAGCCGCACTGCTCTAGTCGCACCTCGAGGGAGTCATTGTTACTCTCATCGCATACACACCTTCTTGCATTTCTTCACGTTGACATTAAATAGCACTGGGCAGAAATCACATTGTGTCAGCATCGGCAACAGCCTTCACAATCATTTGTTTTAAGTGCACAGTGAGATTCCCCCAGTGCATGACAGGTAAACCACACCAGACAGTGCAAAGCTGTGCTGCTCTAGTCGCACCTCATGGGAGTCATTGTTAGTCTCTTCGTTTACCCACGCCTTGTTGATTTTATCAAGTTGACATATAGGGGACTGGGCAGAAATCACATTGCGTCAGCATGGTCAAAAGTCCCCGCAATGCTTTGTTTTAAATGGACAGTCGGATTGCCCCGTTCTATACCAGTTGAAGCGCAATGGAAAGTGCAAAGCGGCACAGCTGAATGCACACTGCAAGGGAGTCATTCTTACTCATGTCGTTTATCCACACCTTTTTTTCATTTTTTCACTTTGACATTTAGAGCACTGTGCAGAAATCACACTGCGTCAGCACGGTCAACGGCCCCCAAAATGCTTTGTTTTATTTGGGCATTTTATTTTACAGGAGGTATTCAGAGACATGGATTGGGAAGATTTGGGGATAAAAGTTAATCGAGAATAGCTTAGTAACTCGCGATTCGCTGATGACATTGCCTTCCTTAGTACCTCAGGGGACCAATTGCAATGCATGTTCACTGACCTGGATAGGCAAAGCAGAAGAGTGGGTCTAAAATTAATCTGCAGGAAACTAAAGTAATGCTTAACAGTCTCGGAAGAAAACAGCAATTTACAATTGGCAGCGAGGCACTAGAAGTCGTAAGGGAATACATCAACTTAGGGCAGGTAGTGACAGCGGATGCGGATCATGAGACAGAAATATTCAGAAGAACAAGAATGGGCTGGGGTGCGTTTGGCAGGCATTCTCAGATGATGATTAGCAGGTTGCCATTATCCCCTCCAGAGGAAAGTATATAATACCTGTGTCTTACCAGCACTCACCTATGGGGCAGAAACCTTGAGGCTTACGAAAAGGGTTCTGCTCATATTGAGGACGACACAACGAGCTATGGAAAGAAGAATGATAGGTGTAACGTTCAAGGATAAGAAAAGAGCAGATTGGGTGAGGGAACAAACGCGACTTAATGACATCTTAGTTGAAATCAAGAAAAAGAAAGGGGCATGGGCAGGATACGCAATGAGGAGGGAAGATAACCGATGGTCATTGAGGGTTACGGAATGGATTCCAAGGGAAGAGAAGCTTAGCAGAGGGCGGCAGAAAGTTAGGCGGGCGCATGTGATTCAGAAGTTTGCGGGGACGACATGGCCACACTTAGTACATGATCGGGGTTGTTGGAGATGTATGGGAGAGGCCTTTGCCCTGCAGTAGGCGTAACCAGGCCTATGCTGATGATGATTCCGCCGGTCCATGCCAGTTGAGGCGCACAAGACCACGCAATAGCCGCACTGCGATAGCCGCACCACGAGGGAGTCATTGTTACTCCTGTCGTTTATCCGTCCTTTTTTTATTTACTTCATTTGACGTTTAGAGCACTGGGCAGAAATCACATTCCGTCAGCATGGTCGACGGCGCTCACAATCATTTGTTTTAATTGGACAGTCGGATTCCCCCGATCTATGCCAGCTGGAGTGCAGCAGACTGTGCAAATGCTGCGCTGCTCTAATCACACCTCAAGGGTGTCATTGTTACTCTCATCGCTTACACACACCTTTTTTGCATTTCTTCACATTGACATTAAATAGCACTGGGCAGAAATCACATTGTGTCAGCATGGTCAACGGCCTTCGCAATCATTTCTTTTCATGGCAGAGTTAGATTCCCCCGTTGCATGCCAGGTAAACCACACCAGACAGTGCAAAGCAGCGCTACTATAGTCCCACCTCATGGGAGTCATTGTTAGTCTCTTCGTTTACCCTCGCCTTGTTGCATTTTATCACGTTGACATTTAGGGGACTGGGCAGAGATCACATTGCATCAGCATGGTCAAAAGTCCTCGCAATGCTTTGTTTTAAATGGACAGTCAGATTCTCCCGGTCCATACCAGTTGAAGCGCAACGAAAAGTGCAAAGCGGCACAGCTCAATCCACACTGCAAGGGAGTCATTCTTACTCCTGTCTTTTATCCACGCTTTTTTTTTCATTTTTTCACTTCGACATTTAGAGCACTGTGCAGAAATCACACTGCGTCAGCATGCTCAACGGCCCCCAGAATGGTTTGTTTTATTTGGACAGTGGATTCTGTCAGTCCATGCCAGTTCATTCGCACCAGACCGCGCAAGAGCTGCACTGCGCTAGCCGCACCTAAAGGGTGTCATAGTTACTCCTGTCGTTTATCCAGCCCTTTCCTTAATTTATTTATTTCACGTTTAAAGCACTAGGCAGAAATCAAATTGCGTCAGCATGGTCAACGGCCCTCGCAATCATTTGTTTTAAATGGACAGTCGGATTACCCCTATCTATCCCAGTTGAAGCGCACCAGGCAGCGCTAGAGCCGCACTGCTCTAGCCGCAGCTCAAGGGAGTCATTGTTACTCACTTAGCTCCCCCACGCCTTGTTCTATTTCTTCAGGTTGACATTTAGGGCACTGGGCACAAATCACCTTGCATAAAAATGGTCAACCGCCCTCGCAATTATATCTTTTAAAAGCACAGTAAGATTCCCCCTGTGCATTCCAGTTGAACCACACCAGACAGTGCAAAGCAGCACTGTTCTAGCCGCACCTCAGGGGAGTCATTGTTACTAACGTCCTTCCCCCACGCTTTGTTCCATTTCCTCACATTGACATTTAGAGCCCTGGGCACAAATCACATTGCGTCAGCATCATCAAAAGTCCTTGCAATGCTTTGTTTTAAGTGGACAGTCAGTTTCAGCCGGTCCATGCCAGTTGAAGCACAACAGATAGCATAAAGCGCCACTCCTGAGTCCACACTGCAAGGGAGTCATTCTTACTCCTGTCGTTTAACCACGCCTTTTTTTTTCATTTCTGCACGTTGACATTTACAGACCTGGGCAGAAATCACATTGCGTCAGCATGGTCAACGGCCCTCAAAATGCATTGTTTTATTTGGAGAGTCGGATTCTCCCGGTCCATGCCAGTTGAAGCGCACCAGGCAGCGCAAGCGCCACACTGCTCTAGCCGCACCTCAAGAGAGCCATTGTTACTCGCTTTGTGTAGCCATGCCTTGTTGCATTTCTTCACGTTGACATTTAGAGCGCTGGGCAGAAGTCACATTACGTCAGCATGATCAAAATCTTCGCAAAGCTTTGTTTTAATGGACAGTTGGATTCCACCGGTCCATACCAAATGAAGCACAATGGATAGCACAAAGCGAAACTGCTCAATAAACTCTGCACGGGAGTCATTCTTACTCCTGTCCTTTATACCCACCTTTTTGCATTTCTTCACGTTGACATTTAGAGCACTGGCTCCCAGAATGCTTTGTTTCATTTGGACAGTGAATTCCGCCCGTCCATGCCAGTTGAGGCGTACCATACCGCGCAAGAGCTGCACTGCTCCAGCCGCACCTCACAGGAGTCACTCTTACACCTGTCCTTTATCCAGGCATTTCTTTATTTCATCACTTTGCCGTTTAGAGCACTAGGCAGAAATCACATTGCGTCAGCATGGTGAACGGCCCGCGTAATCATTTGTTTTAAATGGACAGTCGGATTCCCCCGATCTATGCCAGTTGGATTGCAGCAGACTGCGCAAGAGCCGCACTGCTCTAGTCGCACCTCGAGGGAGTCATTGTTACTCTCATCGCATACACACCTTCTTGCATTTCTTCACGTTGACATTAAATAGCACTGGGCAGAAATCACATTGTGTCAGCATCGGCAACAGCCTTCACAATCATTTGTTTTAAGTGCACAGTGAGATTCCCCCAGTGCATGACAGGTAAACCACACCAGACAGTGCAAAGCTGTGCTGCTCTAGTCGCACCTCATGGGAGTCATTGTTAGTCTCTTCGTTTACCCACGCCTTGTTGATTTTATCAAGTTGACATATAGGGGACTGGGCAGAAATCACATTGCGTCAGCATGGTCAAAAGTCCCCGCAATGCTTTGTTTTAAATGGACAGTCGGATTGCCCCGTTCTATACCAGTTGAAGCGCAATGGAAAGTGCAAAGCGGCACAGCTGAATGCACACTGCAAGGGAGTCATTCTTACTCATGTCGTTTATCCACACCTTTTTTTCATTTTTTCACTTTGACATTTAGAGCACTGTGCAGAAATCACACTGCGTCAGCACGGTCAACGGCCCCCAAAATGCTTTGTTTTATTTGGGCATTTTATTTTACAGGAGGTATTCAGAGACATGGATTGGGAAGATTTGGGGATAAAAGTTAATCGAGAATAGCTTAGTAACTCGCGATTCGCTGATGACATTGCCTTCCTTAGTACCTCAGGGGACCAATTGCAATGCATGTTCACTGACCTGGATAGGCAAAGCAGAAGAGTGGGTCTAAAATTAATCTGCAGGAAACTAAAGTAATGCTTAACAGTCTCGGAAGAAAACAGCAATTTACAATTGGCAGCGAGGCACTAGAAGTCGTAAGGGAATACATCAACTTAGGGCAGGTAGTGACAGCGGATGCGGATCATGAGACAGAAATATTCAGAAGAACAAGAATGGGCTGGGGTGCGTTTGGCAGGCATTCTCAGATGATGATTAGCAGGTTGCCATTATCCCCTCCAGAGGAAAGTATATAATACCTGTGTCTTACCAGCACTCACCTATGGGGCAGAAACCTTGAGGCTTACGAAAAGGGTTCTGCTCATATTGAGGACGACACAACGAGCTATGGAAAGAAGAATGATAGGTGTAACGTTCAAGGATAAGAAAAGAGCAGATTGGGTGAGGGAACAAACGCGACTTAATGACATCTTAGTTGAAATCAAGAAAAAGAAAGGGGCATGGGCAGGATACGCAATGAGGAGGGAAGATAACCGATGGTCATTGAGGGTTACGGAATGGATTCCAAGGGAAGAGAAGCTTAGCAGAGGGCGGCAGAAAGTTAGGCGGGCGCATGTGATTCAGAAGTTTGCGGGGACGACATGGCCACACTTAGTACATGATCGGGGTTGTTGGAGATGTATGGGAGAGGCCTTTGCCCTGCAGTAGGCGTAACCAGGCCTATGCTGATGATGATTCCGCCGGTCCATGCCAGTTGAGGCGCACAAGACCACGCAATAGCCGCACTGCGATAGCCGCACCACGAGGGAGTCATTGTTACTCCTGTCGTTTATCCGTCCTTTTTTTTATTTACTTCACTTTGACGTTTAGAGCACTGGGCAGAAATCACATTCCGTCAGCATGGTCGACGGCGCTCACAATCATTTGTTTTAATTGGACAGTCGGATTCCCCCGATCTATGCCAGCTGGAGTGCAGCAGACTGTGCAAATGCTGCGCTGCTCTAATCACACCTCAAGGGTGTCATTGTTACTCTCATCGCTTACACACACCTTTTTTGCATTTCATCACATTGACATTAAATAGCACTGGGCAGAAATCACATTGTGTCAGCATGGTCAACGGCCTTCGCAATCATTTCTTTTCATGGCAGAGTTAGATTCCCCCGTTGCATGCCAGGTAAACCACACCAGACAGTGCAAAGCCGCGCTACTCTAGTCCCACCTCATGGGAGTCATTGTTAGTCTCTTCGTTTACCCTCGCCTTGTTGCATTTTATCACGTTGACATTTAGGGGACTGGGCAGAGATCACATTGCATCAGCATGGTCAAAAGTCCTCGCAATGCTTTGTTTAAATGGACAGTCAGATTCTCCCGGTCCATACCAGTTGAAGCGCAACGAAAAGTGCAAAGCGGCACAGCTCAATCCACACTGCAAGGGAGTCATTCTTACTCCTGTCTTTTATCCACGCTTTTTTTTCATTTTTTCACTTCGACATTTAGAGCACTGTGCAGAAATCACACTGCGTCAGCATGCTCAACGGCCCCCAGAATGGTTTGTTTTATTTGGACAGTGGATTCTGTCAGTCCATGCCAGTTCATTCGCACCAGACCGCGCAAGAGCTGCACTGCGCTAGCCGCACCTAAAGGGTGTCATAGTTACTCCTGTCGTTTATCCAGCCCTTTCCTTAATTTATTTATTTCACGTTTAAAGCACTAGGCAGAAATCAAATTGCGTCAGCATGGTCAACGGCCCTCGCAATCATTTGTTTTAAATGGACAGTCGGATTACCCCTATCTATCCCAGTTGAAGCGCACCAGGCAGCGCTAGAGCCGCACTGCTCTAGCCGCAGCTCAAGGGAGTCATTGTTACTCACTTAGCTCCCCCACGCCTTGTTCTATTTCTTCAGGTTGACATTTAGGGCACTGGGCACAAATCACCTTGCATAAAAATGGTCAACCGCCCTCGCAATTATATCTTTTAAAAGCACAGTAAGATTCCCCCTGTGCATTCCAGTTGAACCACACCAGACAGTGCAAAGCAGCACTGTTCTAGCCGCACCTCAGGGGAGTCATTGTTACTAACGTCCTTCACCCACGCTTTGTTCCATTTCCTCACATTGACATTTAGAGCCCTGGGCACAAATCACATTGCGTCAGCATCATCAAAAGTCCTTGCAATGCTTTGTTTTAAGTGGACAGTCAGTTTCAGCCGGTCCATGCCAGTTGAAGCACAACAGATAGCATAAAGCGCCACTCCTGAGTCCACACTGCAAGGGAGTCATTCTTACTCCTGTCGTTTAACCACGCCTTTTTTTTTCATTTCTGCACGTTGACATTTACAGACCTGGGCAGAAATCACATTGCGTCGGCATGGTCAACGGCCCTCAAAATGCATTGTTTTATTTGGAGAGTCGGATTCTCCCGGTCCATGCCAGTTGAAGCGCACCAGGCAGTGCAAGCGCCACACTGCTCTAGCCGCACCTCAAGAGAGCCATTGTTACTCGCTTTGTGTAGTCATGCCTTGTTGCATTTCTTCACGTTGACATTTAGAGCGCTGGGCAGAAGTCACATTACGTCAGCATGATCAAAATCTTCGCAAAGCTTTGTTTTAATGGACAGTTGGATTCCACCGGTCCATACCAAATGAAGCACAATGGATAGCACAAAGCGAAACTGCTCAATAAACTCTGCACGGGAGTCATTCTTACTCCTGTCCTTTATACCCACCTTTTTGCATTTCTTCACGTTGACATTTAGAGCACTGGCTCCCAGAATGCTTTGTTTCATTTGGACAGTGAATTCCGCCCGTCCATGCCAGTTGAGGCGTACCATACCGCGCAAGAGCTGCACTGCTCCAGCCGCACCTCACAGGAGTCACTCTTACACCTGTCCTTTATCCAGGCATTTCTTTATTTCATCACTTTGCCGTTTAGAGCACTAGGCAGAAATCACATTGCGTCAGCATGGTGAACGGCCCGCGTAATCATTTGTTTTAAATGGACAGTCGGATTCCCCCGATCTATGCCAGTTGGAGTGCAGCAGACTGCGCAAGAGCCGCACTGCTCTAGTCGCACCTCGAGGGAGTCATTGTTACTCTCATCGCATACACACCTTCTTGCATTTCTTCACGTTGACATTAAATAGCACTGGGCAGAAATCACATTGTGTCAGCATCGGCAACAGCCTTCACAATCATTTGTTTTAAGTGCACAGTGAGATTCCCCCAGTGCATGACAGGTAAACCACACCAGACAGTGCAAAGCTGTGCTGCTCTAGTCGCACCTCATGGGAGTCATTGTTAGTCTCTTCGTTTACCCACGCCTTGTTGATTTTATCAAGTTGACATATAGGGGACTGGGCAGAAATCACATTGCGTCAGCATGGTCAAAAGTCCCCGCAATGCTTTGTTTTAAATGGACAGTCGGATTGCCCCGTTCTATACCAGTTGAAGCGCAATGGAAAGTGCAAAGCGGCACAGCTGAATGCACACTGCAAGGGAGTCATTCTTACTCATGTCGTTTATCCACACCTTTTTTTCATTTTTTCACTTTGACATTTAGAGCACTGTGCAGAAATCACACTGCGTCAGCACGGTCAACGGCCCCCAAAATGCTTTGTTTTATTTGGGCATTTTATTTTACAGGAGGTATTCAGAGACATGGATTGGGAAGATTTGGGGATAAAAGTTAATCGAGAATAGCTTAGTAACTCGCGATTCGCTGATGACATTGCCTTCCTTAGTACCTCAGGGGACCAATTGCAATGCATGTTCACTGACCTGGATAGGCAAAGCAGAAGAGTGGGTCTAAAATTAATCTGCAGGAAACTAAAGTAATGCTTAACAGTCTCGGAAGAAAACAGCAATTTACAATTGGCAGCGAGGCACTAGAAGTCGTAAGGGAATACATCAACTTAGGGCAGGTAGTGACAGCGGATGCGGATCATGAGACAGAAATATTCAGAAGAACAAGAATGGGCTGGGGTGCGTTTGGCAGGCATTCTCAGATGATGATTAGCAGGTTGCCATTATCCCCTCCAGAGGAAAGTATATAATACCTGTGTCTTACCAGCACTCACCTATGGGGCAGAAACCTTGAGGCTTACGAAAAGGGTTCTGCTCATATTGAGGACGACACAACGAGCTATGGAAAGAAGAATGATAGGTGTAACGTTCAAGGATAAGAAAAGAGCAGATTGGGTGAGGGAACAAACGCGACTTAATGACATCTTAGTTGAAATCAAGAAAAAGAAAGGGGCATGGGCAGGATACGCAATGAGGAGGGAAGATAACCGATGGTCATTGAGGGTTACGGAATGGATTCCAAGGGAAGAGAAGCTTAGCAGAGGGCGGCAGAAAGTTAGGCGGGCGCATGTGATTCAGAAGTTTGCGGGGACGACATGGCCACACTTAGTACATGATCGGGGTTGTTGGAGATGTATGGGAGAGGCCTTTGCCCTGCAGTAGGCGTAACCAGGCCTATGCTGATGATGATTCCGCCGGTCCATGCCAGTTGAGGCGCACAAGACCACGCAATAGCCGCACTGCGATAGCCGCACCACGAGGGAGTCATTGTTACTCCTGTCGTTTATCCGTCCTTTTTTTTATTTACTTCACTTTGACGTTTAGAGCACTGGGCAGAAATCACATTCCGTCAGCATGGTCGACGGCGCTCACAATCATTTGTTTTAATTGGACAGTCGGATTCCCCCGATCTATGCCAGCTGGAGTGCAGCAGACTGTGCAAATGCTGCGCTGCTCTAATCACACCTCAAGGGTGTCATTGTTACTCTCATCGCTTACACACACCTTTTTTGCATTTCATCACATTGACATTAAATAGCACTGGGCAGAAATCACATTGTGTCAGCATGGTCAACGGCCTTCGCAATCATTTCTTTTCATGGCAGAGTTAGATTCCCCCGTTGCATGCCAGGTAAACCACACCAGACAGTGCAAAGCCGCGCTACTCTAGTCCCACCTCATGGGAGTCATTGTTAGTCTCTTCGTTTACCCTCGCCTTGTTGCATTTTATCACGTTGACATTTAGGGGACTGGGCAGAGATCACATTGCATCAGCATGGTCAAAAGTCCTCGCAATGCTTTGTTTTAAATGGACAGTCAGATTCTCCCGGTCCATACCAGTTGAAGCGCAACGGAAAGTGCAAAGCGGCACAGCTCAATCCACACTGCAAGGGAGTCATTCTTACTCCTGTCTTTTATCCACGCTTTTTTTTTCATTTTTTCACTTCGACATTTAGAGCACTGTGCAGAAATCACACTGCGTCAGCATGCTCAACGGCCCCCAGAATGGTTTGTTTTATTTGGACAGTGGATTCTGTCAGTCCATGCCAGTTCATTCGCACCAGACCGCGCAAGAGCTGCACTGCGCTAGCCGCACCTAAAGGGCGTCATAGTTACTCCTGTCGTTTATCCAGCCCTTTCCTTAATTTATTTATTTCACGTTTAAAGCACTAGGCAGAAATCAAATTGCGTCAGCATGGTCAACGGCCCTCGCAATCATTTGTTTTAAATGGACAGTCGGATTACCCCGATCTATCCCAGTTGAAGCGCACCAGGCAGCGCTAGAGCCGCACTGCTCTAGTCGCAGCTCAAGGGAGTCATTGTTACTCACTTAGCTCCCCCACGCCTTGTTCTATTTCTTCAGGTTGACATTTAGGGCACTGGGCACAAATCACCTTGCATAAAAATGGTCAACCGCCCTCGCAATTATATCTTTTAAAAGCACAGTAAGATTCCCCCTGTGCATTCCAGTTGAACCACACCAGACAGTGCAAAGCAGCACTGTTCTAGCCGCACCTCAAGGGAGTCATTGTTACTAACGTCCTTCACCCACGCTTTGTTCCATTTCCTCACATTGACATTTAGAGCCCTGGGCACAAATCACATTGCGTCAGCATCGTCAAAAGTCCTTGCAATGCTTTGTTTTAAGTGGACAGTCAGTTTCAGCCGCTCCATGCCAGTTGATGCACAACAGATAGCATAAAGCGCCACTCCTGAATCCACACTGCAAGGGAGTCATTACTCCTGTCGTTTAACCACGCCTTTTTTTCATTTCTGCACGTTGACATTTACAGACCTGGGCAGAAATCACATTGCGTCAGCATGGTCAACGGCCCTCAAAATGCATTGTTTTATTTGGAGAGTCGGATTCTCCCGGTCCATGCCAGTTGAAGCGCACCAGGCAGCGCAAGCGCCACACTGCTCTAGCCGCACCTCAAGAGAGCGATTGTTACTCGCTTTGTGTAGCCATGCCTTGTTGCATTTCTTCACGTTGACATTTAGAGCGCTGGGCAGAAGTCACATTACGTCAGCATGATCAAAAGTCTTCGCAAAGCTTTGTTTTAATGGACAGTTGGATTCCACCGGTCCATACCAAATGAAGCACAATGGATAGCACAAAGCGAAACTGCTCAATAAACTCTGCACGGGAGTCATTCTTACTCCTGTCCTTTATACCCACCTTTTTGCATTTCTTCACGTTGACATTTAGAGCACTGGCTCCCAGAATGCTTTGTTTCATTTGGACAGTGAATTCCGCCCGTCCATGCAAGTTGAGGCGTACCATACCGCGCAAGAGCTGCACTGCTCCAGCCGCACCTCACAGGAGTCACTCTTACACCTGTCCTTTATCCAGGCATTTCTTTATTTCATCACTTTGCCGTTTAGAGCACTAGGCAGAAATCACATTGCGTCAGCATGGTGAACGGCCCACGCAATTATTTGTTTTAAATGGACAGTCGGATTCCCCCGATCTATGCCAGTTGGAGTGCAGCAGACTGCGCAAGAGCCGCACTGCTCTAGTCGCACCTCGAGGGAGTCATTGTTACTCTCATCGCATACACACCTTCTTGCATTTCTTCACGTTGACATTAAATAGCACTGGGCAGAAATCACATAGTGTCAGCATCGGCAACAGCCTTCACAATCGTTTGTTTTAAGTGCACAGTGAGATTCCCGCGGTGCATGCCAGGTAAGCCACACCAGACAGTGCAGACCTGTGCTGCTCTAGTCGCACCTCATGGGAGTCATTGTTAGTCTCTTCGTTTACCCACGCCTTGTTGCATTTTATCAAGTTGACATATAGGGGACTGGGCAGAAATCACATTGCGTTAGCGTGGTCAAAAGTCCCCGCAATGCTTTGTTTTAAATCGACAGTCGGATTCCCCCGGTCTATACCAGTTCAAGCGCAATGGAAAGTGCAAAGCGGCACAGCTGAATGCACACTGCAAGGGAGTCATTCTTACTCATGTCGCTTATCCACACCTTTTTTTCATTTCTTTACTTTGACATTTAGAGCACTGTGCAGAAATCACACTGCGTCAGCACGGTCAACGGCCCCCAAAATGCTTTGTTTTATTTGGGCATTTTATTTTACAGGAGGTATTCAGAGACATGGATTGGGAAGATTTGGGGATAAAAGTTAATCGAGAATAGCTTAGTAACTCGCGATTCGCTGATGACATTGCCTTCCTCAGTACCTCAGGGGACCAATTGCAATGCATGTTCACTGACCTGGATGGGCAAAGCAGAAGAGTGGGTCTAAAAATTAATCTGCAGGAAACTAAAGTAATGCTTAACAGTCTCGGAAGAAAACAGCAATTTACAATTGGCAGCGAGGCACTAGAAGTCGTAAGGGAATACATCAACTTAGGGCAGGTAGTGACAGCGGATGCGGATCATGAGACAGAAATATTCAGAAGAACAAGAATGGGCTGGGGTGCGTTTGGCAGGCATTCTCAGATGATGATTAGCAGGTTGCCATTATCCCCTCCAGAGGAAAGTATATAATACCTGTGTCTTACCAGTACTCACCTATGGGGCAGAAACCTGGAGGCTTACGAAATGGGTTCTGCTCAAATTGAGGACGACGCAACGAGCTATGGAAAGAAGAATGATAGGTGTAACGTTAAAGGATAAGAAAAGAGCAGATTGGGTGAGGGAACAAACGCGAGTTAATGACATCTTAGTTGAAATCAAGTAAAAGAAATGGGCATGGGCAGGATACGAAATGAGGAGGGAAGATAACCGATGGTCATTAAGGGTTACGGAATGGATTCCAAGGGAAGGGAAGCTTAGCAGAGGGCGGCAGAAAGTTAGGCGGGCGCATGAGATTAAGAAGTTTGCAGGGACGACATGGCCACACATAGTACATGATCGGGGTTGTTGGAGATGTATGGGAGAGGCCTTTGCCCTGCAGTAGGCGTAACCAGGCTGATGCTGATGATGATTCCGCCGGTCCATGCCAGTTGAGGCACACAAGACCACGCAAGAGCCGCACTGCGATAGCCGCACCACAAGGGAGTCATTGTGACTCCTGTAGTTTATCCATGCCTTTTTTTATTTACTTCAGTTTCACGTGTAGAGCACTGGGCAGAAATCACATTGCGTCAGCATGGCCGACGGCCCTCGCAATCATTTGTTTTAAATAGACAGTCGGATTCCCCCGATCTATGCCAGCTGGAGTGCAGCAGACTGTGCAAAAGCTGCACTGCTCTAGTCGCACCTCAAGGGAGTCATTGTTACTCTCACCGCTTACACACACCTTCTTGCATTTCTTCACGTTGACATTAAATAGCACTGGGCAGAAATCACATAGTGTCAGCATCGGCAACAGCCTTCACAATCATTTGTTTTAAGTGCACAGTGAGATTCCCCCGGTGCATGCCAGGTAAACCACACCAGACAGTGCAAAGCCGCGCTACTCTAGTCCCACCTCATGGGAGTCATTGTTAGTCTCTTCGTTTACCCACGCCTTGATGATTTTATCAAGTTGACATATAGGGGACTGGGCAGAGATCACATTGCATCAGCATGGTCAAAAGTCCTCGCAATGCTTTGTTTTAAATGGACAGTCAGATCCTCCCGGTCCATACCAGTTGAAGCGCAACGGAAAGTGCAAAGCGGCACAGCTCAATCCACACTGCAAGGGAGTCATTCTTACTCCTATCTTTGATCCACGCTTTTTTTTCATTTTTTCACTTCGACGTTTAGAGCACTGTGCAGAAATCACACTGCGTCAGCATGCTCAACGGCCCCCAGAATGGTTTGTTTTATTTGGACAGTGGATTCTGTCAGTCCATGCCAGTTCATTCGCACCAGACCGCGCAAGAGCTGCACTGCGCTAGCCGCACCTAAAGGGCGTCATAGTTACTCCTGTCGTTTATCCAGCCCTTTCCTTAATTTATTTATTTCACGTTTAAAGCACTAGGCAGAAATCAAATTGCGTCAGCATGGTCAACGGCCCTCGCAATCATTTGTTTTAAATGGACAGTCGGATTACCCCGATCTATCCCAGTTGAAGCGCACCAGGCAGCGCTAGAGCCGCACTGCTCTAGCCGCAGCTCAAGGGAGTCATTGTTACTCACTTAGCTCCCCCACGCCTTGTTCTATTTCTTCAGGTTGACATTTAGGGCACTGGGCACAAATCACCTTGCATAAAAATTGTCAACCGCCCTCGCAATTATATCTTTTAAAAGCACAGTAAGATTCCCCCTGTGCATTCCAGTTGAACCACACCAGACAGTGCAAAGCAGCACTGTTCTAGCCGCACCTCAGGGGAGTCATTGTTACTAACGTCCTTCACCCACGCTTTGTTCCATTTCCTCACATTGACATTTAGAGCCCTGGGCACAAATCACATTGCGTCAGCATCGTCAAAAGTCCTTGCAATGCTTTGTTTTAAGTGGACAGTCAGTTTCAGCCGGTCCATGCCAGTTGAAGCACAACAGATAGCATAAAGCGCCACTCCTGAATCCACACTGCAAGGGAGTCATTCTTACTCCTGTCGTTTAACCACGCCTTTTTTTTCATTTCTGCACGTTGACATTTACAGACCTGGGCAGAAATCACATTGCGTCAGCATGGTCAACGGCCCTCAAAATGCATTGTTTTATTTGGAGAGTCGGATTCTCCCGGTCCATGCCAGTTGAAGCGCACCAGGCAGCGCAAGCGCCACACTGCTCTAGCCGCACCTCAAGAGAGCCATTGTTACTCGCTTTGTGTAGCCATGCCTTGTTGCATTTCTTCACGTTGACATTTAGAGCGCTGGGCAGAAGTCACATTACGTCAGCATGATCAAAAGTCTTCGCAAAGCTTTGTTTTAATGGACAGTTGGATTCCACCGGTCCATACCAAATGAAGCACAATGGATAGCACAAAGCGAAACTGCTCAATAAACTCTGCACGGGAGTCATTCTTACTCCTGTCCTTTATACCCACCTTTTTGCATTTCTTCACGTTGACATTTAGAGCACTGGCTCCCAGAATGCTTTGTTTCATTTGGACAGTGAATTCCGCCCGTCCATGCCAGTTGAGGCGTACCATACCGCGCAAGAGCTGCACTGCTCCAGCCGCACCTCACAGGAGTCACTCTTACACCTGTCCTTTATCCAGGCATTTCTTTATTTCATCACTTTGCCGTTTAGAGCACTAGGCAGAAATCACATTGCGTCAGCATGGTGAACGGCCCGCGTAATCATTTGTTTTAAATGGACAGTCGGATTCCCCCGATCTATGCCAGTTGGAGTGCAGCAGACTGCGCAAGAGCCGCACTGCTCTAGTCGCACCTCGAGGGAGTCATTGTTACTCTCATCGCATACACACCTTCTTGCATTTCTTCACGTTGACATTAAATAGCACTGGGCAGAAATCACATTGTGTCAGCATCGGCAACAGCCTTCACAATCATTTGTTTTAAGTGCACAGTGAGATTCCCCCGGTGCATGACAGGTAAACCACACCAGACAGTGCAAAGCTGTGCTGCTCTAGTCGCACCTCATGGGAGTCATTGTTAGTCTCTTCGTTTACCCACGCCTTGTTGATTATATCAAGTTGACATATAGGGGACTGGGCAGAAATCACATTGCGTCAGCATGGTCAAAAGTCCCCGCAATGCTTTGTTTTAAATGGACAGTCGGATTCCCCCGGTCTATACCAGTTCAAGCGCAATGGAAAGTGCAAAGCGGCACAGCTGAATGCACACTGCAAGGGAGTCATTCTTACTCATGTCATTTATCCACACCTTTTTTTCATTTTTTCACTTTGACATTTAGAGCACTGTGCAGAAATCACACTGCGTCAGCACGGTCAACGGCCCCCAAAATGCTTTGTTTTATTTGGGCATTTTATTTTACAGGAGGTATTCAGAGACATGGATTGGGAAGAATTGGGGATAAAAGTTAATCGAGAATAGCTTGGTAACTCGCGATTCGCTGATGACATTGCCTTGCTTAGTACCTCAGGGGACCAATTGCAATGCATGTTCAGTGACCTGGATAGGCAAAGCAGAAGAGTGGGTCTAAAAATTATACTGCAGGAAACTAAAGTAATGCTTAACAGTCTCCGAAGAAAACCGCAATTTACAATAGGCAGCGAGGCACTGGAAGTCGTAAGGGAATACACCAACTTAGGTCAGGTAGTGACAGCGGATGCGGATCATAAGACAGAAATATTCAGAAGAACAAGAATGGGCTGGGGTGCGTTTGGCAGGCATTCCCAGATGATGAATAGCAGGTTGCCGTTATCCCCTCAAGAGGAAAGCATATAATACCTGTGTCTTACCAGCACTCACCTATGGGGCAGAAACCTTGAGGCTTACGAAAAGGGTTCTGCTCATATTGAGGACGACACAACGAGCTATGGAAAGAAGAATGATAGGTGTAACGTTCAAGGATAAGAAAAGAGCAGATTGGGTGAGAGAACAAACGCGACTTAATGACATCTTAGTTGAAATCAAGAAAAAGAAAGGGGCATGGGCAGGATACGCAATGAGGAGGGAAGATAACCGATGGTCATTGAGGGTTACGGAATGGATTCCAAGGGAAGAGAAGCTTAGCAGAGGGCGGCAGAAAGTTAGGCGGGCGCATGAGATTCAGAAGTTTGCGGGGACGACATGGCCACACTTAGTACATGATCGGGGTTGTTGGAGATGTATGGGAGAGGCCTTTGCCCTGCAGTAGGCGTAACCAGGCCTATGCTGATGATGATTCCGCCGGTCCATGCCAGTTGAGGCGCACAAGACCACGCAATAGCCGCACTGCGATAGCCGCACCACGAGGGAGTCATTGTTACTCTTGTCGTTTATCCGTCCTTTTTTTATTTACTTCACTTTGACGTTTAGAGCACTGGGCAGAAATCACATTCCGTCAGCATGGTCGACGGCGCTCACAATCATTTGTTTTAATTGGACAGTCGGATTCCCCCGATCTATGCCAGCTGGAGTGCAGCAGACTGTGCAAATGCTGCGCTGCTCTAATCACACCTCAAGGGTGTCATTGTTACTCTCATCGCTTGCACACACCTTTTTTGCATTTCTTCACATTGACATTAAATAGCACTGGGCAGAAATCACATTGTGTCAGCATGGTCAACGGCCTTCGCAATCATTTCTTTTCATGGCAGAGTTAGATTCCCCCGTTGCATGCCAGGTAAACCACACCAGACAGTGCAAAGCCGCGCTACTCTAGTCCCACCTCATGGGAGTCATTGTTAGTCTCTTCGTTTACTCTCGCCTTGTTGCATTTTATCACGTTGACATTTAGGGGACTGGGCAGAGATCACATTGCATCAGCATGGTCAAAAGTCCTCGCAATGCTTTGTTTTAAATGGACAGTCAGATTCTCCCGGTCCATACCAGTTGAAGCGCAACGGAAAGTGCAAAGCGGCACAGCTCAATCCACACTGCAAGGGAGTCATTCTTACTCCTGTATTTTATCCACGCTTTTTTTTTCATTTTTTCACTTCGACATTTAGAGCACTGTGCAGAAATCACACTGCGTCAACATGCTCAACGGCCCCCAGAATGGTTTGTTTTATTTGGACAGTGGATTCTGTCAGTCCATGCCAGTTCATTCGCACCAGACCGCGCAAGAGCTGCACTGCGCTAGCCGCACCTAAAGGGTGTCATAGTTACTCCTGTCGTTTATCCAGCCCTTTCCTTAATTTATTTATTTCACGTTTAAAGTACTAGGCAGAAATCAAATTGCGTCAGCATGGTCAACGGCCCTCGCAATCATTTGTTTTAAATGGACAGTCGGATTACCCCGATCTATCCCAGTTGAAGCGCACCAGGCAGCGCTAGAGCCGCACTGCTCTAGTCGCAGCTCAAGGGAGTCATTGTTACTCACTTAGCTCCCCCACGAATTGTTCTATTTCTTCAGGTTGACATTTAGGGCACTGGGCACAAATCACCTTGCATAAAAATGGTCAACCGCCCTCGCAATTATATCTTTTAAAAGCACAGTAAGATTCCCCCTGTGCATTCCAGTTGAACCACACCAGACAGTGCAAAGCAGCACTGTTCTAGCCGCACCTCAAGGGAGTCATTGTTACTAACGTCCTTCACCCACGCTTTGTTCCATTTCCTCACATTGACATTTAGAGCCCTGGGCACAAATCACATTGCGTCAGCATCGTCAAAAGTCCTTGCAATGCTTTGTTTTAAGTGGACAGTCAGTTTCAGCCGGTCCATGCCAGTTGATGCACAACAGATAGCATAAAGCGCCACTCCTGAATCCACACTGCAAGGGAGTCATTCTTACTCCTGTCGTTTAACCACGCCTTTTTTTCATTTCTGCACGTTCACATTTACAGACCTGGGCAGCAATCACATTGCGTCAGCATGGTCAACGGCCCTCAAAATGCATTGTTTTATTTGGAGAGTCGGATTCTCCCGGTCCATGCCAGTTGAAGCGCACCAGGCAGCGCAAGCGCCACACTGCTCTAGCCGCACCTCAAGAGAGCCATTGTTACTCGCTTTGTGTAGCCATGCCTTGTTGCATTTCTTCACGTTGATATTTAGAGCGCTGGGCAGAAGTCACATTACGTCAGCATGATCAAAAGTCTTCGCAAAGCTTTGTTTTAATGGACAGTTGGATTCCACCGGTCCATACCAAATGAAGCACAATGGATAGCACAAAGCGAAACTGCTCAATAAACTCTGCACGGGAGTCATTCTTACTCCTGTCCTTTATACCCACCTTTTTGCATTTCTTCACGTTGACATTTAGAGCACTGGCTCCCAGAATGCTTTGTTTCATTTGGACAGTGAATTCCGCCCGTCCATGCCAGTTGAGGCGTACCATACCGCGCAAGACCTGCACTGCTCCAGCCGCACCTCACAGGAGTCACTCTTACACCTGTCCTTTATCCAGGCATTTCTTTATTTCATCACTTTGCCGTTTATAGCACTAGGCAGAAATCACATTGCGTCAGCATGGTGAACGGCCCGCGCAATTATTTGTTTTAAATGGACAGTCGGATTCCCCCGATCTATGCCAGTTGGAGTGCAGCAGACTGCGCAAGAGCCGCACTCCTCTAGTCGCACCTCGCGGGAGTCATTGTTACTCTCATCGCATTCACACCTTCTTGCATTTCTTCACGTTGACATTAAATAGCACTGGGCAGAAATCTCATAGTGTCAGCATCGGCAACAGCCTTCACAATCGTTTGTTTTAAGTGCACAGTGAGATTCCCGCGGTGCATGCCAGGTAAGCCACACCAGACAGTGCAGACCTGTGCTGCTCTAGTCGCACCTCATGGGAGTCATTGTTAGTCTCTTCGTTTACCCACGCCTTGTTGCATTTTATCAAGTTGACATATAGGGGACTGGGCAGAAATCACATTGCGTCAGCGTGGTCAAAAGTCCCCGCAATGCTTTGTTTTAAATGGACAGTCGGATTCCCCCGGTCTATACCAGTTCAAGCGCAATGGAAAGTGCAAAGCGGCACAGCTGAATGCACACTGCAAGGGAGTCATTCTTACTCCTGTCGTTTAACCACGCCTTTTTTTCATTTCTGCACGTTGACATTTACAGACCTGGGCAGAAATCACATTGCGTCAGCATGGTCAACGGCCCTCAAAATGCATTGTTTTATTTGGAGAGTCGGATTCTCCCGGTCCATGCCAGTTGAAGCGCACCAGGCAGCGCAAGCGCCACACTGCTCTAGCCGCACCTCAAGAGAGCGATTGTTACTCGCTTTGTGTAGCCATGCCTTGTTGCATTTCTTCACGTTGACATTTAGAGCGCTGGGCAGAAGTCACATTACGTCAGCATGATCAAAAGTCTTCGCAAAGCTTTGTTTTAATGGATAGTTGGATTCCACCGGTCCATACCAAATGAAGCACAATGGATAGCACAAAGCGAAACTGCTCAATAAACTCTGCACGGGAGTCATTCTTACTCCTGTCCTTTATACCCACCTTTTTGCATTTCTTCACGTTGACATTTAGAGCACTGGCTCCCAGAATGCTTTGTTTCATTTGGACAGTGAATTCCGCCCGTCCATGCCAGTTGAGGCCTACCATACCGCGCAAGAGCTGCACTGCTCCAGCCGCACCTCACAGGAGTCACTGTTACACCTGTCCTTTATCCAGGCATTTCTTTATTTCATCACTTTGCCGTTTAGAGCACTATGCAGAAATCACATTGCGTCAGCATCGGCAACAGCCTTCACAATCATTTGTTTTAAGTGCACAGTGAGATTCCCCCGGTGCATGCCAGGTAAGCCACACCAGACAGTGCAGAGCCGTGCTGCTCTAGTCGCACCTCATGGGAGTCATTGTTAGTCTCTTCGTTTACCCTCGCCTTGTTGCATTTTATCACGTTGACATTTAGGGGACTGGGCAGAGATCACATTGCATCAGCATGGTCAAAAGTCCTCGCAATGCTTTGTTTTAAATGGACAGTCAGATTCTCCCGGTCCATACCAGTTGAAGCGCAACGGAAAGTGCAAAGCGGCACAGCTCAATCCACACTGCAAGGGAGTCATTCTTACTCCTGTCTTTTATCCACGCTTTTTTTTTCATTTTTTCACTTCGACATTTAGAGCACTGTGCAGAAATCACACTGCGTCAGCATGCTCAACGGCCCCCAGAATGGTTTGTTTTATTTGGACAGTGGATTCTGTCAGTCCATGCCAGTTCATTCGCACCAGACCGCGCAAGAGCTGCACTGCGCTAGCCGCACCTAGAGGGTGTCATAGTTACTCCTGTCGTTTATCCAGCCCTTTCCTTAATTTATTTATTTCACGTTTAAAGCACTAGGCAGAAATCAAATTGCGTCAGCATGGTCAACGGCCCTCGCAATCATTTGTTTTAAATGGACAGTCGGATTACCCCGATCTATCCCAGTTGAAGCGCACCAGGCAGCGCTAGAGCCGCACTGCTCTAGCCGCAGCTCAAGGGAGTCATTGTTACTCACTTAGCTCTCCCACGCCTTGTTCTATTTCTTCAGGTTGACATTTAGGGCACTGGGCACAAATCACCTTGCATAAAAATGGTCAACCGCCCTCGCAATTATATCTTTTAAAAGCACAGTAAGATTCCCCCTGTGCATTCCAGTTGAACCACACCAGACAGTGCAAAGCAGCACTGTTCTAGCCGCACCTCAAGGGAGTCATTGTTACTAACGTCCTTCACCCACGCTTTGTTCCATTTCCTCACATTGACATTTAGAGCCCTGGGCACAAATCACATTGCGTCAGCATCGTCAAAAGTCCTTGCAATGCTTTGTTTTAAGTGGACAGTCAGTTTCAGTCGGTCCATGCCAGTTGAAGCACAACAGATAGCATAAAGCGCCACTCCTGAATCCACACTGCAAGGGAGTCATTCTTACTCCTGTCGTTTAACCACGCCTTTTTTTTTCATTTCTGCACGTTGACATTTACAGACCTGGGCAGAAATCACATTGCGTCAGCATGGTCAACGGCCCTCAAAATGCATTGTTTTATTTGGAGAGTCGGATTCTCCCGGTCCATGCCAGTTGAAGCGCACCAGGCAGCGCAAGCGCCACACTGCTCTAGCCGCACCTAAAGAGGGCCATTGTTACTCGCTTTGTGTAGCCATGCCTTGTTGCATTTCTTCACGTTGACATTTAGAGCGCTGGGCAGAAGTCACATTACGTCAGCATGATCAAAAGTCTTCGCAAAGCTTTGTTTTAATGGACAGTTGGATTCCACCGGTCCATACCAAATGAAGCACAATGGATAGCACAAAGCGAAACTGCTCAATAAACTCTGCACGGGAGTCATTCTTACTCCTGTCCTTTATACCCACCTTTTTGCATTTCTTCACGTTGACATTTAGAGCACTGGCTCCCAGAATGCTTTGTTTCATTTGGACAGTGAATTCCGCCCGTCCATGCCAGTTGAGGCGTACCATACCGCGCAAGAGCTGCACTGCTCGAGCCGCACCTCACAGGAGTCACTCTTACACCTGTCCTTTATCCAGGCATTTCTTTATTTCATCACTTTGCCGTTTAGAGCACTAGGCAGAAATCACATTGCGTCAGCATGGTGAACGGCCCGCGTAATCATTTGTTTTAAATGGACAGTCGGATTCCCCCGATCTATGCCAGTTGGAGTGCAGCAGACTGCGCAAGAGCCGCACTGCTCTAGTCGCACCTCGAGGGAGTCATTGTTACTCTCATCGCATACACACCTTCTTGCATTTCTTCACGTTGACATTAAATAGCACTGGGCAGAAATCACATTGTGTCAGCATCGGCAACAGCCTTCACAATCATTTGTTTTAAGTGCACAGTGAGATTCCCCCGGTGCATGACAGGTAAACCACACCAGACAGTGCAAAGCTGTGCTGCTCTAGTCGCACCTCATGGGAGTCATTGTTAGTCTCTTCGTTTACCCACGCCTTGTTGATTTTATCAAGTTGACATATAGGGGACTGGACAGAAATCACATTGCGTCAGCATGGTCAAAAGTCCCCGCAATGCTTTGTTTTAAATGGACAGTCGGATTCCCCCGGTCTATACCAGTTGAAGCGCAACGGAAAGTGCAAAGCGGCACAGCTCAATCCACACTGCAAGGGAGTCATTCTTACTCCTCTCTTTTATCCACGCTTTTTTTTTCATTTTTTCACTTCGACATTTAGAGCACTGTGCAGAAATCACACTGCGTCAGCATGCTCAACGGCCCCCAGAATGGTTTGTTTTATTTGGACAGTGGATTCTCTCAGTCAATGCCAGTTCATTCGCACCAGACCGCGCAAGAGCTGCACTGCGCTAGCCGCACCTAAAGGGTGTCATAGTTACTCCTGTCGTTTATCCAGCCCTTTCCTTAATTTATTTGTTTCACGTTTAAAGCACTAGGCAGAAATCAAATTGCGTCGGCATGGTCAACGGCCCTCGCAATCATTTGTTTTAAATGGACAGTCGGATTACCCCGATCTATCCCAGTTGAAGCGCACCAGGCAGCGCTAGAGCCGCACTGCTCTAGTCGCAGCTCAAGGGAGTCATTGTTACTCACTTAGCTCCCCCACGCCTTGTTCTATTTCTTCAGGTTGACATTTAGGGCACTGGGCACAAATCACCTTGCATAAAAATGGTCAACCGCCCTCGCAATTATATCTTTTAAAAGCACAGTAAGATTCCCCCTGTGCATTCCAGTTGAACCACACCAGACAGTGCAAAGCAGCACTGTTCTAGCCGCACCTCAAGGGAGTCATTGTTACTAACGTCCTTCACCCACGCTTTGTTCCATTTCCTCACATTGACATTTAGAGCCCTGGGCACAAATCACATTGCGTCAGCATCGTCAAAAGTCCTTGCAATGCTTTGTTTTAAGTGGACAGTCAGTTTCAGCCGGTCCATGCCAGTTGAAGCACAACAGATAGCATAAAGCGCCACTCCTGAATCCACACTGCAAGGGAGTCATTCTTACTCCTGTCCTTTAACCACGCCTTTTTTTTCATTTCTGCACGTTGACATTTACAGACCTGGGCAGAAATCACATTGCGTCAGCATGGTCAACGGCCCTCAAAATGCATTGTTTTATTTCGAGAGTCGAATTCTCCCGGTCCATGCCAGTTGAAGCGCACCAGGCAGCGCAAGCGCCACACTGCTCTAGCCGCACCTTAAGAGAGCCATTGTTACTCGCTTTGTGTAGCCATGCCTTGTTGCATTTCTTCACGTTGACATTTAGGGCGCTGGGCAGAAGTCACATTACGTCAGCATGATCAAAAGTCTTCGCAAAGCTTTGTTTTAATGGACAGTTGGATTCCACCGGTCCATACCAAATGAAGCACAATGGATAGCACAAAGCGAAACTGCTCAATAAACTCTGCACGGGAGTCATTCTTACTCCTGTCCTTTATACCCACCTTTTTGCATTTCTTCACGTTGACATTTAGAGCACTGGCTCCCAGAATGCTTTGTTTCATTTGGACAGTGAATTCCGCCCGTCCATGCCAGTTGAGGCGTACCATACCGCGCAAGAGCTGCACTGCTCCAGCCGCACCTCACAGGAGTCACTCTTACACCTGTCCTTTATCCAGGCATTTCTTTATTTCATCACTTTGCCGTTTAGAGCACTAGGCAGAAATCACATTGCGTCAGCATGGTGAACGGCCCGCGTAATCATTTGTTTTAAATGGACAGTCGGATTCCCCCGATCTATGCCAGTTGGAGTGCAGCAGACTGCGCAAGAGCCGCACTGCTCTAGTCGCACCTCGAGGGAGTCATTGTTACTGTCATCGCATACACAGCTTCTTGCATTTCTTCACGTTGACATTAAATAGCAGTGGGCAGAAATCACATTGTGTCAGCATCGGCAACAGCCTTCACAATCATTTGTTTTAGGTGCACAGTGAGATTCCCCCGGTGCATGACAGGTAAACCACACCAGACAGTGCAAAGCTGTGCTGCTCTAGTCGCACCTCATGGGAGTCATTGTTAGTCTCTTCGTTTACCCACGCCTTGTTGATTTTATCAAGTTGACATATAGGGGACTGGGCAGAAATCACATTGCGTCAGCATGGTCAAAAGTCCCCGCAATGCTTTGTTTTAAATGGACAGTCGGATTCCCCCGGTCCATGCCAGTTGATGCACAACAGATAGCATAAAGCGCCACTCCTGAATCCACACTGCAAGGGAGTCATTCTTACTCCTGTCGTTTAACCACGCCTTTTTTTTCATTTCTGCACGTTGACATTTACAGACCTGGGCAGAAATCACATTGCGTCAGCATGGTCAACGGCCCCCAAAATGCTTTGTTTTATTTGGGCATTTTATTTTACAGGAGGTATTCAGAGACATGGATTGGGAAGATTTGGGGATAAAAGTTAATCGAGAATAGCTTAGTAACTCGCGATTCGCTGATGACATTGCCTTCCTTAGTACCTCAGGGGACCAATTGCAATGCATGTTCACTGACCTGGATAGGCAAAGCAGAAGAGTGGGTCTAAAAATTAATCTGCAGGAAACTAAAGTAATGCTTAACAGTCTCGGAAGAAAACAGCAATTTACAATTGGCAGCGAGGCACTAGAAGTCGTAAGGGATTACATCAACTTAGGGCAGGTAGTGACAGCGGATGCGGATCATGAGACAGAAATATTCAGAAGAACAAGAATGGGCTGGGGTGCGTTTGGCAGGCATTCTCAGATGATGATTAGCAGGTTGCCATTATCCCCTCAAGAGGAAAGTATATAATACCTGTGTCTTACCAGTACTCACCTATGGGGCAGAAACCTGGAGGCTTACGAAATGGGTTCTGCTCAAATTGAGGACGACGCAACGAGCTATGGAAAGAAGAATGATAGGTGTAACGTTAAAGGATAAGAAAAGAGCAGATTGGGTGAGGGAACAAACGCGAGTTAATGACATCTTAGTTGAAATCAAGAAAAAGAAATGGGTATGGGCAGGATACGAAATGAGGAGGGAAGATAACCGATGGTCATTAAGGGTTACGGAATGGATTCCAAGGGAAGGGAAGCTTAGCAGAGGGCGGCAGAAAGTTAGGCGGGCGCATGAGATTAAGAAGTTTGCAGGGACGACATGGCCACACATAGTACATGATCGGGGTTGTTGGAGATGTACGGGAGAGGCCTTTGCCCTGCAGTAGGCGTAACCAGGCTGATGCTGATGATGATTCCGCCGGTCCATGCCAGTTGAGGCACACAAGACCACGCAAGAGCCGCACTGCGATAGCCGCACCACAAGGGAGTCATTGTGACTCCTGTAGTTTATCCATGCCTTTTTTTATTTACTTCAGTTTCACGTTTAGAGCACTGGGCAGAAATCACATTGCATCAGCATGGTCGACGGCCCTCGCAATCATTTGTTTTAAATGGACAGTCGGATTCCCCCGATCTATGCCAGCTGGAGTGCAGCAGACTGTGCAAAAGCTGCACTGTTCTAGTCGCACCTCAAGGGAGTCATTGTTACTCTCATAGCTTACACACACCTTCTTGCATTTCTTCACGTTGACATTAAATAGCACTGGGCAGAAATCACATTGTGTCAGCATCGGCAACGGCCTTCGCAATCATTTCTTTTCATGGCAGAGTTAGATTCCCCCGTTGCATGCCAGGTAAACCACACCAGACAGTGCAAAGCCGCGCTACTCTAGTCCCACCTCATGGGAGTCATTGTTAGTCTCTTCGTTTACCCTCGCCTTGTTGCATTTTATCACGTTGACATTTAGGGGACTGGGTAGAGATCACATTGCATCAGCATGGTCAAAAGTCCTCGCAATGCTTTGTTTTAAATGGACAGTCAGATTCTCCCGGTCCATACCAGTTGAAGCGCAACGGAAAGTGCAAAGCGGCACAGCTCAATCCACACTGCAAGGGAGTCATTCTTACTCCTGTCTTTTATCCACGCTTTTTTTTCATTTTTTCACTTCGACATTTAGAGCACTGTGTAGAAATCACACTGCGTCAGCATGCTCAACGGCCCCCAGAATGGTTTGTTTTATTTGGACAGTGGATTCTGTCAGTTCATGCCAGTTCATTCGCACCAGACCGCGCAAGAGCTGCACTGCGCTAGCCGCACCTAAAGGGTGTCATAGTTACTCCTGTCGTTTATCCAGCCCTTTCCCTAATTTATTTATTTCACGTTTAAAGCACTAGGCAGAAATCAAATTGCGTCAGCATGGTCAACGGCCCTCGCAATCATTTGTTTTAAATGGACAGTCGGATTACCCCGATCTATCCCAGTTGAAGCGCACCAGGCAGCGCTAGAGCCGCACTGCTCTAGCCGCAGCTCAAGGGAGTCATTGTTACTCACTTAGCTCCCCCACGCCTTGTTCTATTTCTTCAGGTTGACATTTAGGGCACTGGGCACAAATCACCTTGCATAAAAATGGTCAACCGCCCTCGCAATTATATCTTTTAAAAGCACAGTAAGATTCCCCCTGTGCATTCCAGTTGAACCACACCAGACAGTGCAAAGCAGCACTGTTCTAGCCGCACCTCAAGGGAGTCATTGTTACTAACGTCCTTCACCCACGCTTTGTTCCATTTCCTCACATTGACATTTAGAGCCCTGGGCACAAATCACATTGCGTCAGCATCGTCAAAAGTCCTTGCAATGCTTTGTTTTAAGTGGACAGTCAGTTTCAGCCGGTCCATGCCAGTTGAAGCACAACAGATAGCATAAAGCGCCACTCCTGAATCCACACTGCAAGGGAGTCATTCTTACTCCTGTCGTTTAACCACGCCTTTTTTTTTCATTTCTGCACGTTGACATTTACAGACCTGGGCAGAAATCACATTGCGTCAGCATGGTCAACGGCCCTCAAAATGCATTGTTTTATTTGGAGAGTCGGATTCTCCCGGTCCATGCCAGTTGAAGCGCACCAGGCAGCGCAAGCGCCACACTGCTCTAGCCGCACCTCAAGAGGGCCATTGTTACTCGCTTTGTGTAGCCATGCCTTGTTGCATTTCTTCACGTTGACATTTAGAGCGCTGGGCAGAAGTCACATTACGTCAGCATGATCAAAAGGCTTCGCAAAGCTTTGTTTTAATGGACAGTTGGATTCCACCGGTCCATACCAAATGAAGCACAATGGATAGCACAAAGCGAAACTGCTCAATAAACTCTGCACGGGAGTCATTCTTACTCCTGTCCTTTATACCCACCTTTTTGCATTTCTTCACGTTGACATTTAGAGCACTGGCTCCCAGAATGCTTTGTTTCATTTGGACAGTGAATTCCGCCCGTCCATGCCAGTTGAGGCGTACCATACCGCGCAAGAGCTGCACTGCTCCAGCCGCACCTCACAGCAGTCACTCTTACACCTGTCCTTTATCCAGGCATTTCTTTATTTCATCACTTTGCCGTTTAGAGCACTAGGCAGAAATCACATTGCGTCAGCATCGGCAACAGCCTTCACAATCATTTGTTTTAAGTGCACAGTGAGATTCCCCCGGTGCATGCCAGGTAAGCCACACCAGACAGTGCAGAGCCGTGCTGCTCTAGTCGCACCTCATGGGAGTCATTGTTAGTCTCTTCGTTTACCCTCGCCTTGTTGATTTTATCATGTTGACATATAGGGGACTGGGCAGAGATCACATTGCATCAGCATGGTCAAAAGTCCTCGCAATGCTTTGTTTTAAATGGACAGTCAGATTCTCCCGGTCCATACCAGTTGAAGCGCAACGGAAAGTGCAAAGCGGCACAGCTCAATCCACACTGCAAGGGAGTCATTCTTACTCCTGTCTTTTATCCACGCTTTTTTTTTCATTTTTTCACTTCGACATTTAGAGCACTGTGCAGAAATCACACTGCGTCAGCATGCTCAACGGCCCCCAGAATGGTTTGTTTTATTTGGACAGTGGATTCTGTCAGTCCATGCCAGTTCATTCGCACCAGACCGCGCAAGAGCTGCACTGCGCTAGCCGCACCTAAAGGGTGTCATAGTTTCTCCTGTCGTTTATCCAGCCCTTTCCTTAATTTATTTATTTCACGTTTAAAGCACTAGGCAGAAATCAAATTGCGTCAGCATGGTCAACGGCCCTCGCAATCATTTGTTTTAAATGTACAGTCGGATTACCCCGATCTATCCCAGTTGAAGCGCACCAGGCAGCGCTAGAGCCGCACTGCTCTAGCCGCAGCTCAAGGGAGTCATTGTTACTCAGCTCCCCCACGCCTTGTTCTATTTCTTCAGGTTGACATTTAGGGCACTGGGCACAAATCACCTTGCATAAAAATGGTCAACCGCCCTCGCAATTATATCTTTTAAAAGCACAGTAAGATTCCCCCTGTGCATTCCAGTTGAACCACACCAGACAGTGCAAAGCAGCACTGTTCTAGCCGCACCTCAAGGGAGTCATTGTTACTAACGTCCTTCACCCACGCTTTGTTCCATTTCCTCACATTGACATTTAGAGCCCTGGGCACAAATCACATTGCGTCAGCATCGTCAAAAGTCCTTGCAATGCTTTGTTTTAAGTGGACAGTCAGTTTCAGCCGGTCCATGCCAGTTGAAGCACAACAGATAGCATAAAGCGCCACTCCTGAATCCACACTGCAAGCGAGTCATTCTTACTCCTGTCGTTTAACCACGCCTTTTTTTCATTTCTGCACGTTGACATTTACAGACCTGGGCAGAAATCACATTGCTTCAGCATGGTCAACGGCCCTCAAAATGCATTGTTTTATTTGGAGAGTCGGATTCTCCCGGTCCATGCCAGTTGAAGCGCACCAGGCAACGCAAGCGCCACACTGCTCTAGCCGCACCTCAAGAGGGCCATTGTTACTCGCTTTGTGTAGCCATGCCTTGTTGCATTTCTTCACGTTGACATTTAGAGCGGTGGGCAGAAGTCACATTACGTCAGCATGATCAAAAGTCTTCGCAAAGCTTTGTTTTAATGGACAGTTGGATTCCACCGCTCCATACCAAATGAAGCACAATGGATAGCACAAAGCGAAACTGCTCAATAAACTCTGCACGGGAGTCATTCTTACTCCTGTCCTTTATACCCACCTTTTTGCATTTCTTCACGTTGACATTTAGAGCACTGGCTCCCAGAATGCTTTGTTTCATTTGGACAGTGAATTCCGCCCGTCCATGCCAGTTGAGGCGTACCATACCGCGCAAGAGCTGCACTGCTCCAGCCGCACCTCACAGGAGTCACTCTTACACCTGTCCTTTATCCAGGCATTTCTTTATTTCATCACTTTGCCGTTTAGAGCACTAGGCAGAAATCACATTGCGTCAGCATGGTGAACGGCCCGCGTAATCATTTGTTTTAAATGGACAGTCGGATTCCCCCGATCTATGCCAGTTGGAGTGCAGCAGACTGCGCAAGAGCCGCACTGCTCTAGTCGCACCTCGAGGGAGTCATTGTTACTCTCATCGCATACACACCTTCTTGCATTTCTTCACGTTGACATTAAATAGCACTGGGCAGAAATCACATTGTGTCAGCATCGGCAACAGCCTTCACAATCATTTGTTTTAAGTGCACAGTGAGATTCCCCCGGTGCATGACAGGTAAACCACACCAGACAGTGCAAAGCTGTGCTGCTCTAGTCGCACCTCATGGGAGTCATTGTTAGTCTCTTCGTTTACCCACGCCTTGTTGATTTTATCAAGTTGACATATAGGGGACTGGGCAGAAATCACATTGCGTCAGCATGGTCAAAAGTCCCCGCAATGCTTTGTTTTAAATGGACAGTCGGATTCCCCCGGTCTATACCAGTTGAAGCGCAATGGAAAGTGCAAAGCGGCACAGCTGAATGCACACTGCAAGGGAGTCATTCTTACTCATGTCGTTTATCCACACCTTTTTTTCATTTTTTAGCTTTGACATTTAGAGCACTGTGCAGAAATCACACTGCGTCAGCACGGTCAACCGCCCCCAAAATGCTTTGTTTTATTTGGGCATTTTATTTTACAGGAGGTATTCAGAGACATGGATTGGGAAGAATTGGGGATAAAAGTTAATCGAGAATAGCTTGGTAACTCGCGATTCGCTGATGACATTGCCTTGCTTAGTACCTCAGGGGACCAATTGCAATGCATGTTCAGTGACCTGGATAGGCAAAGCAGAAGAGTGGGTCTAAAGATTAATCTGCAGGAAACTAAAGTAATGCTTAACAGTCTCCGAAGAAAACTGCAATTTACAATAGGCAGCGAGGCACTGGAAGTCGTAAGGGAATACACCAACTTAGGTCAGGTAGTGACAGCGGATGCGGATCATAAGACAGAAATATTCAGAAGAACAAGAATGGGCTGGGGTGCGTTTGGCAGGCATTCTCAGATGATGAATAGCAGGTTGCCGTTATCCCCTCAAGAGGAAAGTATATAATACCTGTGTCTTACCAGCACTCACCTATGGGGCAGAAACCTTGAGGCTTACGAAAAGGGTTCTGCTCATATTGAGGACGACACAACGAGCTATGGAAAGAAGAATGATAGGTGTAACGTTCAAGGATAAGAAAAGAGCAGATTGGGTGAGGGAACAAACGCGACTTAATGACATCTTAGTTGAAATCAAGAAAAAGAAAGGGGCATGGGCAGGATACGCAATGAGGAGGGAAGATAACCGATGGTCATTGAGGGTTACGGAATGGATTCCAAGGGAAGAGAAGCTTAGCAGAGGGCGGCAGAAAGTTAGGCGGGCGCATGAGATTCAGAAGTTTGCGGGGACGACATGGCCACACTTAGTACATGATCGGGGTTGTTGGAGATGTATGGGAGAGGCCTTTGCCCTGCAGTAGGCGTAACCAGGCTGATGCTGATGATGATTCCGCCGGTCCATGCCAGTTGAGGCACACAAGACCACGCAAGAGCCGCACTGCGATAGCCGCACCACAAGGGAGTCATTGTGACTCCTGTAGTTTATCCATGCCTTTTTTTATTTACTTCAGTTTCACGTTTAGAGCACTGGGCAGAAATCACATTGCGTCAGCATGGCCGACGGCCCTCGCAATCATTTGTTTTAAATGGACAGTCGGATTCCCCCGATCTATGCCAGCTGGAGTGAAGCAGACTGTGCAAAAGCTGCACTGCTCTAGTCGCACCTCAAGGGAGTCATTGTTACTCTCACCGCTTACACACACCTTCTTGCATTTCTTCACGTTGACATTAAATAGCACTGGGCAGAAATCACATAGTGTCAGCATCGGCAACAGCCTTCACAATCATTTGTTTTAAGTGCACAGTGAGATTCCCCCGGTGCATGCCAGGTAAGCCAGACCAGACAGTGCAGAGCCGTGCTGCTCTAGTCGCACCTCATGGGAGTCATTGTTAGTCTCTTCGTTTACCCACGCCTTGATGATTTTATCAAGTTGACATATAGGGGACTGGGCAGAGATCACATTGCATCAGCATGGTCAAAAGTCCTCGCAATGCTTTGTTTTAAATTTACAGTCAGATTCTCCCGGTCCATACCAGTTGAAGCGCAACAGAAAGTGCAAAGCGGCACAGCTCAATCCACACTGCAAGGGAGTCATTCTTACTCCTGTCTTTTATCCACGCTTTTTTTTCATTTTTTCACTTCGACATTTAGAGCACTGTGCAGAAATCACACTGCGTCAGCATGCTCAACGGCCCCCAGAATGGTTTGTTTTATTTGGACAGTGGATTCTGTCAGTCCGTGCCAGTTCATTCGCACCAGACCGCGCAAGAGCTGCACTGCGCGAGCCGCACCTAAAGGGTGTCATAGTTACTCCTGTCGTTTATCCAGCCCTTTCCTTAATTTATTTATTTCACGTTTAAAGCACTAGGCAGAAATCAAATTGCGTCAGCATGGTCAACGGCCCTCGCAATCATTTGTTTTAAATGGACAGTCGGATTACCCCGATCTATCCCAGTTGAAGCGAACCAGGCAGCGCTAGAGCCGCACTGCTGTAGTCGCAGCTCAAGGGAGTCATTGTTACTCACTTATCTCCCCCACGCCTTGTTCTATTTCTTCAGGTTGACATTTAGGGCACTGGGCACAAATCACCTTGCATAAAAATGGTCAACCGCCCTCGCAATTATATCTTTTAAAAGCACAGTAAGATTCCCCCTGTGCATTCCAGTTGAACCACACCAGACAGTGCAAAGCAGCACTGTTCTAGCCGCACCTTAAGGGAGTCATTGTTACTAACGTCCTTCACCCACGCTTTGTTCCATTTCCTCACATTGACATTTAGAGCCCTGGGCACAAATCACATTGCGTCAGCATCGTCAAAAGTCCTTGCAATGCTTTGTTTTAAGTGGACAGTCAGTTTCAGCCGGTCCATGCCAGTTGATGCACAACAGATAGCATAAAGCGCCACTCCTGAATCCACACTGCAAGGGAGTCATTCTTACTCCCGTCGTTTAACCACGCCTTTTTTTCATTTCTGCACGTTGACATTTACAGACCTGGGCAGAAATCACATTGCGTCAGCATGGTCAACGGCCCTCAAAATGCATTGTTTTATTTGGAGAGTCGGATTCTCCCGGTCCATGCCAGTTGAAGCGCACCAGGCAGCGCAAGCGCCACACTGCTCTAGCCGCACCTCAAGAGAGCCATTGTTACTCGCTTTGTGTAGCCATGCCTTGTTGCATTTCTTCACGTTGACATTTAGAGCGCTGGGCAGAAGTCACATTACGTCAGCATGATCAAAAGTCTTCGCAAAGCTTTGTTTTAATGGACAGTTGGATTCCACCGGTCCATACCAAATGAAGCACAATAGATAGCACAAAGCGAAACTGCTCAATAAACTCTGCACGGGAGTCATTCTTACTCCTGTCCTTTAAACCCACCTTTTTGCATTTCTTCACGTTGACATTTAGAGCACTGGCTCCCAGAATGCTTTGTTTCATTTGGACAGTGAATTCCGCCCGTCCATGCCAGTTGAGGCGTACCATACCGCGCAAGAGCTGCACTGCTCCAGCCGCACCTCACAGGAGTCACTCTTACACCTGTCCTTTATCCAGGCATTTCTTTATTTCATCACTTTGCCGTTTATAGCACTAGGCAGAAATCACATTGCGTCAGCATGGTGAACGGCCCGCGCAATTATTTGTTTTAAATGGACAGTCGGATTCCCCCGATCTATGCCAGTTGGAGTGCAGCATACTGCGCAAGAGCCGCACTGCTCTAGTCGCACCTCGCGGGAGTCATTGTTACTCTCATCGCATTCACACCTTCTTGCATTTCTTCACGTTGACATTAAATAGCACTGGGCAGAAATCACATAGTGTCAGCATCGGCAACAGCCTTCACAATCGTTTGTTTTAAGTGCACAGTGAGATTCCCGCGGTGCATGCCAGGTAAGCCACACCAGACAGTGCAGACCTGTTCTGCTCTAGTCGCACCTCATGGGAGTCATTGTTAGTCTCTTCGTTTACCCACGCCTTGTTGCATTTTATCAAGTTGACATATAGGGGACTGGGCAGAAATCACATTGCGTCAGCGTGGTCAAAAGTCCCCGCAATGCTTTGTTTTAAATGGACAGTCGGATTCCCCCGGTCTATACCAGTTCAAGCGCAATGGAAAGTGCAAAGCGGCACAGCTGAATGCACACTGCAAGGGAGTCATTCTTACTCCTGTCGTTTAACCACGCCTTTTTTTTCATTTCTGCACGTTGACATTTACAGACCTGGGCAGAAATCACATTGCGGCAGCATGGTCAACGGCCCTCAAAATGCATTGTTTTATTTGGAGAGTCGGATTCTCCCGGTCCATGCCAGTTGAAGCGCACCAGGCAGCGCAAGCGCCACACTGCTCTAGCCGCACCTCAAGAGAGCGATTGTTACTCGCTTTGTGTAGCCATGCCTTGTTGCATTTCTTCACGTTGACATTTAGAGCGCTGGGCAGAAGTCACATTACGTCAGCATGATCAAAAGTCTTCGCAAAGCTTTGTTTTAATGGACAGTTGGATTCCACCGGTCCATACCAAATGAAGCACAATGGATAGCACAAAGCGAAACTGCTCAATAAACTCTGCACGGGAGTCATTCTTACTCCTGTCCTTTATACCCACCTTTTTGCATTTCTTCACGTTGACATTTAGAGCACTGGCTCCCAGAATGCTTTGTTTCATTTGGACAGTGAATTCCGCCCGTCCATGCCAGTTGAGGCGTACCATACCGCGCAAGAGCTGCACTGCTCCAGCCGCACCTCACAGGAGTCACTGTTACACCTGTCCTTTATCCAGGCATTTCTTTATTTCATCACTTTGCCGTTTAGAGCACTAGGCAGAAATCACATTGCGTCAGCATCGGCAACAGCCTTCACAATCATTTGTTTTAAGTGCACAGTGAGATTCCCCCGGTGCATGCCAGGTAAGCCACACCAGACAGTGCAGAGCCGTGCTGCTCTAGTCGCACCTCATGGGAGTCATTGTTAGTCTCTTCGTTTACCCTCGCCTTGTTGATTTTATCAAGTTGACATATAGGGGACTGGGCAGAGATCACATTGCATCAGCATGGTCAAAAGTCCTCGCAATGCTTTGTTTTAAATGGACAGTCAGATTCTCCCGGTCCATACCAGTTGAAGCGCAACGGAAAGTGCAAAGCGGCACAGCTCAATCCACACTGCAAGGGAGTCATTCTTACTCCTGTCTTTTATCCACGCTTTTTTTTCATTTTTTCACTTCGACATTTAGAGCACTGTGCAGAAATCACACTTTGTCAGCATGCTCAACGGCCCCCAGAATGGTTTGTTTTATTTGGACAGTGGGTTCTGTCAGTCCATGCCAGTTCATTCGCACCAGACCGCGCAAGAGCTGCACTGCGCTAGCCGCACCTAAAGGGTGTCATAGTCACTCCTGTCGTTTATCCAGCCCTTTCCTTAATTTATTTATTTCACGTTTAAAGCACTAGGCAGAAATCAAATTGCGTCAGCATGGTCAACGGCCCTCGCAATCATTTGTTTTAAATGGACAGTCGGATTACCCCGATCTATCCCAGTTGAAGCGCACCAGGCAGCGCTAGAGCCGCACTGCTCTAGCCGCAGCTCAAGGGAGTCATTGTTACTCACTTAGCTCCCCCACGCCTTGTTCTATTTCTTCAGGTTGACATTTAGGGCACTGGGCACAAATCACCTTGCATAAAAATGGTCAACCGCCCTCGCAATTATATCTTTTAAAAGCACAGTAAGATTCCCCCTGTGCATTCCAGTTGAACCACACCAGACAGTGCAAAGCAGCACTGTTCTAGCCGCACCTCAAGGGAGTCATTGTTACTAACATCCTTCACCCACGCTTTGTTCCATTTCCTCACATTGACATTTAGAGCCCTGGGCACAAATCACATTGCGTCAGCATCGTCAAAAGTCCTTGCAATGCTTTGTTTTAAGTGGACAGTCAGTTTCAGCCGGTCCATGCCAGTTGAAGCACAACAGATAGCATAAAGCGCCACTCCTGAATCCACACTGCAAGGGAGTCATTCTTACTCCTGTCGTTTAACCACGCCTTTTTTTCATTTCTGCACGTTGACATTTACAGACCTGGGCAGAAATCACATTGCGTCAGCATGGTCAATGGCCCTCAAAATGCATTGTTTTATTTGGAGAGTCGGATTCTCCCGGTCCATGCCAGTTGAAGCGCACCAGGCAGCGCAAGCGCCACACTGCTCTAGCCGCACCTCAAGAGGGCCATTGTTACTCGCTTTGTGTAGCCATGCCTTGTTGCATTTCTTCACGTTGACATTTAGAGCGCTGGGCAGAAGTCACATTACGTCAGCATGATCAAAAGTCTTCGCAAAGCTTTGTTTTAATGGACAGTTGGACTCCACCGGTCCATACCAAATGAAGCACAATGGATAGCACAAAGCGAAACTGCTCAATAAACTCTGCACGGGAGTCATTCTTACTCCTGTCCTTTATACCCACCTTCTTGCATTTCTTCACGTTGACATTTAGAGCACTGGCTCCCAGAATGCTTTGTTTCATTTGGACAGTGAATTCCGCCCGTCCATGCCAGTTGAGGCGTACCATACCGCGCAAGACCTGCACTGCTCCAGCCGCACCTCACAGGAGTCACTCTTACACCTGTCCTTTATCCAGGCATTTCTTTATTTCATCACTTTGCCGTTTAGAGCACTAGGCAGAAATCACATTGCGTCAGCATGGTGAACGGCCCGCGTAATCATTTGTTTTAAATGGACAGTCGGATTCCCCCGATCTATGCCAGTTGGAGTGCAGCAGACTGCGCAAGAGCCGCACTGCTCTAGTCGCACCTCGAGGGAGTCATTGTTACTCTCATCGCATACACACCTTCTTGCATTTCTTCACGTTGACATTAAATAGCACTGGGCAGAAATCACATTGTGTCAGCATCGGCAACAGCCTTCACAATCATTTGTTTTAAGTGCACAGTGAGATTCCCCCGGTGCATGACAGGTAAACCACACCAGACAGTGCAAAGCTGTGCTGCTCTAGTCGCACCTCATGGGAGTCATTGTTAGTCTCTTCGTTTAACCACGCCTTGTTGATTTTATCAAGTTGACATATAGGGGACTGGGCAGAAATCACATTGCGTCAGCATGGTCAAAAGTCCCCGCAATGCTTTGTTTTAAATGGACAGTCGGATTCCCCCGGTCTATACCAGTTGAAGCGCAATGGAAAGTGCAAAGCGGCACAGCTGAATGCACACTGCAAGGGAGTCATTCCCACTCATGTCGTTTATCCACACCTTTTTTTCATTTTTTCCTTTTGACATTTAGAGCACTGTGCAGAAATCACACTGCGTCAGCACGGTCAACGGCCCCCAAAATGCTTTGTTTTATTTGGGCATTTTATTTTACAGGAGGTATTCAGAGACATGGATTGGGAAGAATTGGGGATAAAAGTTAATCGAGAATAGCTTGGTAACTCGCGATTCGCTGATGACATTGCCTTGCTTAGTACCTCAGGGGACCAATTGCAATGCATGTTCAGTGACCTGGATAGGCAAAGCAGAAGAGTGGGTCTAAAAATTAATCTGCAGGAAACTAAAGTAATGCTTAACAGTCTCGGAAGAAAACAGCAATTTACAATTGGCAGCGAGGCACTAGAAGTCGTAAGGGATTACATCAACTTAGGGCAGGTAGTGACAGCGGATGCGGATCATGAGACAGAAATATTCAGAAGAACAAGAATGGGCTGGGGTGCGTTTGGCAGGCATTCTCAGATGATGATTAGCAGGTTGCCATTATCCCCTCAAGAGGAAAGTATATAATACCTGTGTCTTACCAGTACTCACCTATGGGGCAGAAACCTGGAGGCTTACGAAATATGTTCTGCTCAAATTGAGGACGACGCAACGAGCTATGGAAAGAAGAATGATAGGTGTAACGTTCAAGGATAAGAAAAGAGCAGATTGGGTGAGGGAACAAACGCGACTTAATGACATCTTAGTTGAAATCAAGAAAAAGAAAGGGGCATGGGCAGGATACGCAATGAGGAGGGAAGATAACCGATGGTCATTGAGGGTTACGGAATGGATTCCAAGGGAAGAGAAGCTTAGCAGAGGGCGGCAGATAGTTAGGCGGGCGCATGAGATTCAGAAGTTTGCAGGGACGACATGGCCACACTTAGTACATGATCGGGGTTGTTGGAGATGTATGGGAGAGGCCTTTGCCCTGCAGTAGGCGTAACCAGGCCTATGCTGATGATGATTCCGCCGGTCCATGCCAGTTGAGGCGCACAAGACCACGCAATAGCCGCACTGCGATAGCCGCACCACGAGGGAGTCATTGTTACTCCTGTCGTTTATCCGTCCTTTTTTTTAATTACTTCACTTTGACGTTTAGAGCACTGGGCAGAAATCACATTCCGTCAGCATGGTCGACGGCGCTCACAATCATTTGTTTTAATTGGACAGTCGGATTCCCCCGATCTATGCCAGCTGGAGTGCAGCAGACTGTGCAAATGCTGCGCTGCTCTAGTCACACCTCAAGGGTGTCATTGTTACTCTCATCGCTTACACACACCTTTTTTGCATTTCTTCACGTTGACATTAAATAGCACTGGGCAGAAATCACATTGTGTCAGCATGGTCAACGGCCTTCGCAATCATTTCTTTTCATGGCAGAGTTAGATTCCCCCGTTGCATGCCAGGTAAACCACACCAGACAGTGCAAAGCCGCGCTACTCTAGTCCCACCTCATGGGAGTCATTGTTAGTCTCTTCGTTTACCCTCGCCTTGTTGCATTTTATCACGTTGACATTTAGGGGACTGGGCAGAGATCACATTGCATCAGCATGGTCAAAAGTCCTCGCAATGCTTTGTTTTAAATGGACAGTCAGATTCTCCCGGTCCATACCAGTTGAAGCGCAACGGAAAGTGCAAAGCGGCAGAGCTCAATCCACACTGCAAGGGAATCATTCTTACTCCTGTCTTTTATCCACGCTTTTTTTTTCATTTTTTCACTTCGACATTTAGAGCACTGTGCAGAAATCACACTGCGTCAGCATGCTCAACGGCCCCCAGAATGGTTTGTTTTATTTGGACAGTGGATTCTGTCAGTCCATGCCAGTTCATTCGCACCAGACCGCGCAAGAGCTGCACTGCGCTAGCCGCACCTAAAGGGTGTCATAGTTACTCCTGTCGTTTATCCAGCCCTTTCCTTAATTTATTTATTTCACGTTTAAAGCACTAGGCAGAAATCAAATTGCGTCAGCATGGTCAACGGCCCTCGCAATCATTTGTTTTAAATGGACAGTCGGATTACCCCGATCTATCCCAGTTGAAGCGCACCAGGCAGCGCTAGAGCCGCACTGCTCTAGCCGCAGCTCAAGGGAGTCATTGTTACTCACTTAGCTCCCCCACGCCTTGTTCTATTTCTTCAGGTTGACATTTAGGGCACTGGGCACAAATCACCTTGCATAAAAATGGTCAACCGCCCTCGCAATTATTTCTTTTAAAAGCACAGTAAGATTCCCCCTGTGCATTCCAGTTGAACCACACCAGACAGTGCAAAGCAGCACTGTTCTAGCCGCACCTCAGGGGAGTCATTGTTACTAACGTCCTTCACCCACGCTTTGTTCCATTTCCTCACATTGACATTTAGAGCCCTGGGCACAAATCACATTGCGTCAGCATCGTCAAAAGTCCTTGCAATGCTTTGTTTTAAGTGGACAGTCAGTTTCAGCCGGTCCATGCCAGTTGAAGCACAACAGATAGCATAAAGCGCCACTCCTGAATCCACACTGCAAGGGAGTCATTCTTACTCCTGTCGTTTAACCACGCCTTTTTTTCATTTCTGCACGTTGACATTTACAGACCTGTGCAGAAATCACATTGCGTCAGCATGGTCAACGGCCCTCAAAATGCATTGTTTTATTTGGAGAGTCGGATTCTCCCGGTCCATGCCAGTTGAAGCGCACCAGGCAGCGCAAGCGCCACACTGCTCTAGCCGCACCTCAAGAGAGCGATTGTTACTCGCTTTGTGTAGCCATGCCTTGTTGCATTTCTTCACGTTGACATTTAGAGCGCTGGGCAGAAGTCACATTACGTCAGCATGATCAAAAGTCTTCGCAAAGCTTTGTTTTAATGGACAGTTGGATTCCACCGGTCCATACCAAATGAAGCACAATGGATAGCACAAAGCCAAACTGCTCAATAAACTCTGCACGGGAGTCATTCTTACTCCTGTCGTTTATACCCACCTTTTTGCATTTCTTCACGTTGACATTTAGAGCACTGGCTCCCAGAATGCTTTGTTTCATTTGGACAGTGAATTCCGCCCGTCCATGCCAGTTGAGGCGTACCATACCGCGCAAGAGCTGCACTGCTCCAGCCGCACCTCACAGGAGTCACTGTTACACCTGTCCTTTATCCAGGCATTTCTTTATTTCATCACTTTGCCGTTTAGAGCACTCGGCAGAAATCACATTGTGTCAGCATGGTCAACGGCCTTCGCAATCATTTCTTTTCATGGCAGAGTTAGATTCCCCCGTTGCATGCCAGGTAAACCACACCAGACAGTGCAAAGCCGCGCTACTCTAGTCCCACCTCATGGGAGTCATTGTTAGTCTCTTCGTTTACCCTCGCCTTGTTGCATTTTATCACGTTGACATTTAGGGGACTGGGCAGAGATCACATTACGTCAGCATGATCAAAAGTCTTCGCAAAGCTTTGTTTTAATGGACAGTTGGATTCCACCGGTCCATACCAAATGAAGCACAATGGATAGCACAAAGCGAAACTGCTCAATAAACTCTGCACGGGAGTCATTCTTACTCCTGTCCTTTATACCCACCTTTTTGCATTTCTTCACGTTGACATTTAGAGCACTGGCTCCCAGAATGCTTTGTTTCATTTGGACAGTGAATTCCGCCCGTCCATGCCAGTTGAGGCGTACCATACCGCGCAAGAGCTGCACTGCTCCAGCCGCACCTCACAGGAGTCACTCTTACACCTGTCCTTTATCCAGGCATTTCTTTATTTCATCACTTTGCCGTTTAGAGCACTAGGCAGAAATCACATTGCGTCAGCATCGGCAACAGCCTTCACAATCATTTGTTTTAAGTGCACAGTGAGATTCCCCCGGTGCATGCCAGGTAAGCCACACCAGACAGTGCAGAGCCGTGCTGCTCTAGTCGCACCTCATGGGAGTCATTGTTAGTCTCTTCGTTTACCCTCGCCTTGTTGATTTTATCAAGTTGACATATAGGGGACTGGGCAGAGATCACATTGCATCAGCATGGTCAAAAGTCCTCGCAATGCTTTGTTTTAAATGGACAGTCAGATTCTCCCGGTCCATACCAGTTGAAGCGCAACGGAAAGTGCAAAGCGGCACAGCTCAATCCACACTGCAAGGGAGTCATTCTTACTCCTGTCTTTTATCCACGCTTTTTTTTTCATTTTTTCACTTCGACATTTAGAGCACTGTGCAGAAATCACACTGCGTCAGCATGCTCAACGGCCCCCAGAATGGTTTGTTTTATTTGGACAGTGGATTCTGTCAGTCCATGCCAGTTCATTCGCACCAGACCGCGCAAGAGCTGCACTGCGCTAGCCGCACATAAAGGGTGTCATAGTTACTCCTGGCGTTTATCCAGCCCTTTCCTTAATTTATTTATTTCACGTTTAAAGCACTAGGCAGAAATCAAATTGCGTCAGCATGGTCAACGGCCCTCGCAATCATTTGTTTTAAATGGACAGTCGGATTACCCCGATCTATCCCAGTTGAAGCGCACCAGGCAGCGCTAGAGCCGCACTGCTCTAGCCGCAGCTCAAGGGAGTCATTGTTACTCACTTAGCTCCCCCACGCCTTGTTCTATTTCTTCAGGTTGACATTTAGGGCGCTGGGCACAAATCACCTTGCATAAAAATGGTCAACCGCCCTCGCAATTATATATTTTAAAAGCACAGTAAGATTCGCCCTGTGCATTCCAGTTGAACCACACCAGACAGTGCAAAGCAGCACTGTTCTAGCCGCACCTCAAGGGAGTCATTGTTACTAACGTCCTTCACCCACGCTTTGTTCCATTTCCTCACATTGACATTTAGAGCCCTGGGCACAAATCACATTGCGTCAGCATCGTCAAAAGTCCTTGCAATGCTTTGTTTTAAGTGGACAGTCAGTTTCAGCCGGTCCATGCCAGTTGAAGCACAACAGATAGCATAAAGCGCCACTCCTGAATCCACACTGCAAGGGAGTCATTCTTACTCCTGTCGTTTAACCACGCCTTTTTTTTCATTTCTGCACGTTGACATTTACAGACCTGGGCAGAAATCACATTGCGTCAGCATGGTCAACGGCCCTCAAAATGCATTGTTTTATTTGGAGAGTCGGATTCTCCCGGTCCATGCCAGTTGAAGCGCACCAGGCAGCGCAAGCGCCACACTGCTCTAGCCGCACCTCAAGAGGGCCATTGTTACTCGCTTTGTGTAGCCATGCCTTGTTGCATTTCTTCACGTTGACATTTAGAGCGCTGGGCAGAAGTCACATTACGTCAGCATGATCAAAGGTCTTCGCAAAGCTTTGTTTTAATGGACAGTTGGATTCCACCGGTCCATACCAAATGAAGCACAATGGATAGCACAAAGCGAAACTGCTCAATAAACTCTGCACGGGAGTCATTCTTACTCCTGTCCTTTATACCCACCTTTTTGCATTTCTTCACGTTGACATTTAGAGCACTGGCTCCCAGAATGCTTTGTTTCATTTGGACAGTGAATTCCGCCCGTCCATGCCAGTTGAGGCGTACCATACCGCGCAAGAGCTGCACTGCTCCAGCCGCACCTCACAGGAGTCACTCTTACACCTGTCCTTTATCCAGGCATTTCTTTATTTCATCACTTTGCCGTTTAGAGCACTAGGCAGAAATCACATTGCGTCAGCATGGTGAACGGCCCGCGTAATCATTTGTTTTAAATGGACAGTCGGATTCCCCCGATCTATGCCAGTTGGAGTGCAGCAGACTGCGCAAGAGCCGCACTGCTCTAGTCGCACCTCGAGGGAGTCATTGTTACTCTCATCGCATACACACCTTCTTGCATTTCTTCACGTTGACATTAAATAGCACTGGGCAGAAATCACATTGTGTCAGCATCGGCAACAGCCTTCACAATCATTTGTTTTAAGTGCACAGTGAGATTCCCCCGGTGCATGACAGGTAAACCACACCAGACAGTGCAAAGCTGTGCTGCTCTAGTGGCACCTCATGGGAGTCATTGTTAGTCTCTTCGTTTACCCACGCCTTGTTGATTTTATCAAGTTGACATATAGGGGACTGGGCAGAAATAACATTGCGTCAGCATGGTCAAAAGTCCCCGCAATGCTTTGTTTTAAATGGACAGTCGGATTCCCCCGGTCTATGCCAGTTGAAGCGCAATGGAAAGTGCAAAGCGGCACAGCTGAATGCACACTGCAAGGGAGTCATTCTTACTCCTGTCTTTTATCCACGCTTTTTTTTCATTTTTTCACTTTGACATTTAGAGCACTGTGCAGAAATCACACTGCGTCAGCACGGTCAACGGCCCCCAAAATGCTTTGTTTTATTTGGGCATTTTATTTTACAGGAGGTATTCAGAGACATGGATTGGGAAGATTTGGGGATAAAAGTTAATCGAGAATAGCTTAGTAACTCGCGATTCGCTGATGACATTGCCTTCCTTAGTACCTCAGGGGACCAATTGCAATGCATGTTCACTGACCTGGATAGGCAAAGCAGAAGAGTGGGTCTAAAAATTAATCTGCAGGAAACTAAAGTAATGCTTAACAGTCTCGGAAGAAAACAGCAATTTACAATTGGCAGCGAGGCACTAGAAGTCGTAAGGGATTACATCAACTTAGGGCAGGTAGTGACAGCGGATGCGGATCATGAGACAGAAATATTCAGAAGAACAAGAATGGGCTGGGGTGCGTTTGGCAGGCATTCTCAGATGATGATTAGCAGGTTGCCATTATCCCCTCAAGAGGAAAGTATATAATACCTGTGTCTTACCAGTACTCACCTATGGGGCAGAAACCTGGAGGCTTACTAAATGGGTTCTGCTCAAATTGAGGACGACGCAACGAGCTATGGAAAGAAGAATGATAGGTGTAACGTTAAAGGATAAGAAAAGAGCAGATTGGGTGAGGGAACAAACGCGAGATAATGACATCTTAGTTGAAATCAAGAAAAAGAAATGGGCATGGGCAGGATACGAAATGAGGAGGGAAGATAACCGATGGTCATTAAGGGTTACGGAATGGATTCCAAGGGAAGGGAAGCTTAGCAGAGGGCGGCAGAAAGTTAGGCGGGCGCATGAGATTAAGAAGTTTGCAGGGACGACATGGCCACACATAGTACATGATCGGGGTTGTTGGAGATGTACGGGAGAGGCCTTTGCCCTGCAGTAGGCGTAACCAGGCTGATGCTGATGATGATTCCGCCGGTCCATGCCAGTTGAGGCACACAAGACCACGCAAGAGCCGCACTGCGATAGCCGCACCACAAGGGAGTCATTGTGACTCCTGTAGTTTATCCATGCCTTTTTTTATTTACTTCAGTTTCACGTTTAGAGCACTGGGCAGAAATCACATTGCGTCAGCATGGTCGACGGCCCTCGCAATCATTTGTTTTAAATGGACAGTCGGATTCCCCCGATCTATGCCAGCTGGAGTGCAGCAGACTGTGCAAAAGCTGCACTGTTCTAGTCGCACCTCAAGGGAGTCATTGTTACTCTCATAGCTTACACACACCTTCTTGCATTTCTTCACGTTGACATTAAATAGCACTGGGCAGAAATCACATTGTGTCAGCATCGGCAACGGCCTTCGCAATCATTTCTTTTCATGGCAGAGTTAGATTCCCCCGTTGCATGCCAGGTAAACTACACCAGACAGTGCAAAGCCGCGCTACTCTAGTCCCACCTCATGGGAGTCATTGTTAGTCTCTTCGTTTACCCTCGCCTTGTTGCATTTTATCACGTTGACATTTAGGGGACTGGGCAGAGATCACATTGCATCAGCATGGTCAAAAGTCCTCGCAATGCTTTGTTTTAAATGGACAGTCAGATTCTCCCGGTCCATACCATTTGAAGCGCAACGGAAAGTGCAAAGCGGCACAGCTCAATCCACACTGCAAGGGAGTCATTCTTACTCCTGTCTTTTATCCACGCTTTTTTTTTCATTTTTTCACTTCGACATTTAGAGCACTGTGCAGAAATCACACTGCGTCAGCATGCTCAACGGCCCCCAGAATGGTTTGTTTTATTTGGACAGTGGATTCTGTCAGTCCATGCCAGTTCATTCGCACCAGACCGCGCAAGAGCTGCACTGCGCTAGCCGCACATAAAGGGTGTCATAGTTACTCCTGGCGTTTATCCAGCCCTTTCCTTAATTTATTTATTTCACGTTTAAAGCACTAGGCAGAAATCAAATTGCGTCAGCATGGTCAACGGCCCTCGCAATCATTTGTTTTAAATGGACAGTCGGATTACCCCGATCTATCCCAGTTGAAGCGCACCAGGCAGCGCTAGAGCCGCACTGCTCTAGCCGCAGCTCAAGGGAGTCATTGTTACTCACTTAGCTCCCCCACGCCTTGTTCTATTTCTTCAGGTTGACATTTAGGGCGCTGGGCACAAATCACCTTGCATAAAAATGGTCAACCGCCCTCGCAATTATATATTTTAAAAGCACAGTAAGATTCGCCCTGTGCATTCCAGTTGAACCACACCAGACAGTGCAAAGCAGCACTGTTCTAGCCGCACCTCAAGGGAGTCATTGTTACTAACGTCCTTCACCCACGCTTTGTTCCATTTCCTCACATTGACATTTAGAGCCCTGGGCACAAATCACATTGCGTCAGCATCGTCAAAAGTCCTTGCAATGCTTTGTTTTAAGTGGACAGTCAGTTTCAGCCGGTCCATGCCAGTTGAAGCACAACAGATAGCATAAAGCGCCACTCCTGAATCCACACTGCAAGGGAGTCATTCTTACTCCTGTCGTTTAACCACGCCTTTTTTTTCATTTCTGCACGTTGACATTTACAGACCTGGGCAGAAATCACATTGCGTCAGCATGGTCAACGGCCCTCAAAATGCATTGTTTTATTTGGAGAGTCGGATTCTCCCGGTCCATGCCAGTTGAAGCGCACCAGGCAGCGCAAGCGCCACACTGCTCTAGCCGCACCTCAAGAGGGCCATTGTTACTCGCTTTGTGTAGCCATGCCTTGTTGCATTTCTTCACGTTGACATTTAGAGCGCTGGGCAGAAGTCACATTACGTCAGCATGATCAAAGGTCTTCGCAAAGCTTTGTTTTAATGGACAGTTGGATTCCACCGGTCCATACCAAATGAAGCACAATGGATAGCACAAAGCGAAACTGCTCAATAAACTCTGCACGGGAGTCATTCTTACTCCTGTCCTTTATACCCACCTTTTTGCATTTCTTCACGTTGACATTTAGAGCACTGGCTCCCAGAATGCTTTGTTTCATTTGGACAGTGAATTCCGCCCGTCCATGCCAGTTGAGGCGTACCATACCGCGCAAGAGCTGCACTGCTCCAGCCGCACCTCACAGGAGTCACTCTTACACCTGTCCTTTATCCAGGCATTTCTTTATTTCATCACTTTGCCGTTTAGAGCACTAGGCAGAAATCACATTGCGTCAGCATGGTGAACGGCCCGCGTAATCATTTGTTTTAAATGGACAGTCGGATTCCCCCGATCTATGCCAGTTGGAGTGCAGCAGACTGCGCAAGAGCCGCACTGCTCTAGTCGCACCTCGAGGGAGTCATTGTTACTCTCATCGCATACACACCTTCTTGCATTTCTTCACGTTGACATTAAATAGCACTGGGCAGAAATCACATTGTGTCAGCATCGGCAACAGCCTTCACAATCATTTGTTTTAAGTGCACAGTGAGATTCCCCCGGTGCATGACAGGTAAACCACACCAGACAGTGCAAAGCTGTGCTGCTCTAGTGGCACCTCATGGGAGTCATTGTTAGTCTCTTCGTTTACCCACGCCTTGTTGATTTTATCAAGTTGACATATAGGGGACTGGGCAGAAATAACATTGCGTCAGCATGGTCAAAAGTCCCCGCAATGCTTTGTTTTAAATGGACAGTCGGATTCCCCCGGTCTATGCCAGTTGAAGCGCAATGGAAAGTGCAAAGCGGCACAGCTGAATGCACACTGCAAGGGAGTCATTCTTACTCCTGTCTTTTATCCACGCTTTTTTTTCATTTTTTCACTTTGACATTTAGAGCACTGTGCAGAAATCACACTGCGTCAGCACGGTCAACGGCCCCCAAAATGCTTTGTTTTATTTGGGCATTTTATTTTACAGGAGGTATTCAGAGACATGGATTGGGAAGATTTGGGGATAAAAGTTAATCGAGAATAGCTTAGTAACTCGCGATTCGCTGATGACATTGCCTTCCTTAGTACCTCAGGGGACCAATTGCAATGCATGTTCACTGACCTGGATAGGCAAAGCAGAAGAGTGGGTCTAAAAATTAATCTGCAGGAAACTAAAGTAATGCTTAACAGTCTCGGAAGAAAACAGCAATTTACAATTGGCAGCGAGGCACTAGAAGTCGTAAGGGATTACATCAACTTAGGGCAGGTAGTGACAGCGGATGCGGATCATGAGACAGAAATATTCAGAAGAACAAGAATGGGCTGGGGTGCGTTTGGCAGGCATTCTCAGATGATGATTAGCAGGTTGCCATTATCCCCTCAAGAGGAAAGTATATAATACCTGTGTCTTACCAGTACTCACCTATGGGGCAGAAACCTGGAGGCTTACTAAATGGGTTCTGCTCAAATTGAGGACGACGCAACGAGCTATGGAAAGAAGAATGATAGGTGTAACGTTAAAGGATAAGAAAAGAGCAGATTGGGTGAGGGAACAAACGCGAGATAATGACATCTTAGTTGAAATCAAGAAAAAGAAATGGGCATGGGCAGGATACGAAATGAGGAGGGAAGATAACCGATGGTCATTAAGGGTTACGGAATGGATTCCAAGGGAAGGGAAGCTTAGCAGAGGGCGGCAGAAAGTTAGGCGGGCGCATGAGATTAAGAAGTTTGCAGGGACGACATGGCCACACATAGTACATGATCGGGGTTGTTGGAGATGTACGGGAGAGGCCTTTGCCCTGCAGTAGGCGTAACCAGGCTGATGCTGATGATGATTCCGCCGGTCCATGCCAGTTGAGGCACACAAGACCACGCAAGAGCCGCACTGCGATAGCCGCACCACAAGGGAGTCATTGTGACTCCTGTAGTTTATCCATGCCTTTTTTTATTTACTTCAGTTTCACGTTTAGAGCACTGGGCAGAAATCACATTGCGTCAGCATGGTCGACGGCCCTCGCAATCATTTGTTTTAAATGGACAGTCGGATTCCCCCGATCTATGCCAGCTGGAGTGCAGCAGACTGTGCAAAAGCTGCACTGTTCTAGTCGCACCTCAAGGGAGTCATTGTTACTCTCATAGCTTACACACACCTTCTTGCATTTCTTCACGTTGACATTAAATAGCACTGGGCAGAAATCACATTGTGTCAGCATCGGCAACGGCCTTCGCAATCATTTCTTTTCATGGCAGAGTTAGATTCCCCCGTTGCATGCCAGGTAAACTACACCAGACAGTGCAAAGCCGCGCTACTCTAGTCCCACCTCATGGGAGTCATTGTTAGTCTCTTCGTTTACCCTCGCCTTGTTGCATTTTATCACGTTGACATTTAGGGGACTGGGCAGAGATCACATTGCATCAGCATGGTCAAAAGTCCTCGCAATGCTTTGTTTTAAATGGACAGTCAGATTCTCCCGGTCCATACCATTTGAAGCGCAACGGAAAGTGCAAAGCGGCACAGCTCAATCCACACTGCAAGGGAGTCATTCTTACTCCTGTCTTTTATCCACGCTTTTTTTTTCATTTTTTCACTTCGACATTTAGAGCACTGTGCAGAAATCACACTGCGTCAGCATGCTCAACGGCCCCCAGAATGGTTTGTTTTATTTGGACAGTGGATTCTGTCAGTCCATGCCAGTTCATTCGCACCAGACCGCGCAAGAGCTGCACTGCGCTAGCCGCACCTAAAGGGTGTCATAGTTACTCCTGTCGTTTATCCAGCCCTTTCCTTAATTTATTTATTTCACGTTTAAAGCACTAGGCAGAAATCAAATTGCGTCAGCATGGTCAACGGCCCTCGCAATCATTTGTTTTAAATGGACAGTCGGATTACCCCGATCTATCCCAGTTGAAGCGCACCAGGCAGCGCTAGAGCCGCACTGCTCTAGTCGCAGCTCAAGGGAGTCATTGTTACTCACTTAGCTCCCCCACGCCTTGATCTATTTCTTCAGGTTGACATTTAGGGCACTGGGCACAAATCACCTTGCATAAAAATGGTCAACCGCCCTCGCAATTATATCTTTTAAAAGCACAGTAAGATTCCCCCTGTGCATTCCAGTTGAACCACACCAGACAGTGCAAAGCAGCACTGTTCTAGCCGCACCTTAAGGGAGTCATTGTTACTAACGTCCTTCACCCACGCTTTGTTCCATTTCCTCACATTGACATTTAGAGCCCTGGGCACAAATCACATTGCGTCAGCATCGTCAAAAGTCCTTGCAATGCTTTGTTTTAAGTGGACAGTCAGTTTCAGCCGGTCCATGCCAGTTGATGCACAACAGAAAGCATAAAGCGCCACTCCTGAATCCACACTGCAAGGGAGTCATTCTTACTCCTGTCGTTTAACCACGCCTTTTTTTCATTTCTGCACGTTGACATTTACAGACCTGGGCAGAAATCACATTGCGTCAGCATGGTCAACGGCCCTCAAAATGCATTGTTTTATTTGGAGAGTCGGATTCTCCCGGTCCATGCCAGTTGAAGCGCACCAGGCAGCGCAAGCGCCACACTGCTCTAGCCGCACCTCAAGAGAGCCATTGTTACTCGCTTTGTGTAGCCATGCCTTGTTGCATTTCTTCACGTTGACATTTAGAGCGCTGGGCAGAAGTCACATTACATCAGCATGATCAAAAGTCTTCGCAAAGCTTTGTTTTAATGGACAGTTGGATTCCACCGGTCCATACCAAATGAAGCACAATGGATAGCACAAAGCGAAACTGCTCAATAAACTCTGCACGGGAGTCATTCTTACTCCTGTCCTTTATACCCACCTTTTTGCATTTCTTCACGTTGACATTTAGAGCACTGGCTCCCAGAATGCTTTGTTTCATTTGGACAGTGAATTTCGCCCGTCCATGCCAGTTGAGGCGTACCATACCGCGCAAGAGCTGCACTGCTCCAGCCGCACCTCACAGGAGTCACTCTTACACCTGTCCTTTATCCAGGCATTTCTTTATTTCATCACTTTGCCGTTTATAGCACTAGGCAGAAATCACATTGCGTCAGCATGGTGAACGGCCCGCGCAATTATTTGTTTTAAATGGACAGTCGGATTCCCCCGATCTATGCCAGTTGGAGTGCAGCAGACTGCGCAAGAGCTGCACTGCTCTAGTCGCACCTCGCGGGAGTCATTGTTACTCTCATCGCATTCACACCTTCTTGCATTTCTTCACGTTGACATTAAATAGCACTGGGCAGAAATCACATAGTGTCAGCATCGGCAACAGCCTTCACAATCGTTTGTTTTAAGTGCACAGTGAGATTCCCGCGGTGCATGCCAGGTAAGCCACACCAGACAGTGCAGACCTGTGCTGCTCTAGTCGCACCTCATGGGAGTCATTGTTAGTCTCTTCGTTTACCCTCGCCTTGTTGCATTTTATCACGTTGACATTTAGGGGACTGGGCAGAGATCACATTGCATCAGCATGGTCAAAAGTCCTCGCAATGCTTTGTTTTAAATGGACAGTCAGATTCTCCCGGTCCATACCAGTTGAAGCGCAACGGAAAGTGCAAAGCGGCACAGCTGAATGCACACTGCAAGGGAGTCATTCTTACTCCTGTCGTTTAACCACGCCTTTTTTTCATTTCTGCACGTTGACATTTACAGACCTGGGCAGAAATCACATTGCGTCAGCATGGTCAACGGCCCTCAAAATGCATTGTTTTATTTGGAGAGTCGGATTCTCCCGGTCCATGCCAGTTGAAGCGCACCAGGCAGCGCAAGCGCCACACTGCTCTAGCCGCACCTCAAGAGAGCCATTGTTACTCGCTTTGTGTAGCCATGCCTTGTTGCATTTCTTCACGTTGACATTTAGAGCGCTGGGCAGAAGTCACATTACGTCAGCATGATCAAAAGTCTTCGCAAAGCTTTGTTTTAATGGACAGTTGGATTCCACCGGTCCATACCAAATGAAGCACAATGGATAGCACAAAGCGAAACTGCTCAATAAACTCTGCACGGGAGTCATTCTTACTCCTGTCCTTTATACCCACCTTTTTGCATTTCTTCACGTTGACATTTAGAGCACTGGCTCCCAGAATGCTTTGTTTCATTTGGACAGTGAATTTCGCCCGTCCATGCCAGTTGAGGCGTACCATACCGCGCAAGAGCTGCACTGCTCCAGCCGCACCTCACAGGAGTCACTCTTACACCTGTCCTTTATCCAGGCATTTCTTTATTTCATCACTTTGCCGTTTATAGCACTAGGCAGAAATCACATTGCGTCAGCATGGTGAACGGCCCGCGCAATTATTTGTTTTAAATGGACAGTCGGATTCCCCCGATCTATGCCAGTTGGAGTGCAGCAGACTGCGCAAGAGCTGCACTGCTCTAGTCGCACCTCGCGGGAGTCATTGTTACTCTCATCGCATTCACACCTTCTTGCATTTCTTCACGTTGACATTAAATAGCACTGGGCAGAAATCACATAGTGTCAGCATCGGCAACAGCCTTCACAATCGTTTGTTTTAAGTGCACAGTGAGATTCCCGCGGTGCATGCCAGGTAAGCCACACCAGACAGTGCAGACCTGTGCTGCTCTAGTCGCACCTCATGGGAGTCATTGTTAGTCTCTTCGTTTACCCACGCCTTGTTGCATTTTATCAAGTTGACATATAGGGGACTGGGCAGAAATCACATTGCGTCAGCGTGGTCAAAAGTCCCCGCAATGCTTTGTTTTAAATGGACAGTCGGATTCCCCCGGTCTATACCAGTTCAAGCGCAATGGAAAGTGCAAAGCGGCACAGCTGAAGGCACACTGCAAGGGAGTCATTCTTACTCCTGTCGTTTAACCACGCCTTTTTTTCATTTCTGCACGTTGACATTTACAGACCTGGGCAGAAATCACATTGCGTCAGCATGGTCAACGGCCCTCAAAATGCATTGTTTTATTTGGAGAGTCGGATTCTCCCGGTCCATGCCAGTTGAAGCGCACCAGGCAGCGCAAGCGCCACACTGCTCTAGCCGCACCTTAAGAGAGCCATTGTTACTCGCTTTGTGTAGCCATGCCTTGTTGCATTTCTTCACGTTGACATTTAGGGCGCTGGGCAGAAGTCACATTACGTCAGCATGATCAAAAGTCTTCGCAAAGCTTTGTTTTAATGGACAGTTGGATTCCACCGGTCCATACCAAATGAAGCACAATGGATAGCACAAAGCGAAACTGCTCAATAAATCTGCACGGGAGTCATTCTTACTCCTGTCCTTTATACCCACCTTTTTGCATTTCTTCACGTTGACATTTAGAGCACTGGCTCCCAGAATGCTTTGTTTCATTTGGACAGTGAATCCCGCCCGTCCATGCCAGTTGAGGCGTACCATACCGCGCAAGACCTGCACTGCTCCAGCCGCACCTCACAGGAGTCACTCTTACACCTGTCCTTTATCCAGGCATTTCTTTATTTCATCACTTTGCCGTTTAGAGCACTAGGCAGAAATCACATTGCGTCAGCATGGTGAACGGCGCGCGTAATCATTTGTTTTAAATGGACAGTCGGATTCCCCCGATCTATGCCAGTTGGAGTGCACCAGACTGCGCAAGAGCCGCACTGCTCTAGTCGCACCTCGAGGGAGTCATTGTTACTCTCATCGCATACACACCTTCTTGCATTTCTTCACGTTGACATTAAATAGCACTGGGCAGAAATCACATTGTGTCAGCATCGGGAACAGCCTTCACAATTATTTGTTTTAAGTGCACAGTGAGATTCCCCCGGTGCATGACAGGTAAACCACACCAGACAGTGCAAAGCTGTGCTGCTCTAGTCGCACCTCATGGGAGTCATTGTTAGTCCCTTCGTTTACCCACGCCTTGTTGATTTTATCAAGTTGACATACAGGGGACTGGGCAGAAATCACATTGCGTCAGCATGGTCAAAAGTTCCCGCAATGATTTGTTTTAAATGGACAGTCGGATTCCCCCGGTCTATACCAGTTGAAGCGCAATGGAAAGTGCAAAGCGGCACAGCTGAATGCACACTGCAAGGGAGTCATTCTTACTCATGTCGTTTATCCACACCTTTTTTTCATTTTTTCACTTTGACATTTAGAGCACTGTGCAGAAATCACACTGCGTCAGCACGGTCAACGGCCCCCAAAATGCTTTGTTTTATTTGGGCATTTTATTTTACAGGAGGTATTCAGAGACATGGATTGGGAAGAATTGGGGATAAAAGTTAATCGAGAATAGCTTGGTAACTCGCGATTCGCTGATGACATTGCCTTGCTTAGTACCTCAGGGGACCAATTGCAATGCATGTTCAGTGACCTGGATAGGCAAAGCAGAAGAGTGGGTCTAAAAATTAATCTGCAGGAAACTAAAGTAATGCTTAACAGTCTCCGAAGAAAACCGCAATTTACAATAGGCAGCGAGGCACTGGAAGTCGTAAGGGAATACACCAACTTAGGTCAGGTATTGACAGCGGATGCGGATCATAAGACAGAAATATTCAGAAGAACAAGAATGGGCTGGGGTGCGTTTGGCAGGCATTCTCAGATGATGAATAGCAGGTTGCCGTTATCCCCTCAAGAGGAAAGTATATAATACCTGTGTCTTACCAGCACTCACCTATGGGGCAGAAACCTTGAGGCTTACGAAAAGGGTTCTGCTCATATTGAGGACGACACAACGAGCTATGGAAAGAAGAATGATAGGTGTAACGTTCAAGGATAAGAAAAGAGCAGATTGGGTGAGGGAACAAACGCGACCCAATGACATCTTAGTTGAAATCAAGAAAAAGAAAGGGGCATGGGCAGGATACGCAATGAGGAGGGAAGATAACCGATGGTCATTGAGGGTTACGGAATGGATTCCAAGGGAAGAGAAGCTTAGCAGAGGGCGGCAGAAAGTTAGGCGGGCGCATGAGATTCAGAAGTTTGCAGGGACGACATGGCCACACTTAGTACATGATCGGGGTTGTTGGAGATGTATGGGAGAGGCCTTTGCCCTGCAGTAGGCGTAACCAGGCCTATGCTGATGATGATTCCGCCGGTCCATGCCAGTTGAGGCGCACAAGACCACGCAATAGCCGCACTGCGATAGCCGCACCACGAGGGAGTCATTGTTACTCCTGTCGTTTATCCGTCCTTTTTTTTAGTTACTTCCCTTTGACGTTTAGAGCACTGGGCAGAAATCACATTCCGTCAGCATGGTCGACGGCGCTCACAATCATTTGTTTTAATTGGACAGTCGGATTCCCCCGATCTATGCCAGCTGGAGTGCAGCAGACTGTGCAAATGCTGCGCTGCTCTAGTCACACCTCAAGGGTGTCATTGTTACTCTCATCGCTTACACACACCTTTTTTGCATTTCTTCACGTTGACATTAAATAGCACTGGGCAGAAATCACATTGTGTCAGCATGGTCAACGGCCTTCGCAATCATTTCTTTTCATGGCAGAGTTAGATTCCCCTGTTGCATGCCAGGTAAACCACACCAGACAGTGCAAAGCCGCGCTACTCTAGTCCCACCTCATGGGAGTCATTGTTAGTCTCTTCGTTTACCCTCGCCTTGTTGCATTTTATCACGTTGACATTTAGGGGACTGGGCAGAGATCACATTGCATCAGCATGGTCAAAAGTCCTCGCAATGCTTTGTTTTAAATGGACAGTCAGATTCTCCCGGTCCATACCAGTTGAAGCGCAACGGAAAGTGCAAAGCGGCACAGCTCAATCCACACTGCAAGGGAGTCATTCTTACTCCTGTCTTTTATCCACGCTTTTTTTTTCATTTTTTCACTTCGACATTTAGAGCACTGTGCAGAAATCACACTGCGTCAGCATGCTCAACGGCCCCCAGAATGGTTTGTTTTATTTGGACAGTGGATTCTGTCAGTCCATGCCAGTTCATTCGCACCAGACCGCGCAAGAGCTGCACTGCGCTAGCCGCACCTAAAGGGTGTCATAGTTACTCCTGTCGTTTATCCAGCCCTTTCCTTAATTTATTTATTTCACGTTTAAAGCACTAGGCAGAAATCAAATTGCGTCAGCATGGTCAACGACCCTCGCAATCATTTGTTTTAAATGGACAGTCGGATTACCCCGATCTATCCCAGTTGAAGCGCACCAGGCAGCGCTAGAGCCGCACTGCTCTAGTCGCAGCTCAAGGGAGTCATTGTTACTCACTTAGCTCCGCCACGCCTTGTTCTATTTCTTCAGGTTGACATTTAAGGCACTGGGCACAAATCACCTTGCATAAAAATGGTCAACCGCCCTCGCAATCATATCTTTTAAAAGCACAGTAAGATTCCCCCTGTGCATTCCAGTTGAACCACACCAGACAGTGCAAAGCAGCACTGTTCTAGCCGCACCTCAAGGGAGTCATTGTTACTAACGTCCTTCACTCACGCTTTGTTCCATTTCCTCACATTGACATTTAGAGCCCTGGGCACAAATCACATTGCGTCAGCATCGTCAAAAGTCCTTGCAATGCTTTGTTTTAAGTGGACAGTCAGTTTCAGCCGGTCCATGCCAGTTGATGCACAACAGATAGCATAAAGCGCCACTCCTGAATCCACACTGCAAGGGAGTCATTCTTACTCCTGTCGTTTAACCGCGCCTTTTTTTCATATTTTCACGTTGACATTTACAGACCTGGGCAGAAATCACATTGCGTCAGCATGGTCAACGGCCCTCAAAATGCATTGTTTTATTTGGAGAGTCGGATTCTCCCGGTCCATGCCAGTTGAAGCGCACCAGGCAGCGCAAGTGCCACACTGCTCTAGCCGCACCTCAAGAGAGCCATTGTTACTCGCTTTGTGTAGCCATGCCTTGTTGCATTTCTTCACGTTGACATTTAGAGCGCTGGGCAGAAGTCACATTACGTCAGCATGATCAAAAGTCTTCGCAAAGCTTTGTTTTAATGGACAGTTGGATTCCACCGGTCCATACCAAATGAAGCACAATGGATAGCACAAAGCGAAACTGCTCAATAAACTCTGCACGGGAGTCATTCTTACTCCTGTCCTTTATACCCACCTTTTTGCATTTCTTCACGTTGACATTTAGAGCACTGGCTCCCAGAATGCTTTGTTTCATTTGGACAGTGAATTCCGCCCGTCCATGCCAGTTGAGGCGTACCATACCGCGCAAGAGCTGCACTGCTCCAGCCGCACCTCACAGGAGTCACTCTTACACCTGTCCTTTATCCAGGCATTTCTTTATTTCATCACTTTGCCATTTATAGCACTAGGCAGAAATCACATTGCGTCAGCATGGTGAACGGCCCGCGCAATTATTTGTTTTAAATGGACAGTCGGATTCCCCCGATCTATGCCAGTTGGAGTGCAGCAGACTGCGCAAGAGCCGCACTGCTCTAGTCGCACCTCGCGGGAGTCATTGTTACTCTCATCGCATTCACACCTTCTTGCATTTCTTCACGTTGACATTAAATAGCACTGGGCAGAAATCACTTAGTGTCAGCATCGGCAACAGCCTTCACAATCGTTTGTTTTAAGTGCACAGTGAGATTCCCGCGGTGCATGCCAGGTAAGCCACACCAGACAGTGCAGACCTGTGCTGCTCTAGTCGCACCTCATGGGAGTCATTGTTAGTCTTTTCGTTTACCCACGCCTTGTTGCATTTTATCAAGTTGACATATAGGGGACTGGGCAGAAATCACATTGCGTCAGCGTGGTCAAAAGTCCCCGCAATGCTTTGTTTTAAATGGACAGTCGGATTCCCCCGGTCTATACCAGTTCAAGCGCAATGGAAAGTGCAAAGCGGCACAGCTGAATGCACACTGCAAGGGAGTCATTCTTACTCCTGTCGTTTAACCACGCCTTTTTTTCATTTCTGCACGTTGACATTTACAGACCTGGGCAGAAATCACATTGCGTCAGCATGGTCAACGGCCCTCAAAATGCATTGTTTTATTTGGAGTGTCGGATTCTCCCGGTCCATGCCAGTTGAAGCGCACCAGGCAGCGCAAGCGCCACACTGCTCTAGCCGCACCTCAAGAGAGCGATTGTTACTCGCTTTGTGTAGCCATGCCTTGTTGCATTTCTTCACGTTGACATTTAGAGCGCTAGGCAGAAGTCACATTACGTCAGCATGATCAAAATCTTCGCAAAGCTTTGTTTTAATGGACAGTTGGATTCCACCGGTACATACCAAATGAAGCACAATGGATAGCACAAAGCGAAACTGCTCAATAAACTCTGCACGGGAGTCATTCTTACTCCTGTCCTTTATACCCACCTTTTTGCATTTCTTCACGTTGACATTTAGAGCACTGGCTCCCAGAATGCTTTGTTTCATTTGGACAGTGAATTCCGCCCGTCCATGCCAGTTGAGGCGTACCATACCGCGCAAGAGCTGCACTGCTCCAGCCGCACCTCACAGGAGTCACTGTTACACCTGTCCTTTATCCAGGCATTTCTTTATTTCATCACTTTGCCGTTTAGAGCACTAGGCAGAAATCACATTGCGTCAGCATCGGCAACAGCCTTCACAATCATTTGTTTTAGGTGCACAGTGAGATTCCCCCGGTGCATGCCAGGTAAGCCACACCAGACAGTGCAGAGCCGTGCTGCTCTAGTCGCACCTCATGGGAGTCATTGTTAGTCTCTTCGTTTACCCTCGCCTTGTTGATTTTATCAAGTTGACATATAGGGGACTGGGCAGAGATCACATTGCATCAGCATGGTCAAAAGTCCTAGCAATGCTTTGTTTTAAATGGACAGTCAGATTCTCCCGGTCCATACCAGTTGAAGCGCAACGGAAAGTGCAAAGCGGCACAGCTCAATCCACACTGCAAGGGAGTCATTCTTACTCCTGCCTTTTATCCACGCTTTTTTTTCATTTTTTCACTTCGACATTTAGAGCACTGTGCAGAAATCACACTGCGTCAGCATGCTCAACGGCCCCCAGAATGGTTTGTTTTATTTGGACAGTCGATTCTGTCAGTCCATGCCAGTTCATTCGCACCAGACCGCGCAAGAGCTGCACTGCGCTAGCCGCACCTAAAGGGTGTCATAGTCACTCCTGTCGTTTATCCAGCCCTTTCCTTAATTTATTTATTTCACGTTTAAAGCACTAGGCAGAAATCAAATTGCGTCAGCATGGTCAACGGCCCTCGCAATCATTCGTTTTAAATGGACAGTCGGATTACCCCGATCTATCCCAGTTGAAGCGCACCAGGCAGCGCTAGAGCCGCACTGCTCTAGCCGCAGCTCAAGGGAGTCATTGTTACTCACTTAGCTCCCCCACGCCTTGTTCTATTTCTTCAGGTTGACATTTAGGGCACTGGGCACAAATCACCTTGCATAAAAATGGTCAACCGCCCTCGCAATTATATCTTTTAAAAGCACAGTAAGATTCCCCCTGTGCATTCCAGTTGAACCACACCAGACAGTGCAAAGCAGCACTGTTCTAGCCGCACCTCAAGGGAGTCATTGTTACTAACGTCCTTCACCCACGCTTTGTTCCATTTCCTCACATTGACATTTAGAGCCCTGGGCACAAATCACATTGCGTCAGCATCGTCAAAAGTCCTTGCAATGCTTTGTTTTAAGTGGACAGTCAGTTTCAGCCGGTCCATGCCAGTTGAAGCACAACAGATAGCATAAAGCGCCACTCCTGAATCCACACTGCAAGGGAGTCATTCTTACTCCTGTCGTTTAACCACGCCTTTTTTTTTCATTTCTGCACGTTGACATTTACAGACCTGGGCAGAAATCACATTGCGTCAGCATGGTCAACGGCCCTCAAAATGCATTGTTTTATTTGGAGAGTCGGATTCTCCCGGTCCATGCCAGTTGAAGCGCACCAGGCAGCGCAAGCGCCACACTGCTCTAGCCGCACCTCACGAGGGCCATTGTTACTCGCTTTGTGTAGCCATGCCTTGTTGCATTTCTTCACGTTGACATTTAGAGCGCTGGGCAGAAGTCACATTACGTCAGGATGATCAAAAGTCTTCGCAAAGCTTTGTTTTAATGGACAGTTGGATTCCACCGGTCCATACCAAATGAAGCACAATGGATAGCACAAAGCGAAACTGCTCAATAAACTCTGCACGGGAGTCATTCTTACTCCTGTCCTTTATACCCACCTTTTTGCATTTCTTCACGTTGACATTTAGAGCACTGGCTCCCAGAATGCTTTGTTTCATTTGGACAGTGAATTCCGCCCGTCCATGCCAGTTGAGGCGTACCATACCGCGCAAGAGCTGCACTGCTCCAGCCGCACCTCACAGGAGTCACTCTTACACCTGTCCTTTATCCAGGCATTTCTTTATTTCATCACTTTGCCGTTTAGAGCACTAGGCAGAAATCACATTGCGTCAGCATGGTGAACGGCCCGCGTAATCATTTGTTTTAAATGGACAGTCGGATTCCCCCGATCTATGCCAGTTGGAGTGCAGCAGACTGCGCAAGAGCCGCACTGCTCTAGTCGCACCTCGAGGGAGTCATTGTTACTCTCATCGCATACACACCTTCTTGCATTTCTTCACGTTGACATTAAATAGCACTGGGCAGAAATCACATTGTGTCAGCATCGGCAACAGCCTTCACAATCATTTGTTTTAAGTGCACAGTGAGATTCCCCCGGTGCATGACAGGTAAACCACACCAGACAGTGCAAGGCTGTGCTGCTCTAGTCGCACCTCATGGGAGTCATTGTTAGTCTCTTCGTTTACCCACGCCTTGTTGATTTTATCAAGTTGACATATAGGGGACTGGGCAGAAATCACATTGCGTCAGCGTGGTCAAAAGTCCCCGCAATGCTTTGTTTTAAATGGACAGTCGGATTCCCCCGGTCTATACCAGTTCAAGCGCAATGGAAAGTGCAAAGCGGCACAGCTGAATGCACACTGCAAGGGAGTCATTCTTACTCATGTCGTTTATCCACACCTTTTTTCATTTTTTCATTTTGACATTTAGAGCACTGTGCAGAAATCACACTGCGTCAGCACGGTCAACGGCCCCCAAAATGCTTTGTTTTATTTGGGCATTTTATTTTACAGGAGGTATTCAGAGACATGGATTGGGAAGAATTGGTGATAAAAGTTAATCGAGAATAGCTTGGTAACTCGCGATTCGCTGATGACATTGCGTTGCTTAGTACCTCAGGGGACCAATTGCAATGCATGTTCAGTGACCTGGATAGGCAAAGCAGAAGAGTGGGTCTAAAAATTAATCTGCAGGAAACTAAAGTAATGCTTAACAGTCTCCGAAGAAAACCGCAATTTACAATAGGCAGCGAGGCACTGGAAGTCGTAAGGGAATACACCAACTTAGGTCAGGTAGTGACAGCGGATGCGGATCATAAGACAGAAATATTCAGAAGAACAAGAATGGGCTGGGGTGCGTTTGGCAGGCATTCTCAGATGATGAATAGCAGGTTGCCGTTATCCCCTCAAGAGGAAAGTGTATAATACCTGTGTCTTACCAGCACTCACCTATGGGGCAGAAACCTTGAGGCTTACGAAAAGGGTTCTGCTCATATTGAGGACGACACAACGAGCTATGGAAAGAAGAATGATAGGTGTAACGTTCAAGGATAAGAAAAGAGCAGATTGGGTGAGGGAACAAACGCGACTTAATGACATCTTAGTTGAAATCAAGAAAAAGAAAGGGGCATGGGCAGGATACGCAATGAGGAGGGAAGATAACCGATGGTCATTGAGGGTTACGGAATGGATTCCAAGGGAAGAGAAGCTTAGCAGAGGGCGGCAGAAAGTTAGGCGGGCGCATGAGATTCAGAAGTTTGCGGGGACGACATGGCCACACTTAGTACATGATCGGGGTTGTTGGAGATGTATGGGAGAGGCCTTTGCCCTGCAGTAGGCGTAACCAGGCTGATGCTGATGGTGATTCCGCCGGTCCATGCCAGTTGAGGCACACAAGACCACGCAAGAGCCGCACTGCGATAGCCGCACCACGAGGGAGTCATTGTTACTCCTGTCGTTTATCCGTCCTTTTTTTTAATTACTTCACTTTGACGTTTAGAGCACTGGACAGAAATCACATTCCGTCAGCATGGTCGACGGCGCTCACAATCATTTGTTTTAATTGGACAGTCGGATTCCCCCGATCTATGCCAGCTGGAGTGCAGCAGACTGTGCAAATGCTGCGCTGCTCTAGTCACACCTCAAGGGTGTCATTGTTACTCTCATCGCTTACACACACCTTTTTTGCATTTCTTCACGTTGACATTAAATAGCACTGGGCAGAAATCACATTGTGTCAGCATGGTCAACGGCCTTCGCAATCATTTCTTTTCATGGCAGAGTTAGATTCCCCCGTTGCATGCCAGGTAAACCACACCAGACAGTGCAAAGCCGCGCTACTCTAGTCCCACCTCATGGGAGTCATTGTTAGTCTCTTCGTTTACCCTCGCCTTGTTGCATTTTATCACGTTGACATTTAGGGGACTGGGCAGAGATCACATTACGTCAGCATGATCAAAAGTCTTCGCAAAGCTTTGTTTTAATGGACAGTTGGATTCCACCGGTCCATACCAAATGAAGCACAATGGATAGCACAAAGCGAAACTGCTCAATAAACTCTGCACGGGAGTCATTCTTACTCCTGTCCTTTATACCCACCTTTTTGCATTTCTTCACGTTGACATTTAGAGCACTGGCTCCCAGAATGCTTTGTTTCATTTGGACAGTGAATTCCGCCCGTCCATGCCAGTTGAGGCGTACCATACCGCGCAAGACCTGCACTGCTCCAGCCGCACCTCACAGGAGTCACTCTTACACCTGTCCTTTATCCAGGCATTTCTTTATTTCATCACTTTGCCGTTTAGAGCACTAGGCAGAAATCACATTGCGTCAGCATGGTGAACGGCCCGCGTAATCATTTGTTTTAAATGGACAGTCGGATTCCCCCGATCTATGCCAGTTGGAGTGCAGCAGACTGCGCAAGAGCCGCACTGCTCTAGTCGCACCTCGAGGGAGTCATTGTTACTCTCATCGCATACACACCTTCTTGCATTTCTTCACGTTGACATTAAATAGCACTGGGCAGAAATCACATTGTGTCAGCATCGGCAACAGCCTTCACAATCATTTGTTTTAAGTGCACAGTGAGATTCCCCCGGTGCATGACAGGTAAACCACACCAGACAGTGCAAAGCTGTGCTGCTCTAGTCGCACCTCATGGGAGTCATTGTTAGTCTCTTCGTTTACCCACGCCTTGTTGATTTTATCAAGTTGACATATAGGGGACTGGGCAGAAATCACATTGCGTCAGCATGGTCAAAAGTCCCCGCAATGCTTTCTTTTAAATGGACAGTCGGATTCCCCCGGTCCATGCCAGTTGATGCACAACAGATAGCATAAAGCGCCACTCCTGAATCCACACTGCAAGGGAGTCATTCTTACTCCTGTCGTTTAACCACGCCTTTTTTTCATTTCTGCACGTTGACATTTACAGACCTGGGCAGAAATCACATTGCGTCAGCATGGTCAACGGCCCCCAAAATGCTTTGTTTTATTTGGGCATTTTATTTTACAGGAGGTATTCAGAGACATGGATTGGGAAGATTTGGGGATAAAAGTTAATCGAGAATAGCTTAGTAACTCGCGATTCGCTGATGACATTGCCTTCCTTAGTACCTCAGGGGACCAATTGCAATGCATGTTCACTGACCTGGATAGGCAAAGCAGAAGAGTGGGTCTAAAAATTAATCTGCAGGAAACTAAAGTAATGCTTAACAGTCTCGGAAGAAAACAGCAATTTACAATTGGCAGCGAGGCACTAGAAGTCGTAAGGGATTACATCAACTTAGGGCAGGTAGTGACAGCGGATGCGGATCATGAGACAGAAATATTCAGAAGAACAAGAATGGGCTGGGGTGCGTTTGGCAGGCATTCTCAGATGATGAATAGCAGGTTGCCGTTATCCCCTCAAGAGGAAAGTATATAATACCTGTGTCTTACCAGCACTCACCTATGGGGCAGAAACCTTGAGGCTTACGAAAAGGGTTCTGCTCATATTGAGGACGACACAACGAGCTATGGAAAGAAGAATGATAGGTGTAACGTTCAAGGATAAGAAAAGAGCAGATTGGGTGAGGGAACAAACGCGACTTAATGACATCTTAGTTGAAATCAAGAAAAAGAAAGGGGCATGGGCAGGATACGCAATGAGGAGGGAAGATAACCGATGGTCATTGAGGGTTACGGAATGGATTCCAAGGGAAGAGAAGCTTAGCAGAGGGCGGCAGAAAGTTAGGCGGGCGCATGAGATTCAGAAGTTTGCGGGGACGACATGGCCACACTTAGTACATGATCGGGGTTGTTGGAGATGTATGGGAGAGGCCTTTGCCCTGCAGTAGGCGTAACCAGGCTGATGCTGATGGTGATTCCGCCGGTCCATGCCAGTTGAGGCACACAAGACCACGCAAGAGCCGCACTGCGATAGCCGCACCACGAGGGAGTCATTGTTACTCCTGTCGTTTATCCGTCCTTTTTTTTAATTACTTCACTTTGACGTTTAGAGCACTGGACAGAAATCACATTCCGTCAGCATGGTCGACGGCGCTCACAATCATTTGTTTTAATTGGACAGTCGGATTCCCCCGATCTATGCCAGCTGGAGTGCAGCAGACTGTGCAAATGCTGCGCTGCTCTAGTCACACCTCAAGGGTGTCATTGTTACTCTCATCGCTTACACACACCTTTTTTGCATTTCTTCACGTTGACATTAAATAGCACTGGGCAGAAATCACATTGTGTCAGCATGGTCAACGGCCTTCGCAATCATTTCTTTTCATGGCAGAGTTAGATTCCCCCGTTGCATGCCAGGTAAACCACACCAGACAGTGCAAAGCCGCGCTACTCTAGTCCCACCTCATGGGAGTCATTGTTAGTCTCTTCGTTTACCCTCGCCTTGTTGCATTTTATCACGTTGACATTTAGGGGACTGGGCAGAGATCACATTACGTCAGCATGATCAAAAGTCTTCGCAAAGCTTTGTTTTAATGGACAGTTGGATTCCACCGGTCCATACCAAATGAAGCACAATGGATAGCACAAAGCGAAACTGCTCAATAAACTCTGCACGGGAGTCATTCTTACTCCTGTCCTTTATACCCACCTTTTTGCATTTCTTCACGTTGACATTTAGAGCACTGGCTCCCAGAATGCTTTGTTTCATTTGGACAGTGAATTCCGCCCGTCCATGCCAGTTGAGGCGTACCATACCGCGCAAGACCTGCACTGCTCCAGCCGCACCTCACAGGAGTCACTCTTACACCTGTCCTTTATCCAGGCATTTCTTTATTTCATCACTTTGCCGTTTAGAGCACTAGGCAGAAATCACATTGCGTCAGCATGGTGAACGGCCCGCGTAATCATTTGTTTTAAATGGACAGTCGGATTCCCCCGATCTATGCCAGTTGGAGTGCAGCAGACTGCGCAAGAGCCGCACTGCTCTAGTCGCACATCGAGGGAGTCATTGTTACTCTCATCGCATACACACCTTCTTGCATTTCTTCACGTTGACATTAAATAGCACTGGGCAGAAATCACATTGTGTCAGCATCGGCAACAGCCTTCACAATCATTTGTTTTAAGTGCACAGTGAGATTCCCCCGGTGCATGACAGGTAAACCACACCAGACAGTGCAAAGCTGTGCTGCTCTAGTCGCACCTCATGGGAGTCATTGTTAGTCTCTTCGTTTACCCACGCCTTGTTGATTTTATCAAGTTGACATATAGGGGACTGGGCAGAAATCACATTGCGTCAGCATGGTCAAAAGTCCCCGCAATGCTTTGTTTTAAATGGACAGTCGGATTCCCCCGGTCCATGCCAGTTGATGCACAACAGATAGCATAAAGCGCCACTCCTGAATCCACACTGCAAGGGAGTCATTCTTACTCCTGTCGTTTAACCACGCCTTTTTTTCATTTCTGCTCGTTGACATTTACAGACCTGGGCAGAAATCACATTGCGTCAGCATGGTCAACGGCCCCCAAAATGCTTTGTTTTATTTGGGCATTTTATTTTACAGGAGGTATTCAGAGACATGGATTGGGAAGATTTGGGGATAAAAGTTAATCGAGAATAGCTTAGTAACTCGCGATTCGCTGATGACATTGCCTTCCTTAGTACCTCAGGGGACCAATTGCAATGCATGTTCACTGACCTGGATAGGCAAAGCAGAAGAGTGGGTCTAAAAATTAATCTGCAGGAAACTAAAGTAATGCTTAACAGTCTCGGAAGAAAACAGCAATTTACAATTGGCAGCGAGGCACTAGAAGTCGTAAGGGATTACATCAACTTAGGGCAGGGAGTGACAGCGGATGCGGATCATGAGACAGAAATATTCAGAAGAACAAGAATGGGCTGGGGTGGGTTTGGCAGGCATTCTCAGATGATGATTAGCAGGTTGCCATTATCCCCTCAAGAGGAAAGTATATAATACCTGTGTCTTACCAGTACTCACCTATGGGGCAGAAACCTGGAGGCTTACGAAAAGGGTTCTGCTCATATTGAGGACGACACAACGAGCTATGGAAAGAAGAATGATAGGTGTAACGTTCAAGGATAAGAAAAGAGCAGATTGGGTGAGGGAACAAACGCGACTTAATGACATCTTAGTTGAAATCAAGAAAAAGAAAGGGGCATGGGCAGGATACGCAATGAGGAGGGAAGATAACCGATGGTCATTGAGGGTTACGGAATGGATTCCAAGGGAAGAGAAGCTTAGCAGAGGGCGGCAGAAAGTTAGGCGGGCGCATGAGATTCAGAAGTTTGCGGGGAAGACATGGCCACACTTAGTACATGATCGGGGTTGTTGGAGATGTATGGGAGAGGCCTTTGCCCTGCAGTAGGCGTAACCAGGCTGATGCTGATGGTGATTCCGCCGGTCCATGCCAGTTGAGGCACACAAGACCACGCAAGAGCCGCACTGCGATAGCCGCACCACGAGGGAGTCATTGTTACTCCTGTCGTTTATCCGTGCCTTTTTTTATTTACTTCAGTTTCACGTTTAGAGCACTGGGCAGAAATCACATTGCGTCAGCATGGTCGACGGCCTTCGCAATCATTTCTTTTAAATGGACAGTCGGATTCTCCCGATCTATGCCAGCTGGAGTGCAGCAGACTGTGCAAAAGCTGCACTGTTCTAGTCGCACCTCAAGGGAGTCATTGTTACTCTCATCGCTTACACACACCTTCTTGCATTTCTTCACGTTGACATTAAATAGCACTGGGCAGAAATCACATTGTGTCAGCATCGGCAACAGCCTTCACAATCATTTGTTTTAAGTGCACAGTGAGATACCCCGGTGCATGCCAGGTAAGCCACACCAGACAGTGCAGAGCCGTGCTGCTCTAGTCGCACCTCATGGGAGTCATTGTTAGTCTCTTCGTTTACCCACGCCTTGTTGATTTTATCAAGTTGACATATAGGGGACTGGGCAGAGATCACATTGCATCAGCATGGTCAAAAGTCCTCGCAATGCTTTGTTTTCAATGGACAGTCAGATTCTCCCGGTCCATACCAGTTGAAGCGCAACGGAAAGTGCAAAGCGGCACAGCTCAATCCACACTGCAAGGGAGTCATTCTTACTCCTGTCTTTTATCCACGCTTTTTTTTCATTTTTTCACTTCGACATTTAGAGCACTGTGCAGAAATCACACTGCGTCAGCATGCTCAACGGCCCCCAGAATGGTTTGTTTTATTTGGACAGTGGATTCTGTCAGTCCATGCCAGTTCATTCGCACCAGACCGCGCAAGAGCTGTACTGCGCTAGCCGCACCTAAAGGGTGTCATAGTTACTCCTGTCGTTTATCCAGCCCTTTCCTTAATTTATTTATTTCACGTTTAAAGCACTAGGCAGAAATCAAATTGCGTCAGCATGGTCAACGGCCCTCGCAATCATTTGTTTTAAATGGACAGTCGGATTACCCCGATCTATCCCAGTTGAAGCGCACCAGGCAGCGCTAGAGCTGCACTGCTCTAGCCGCAGCTCAAGGGAGTCATTGTTACTCACTTAGCTCCCCCACGCCTTGTTCTATTTCTTCAGGTTGACATTTAGGGCACTGGGCACAAATCACCTTGCATAAAAATGGTCAACCGCCCTCGCAATTATATCTTTTAAAAGCACAGTAAGATTCCCCCTGTGCATTCCAGTTGAACCACACCAGACAGTGCAAAGCAGCACTGTTCTAGCCGCACCTCAAGGGAGTCATTGTTACTAACGTCCTTCACTCACGCTTTGTTCCATTTCCTCACATTGACATTTAGAGCCCTGGGCACAAATCACATTGCGTCAGCATCGTCAAAAGTCCTTGCAATGCTTTGTTTTAAGTGGACAGTCAGTTTCAGCCGGTCCATGCCAGTTGAAGCACAACAGATAGCATAAAGCGCCACTCCTGAATCCACACTGCAAGGGAGTCATTCTTACTCCTGTCGTTTAACCACGCCTTTTTTTTTCATTTCTGCACGTTGACATTTACAGACCTGGGCAGAAATCACATTGCGTCAGCATGGTCAACGGCCCTCAAAATGCATTGTTTTATTTGGAGAGTCGGATTCTCCCGGTCCATGCCAGTTGAAGCGCACCAGGCAGCGCAAGCGCCACACTGCTCTAGCCGCACCTCAAGAGAGCCATTGTTACTCGCTTTGTGTAGCCATGCCTTGTTGCATTTCTTCACGTTGACATTTAGAGCGCTGGGCAGAAGTCACATTACGTCAGCATGATCAAAAGTCTTCGCAAAGCTTTGTTTTAATGGACAGTTGGATTCCACCGGTCCATACCAAATGAAGCACAATGGATAGCACAAAGCGAAACTGCTCAATAAACTCTGCACGGGAGTCATTCTTACTCCTGTCCTTTATACCCACCTTTTTGCATTTCTTCACGTTGACATTTAGAGCACTGGCTCCCAGAATGCTTTGTTTCATTTGGACAGTGAATTCCGCCCGTCCATGCCAGTTGAGGCGTACCATACCGCGCAAGAGCTGCACTGCTCCAGCCGCACCTCACAGGAGTCACTCTTACACCTGTCCTTTATCCAGGCATTTCTTTATTACATCACTTTGCCGTTTAGAGCACTAGGCAGAAATCACATTGCGTCAGCATGGTGAACGGCCCGCGTAATCATTTGTTTTAAATGGACAGTCGGATTCCCCCGATCTATGCCAGTTGGAGTGCAGCAGACTGCGCAAGAGCCGCACTGCTCTAGTCGCACCTCGAGGGAGTCATTGTTACTCTCATCGCATACACACCTTCTTGCATTTCTTCACGTTGACATTAAATAGCACTGGGCAGAAATCACATTGTGTCAGCATCGGCAACAGCCTTCACAATCATTTGTTTTAAGTGCACAGTGAGATTCCCCCGGTGCATGACAGGTAAACCACACCAGACAGTGCAAAGCTGTGCTGCTCTAGTCGCACCTCATGGGAGTCATTGTTAATCCCTTCGTTTACCCACGCCTTGTTGATTTTATCAAGTTGACATATAGGGGACTGGGCAGAAATCACATTGCGTCAGCATGGTCAAAAGTCCCCGCAATGCTTTGTTTTAAATGGACAGTCGGATTCCCCCGGTCTATACCAGTTGAAGCGCAATGGAAAGTGCAAAGCGGCACAGCTGAATGCACACTGCAAGGGAGTCATTCTTACTCATGTCGTTTTTCCACACCTTTTTTTCATTTTTTCACTTTGACATTTAGAGCACTGTGCAGAAATCACACTGCGTCAGCACGGTCAACGGCCCCCAAAATGCTTTGTTTTATTTGGGCATTTTATTTAACAGGAGGTATTCAGAGACATGGATTGGGAAGAATTGGGGATAAAAGTTAATCGAGAATAGCTTGGTAACTCGCGATTCGCTGATGACATTGCCTTGCTTAGTACCTCAGGGGACCAATTGCAATGCATGTTCAGTGACCTGGATAGGCAAAGCAGAAGAGTGGGTTTAAAAATTAATCTGCAGGAAACTAAAGTAATGCTTAACAGTCTCCGAAGAAAACCGCAATTTACAATAGGCAGCGAGGCACTGGAAGTCGTAAGGGAATACACCAACTTAGGTCAGGTAGTGACAACGGATGCGGATCATAAGACAGAAATATTCAGAAGAACAAGAATGGGCTGGGGTGCGTTTGGCAGGCATTCTCAGATGATGAATAGCAGGTTGCCGTTATCCCCTCAAGAGGAAAGTATATAATACCTGTGTCTTACCAGCACTCACCTATGGGGCAGAAACCTTGAGGCTTACGAAAAGGGTTCTGCTCATATTGAGGACGACACAACGAGCTATGGAAAGAAGAATGATAGGTGTAACGTTCAAGGATAAGAAAAGAGCAGATTGGGTGAGGGAACAAACGCGACTTAATGACATCTTAGTTGAAATCAAGAAAAAGAAAGGGGCATGGGCAGGATACGCAATGAGGAGGGAAGATAACCGATGGTCATTGAGGGTTACGGAATGGATTCCAAGGGAAGAGAAGCTTAGCAGAGGGCGGCAGAAAGTTAGGCGGGCGCATGAGATTCAGAAGTTTGCAGGGACGACATGGCCACACTTAGTACATGATCAGGGTTGTTGGAGATGTATGGGAGAGGCCTTTGCCCTGCAGTAGGCGTAACCAGGCCTATGCTGATGATGATTCCGCCGGTCCATGCCAGTTGAGGCGCACAAGACCACGCAATAGCCGCACTGCGATAGCCGCAACACGAGGGAGTCATTGTTACTCCTGTCGTTTATCCGTCCTTTTTTTTAATTACTTCACTTTGACGTTTAGAGCACTGGGCAGAAATCACATTCCGTCAGCATGGTCGACGGCGCTCACAATCATTTGTTTTTATTGGACAGTCGGATTCCCCCGATCTATGCCAGCTGGAGTGCAGCAGACTGTGCAAATGCTGCGCTGCTCTAGTCACACCTCAAGGGTGTCATTGTTACTCTCATCGCTTACACACACCTTTTTTGCATTTCTTCACGTTGACATTAAATAGCACTGGGCAGAAATCACATTGTGTCAGCATGGTCAACGGCCTTCGCAATCATTTCTTTTCATGGCAGAGTTAGATTCCCCCGTTGCATGCCAGGTAAACCACACCAGACAGTGCAAAGCCGCGCTACTCTAGTCCCACCTCATGGGAGTCATTGTTAGTCTCTTCGTTTACCCTCGCCTTGTTGCATTTTATCACGTTGACATTTAGGGGACTGGGCAGAGATCACATTGCATCAGCATGGTCAAAAGTCCTCGCAATGCTTTGTTTTAAATGGACAGTCAGATTCTCCCGGTCCATACCAGTTGAAGCGCAACGGAAAGTGCAAAGCGGCACAGCTCAATCCACACTGCAAGGGAGTCATTCTTACTCCTGTCTTTTATCCACGCTTTTTTTTTTCATTTTTTCACTTCGACATTTAGAGCACTGTGCAGAAATCACACTGCGTCAGCATGCTCAACGGCCCCCAGAATGGTTTGTTTTATTTGGACAGTGGATTCTGTCAGTCCATGCCAGTTCATTCGCACCAGACCGCGCAAGAGCTGTACTGCGCTAGCCGCACCTAAAGGATGTCATAGTTACTCCTGTCGTTTATCCAGCCCTTTCCCTAATTTATTTATTTCACGTTTAAAGCACTAGGCAGAAATCAAATTGCGTCAGCATGGTCAACGGCCCTCGCAATCATTTGTTTTAAATGGACAGTCGGATTACCCCGATCTATCCCAGTTGAAGCGCACCAGGCAGCGCTAGAGCCGCACTGCTCTAGCCGCAGCTCAAGGGAGTCATTGTTACTCACTTAGCTCCCCCACGCCTTGTTCTATTTCTTCAGGTTGACATTTAGGGCACTGGGCACAAATCACCTTGCATAAAAATGGTCAACCGCCCTCGCAATTATACCTTTTAAAAGCACAGTAAGATTCCCCCTGTGCATTCCAGTTGAACCACACCAGACAGTGCAAAGCAGCACTGTTCTAGCCGCACCTCAAGGGAGTCATTGTTACTAACGTCCTTCACTCACGCTTTGTTCCATTTCCTCACATTGACATTTAGAGCCCTGGGCACAAATCACATTGCGTCAGCATCGTCAAAAGTCCTTGCAATGCTTTGTTTTAAGTGGACAGTCAGTTTCAGCCGGTCCATGCCAGTTGAAGCACAACAGATAGCATAAAGCGCCACTCCTGAATCCACACTGCAAGGGAGTCATTCTTACTCCTGTCGTTTAACCACGCCTTTTTTTTCATTTCTGCACGTTGACATTTACAGACCTGGGCAGAAATCACATTGCGTCAGCATGGTCAACGGCCCTCAAAATGCATTGTTTTATTTGGAGAGTCGGATTCTCCCGGTCCATGCCAGTTGAAGCGCACCAGGCAGCGCAAGCGCCACACTGCTCTAGCCGCACCTCAAGAGAGCCATTGTTACTCGCTTTGTGTAGCCATGCCTTGTTGCATTTCTTCACGTTGACATTTAGAGCGCTGGGCAGAAGTCACATTACGTCAGCATGATCAAAAGTCTTCGCAAAGCTTTGTTTTAATGGACAGTTGGATTCCACCGGTCCATACCAAATGAAGCACAATGGATAGCACAAAGCGAAACTGCTCAATAAACTCTGCACGGGAGTCATTCTTACTCCTGTCCTTTATACCCACCTTTTTGCATTTCTTCACGTTGACATTTAGAGCACTGGCTCCCAGAATGCTTTGTTTCATTTGGACAGTGAATCCCGCCCGTCCATGCCAGTTGAGGCGTACCATACCGCGCAAGAGCTGCACTGCTCCAGCCGCACCTCACAGGAGTCACTCTTACACCTGTCCTTTATCCAGGCATTTCTTTATTTCATCACTTTGCCGTTTCGAGCACTAGGCAGAAATCACATTGCGTCAGCATGGTGAACGGCCCGCGTAATCATTTGTTTTAAATGGACAGTCGGATTCCCCCGATCTATGCCAGTTTGAGTGCAGCAGACTGCGCAAGAGCCGCACTGCTCTAGTCGCACGTCGAGGGAGTCATTGTTACTCTCATCGCATACACACCTTCTTGCATTTCTTCACGTTGACATTAAATAGCACTGGGCAGAAATCACATTGTGTCAGCATCGGCAACAGCCTTCACAATCATTTGTTTTATTTATTTTTTATTTTTTTTATTTAGTACATACTGCAGACCCTTTTCAGGGTCCAAGCAGGACAGGCATATATTCTTAAAACTCAAAAGATACAGAACACAATGAAAAGAAATATACATAAAAAATATACATAAAAATAAGGAGACAAATATTGCAAACTATTAAGATGTCATAACATGGTTCCAATCGGATATTGTCCGCGGAAAAAAGGAATATTTAAAACAGTCAGTTTTCGCAAAATACGGTGTCAATGAGTGAATGTGATGATGTCGGGTATAACGTGTGGTTAGAGGGGATATGTACTGTGAAGGATCCAAAGCAAACTTATGGTTAAGTAAAGAATAAAGAAATTCAAGGCGATATTTTCCTCTTCGCGTTTCAAGTGTTTCAATATTGTTAGCCGCCATGAGGTCAGTGGGGGAGTCGGTAATTTTAAATTTGGAATAGATAAACCTAACAGCTTTTCTTCGAACCCTTTCTAATTTATCTATGTTAAGTTTAGTGAATGGGTCCCAAACAACCGAAGCATACTCGAGCTTTGGCCTGATGTAAGTGTTATACGTTAGAAGTTTTATGTGAGAAGGTGAATTTCTTAGTTTATGCCTCAGAAAACACAGCTTTTTAAATGCAGAGGAGCATATGTTATCTATATGTGAGTTCCAGGAAAGACGGCTTGTGATTGTTACACCTAGATATTTGTAGCTATTAACCTGCTTTAGTGTTGATGATCCGAGTGTATACACGTGGTTAATTGGGTTCTTTTTATGTGTTATTTGCATCGAAACTGTTTTTTCAGTGTTAAGAACCATGGAAAACTCGCTGCACCAATCAAGAACATTTCGAAGACACTGGTCAAGTTCATTTTGATCGTTAGTACACGTAATTTGACGGAAAACGACACAATCATCAGCAAACAAGCGAATATGAGTTCCTGGAGTAACCACATTAACAATATCATTTATGTAAATCTGAAAAAGCAAAGGCCCCAAGACGCTTCCTTGGGGCACCCCAGAGGTGACTGGGAGACAACTGGAGCTGCACCCATCGACTGAAACAAATTGCACTCTATTCGTGAGGTAATCTTGAATCCACGATATTAAAATGTCTGGAAGATTAATGTTTTTTAGTTTTTGAATCAGTTTTTCGTGGTGAACTTTATCAAATGCTTTGCTGAAATCCATAAATATGGTGTCTATTTGACCATTCATATCCAGTGTTTTAGCAAAGGTGTGTACTATTGTAACTAATTGTGTTATTGTAGAATAGCCCTTTCTAAACCCATGCTGAAAGTCGCTTAATATGGAGTGTTCTTCAAGAAATTTGTTAATATGTTTAGCAATAATATGTTCGAGCATTTTACAGCATGCGGAAGTTAAAGAAATAGGACGGTAATTTTGTAGTAATGTGCAGTCACCTTTTTTAAAGATGGGAACAACTCGAGCAGTCTTCCATTCAACCGGAAGTTTTGATGACAGCAGAGATTTTTTAAACAACACAAAAAGAAACTTCGCAATTATTTCGGCATAGCGTCGCAAAAATACATTGGGTAAATTATCAGGACCAGAAGAAGTTTTAGGTTTCAGTTCTAAAAGCAAAGCAAATACACCAGGGAGGCTAACAAAGTCAACCTCCGATACAGGAAAATTTGATGCGCTTTGTACAGTTTGTACACCTTCTTCAGAGAATACGCTGTGAAAAAAATAATTAAAATGGCGTGCAATGTCAATCGGATCAGTCAAAGTATCTCCCTCCGCTGTTATTTTTGAGATATGTTTCTTGCTGTCACTCAGGAAGTTCCAAAATTTACTTGGGTCATTTTTAACAAAACTGGGTAATGTTGTGTTAAAGTAGAAGTCTTTTGACTCACGAACCGCACGTTCAAGATTATTTTTAAGCGTTTCAATCTGACTTAACTGGTGGTTTTTTTTCTTAGATCTTTTTAGTTTTCGCTTCAGTTGAATAATCTTCCGCGTCATCCAAGGTGTGCGTTTGTGAACTTTTTTGCGTTTATTCGGAACAAAGGCATTTAGACAATATTGACACATTTCGACGAATCGCTCCCACAGCTTGCAGACATCGTCATTATCATCGAAGCTCGATAAACAAGTTTCCATATGATCAATCACTGCGGCATCATCAGCCCTAGAATAATCCTTGAAACAACGTACGTGACTGGCTTTTTTGTTGTGGTAAGGGGACTTAACTAAATCTATCGATACGCTTACGAGGTGATGGTCTGAAATGCCTGTTTCGACCGATACAGTATGCATAGAGTATTGACGGCTAGCAAAAACTAAGTCTAGTATAGAGGAAGATGAACCTTGTACACGAGTAGGTTGATTTACAATTTGAGCTAAATCATGAGTAAGCATGACATCAAACAGAACGTCTGCATTGCTCCCAGACTTAGCACCGCCTTGTAAGCGGTACCAGCACACATCTGGCAGATTGAAGTCACCTATTAACAGTATTTTCTTATTTTGGAAATGAGACAGGTGATGTTGTAGCTTAATAAGATAGTCGGGTGCGGCATCTGGTGGCCTGTAGCAACCATACAGGATGAAAGAATGACCCCAGCAAGAAATTTTTATGCAAAGGCATTCAAGGTCAGGAACATCATATACAAGGTCGCATTCTACAGAGTCTTTTAAGAGAATGGCTACGCCACCACCCCTTGAGGTCCTGTCCTTGCGAACAACTTTATAATGAGGAGGAAATACCAGGTCATCTGCTAAGTCCTCATGTAACCAAGTTTCCGTCAGGACTGATATGTGTGGGTCGAACTCCAGCAGTTTAAGTTCAAGCGAGTCTTTCTTGTTTGCAACGCTGCGTGCGTTAATGTTAACTATTCTCAAGCTTTTTATACTAGATTGGCCCGTGTTACTATGGCAAGACAAGCTATCTGTCTTAGTGAAGAAAGAAGCTGAGGTAAATGAACCACTCACTTTATCGGTGAGCGGTTTCGCAACTGCGTACAACTTCGCGTCACGGGCCGACTTGCGCCGATCCCGTCGTTTTTTTGAACCCTCACTTTATCATTTTTTTTGCAGTCCCAAACGTAAGGAATATTATTGATATATAACTTATCAAACACCAAGGAAACCCTTTCTTTTTTATCTCGGTTCGGCTTCGCGCTATCCCATAGTTTCTTTCTTAGTTCACGAACGTTCTTTGAAAAGTCTTCGCCAATTGAATAATCTTTTCCCTTTAGTTTCTTTCCGTTCTTGAGTATCACAGTTTTATGCCTACTGTCTAAAAGCTTTAGGATTACAGGACGTGTTTTGTCAATTGCCGGTTTACCTAACCTATGTATCCGCTCAATAGGGATAGGGTCGAGTCCTAAAATATCATGAAAAATATCTTTGTTTACGGTTTCTTCAAGCGATTCATTTGTTTCCTCTTCAGTTTCTGGGATGCCATATATGATCAGATTTGACCTCCTACTATAATTTTCAAGATGCTCAAGCCTTGCTTCAAGCCTTTCAATCGTTGTACTCATACAACTAACCTGTTCTTGGCAGGACGTTACTCGGCTCTCAAGCCTGGACAGGGCATCTAATTTGTTCTCTATGTTCAGTAATCTGTTCTCTTTCATATCTTTTATGTCGACTGCAATATCATTAAGTTGTTGTAAAATTCGGGTCATGTCAGGGCCTGGGTTCGATTCAATGTCTCCGGCTAACAATAATAATTTCCTCAGACACAATGTGAAAACCTGTAGCAAGCAACAAAGCCGAGGGCACGGCAGCACCAACAGGAATAGGTCATTAGAACGAAAACATTTTCCATACTTTTTGCTCACCTGCACAAGGAAGACAAACGGATTAGTGCTCCGCATTCTGTCGATGCTGCCATGCCCAGTGGTTGCAAAACGAGCATGAATCCCATTTATAGCTTGAGTGCACTGTGATGCCCCCTGCAGTCCAGGTTCCTGGCAATCAGAACGTGTTGCCGAAGAATGATGATACGGATGCCAAGATTCCAATGCTGGTGGGCGTATTTCTTGATCGATGTCTTGATGCGTTGAAAGATGGACATGCGCAGAGAGGTTCAGCACGCTGATGTCCGGACAGCCAACGTTGAAACACCCAAGAAGGCCACACAGCTGCACAAGGAAGACAAACGGATTAGTGCTCCGCATTCTGTCGATGCTGCCATGCCCAGTCCCTGCACAGTGAGATTCCCCCGGTGCATGACAGGTAAACCACACCAGACAGTGCAAAGCTGTGCTGCTCTAGTCGCACCTCATGGGAGTCATTGTTAGTCCCTTCGTTTACCCACGCCTTGTTGATTTTATCAAGTTGACATATAGGGGACTGGGCAGAAATCACATTGCGTCAGCATGGTCAAAAGTCCCCGCAATGCTTTGTTTTAAATGGACAGTCGGATTCCCCCGGTCTATACCAGTTGAAGCGCAATGGAAAGTGCAAAGCGGCACAGCTGAATGCACACTGCAAGGGAGTCATTCTTACTCATGTCGTTTATCCACACCTTTTTTTCATTTTTTCACTTTGACATTTAGAGACTGACACTGTGCAGAAATCACACTGCGTCAGCACGGTCAACGGCCCCCAAAATGCTTTGTTTTATTTGGGCATTTTATTTTACAGGAGGTATTCAGAGACATGGATTGGGAAGAATTGGGGATAAAAGTTAATCGAGAATAGCTTGGTAACTCGCGATTCGCTGATGACATTGCCTTGCTTAGTACCTCAGGGGACCAATTGCAACGCATGTTCAGTGACCTGGATAGGCAAAGCAGAAGAGTGGGTCTAAAAATTAATCTGCAGGAAACTAAAGTAATGCTTAACAGTCTCCGAAGAAAACCGCAATTTACAATAGGCAGCGAGGCACTGGAAGTCGTAAGGGAATACACCAACTTAGGTCAGGTAGTGACAGCGGATGCGGATCATAAGACAGAAATATTCAGAAGAACAAGAATGGGCTGGGTGCGTTTGGCAGGCATTCTCAGATGATGAATAGCAGGTTGCCGTTATCCCCTCAAGAGGAAAGTATATAATACCTGTGTCTTACCAGCACTCACCTATGGGGCAGAAACCTTGAGGCTTACGAAAAGGGTTCTGCTCATATTGAGGACGACACAACGAGCTATGGAAAGAAGAATGATAGGTGTAACGTTCAAGGATAAAAAAGAGCAGATTGGGTGAGGGAACAAACGCGACTTAATGACATCTTAGTTGAAATCAAGAAAAAGAAAGGGGCATGGGCAGGATACGCAATGAGGAGGGAAGATAACCGATGGTCATTGAGGGTTATGGAATGGATTCCAAGGGAAGAGAAGCTTAGCAGAGGGCGGCAGAAAGTTAGGCGGGCGCATGAGATTCAGAAGTTTGCAGGGACGACATGGCCACACTTAGTACATGATCGGGGTTGTTGGAGATGTATGGGAGAGGCCTTTGCCCTGCAGTAGGCGTAACCAGGACTATGCTGATGATGATTCCGCCGGTCCATGCCAGTTGAGGCGCACAAGACCACGCAATAGCCGCACTGCGATAGCCGCACCACGAGGGAGTCATTGTTACTCCTGTCGTTTATCCGTCCTTTTTTTTAATTACTTCACTTTGACGTTTAGAGCACTGGGCAGAAATCACATTCCGTCAGCATGGTCGACGGCGCTCACAATCATTTGTTTTAATTGGACAGTCGGATTCCCCCGATCTATGCCAGCTGGAGTGCAGCAGACTGTGCAAATGCTGCGCTGCTCTAGTCACACCTCAAGGGTGTCATTGTTACTCTCATCGCTTACACACACCTTTTTTGCATTTCTTCACGTTGACATTAAATAGCACTGGGCAGAAATCACATTGTGTCAGCATGGTCAACGGCCTTCGCAATCATTTCTTTTCATGGCAGAGTTAGATTCCCCTGTTGCATGCCAGGTAAACCACACCAGACAGTGCAAAGCCGCGCTACTCTAGTCCCACCTCATGGGAGTCATTGTTAGTCTCTTCGTTTACCCTCGCCTTGTTGCATTTTATCACGTTGACATTTAGGGGACTGGGCAGAGATCACATTGCATCAGCATGGTCAAAAGTCCTCGCAATGCTTTGTTTTAAATGGACAGTCAGATTCTCCCGGTCCATACCAGTTGAAGCGCTACGGAAAGTGCAAAGCGGCACAGCTCAATCCACACTGCAAGGGAGTCATTCTTACTCCTGTCTTTTATCCACGCTTTTTTTTTCATTTTTTCACTTCGACATTTAGAGCACTGTGCAGAAATCACACTGCGTCAGCATGCTCAACGGCCCCCAGAATGGTTTGTTTTATTTGGACAGTGGATTCTGTCAGTCCATGCCAGTTCATTCGCACCAGACCGCGCAAGAGCTGCACTGCGCTAGCCGCACCTAAAAGGTGTCATAGTTACTCCTGTCGTTTATCCAGCCCTTTCCTTAATTTATTTATTTCACGTTTAAAGCACTAGGCAGAAATCAAATTGCGTCAGCATGGTCAACGGCCCTCGCAATCATTTGTTTTAAATGGACAGTCGGATTACCCCGATCTATCCCAGTTGAAGCGCACAAGCAGCGCTAGAGCCGCACTGCTCTAGTCGCAGCTCAAGGGAGTCATTGTTACTCACTTAGCTCCCCCACGCCTTGTTCTATTTCTTCAGGTTGACATTTAGGGCACTGGGCACAAATCACCTTGCATAAAAATGGTCAACCGCCCTCGCAATTATATCTTTTAAAAGCACAGTAAGATTCCCCCTGTGCATTCCAGTTGAACCACACCAGACAGTGCAAAGCAGCACTGTTCTAGCAGCACCTTAAGGGAGTCATTGTTACTAACGTCCTTCACCCACGCTTTGTTCCATTTCCTCACATTGACATTTAGAGCCCTGGGCACAAATCACATTGTGTCAGCATCGTCAAAAGTCCTTGCAATGCTTTGTTTTAAGTGGACAGTCAGTTTCAGCCGGTCCATGCCAGTTGAAGCACAACAGATAGCATAAAGCGCCACTCCTGAATCCACACTGCAAGGGAGTCATTCTTACTCCTGTCGTTTAACCACGCCTTTTTTTCATTTCTGCACGTTGACATTTACAGACCTGGGCAGAAATCACATTGCGTCAGCATGGTCAACGGCCCTCAAAATGCATTGTTTTATTTGGAGAGTCGGATTCTCCCGGTCCATGCCACTTGAAGCGCACCAGGCAGCGCAAGCGCCACACTGCTCTAGCCGCACCTCAAGAGAGCCATTGTTACTCGCGTTGTGTAGCCATGCCTTGTTGCATTTCTTCACGTTGACATTTAGAGCGCTGGGCAGAAGTCACATTACATCAGCATGATCAAAAGTCTTCGCAAAGCTTTGTTTTAATGGACAGTTGGATTCCACCGGTCCATACCAAATGAAGCACAATGGATAGCACAAAGCGAAACTGCTCAATAAACTCTGCACGGGAGTCATTCTTACTCCTGTCCTTTATACCCACCTTTTTGCATTTCTTCACGTTGACATTTAGAGCACTGGCTCCCAGAATGCTTTGTTTCATTTGGACAGCGAATTCCGCCCGTCCATGCCAGTTGAGGCGTACCATACCGCGCAAGAGCTGAACTGCTCCAGCCGCACCTCACAGGAGTCACTCTTACACCTGTCCTTTATCCAGGCATTTCTTTATTTCATCACTTTGCCGTTTAGAGCACTAGGCAGAAATCACATTGCGTCAGCATGGTGAACGGCCCGCGTAATCATTTGTTTTAAATGGACAGTCGGATTCCCCCGATCTATGCCAGTTGGAGTGCAGCAGACTGCGCAAGAGCCGCACTGCTCTAGTCGCACCTCGAGGGAGTCATTGTTACTCTCATCGCATTCACACCTTCTTGCATTTCTTCACGTTGACATTAAATAGCACTGGGCAGAAATCACATAGTGTCAGCATCGGCAACAGCCTTCACAATCGTTTGTTTTAAGTGCACAGTGAGATTCCCGCGGTGCATGCCAGGTAAGCCACACTAGACAGTGCAGACCTGTGCTGCTCTAGTAGCACCTCATGGGAGTCATTGTTAGTCTCTTCGTTTACCCACGCCTTGTTGCATTTTATCAAGTTGACATATAGGGGACTGGGCAGAAATCACATTGCGTCAGCGTGGTCAAAAGTCCCCGCAATGCTTTGTTTTAAATGGACAGTCGGATTCCCCCGGTCTATACCAGTTCAAGCGCAATGGAAAGTGCAAAGCGGCACAGCTGAATGCACACTGCAAGGGAGTCATTCTTACTCCTGTCGTTAACCACGCCTTTTTTTCATTTCTGCACGTTGACATTTACAGACCTGGGCAGAAATCACATTGCGTCAGCATGGTCAACGGCCCTCAAAATGCATTGTTTTATTTGGAGAGTCGGATTCTCCCGGTCCATGCCAGTTGAAGCGCACCAGGCAGCGCAAGCGCCACACTGCTCTAGCCGCACCTCAAGAGAGCGATTGTTACTCGCTTTGTGTAGCCATGCCTTGTTGCATTTCTTCACGTTGACATTTAGAGCGCTGGGCAGAAGTCACATTACGTCAGCATGATCAAAAGTCTTCGCAAAGCTTTGTTTTAATGGACAGTTGGATTCCACCGGTCCATACCAAATGAAGCACAATGGATAGCACAAAGCGAAACTGCTCAATAAACTCTGCACGGGAGTCATTCTTACTCCTGTCCTTTATACCCACCTTTTTGCATTTCTTCACGTTGACATTTAGAGCACTGGCTCCCAGAATGCTTTGTTTCATTTGGACAGTGAATTCCGCCCGTCCATGCCAGTTGAGGCGTACCATACCGCGCAAGAGCTGCACTGCTCCAGCCGCACCTCACAGGAGTCACTGTTACACCTGTCCTTTATCCAGGCATTTCTTTATTTCATCACTTTGCCGTTTAGAGCACTAGGCAGAAATCACATTGCGTCAGCATCGGCAACAGCCTTCACAATCATTTGTTTTAAGTGCACAGTGCGATTCCCCCGGTGCATGCCAGGTAAGCCACACCAGACAGTGCAGAGCCGTGCTGCTCTAGTCGCACCTCATGGGAGTCATTGTTAGTCTCTTCGTTTACCCTCGCCTTGTTGATTTTATCAAGTTGACATATAGGGGACTTGGCAGAGATCACATTGCATCAGCATGGTCAAAAGTCCTCGCAATGCTTTGTTTTAAATGGACAGTCAGATTCTCCCGGTCCATACCAGTTGAAGCGCAACGGAAAGTGCAAAGCGGCACAGCTCAATCCACACTGCAAGGGAGTCATTCTTACTCCTGTCTTTTATCCACGCTTTTTTTTCATTTTTTCACTTCGACATTTAGAGCACTGTGCAGAAATCACACTGCGTCAGCATGCTCAACGGCCCCCAGAATGGTTTGTTTTATTTGGACAGTGGATTCTGTCAGTCCATGCCAGTTCATTCGCACCAGACCGCGCAAGAGCTGCACTGCGCTAGCCGCACCTAAAGGGTGTCATAGTCACTCCTGTCGTTTATCCAGCCCTTCCCTTAATTTATTTATTTCACGTTTAAAGCACTAGGCAGAAATCGAATTGCGTCAGCATGGTCAACGGCCCTCGCAATCATTTGTTTTAAATGGACAGTCGGATTACCCCGATCTATCCCAGTTGAAGCGCACCAGGCAGCGCTAGAGCCGCACTGCTCTAGCCGCAGCTCAAGGGAGTCATTGTTACTCACTTAGCTCCCCCACGCCTTGTTCTATTTCTTCAGGTTGACATTTAGGGCACTGGGCACAAATCACCTTGCATAAAAATGGTCAACCGCCCTCGCAATTATATCTTTTAAAAGCACAGTAAGATTCCCCCTGTGCATTCCAGTTGAACCACACCAGACAGTGCAAAGCAGCACTGTTCTAGCCGCACCTCAAGGGAGTCATTGTTACTAACGTCCTTCACCCACGCTTTGTTCCATTTCCTCACATTGACATTTAGAGCCCTGGGCACAAATCACATTGCGTCAGCATCGTCAAAAGTCCTTGCAATGCTTTGTTTTAAGTGGACAGTCAGTTTCAGCCGGTCCATGCCAGTTGAAGCACAACAGATAGCATAAAGCGCCACTCCTGAATCCACACTGCAAGGGAGTCATTCTTACTCCTGTCGTTTAACCACGCCTTTTTTTTTCATTTCTGCACGTTGACATTTACAGACCTGGGCAGAAATCACATTGCGTCAGCATGGTCAACGGCCCTCAAAATGCATTGTTTTATTTGGAGAGTCGGATTCTCCCGGTCCATGCCAGTTGAAGCGCACCAGGCAGCGCAAGCGCCTCACTGCTCTAGCCGCACCTCAAGAGGGCCATTGTTACTCGCTTTGTGTAGCCATGCCTTGTTGCATTTCTTCACGTTGACATTTAGAGCGCTGGGCAGAAGTCACATTACGTCAGCATGATCAAAAGTCTTCGCAAAGCTTTGTTTTAATGGACAGTTGGATTCCACCGGTCCATACCAAATGAAGCACAATGGATAGCCCAAAGCGAAACTGCTCAATAAACTCTGCACGGGAGTCATTCTTACTCCTGTCCTTTATACCCACCTTTTTGCATTTCTTCACGTTGACATTTAGAGCACTGGCTCCCAGAATGCTTTGTTTCATTTGGACAGTGAATTCCGCCCGTCCATGCCAGTTGAGGCGTACCATACCGCGCAAGAGCTGCACTGCTCCAGCCGCACCTCACAGGAGTCACTCTTACACCTGTCCTTTATCCAGGCATTTCTTTATTTCATCACTTTGCCGTTTAGAGCACTAGGCAGAAATCACATTGCGTCAGCATGGTGAACGGCCCGCGTAATCATTTGTTTTAAATGGACAGTCGGATTCCCCCGATCTATGCCAGTTGGAGTGCAGCAGACTGCGCAAGAGCCGCACTGCTCTAGTCGCACCTCGAGGGAGTCATTGTTACTCTCATCGCATACACACCTTCTTGCATTTCTTCACGTTGACATTAAATAGCACTGGGCAGAAATCACATTGTGTCAGCATCAGCAACAGCCTTCACAATCATTTGTTTTAAGTGCACAGTGAGATTCCCCCGGTGCATGACAGGTAAACCACACCAGACAGTGCAAAGCTGTGCTGCTCTAGTCGCACCTAATGGGAGTCATTGTTAGTCTCTTCGTTTACCCACGCCTTGTTGATTTTATCAAGTTGACATATAGGGGACTGGGCAGAAATCACATTGCGTCAGCATGGTCAAAAGTCCCCGCAATACTTTGTTTTAAATGGACAGTCGGATTCCCCCGGTCTATACCAGTTGAAGCGCAATGGAAAGTGCAAAGCGGCACAGCTGAATGCACACTGCAAGGGAGTCATTCTTACTCATGTCGTTTATCCACACCTTTTTTTCATTTCTGCACGTTGACATTTACAGACCTGGGCAGAAATCACATTGCGTCAGCATGGTCAACGGCCCTCAAAATGCATTGTTTTATTTGGAGAGTCGGATTCTCCCGGTCCATGCCAGTTGAAGCGCACCAGGCAGCGCAAGCGCCACACTGCTCTAGCCGCACCTCAAGAGAGCGATTGTTACTCGCTTTGTGTAGCCATGCCTTGTTGCATTTCTTCACGTTGACATTTAGAGCGCTGAGCAGAAGTCACATTACGTCAGCATGATCAAAAGTCTTCGCAAAGCTTTGTTTTAATGGACAGTTGGATTCCACCGGTCCATACCAAATGAAGCACAATGGATAGCACAAAGCGAAACTGCTCAATAAACTCTGCACGGGAGTCATTCTTACTCCTGTCCTTTATACCCACCTTTTTGCATTTCTTCACGTTGACATTTAGAGCACTGGCTCCCAGAATGCTTTGTTTCATTTGGACAGTGAATTCCGCCCGTCCATGCCAGTTGAGGCGTACCATACCGCGCAAAACCTGCACTGCTCCAGCCGCACCTCACAGGAGTCACTCTTACACCTGTCCTTTATCCAGGCATTTCTTTATTTCATCACTTTGCCGTTTAGAGCACTAGGCAGAAATCACATTGCGTCAGCATGGTGAACGGCCCGCGTAATCATTTGTTTTAAATGGACAGTCGGATTCCCCCGATCTATGCCAGTTGGAGTGCAGCAGACTGCGCAAGAGCCGCACTGCTCTAGTCGCACCTCGAGGGAATCATTGTTACTCTCATCGCATACACACCTTCTTGCATTTCTTCACGTTGACATTAAATAGCACTGGGCAGAAATCACATTGTGTCAGCATCGGCAACAGCCTTCACAATCATTTGTTTTAAGTGCACAGTGAGATTCCCCCGGTGCATGACAGGTAAACCACACCAGACAGTGCAAAGCTGTGCTGCTCTAGTCGCACCTCATGGGAGTCATTGTTAGTCTCTTCGTTTACCGACGCCTTGTTGATTTTATCAAGTTGACATATAGGGGACTGGGCAGAAATCACATTGCGTCAGCATGGTCAAAAGTCCCCGCAATGCTTTGTTTTAAATGGACAGTCGGATTCCCCCGGTCCATGCCAGTTGATGCACAACAGATAGCATAAAGCGCCACTCCTGAATCCACACTGCAAGGGAGTCATTCTTACTCCTGTCGTTTAACCACGCCTTTTTTTCATTTCTGCACGTTGACATTTACAGACCTGGGCAGAAATCACATTGCGTCAGCATGGTCAACGGCCCCCAAAATGCTTTGTTTTATTTGGGCATTTTATTTTACAGGAGGTATTCAGAGACATGGATTGGGAAGATTTGGGGATAAAAGTTAATCGAGAATAGCTTAGTAACTCGCGATTCGCTGATGACATTGCCTTCCTTAGTACCTCAGGGGACCAATTGCAATGCATGTTCACTGACCTGGATAGGCAAAGCAGAAGAGTGGGTCTAAAAATTAATCTGCAGGAAACTAAAGTAATGCTTAACAGTCTCGGAAGAAAACAGCAATTTACAATTGGCAGCGAGGCACTAGAAGTCGTAAGGGATTACATCAACTTAGGGCAGGTAGTGACAGCGGATGCGGATCATGAGACAGAAATATTCAGAAGAACAAGAATGGGCTGGGGTGGGTTTGGCAGGCATTCTCAGATGATGATTAGCAGGTTGCCATTATCCCCTCAAGAGGAAAGTATATAATACCTGTGTCTTACCAGTACTCACCTATGGGGCAGAAACCTGGAGGCTTACGAAATAGGTTCTGCTCAAATTGAGGACGACGCAACGAGCTATGGAAAGAAGAATGATAGGTGTAACGTTAAAGGATAAGAAAAGAGCAGATTGGGTGAGGGAACAAACGCGAGTTAATGACATCTTAGTTGAAATCAAGAAAAAGAAATGGGCATGGGCAGGATACGAAATGAGGAGGGAAGATAACCGATGGTCATTAAGGGTTACGGAATGGATTCCAAGGGAAGGGAAGCTTAGCAGAGGGCGGCAGAAAGTTAGGCGGGCGCATGAGATTAAGAAGTTTGCAGGGACGACATGGCCACACATAGTACATGATCGGGGTTGTTGGAGATGTACGGGAGAGGCCTTTGCCCTGCAGTAGGCGTAACCAGGCTGATGCTGATGATGATTCCGCCGGTCCACCCGTTGAGGCACACAAGGCCACGCAAGAGCCGCACTGCGATAGCCGCACCACAAGGGAGTCATTGTGACTCCTGTAGTTTATCCATGCCTTTTTTATTTATTCAGTTTCACGTTTAGAGCACTGGGCAGAAATCACATTGCGTCAGCATGGTCGACGGCCCTCGCAATCATTTGTTTTAAATGGACAGTCGGATTCCCCCGATCTATGCCAGCTGGAGTGCAGCAGACTGTGCAAAAGCTGCACTGTTCTAGTCGCACCTCAAAGGAGTCATTGTTACTCTCATAGCTTACACACACCTTTTTGCATTTCTTCACGTTGACATTAAATAGCACTGGGCAGAAATCACATTGTGTCAGCATCGGCAGCAGCCTTCACAATCATTTGTTTTAAGTGCACAGTGAGATTCCCCCGGTGCATGCCAGGTAAGCCACACCAGACAGTGCAGAGCCGTGCTGCTCTAGTCGCACCTCATGGGAGTCATTGTTAGTCTCTTCGTTTACCCACGTCTTGTTGATTTTATCAAGTTGACATATAGGGGACTGGGCAGAGATCACATTGCATCAGCATGGTCAAAAGTGCTCGCAATGCTTTGTTTTCAATGGACAGTCAGATTCTCCCGGTCCATACCAGTTGAAGCGCAACGGAAAGTGCAAAGCGGCACAGCTCAATCCACACTGCAAGGGAGTCATTCTTACTCCTGTCTTTTATCCACGCTTTTTTTTTCATTTTTTCACTTCGACATTTAGAGCACTGTGCAGAAATCACACTGCGTCAGCATGCTCAACGGCCCCCAGAATGGTTTGTTTTATTTGGACAGTGGATTCTGTCAGTCCATGCCAGTTCATTCGCAACAGACCGCGCAAGAGCTGTACTGCGCTAGCCGCACCTAAAGGGTGTCATAGTTACTCCTGTCGTTTAACCACGCCTTTTTTTCTTTTCTTCACGTTGACATTTACAGACCTGGGCAGAAATCACATTGCGTCAGCATGGTCAACGGCCCTCAAAATGCATTGTTTTATTTGGAGAGTCGGATTCTCCCGGTCCATGCCAGTTGAAGCGCACCAAGCAGCGCAAGCGCCACACTGCTCTAGCCGCCCCTCAAGAGAGCCATTGTTACTCGCTTTGTGTAGCCATGCCTTGTTGCATTTCTTCACGTTGACATTTAGAGCGCTGGGCAGAAGTCACATTACGTCAGCATGATCAAAAGTCTTCGCAAAGCTTTGTTTTAATGGACAGTTGGATTCCACCGGTCCATACCAAATGAAGCACAATGGATAGCCCAAAGCGAAACTGCTCAATAAACTCTGCACGGGAGTCATTCTTACTCCTGTCCTTTATACCCACCTTTTTGCATTTCTTCACGTTGACATTTAGAGCACTGGCTCCCAGAATGCTTTGTTTCATTTGGACAGTGAATTCCGCCCGTCCATGCCAGTTGAGGCGTACCATACCGCGCAAGAGCTGCACTGCTCCAGCCGCACCTCACAGGAGTCACTCTTACACCTGTCCTTTATCCAGGCATTTCTTTATTTCATCACTTTGCCGTTTAGAGCACTAGGCAGAAATCACATTGCGTCAGCATGGTGAACGGCCCGCGTAATCATTTGTTTTAAATGGACAGTCGGATTCCCCCGATCTATGCCAGTTGGAGTGCAGCAGACTGCGCAAGAGCCGCACTGCTCTAGTCGCACCTCGAGGGAGTCATTGTTACTCTCATCGCATACACACCTTCTTGCATTTCTTCACGTTGACATTAAATAGCACTGGGCAGAAATCACATTGTGTCAGCATCAGCAACAGCCTTCACAATCATTTGTTTTAAGTGCACAGTGAGATTCCCCCGGTGCATGACAGGTAAACCACACCAGACAGTGCAAAGCTGTGCTGCTCTAGTCGCACCTAATGGGAGTCATTGTTAGTCTCTTCGTTTACCCACGCCTTGTTGATTTTATCAAGTTGACATATAGGGGACTGGGCAGAAATCACATTGCGTCAGCATGGTCAAAAGTCCCCGCAATACTTTGTTTTAAATGGACAGTCGGATTCCCCCGGTCTATACCAGTTGAAGCGCAATGGAAAGTGCAAAGCGGCACAGCTGAATGCACACTGCAAGGGAGTCATTCTTACTCATGTCGTTTATCCACACCTTTTTTTCATTTCTGCACGTTGACATTTACAGACCTGGGCAGAAATCACATTGCGTCAGCATGGTCAACGGCCCTCAAAATGCATTGTTTTATTTGGAGAGTCGGATTCTCCCGGTCCATGCCAGTTGAAGCGCACCAGGCAGCGCAAGCGCCACACTGCTCTAGCCGCACCTCAAGAGAGCGATTGTTACTCGCTTTGTGTAGCCATGCCTTGTTGCATTTCTTCACGTTGACATTTAGAGCGCTGAGCAGAAGTCACATTACGTCAGCATGATCAAAAGTCTTCGCAAAGCTTTGTTTTAATGGACAGTTGGATTCCACCGGTCCATACCAAATGAAGCACAATGGATAGCACAAAGCGAAACTGCTCAATAAACTCTGCACGGGAGTCATTCTTACTCCTGTCCTTTATACCCACCTTTTTGCATTTCTTCACGTTGACATTTAGAGCACTGGCTCCCAGAATGCTTTGTTTCATTTGGACAGTGAATTCCGCCCGTCCATGCCAGTTGAGGCGTACCATACCGCGCAAAACCTGCACTGCTCCAGCCGCACCTCACAGGAGTCACTCTTACACCTGTCCTTTATCCAGGCATTTCTTTATTTCATCACTTTGCCGTTTAGAGCACTAGGCAGAAATCACATTGCGTCAGCATGGTGAACGGCCCGCGTAATCATTTGTTTTAAATGGACAGTCGGATTCCCCCGATCTATGCCAGTTGGAGTGCAGCAGACTGCGCAAGAGCCGCACTGCTCTAGTCGCACCTCGAGGGAATCATTGTTACTCTCATCGCATACACACCTTCTTGCATTTCTTCACGTTGACATTAAATAGCACTGGGCAGAAATCACATTGTGTCAGCATCGGCAACAGCCTTCACAATCATTTGTTTTAAGTGCACAGTGAGATTCCCCCGGTGCATGACAGGTAAACCACACCAGACAGTGCAAAGCTGTGCTGCTCTAGTCGCACCTCATGGGAGTCATTGTTAGTCTCTTCGTTTACCGACGCCTTGTTGATTTTATCAAGTTGACATATAGGGGACTGGGCAGAAATCACATTGCGTCAGCATGGTCAAAAGTCCCCGCAATGCTTTGTTTTAAATGGACAGTCGGATTCCCCCGGTCCATGCCAGTTGATGCACAACAGATAGCATAAAGCGCCACTCCTGAATCCACACTGCAAGGGAGTCATTCTTACTCCTGTCGTTTAACCACGCCTTTTTTTCATTTCTGCACGTTGACATTTACAGACCTGGGCAGAAATCACATTGCGTCAGCATGGTCAACGGCCCCCAAAATGCTTTGTTTTATTTGGGCATTTTATTTTACAGGAGGTATTCAGAGACATGGATTGGGAAGATTTGGGGATAAAAGTTAATCGAGAATAGCTTAGTAACTCGCGATTCGCTGATGACATTGCCTTCCTTAGTACCTCAGGGGACCAATTGCAATGCATGTTCACTGACCTGGATAGGCAAAGCAGAAGAGTGGGTCTAAAAATTAATCTGCAGGAAACTAAAGTAATGCTTAACAGTCTCGGAAGAAAACAGCAATTTACAATTGGCAGCGAGGCACTAGAAGTCGTAAGGGATTACATCAACTTAGGGCAGGTAGTGACAGCGGATGCGGATCATGAGACAGAAATATTCAGAAGAACAAGAATGGGCTGGGGTGGGTTTGGCAGGCATTCTCAGATGATGATTAGCAGGTTGCCATTATCCCCTCAAGAGGAAAGTATATAATACCTGTGTCTTACCAGTACTCACCTATGGGGCAGAAACCTGGAGGCTTACGAAATAGGTTCTGCTCAAATTGAGGACGACGCAACGAGCTATGGAAAGAAGAATGATAGGTGTAACGTTAAAGGATAAGAAAAGAGCAGATTGGGTGAGGGAACAAACGCGAGTTAATGACATCTTAGTTGAAATCAAGAAAAAGAAATGGGCATGGGCAGGATACGAAATGAGGAGGGAAGATAACCGATGGTCATTAAGGGTTACGGAATGGATTCCAAGGGAAGGGAAGCTTAGCAGAGGGCGGCAGAAAGTTAGGCGGGCGCATGAGATTAAGAAGTTTGCAGGGACGACATGGCCACACATAGTACATGATCGGGGTTGTTGGAGATGTACGGGAGAGGCCTTTGCCCTGCAGTAGGCGTAACCAGGCTGATGCTGATGATGATTCCGCCGGTCCACCCGTTGAGGCACACAAGGCCACGCAAGAGCCGCACTGCGATAGCCGCACCACAAGGGAGTCATTGTGACTCCTGTAGTTTATCCATGCCTTTTTTATTTATTCAGTTTCACGTTTAGAGCACTGGGCAGAAATCACATTGCGTCAGCATGGTCGACGGCCCTCGCAATCATTTGTTTTAAATGGACAGTCGGATTCCCCCGATCTATGCCAGCTGGAGTGCAGCAGACTGTGCAAAAGCTGCACTGTTCTAGTCGCACCTCAAAGGAGTCATTGTTACTCTCATAGCTTACACACACCTTTTTGCATTTCTTCACGTTGACATTAAATAGCACTGGGCAGAAATCACATTGTGTCAGCATCGGCAGCAGCCTTCACAATCATTTGTTTTAAGTGCACAGTGAGATTCCCCCGGTGCATGCCAGGTAAGCCACACCAGACAGTGCAGAGCCGTGCTGCTCTAGTCGCACCTCATGGGAGTCATTGTTAGTCTCTTCGTTTACCCACGTCTTGTTGATTTTATCAAGTTGACATATAGGGGACTGGGCAGAGATCACATTGCATCAGCATGGTCAAAAGTGCTCGCAATGCTTTGTTTTCAATGGACAGTCAGATTCTCCCGGTCCATACCAGTTGAAGCGCAACGGAAAGTGCAAAGCGGCACAGCTCAATCCACACTGCAAGGGAGTCATTCTTACTCCTGTCTTTTATCCACGCTTTTTTTTTCATTTTTTCACTTCGACATTTAGAGCACTGTGCAGAAATCACACTGCGTCAGCATGCTCAACGGCCCCCAGAATGGTTTGTTTTATTTGGACAGTGGATTCTGTCAGTCCATGCCAGTTCATTCGCAACAGACCGCGCAAGAGCTGTACTGCGCTAGCCGCACCTAAAGGGTGTCATAGTTACTCCTGTCGTTTATCCAGCCCTTTCCTTAATTTATTTCTTTCACGTTTAAAGCACTAGGCAGAAATCAAATTGCGTCAGCATGGTCAACGGCCCTCGCAATCATTTGTTTTAAATGGACAGTCGGATTACCCCGATCTATCCCAGTTGAAACGCACCAGGCAGCGCTAGAGCCCCACTGCTCTAGCCGCAGCTCAAGGGAGTCATTTTTACTCACTTAGCTCCCCCACGCCTTGTACTATTTCTTCAGGTTGACATTTAGGGCACTGGGCACAAATCACCTTGCATAAAAATGGTCAACCGCCCTCGCAATTATATCTTTTAAAAGCACAGTAAGATTCCCCCTGTGCATTCCAGTTGAACCACACCAGACAGTGCAAAGCAGCACTGTTCTAGCCGCACCTCAAGGGAGTCATTGTTACTAACGTCCTTCACTCACGCTTTGTTCCATTTCCTCACATTGACATTTAGAGCCCTGGGCACAAATCACATTGCGTCAGCATCGTCAAAAGTCCTTGCAATGCTTTGTTTTAAGTGGACAGTCAGTTTCAGCCGGTCCATGCCAGTTGAAGCACAACAGATAGCATAAAGCGCCACTCCTGAATCCACACTGCAAGGGAGTCATTCTTACTCCTGTCGTTTAACCACGCCTTTTTTTTTCATTTCTGCACGTTGACATTTACAGACCTGGGCAGAAATCACATTGCGTCAGCATGGTCAACGGCCCTCAAAATGCATTGTTTTATTTGGAGAGTCGGATTCTCCCGGTCCATGCCAGTTGAAGCGCACCAGGCAGCGCAAGCGCCACACTGCTCTAGCCGCACCTCAAGAGAGCCATTGTTACTCGCTTTGTGTAGCCATGCCTTGTTGCATTTCTTCACGTTGACATTTAGAGCGCTGGGCAGAAGTCACATTACGTCAGCATGATCAAAAGTCTTCGCAAAGCTTTGTTTTAATGGACAGTTGGATTCCACCGGTCCATACCAAATGAAGCACAATGGAGAGCACAAAGCGAAACTGCTCAATAAACTCTGCACGGGAGTCATTCTTACTCCTGTCCTTTATACCCACCTTTTTGCATTTCTTCACGTTGACATTTAGAGCACTGGCTCCCAGAATGCTTTGTTTCATTTGGACAGTGAATTCCGCCCGTCCATGCCAGTTGAGGCGTACCATACCGCGCAAGAGCTGCACTGCTCCAGCCGCACCTCACAGGAGTCACTCTTACACCTGTCCTTTATCCAGGCATTTCTTTATTTCATCACTTTGCCGTTTAGAGCACTAGGCAGAAATCACATTGCGTCAGCATGGTGAACGGCCCGCGTAATCATTTGTTTTAAATGGACAGTCGGATTCTCCCGATCTATGCCAGTTGGAGTGCAGCAGACTGCGCAAGAGCCGCACTGCTCTAGTCGCACCTCGAGGGAGTCATTGTTACTCTCATCGCATACACACCTTCTTGCATTTCTTCACGTTGACATTAAATAGCACTGGGCAGAAATCACATTGTGTCAGCATCGGCAACAGCCTTCACAATCATTTGTTTTAAGTGCACAGTGAGATTCCCCCGGTGCATGACAGGTAAACCACACCAGACAGTGCAAAGCTGTGCTGCTCTAGTCGCACCTCATGGGAGTCATTGTTAGTCCCTTCGTTTACCCACGCCTTGTTGATTTTATCAAGTTGACATATAGGGGACTGGGCAGAAATCACATTGCGTCAGCATGGTCAAAAGTCCCTGCAATGCTTTGTTTTAAATGGACAGTCGGATTCCCCCGGTCTATACCAGTTGAAGCGCAATGGAAAGTGCAAAGCGGCACAGCTGAATGCACACTGCAAGGGAGTCATTCTTACTCATGGCGTTTATCCACACCTTTTTTTCATTTTTTCACTTTGACATTTAGAGCACTGTGCAGAAATCACACTGCGTCAGCACGGTCAACGGCCCCCAAAATGCTTTGTTTTATTTGGGCATTTTATTTTACAGGAGGTATTCAGAGACATGGATTGGGAAGAATTGGGGATAAAAGTTAATCGAGAATAGCTTGGTAACTCGCGATTCGCTGATGAAATTGCCTTGCTTAGTACCTCAGGGGACCAATTGCAATGCATGTTCAGTGACCTGGATAGGCAAAGCAGAAGAGTGGGTCTAAAAATTAATCTGCAGGAAACTAAAGTAATGCTTAACAGTCTCCGAAGAAAACCGCAATTTACAATAGGCAGCGAGGCACTGGAAGTCGTAAGGGAATACACCAACTTAGGTCAGGTAGTGACAGCGGATACGGATCATAAGACAGAAATATTCAGAAGAACAAGAATGGGCTGCGGTGCGTTTGGCAGGCATTCTCAGATGATGAATAGCAGGTTGCCGTTATCCCCTCAAGAGGAAAGTATATAATACCTGTGTCTTACCAGCACTCACCTATGGGGCAGAAACCTTGAGGCTTACGAAAAGGGTTCTACTCATATTGAGGACGACACAACGAGCTATGGAAAGAAGAATGATAGGTGTAACGTTCAAGGATAAGAAAAGAGCAGATTGGGTGAGGGAACAAACGCGACTTAATGAAATCTTAGTTGAAATCAAGAAAAAGAAAGGGGCATGGGCAGGATACGCAATGAGGAGGGAAGATAACCGATGGTCATTGAGGGTTACGGAATGGATTCCAAGGGAAGAGAAGCTTAGCAGAGGGCGGCAGAAAGTTAGGCGGGCGCATGAGATTCAGAAGTTTGCAGGGACGACATGGCCACACTTAGTACATGATCGGGGTTGTTGGAGATGTATGGGAGAGGCCTTTGCCCTGCAGTAGGCGTAACCAGGCCTATGCTGATGATGATTCCGCCGGTCCATGCCAGTTGAGGCGCACAAGACCACGCAATAGCCGCACTGCGATAGCCGCACCACGAGGGAGTCATTGTTACTCCTGTCGTTTATCCGTCCTTTTTTTTAATTACTTCACTTTGACGTTTAGAGCACTGGGCAGAAATCACATTCCGTCAGCATGGTCGACGGCGCTCACAATCATTTGTTTTAATTGGACAGTCGGATTCCCCCGATCTATGCCAGCTGGAGTGCAGCAGACTGTGCAAATGCTGCGCTGCTCTAGTCACACCTCAAGGGTGTCATTGTTACTCTCATCGCTTACACACACCTTTTTTGCATTTCTTCACGTTGACATTAAATAGCACTGGGCAGAAATCACATTGTGTCAGCATGGTCAACGGCCTTCGCAATCATTTCTTTTCATGGCAGAGTTAGATTCCCCCGTTGCATGCCAGGTAAACCACACCAGACAGTGCAAAGCCGCGCTACTCTAGTCCCACCTCATGGGAGTCATTGTTAGTCTCTTCGTTTACCCTCGCCTTGTTGCATTTTATCACGTTGACATTTAGGGGACTGGGCAGAGATCACATTGCATCAGCATGGTCAAAAGTCCTCGCAATGCTTTGTTTTAAATGGACAGTCAGATTCTCCCGGTCCATACCAGTTGAAGAGCAACGGAAAGTGCAAAGCGGCACAGCTCAATCCACACTGCAAGGGAGTCATTCTTACTCCTGTCTTTTATCCACGCTTTTTTTTTCATTTTTTCACTTCGACATTTAGAGCACTGTGCAGAAATCACACTGCGTCAGCATGCTCAACGGCCCCCAGAATGGTTTGTTTTATTTGGACAGTGGATTCTGTCAGTCCATGCCAGTTCATTCGCACCAGACCGCGCAAGAGCTGCACTGCGCTAGCCGCACCTAAAGGGTGTCATAGTTACTCCTGTCGTTTATCCAGCCCTTTCCTTAATTTATTTATTTCACGTTTAAAGCACTAGGCAGAAATCAAATTGCGTCAGCATGGTCAACGGCCCTCGCAATCATTTGTTTTAAATGGACAGTCGGATTACCCCGATCTATCCCAGTTGAAGCGCACCAGGCAGCGCTAGAGCCGCACTGCTCTAGCCGCAGCTCAAGGGAGTCATTGATACTCACTTAGCTCCCCCACGCCTTGTTCTATTTCTTCAGGTTGACATTTAGGGCACTGGGCACAAATCACCTTGCATAAAAATGGTCAACCGCCCTCGCAATTATATCTTTTAAAAGCACAGTAAGATTCCCCCTGTGCATTCCAGTTGAACCACACCAGACAGTGCAAAGCAGCACTGTTCTAGCCGCACCTCAAGGGAGTCATTGTTACTAACGTCCTTCACCCACGCTTTGTTCCATTTCCTCACATTGACATTTAGAGCCCTGGGCACAAATCACATTGCGTCAGCATCGTCAAAAGTCCTTGCAATGCTTTGTTTTAAGTGGACAGTCAGTTTCAGCCGGTCCATGCCAGTTGAAGCACAACAGATAGCATAAAGCGCCACTCCTGAATCCACACTGCAAGGGAGTCATTCTTACTCCTGTCCTTTACCACGCCTTTTTTTTCATTTCTGCACATTGACATTTAAAGACCTGGGCAGAAATCACATTGCGTCAGCATGGTCAACGGCCCTCAAAATGCATTGTTTTATTTCGAGAGTCGGATTCTCCCGGTCCATGCCAGTTGAAGCGCACCAGGCAGCGCAAGCGCCACACTGCTCTAGCCGCACCTTAAGAGAGCCATTGTTACTCGCTTTGTGTAGCCATGCCTTGTTGCATTTCTTCACGTTGACATTTAGGGCACTGGGCAGAAGTCACATTACGTCAGCATGATCAAAAGTCTTCGCAAAGCTTTGTTTTAATGGACAGTTGGATTCCACCGGTGCATACCAAATGAAGCACAATGGATAGCACAAAGCGAAACTGCTCAATAAACTCTGCACGGGAGTCATTCTTACTCCTGTCCTTTATACCCACCTTTTTGCATTTCTTCACGTTGACATTTAGAGCACTGGCTCCCAGAATGCTTTGTTTCATTTGGACAGTGAATTCCGCCCGTCCATGCCAGTTGAGGCGTACCATACCGCGCAAGACCTGCACTGCTCCAGCCGCACCTCACAGGAGTCACTCTTACACCTGTCCTTTATCCAGGCATTTCTTTATTTCATCACTTTGCCGTTTAGAGCACTAGGCAGAAATCACATTGCGTCAGCATGGTGAACGGCCCGCGTAATCATTTGTTTTAAATGGACAGTCGGATTCCCCCGATCTATGCCAGTTGGAGTGCAGCAGACTGCGCAAGAGCCGCACTGCTCTAGTCGCACCTCGAGGGAGTCATTGTTACTCTCATCGCATACACACCTTCTTGCATTTCTTCACGTTGACATTAAATAGCACTGGGCAGAAATCACATTGTGTCAGCATCGGCAACAGCCTTCACAATCATTTGTTTTAAGTGCACAGTGAGATTCCCCCGGTGCATGACAGGTAAACCACACCAGACAGTGCAAAGCTGTGCTGCTCTAGCCGCACCTCATGGGAGTCATTGTTAGTCTCTTCGTTTACCCACGCCTTGTTGATTTTATCAAGTTGACATATAGGGGACTGGGCAGAAATCACATTGCGTCAGCATGGTCAAAAGTCCCCGCAATGCTTTGTTTTAAATGGACAGTCGGATTCCCCCGGTCCATGCCAGTTGATGCACAACAGATAGCATAAAGCGCCACTCCTGAATCCACACTGCAAGGGAGTCATTCTTACTCCTGTCGTTTAACCACGCCTTTTTTTCATTTCTGCACGTTGACATTTACAGACCTGGGCAGAAATCACATTGCGTCAGCATGGTCAACGGCCCCCAAAATGCTTTGTTTTATTTGGGCATTTTATTTTACAGGAGGTATTCAGAGACATGGATTGGGAAGATTTGGGGATAAAAGTTAATCGAGAATAGCTTAGTAACTCGCGATTCGCTGATGACATTGCCTTCCTTAGTACCTCAGGGGACCAATTGCAATGCATGTTCACTGACCTGGATAGGCAAAGCAGAAGAGTGGGTCTAAAAATTAATCTGCAGGAAACTAAAGTAATGCTTAACAGTCTCGGAAGAAAACAGCAATTTACAATTGGCAGCGAGGCACTAGAAGTCGTAAGGGATTACATCAACTTACGGCAGGTAGTGACAGCGGATGCGGATCATGAGACAGAAATATTCAGAAGAACAAGAATGGGCTGGGGTGGGTTTGGCAGGCATTCTCAGATGATGATTAGCAGGTTGCCATTATCCCCTCAAGAGGAAAGTATATAATACCTGTGTCTTACCAGTACTCACCTATGGGGCAGAAACCTGGAGGCTTACGAAATAGGTTCTGCTCAAATTGAGGACGACGCAACGAGCTATGGAAAGAAGAATGATACGTGTAACGTTAAAGGATAAGAAAAGAGCAGATTGGGTGAGGGAACAAACGCGAGTTAATGACATCTTAGTTGAAATCAATAAAAAGAAATGGGCATGGGCAGGATACGAAATGAGGAGGGAAGATAACCGATGGTCATTAAGGGTTACGGAATGGATTCCAAGGGAAGGGAAGCTTAGCAGAGGGCGGCAGAAAGTTAGGCGGGCGCATGAGATTAAGAAGTTTGCAGGGACGACATGGCCACACATAGTACATGATCGGGGTTGTTGGAGATGTACGGGAGAGGCCTTTGCCCTGCAGTAGGCGTAACCAGGCTGATGCTGATGATGATTCCGCCGGTCCATGCCAGTTGAGGCACACAAGACCACGCAAGAGCCGCACTGCGATAGCCGCACCACAAGGGAGTCATTGTGACTCCTGTAGTTTATCCATGCCTTTTTTTATTTACTTCAGTTTCACGTTTAGAGCACTGGGCAGAAATCACATTGCGTCAGCATGGTCGACGGCCCTCGCAATCATTTGTTTTAAATGGACAGTCGGATTCCCCCGATCTATGCCAGCTGGAGTGCAGCAGACTGTGCAAAAGCTGCACTGTTCTAGTCGCACCTCAAGGGAGTCATTGTTACTCTCATAGCTTACACACACCTTCTTGCATTTCTTCACGTTGACATTCAATAGCACTGGGCAGAAATCACATTGTGTCAGCATCGGCAACAGCCTTCACAATCATTTGTTTTAAGTGCACAGTGAGATTCCGCCGGTGCATGCCAGGTAAGCCACACCAGACAGTGCAGAGCCGTGCTGCTCTAGTCGCACCTCATGGGAGTCATTGTTAGTCTCTTCGTTTACCCACGCCTTGTTGATTTTATCAAGTTGACATATAGGGGACTAGGCAGAGATCACATTGCATCAGCATGGTCAAAAGTCCTCGCAATGCTTTGTTTTCAATGGACAGTCAGATTCTCCCGGTCCATACCAGTTGAAGCGCAACGGAAAGTGCAAAGCGGCACAGCTCAATCCACACTGAAAGGGAGTCATTCTTACTCCTGTCTTTTATCCACGCTTTTTTTTCATTTTTTCACTTCGACATTTAGAGCACTGTGCAGAAATCACACTGCGTCAGCATGCTCAACGGCCCCCAGAATGGTTTGTTTTATTTGGACAGTGGATTCTGTCAGTCCATGCCAGTTCATTCGCACCAGACCGAGCAAGAGCTGTACTGCGCTAGCCGCACCTAAAGGGTGTCATAGTTACTCCTGTCGTTTATCCAGCCCTTTCCTTAATTTATTTATTTCACGTTTAAAGCACTAGGCAGAAATCAAATTGCGTCAGCATGGTCAACGGCCCTCGCAATCATTTGTTTTAAATGGACAGTCGGATTACCCCGATCTATCCCAGTTGAAGCGCACCAGGCAGCGCTAGAGCCGCACTGCTCTAGCCGCAGCTCAAGGGAGTCATTGTTACTCACTTAGCTCCCCCACGCCTTGTTCTATTTCTTCAGGTTGACATTTAGGGCACTGGGCACAAACCACCTTGCATAAAAATGGTCAACCGCCCTCGCAATTATATCTTTTAAAAGCACAGTAAGATTCCCCCTGTGCATTCCAGTTGAACCACACCAGACAGTGCAAAGCAGCACTGTTCTAGCCGCACCTCAAGGGAGTCATTGTTACTAACGTCCTTCACTCACGCTTTGTTCCATTTCCTCACATTGACATTTAGAGCCCTGGGCACAAATCACATTGCGTCAGCATCGTCAAAATTCCTTGCAATGCTTTGTTTTAAGTGGACAGTCAGTTTCAGCCGGTCCATGCCAGTTGAAGCACAACAGATAGCATAAAGCGCCACTCCTGAATCCACACTGCAAGGGAGTCATTCTTACTCCTGTCGTTTAACCACGCCTTTGTTTTTTCATTTCTGCACGTTGACATTTACAGACCTGGGCAGAAATCACATTGCGTCAGCATGGTCAACGGCCCTCAAAATGCATTGTTTTATTTGGAGAGTCGGATTCTCCCGGTCCATGCCAGTTGAAGCGCACCAGGCAGCGCAAGCGCCACACTGCTCTAGCCGCACCTCAAGAGAGCCATTGTTACTCGCTTTGTGTAGCCATGCCTTGTTGAATTTCTTCACGTTGACATTTAGAGCGCTGGGCAGAAGTCACATTACGTCAGCATGATCAAAAGTCTTCGCAAAGCTTTGTTTTAATGGACAGTTGGATTCCACCGGTCCATACCAAATGAAGCACAATGGATAGCACAAAGCGAAACTGCTCAATAAACTCTGCACGGGAGTCATTCTTACTCCTGTCCTTTATACCCACCTTTTTGCATTTCTTCACGTTGACATTTAGAGCACTGGCTCCCAGAATGCTTTGTTTCATTTGGACAGTGAATTCCGCCCGTCCATGCCAGTTGAGGCGTACCATACCGCGCAAGAGCTGCACTGCTCCAGCCGCACCTCACAGGAGTCACTCTTACACCTGTCCTTTATCCAGGCATTTCTTTATTTCATCACTTTGCCGTTTAGAGCACTAGGCAGAAATCACATTGCGTCAGCATGGTGAACGGCCCGCGTAATCATTTGTTTTAAATGGACAGTCGGATTCCCCCGATCTATGTCAGTTGGAGTGCAGCAGACTGCGCAAGAGCCGCACTGCTCTAGTCGCACCTCGAGGGAGTCATTGTTACTCTCATCGCATACACACCTTCTTGCATTTCTTCACGTTGACATTAAATAGCACTGGGCAGAAATCACATTGTGTCAGCATCGGCAACAGCCTTCACAATCATTTGTTTTAAGTGCACATTGAGATTCCCCCGGTGCATGACAGGTAAACCACACCAGACAGTGCAAAGCTGTGCTGCTCTAGTCGCACCTCATGGGAGTCATTGTTAGTCCCTTCGTTTACCCACGCCTTGTTGATTTTATCAAGTTGACATATAGGGGACTGGGCAGAAATCACATTGCGTCAGCATGGTCAAAAGTCCCCGCAATGCTTTGTTTTAAATGGACAGTCGGATTCCCTCGGTCTATACCAGTTGAAGCGCAATGGAAAGTGCAAAGCGGCACAGCTGAATGCACACTGCAAGGAAGTCATTCTTACTCATGTCGTTTATCCACACCTTTTTTTCATTTTTTCACTTTGACATTTAGAGCACTGTGCAGAAATCACACTGCGTCAGCACGGTCAACGGCCCCCAAAATGCTTTGTTTTATTTGGGCATTTTATTTTACAGGAGGTATTCAGAGACATGGATTGGGAAGAATTGGGGATAAAAGTTAATCGAGAATAGCTTGGTAACTCGCGATTCGCTGATGACATTGCCTTGCTTAGTACCTCAGGGGACCAATTGCAATGCATGTTCAGTGACCTGGATAGGCAAAGCAGAAGAGTGGGTCTAAAAATTAATCTGCAGGAAACTAAAGTAATGCTTAACAGTCTCCGAAGAAAACCGCAATTTACAATAGGCAGCGAGGCACTGGAAGTCGTAAGGGAATACACCAACTTAGGTCAGGTAGTGACAGCGGATGCGGATCATAAGACAGAAATATTCAGAAGAACAAGAATGGGCTGGGGTGCGTTTGGCAGGCATTCTCAGATGATGAATAGCAGGTTGCCGTTATCCCCTCAAGAGGAAAGTATATAATACCTGTGTCTTACCAGCACTCACCTATGGGGCAGAAACCTTGAGGCTTACGAAAAGGGTTCTGCTCATATTGAGGACGACACAACGAGCTATGGAAAGAAGAATGATAGGTGTAACGTTCAAGGATAAGAAAAGAGCAGATTGGGTGGGGGAACAAACGCGACTTAATGACATCTTAGTTGAAATCAAGAAAAAGAAAGGGGCATGGGCAGGATAAGCAATGAGGAGGGAAGATAACCGATGGTCATTGAGGGTTACGGAATGGATTCCAAGGGAAGAGAAGCTTAGCAGAGGGCGGCAGAAAGTTAGGCGGGCGCATGAGATTCAGAAGTTTGCAGGGAAGACATGGCCACACTTAGTACATGATCGGGGTTGTTGGAGATGTATGGGAGAGGCCTTTGCCCTGCAGTAGGCGTAACCAGGCCTATGCTGATGATGATTCCGCCGGTCCATGCCAGTTGAGGCGCACAAGACCACGCAATAGCCGCACTGCGATAGCCGCACCACGAGGGAGTCATTGTTACTCCTGTCGTTTATCCGTCCTTTTTTTTAATTACTTCACTTTGACGTTTAGAGCACTGGGCAGAAATCACATTCCGTCAGCATGGTCGACGGCGCTCACAATCATTTGTTTTAATTGGACAGTCGGATTCCCCCGATCTATGCCAGCTGGAGTGCAGCAGACTGTGCAAATGCTGCGCTGCTCTAGTCACACCTCAAGGGTGTCATTGTTACTCTCATCGCTTACACACACCTTTTTTGCATTTCTTCACGTTGACAATAAATAGCACTGGGCAGAAATCACATTGTGTCAGCATGGTCAACGGCCTTCGCAATCATTTCTTTTCATGGCAGAGTTAGATTCCCCCGTTGCATGCCAGGTAAACCACACCAGACAGTGCAAAGCCGCGCTACTCTAGTCCCACCTCATGGGAGTCATTGTTAGTCTCTTCGTTTACCCTCGCCTTGTTGCATTTTATCACGTTGACATTTAGGGGACTGGGCAGAGATCACATTGCATCAGCATGGTCAAAAGTCCTCGCAATGCTTTGTTTTAAATGGACAGTCAGATTCTCCCGGTCCATACCAGTTGAAGCGAAACGGAAAGTGCAAAGCGGCACAGCTCAATCCACACTGCAAGGGAGTCATTCTTACTCCTGTCTTTTATCCACGCTTTTTTTTCATTTTTTCACTTCGACATTTAGAGCACTGTGCAGAAATCACACTGCGTCAGAATGCTCAACGGCCCCCAGAATGGTTTGTTTTATTTGGACAGTGGATTCTGTCAGTCCATGCCAGTTCATTCGCACCAGACCGCGCAAGAGCTGCACTGCGCTAGCCGCACCTAAAGGGTGTCATAGTTACTCCTGTCGTTTATCCAGCCCTTTCCTTAATTTATTTATTTCACGTTTAAAGCACTAGGCAGAAATCAAATTGCGTCAGCATGGTCAACGGCCCTCGCAATCATTTGTTTTAAATGGACAGTCGGATTACCCCGATCTATCCCAGTTGAAGCGCACCAGGCAGCGCTGGAGCCGCACTGCTCTAGCCGCAGCTCAAGGGAGTCATTGTTACTCACTTATCTCCCCCACGCCTTGTTCTATTTCTTCAGGTTGACATTTAGGGCACTGGGCACAAATCACCTTGCATAAAAATGGTCAACCGCCCTCGCAATTATATCTTTTAAAAGCACAGTAAGATTCCCCCTGTGCATTCCAGTTGAACCACACCAGACAGTGCAAAGCAGCACTGTTCTAGCCGCACCTCAAGGGAGTCATTGTTACTAACGTCCTTCACCCACGCCTTGTTCCATTTCCTCACATTGACATTTAGAGCCCTGGGCACAAATCACATTGCGTCAGCATCGTCAAAAGTCCTTGCAATGCTTTGTTTTAAGTGGACAGTCAGTTTCAGCCAGTCCATGCCAGTTTAAGCACAACAGATAGCATAAAGCGCCACTCCTGAATCCACACTGCAAGGGAGTCATTCTTACTCCTGTCCTTTAACCACGCCTTTTTTTTCATTTCTGCACGTTGACATTTACAGACCTGGGCAGAAATCACATTGCGTCAGCATGGTCAACGGCCCTCAAAATGCATTGTTTTATTTCGAGAGTCGGATTCTCCCGGTCCATGCCAGTTGAAGCGCACCAGGCAGCGCAAGCGCCACACTGCTCTAGCCGCACCTTAAGAGAGCCATTGTTACTCGTTTTGTGTAGCCATGCCTTGTTGCATTTCTTCACGTTGACATTTAGGGCGCTGGGCAGAAGTCACATTACGTCAGCATGATCAAAAGTCTTCGCAAAGCTTTGTTTTAATGGACAGATGGATTCCACCGGTCCATACCAAATGAAGCACAATGGATAGCACAAAGCGAAACTGCTCAATAAACTCTGCACGGGAGTCATTCTTACTCCTGTCCTTTATACCCACCTTTTTGCATTTCTTCACGTTGACATTTAGAGCACTGGCTCCCAGAATGCTTTGTTTCATTTGGACACTGAATTCCGCCCGTCCATACCAGTTGAGGCGTACCATACCGCGCAAGACCTGCACTGCTCCAGCCGCACCTCACAGGAGTCACTCTTACACCTGTCCTTTATCCAGGCATTTCTTTATTTCATCACTTTGCCGTTTAGAGCACTAGGCAGAAATCACATTGCGTCAGCATGGTGAACGGCCCGCGTAATCATTTGTTTTAAATGGACAGTCGGATTCCCCCGATCTATGTCAGTTGGAGTGCAGCAGACTGCGCAAGAGCCGCACTGCTCTAGTCGCACCTCGAGGGAGTCATTGTTACTCTCATCGCATACACACCTTCTTGCATTTCTTCACGTTGACATTGAATAGCACTGGGCAGAAATCACATTGTGTCAGCATCGGCAACAGCCTTCACAATCATTTGTTTTAAGTGCACATTGAGATTCCCCCGGTGCATGACAGGTAAACCACACCAGACAGTGCAAAGCTGTGCTGCTCTAGTCGCACCTCATGGGAGTCATTGTTAGTCCCTTCGTTTACCCACGCCTTGTTGATTTTATCAAGTTGACATATAGGGGACTGGGCAGAAATCACATTGCGTCAGCATGGTCAAAAGTCCCCGCAATGCTTTGTTTTAAATGGACAGTCGGATTCCCTCGGTCTATACCAGTTGAAGCGCAATGGAAAGTGCAAAGCGGCACAGCTGAATGCACACTGCAAGGGAGTCATTCTTACTCATGTCGTTTATCCACACCTTTTTTTCATTTTTTCACTTTGACATTTAGAGCACTGTGCAGAAATCACACTGCGTCAGCACGGTCAACGGCCCCCAAAATGCTTTGTTTTATTTGGGCATTTTATTTTACAGGAGGTATTCAGAGACATGGATTGGGAAGAATTGGGGATAAAAGTTAATCGAGAATAGCTTGGTAACTCGCGATTCGCTGATGACATTGCCTTGCTTAGTACCTCAGGGGACCAATTGCAATGCATGTTCAGTGACCTGGATAGGCAAAGCAGAAGAGTGGGTCTAAAAATTAATCTGCAGGAAACTAAAGTAATGCTTAACAGTCTCCGAAGAAAACCGCAATTTACAATAGGCAGCGAGGCACTGGAAGTCGTAAGGGAATACACCAACTTAGGTCAGGTAGTGACAGCGGATGCGGATCATAAGACAGAAATATTCAGAAGAACAAGAATGGGCTGGGGTGCGTTTGGCAGGCATTCTCAGATGATGAATAGCAGGTTGCCGTTATCCCCTCAAGAGGAAAGTATATAATACCTGTGTCTTACCAGCACTCACCTATGGGGCAGAAACCTTGAGGCTTACGAAAAGGGTTCTGCTCATATTGAGGACGACACAACGAGCTATGGAAAGAAGAATGATAGGTGTAACGTTCAAGGATAAGAAAAGAGCAGATTGGGTGGGGGAACAAACGCGACTTAATGACATCTTAGTTGAAATCAAGAAAAAGAAAGGGGCATGGGCAGGATAAGCAATGAGGAGGGAAGATAACCGATGGTCATTGAGGGTTACGGAATGGATTCCAAGGGAAGAGAAGCTTAGCAGAGGGCGGCAGAAAGTTAGGCGGGCGCATGAGATTCAGAAGTTTGCAGGGAAGACATGGCCACACTTAGTACATGATCGGGGTTGTTGGAGATGTATGGGAGAGGCCTTTGCCCTGCAGTAGGCGTAACCAGGCCTATGCTGATGATGATTCCGCCGGTCCATGCCAGTTGAGGCGCACAAGACCACGCAATAGCCGCACTGCGATAGCCGCACCACGAGGGAGTCATTGTTACTCCTGTCGTTTATCCGTCCTTTTTTTTAATTACTTCACTTTGACGTTTAGAGCACTGGGCAGAAATCACATTCCGTCAGCATGGTCGACGGCGCTCACAATCATTTGTTTTAATTGGACAGTCGGATTCCCCCGATCTATGCCAGCTGGAGTGCAGCAGACTGTGCAAATGCTGCGCTGCTCTAGTCACACCTCAAGGGTGTCATTGTTACTCTCATCGCTTACACACACCTTTTTTGCATTTCTTCACGTTGACAATAAATAGCACTGGGCAGAAATCACATTGTGTCAGCATGGTCAACGGCCTTCGCAATCATTTCTTTTCATGGCAGAGTTAGATTCCCCCGTTGCATGCCAGGTAAACCACACCAGACAGTGCAAAGCCGCGCTACTCTAGTCCCACCTCATGGGAGTCATTGTTAGTCTCTTCGTTTACCCTCGCCTTGTTGCATTTTATCACGTTGACATTTAGGGGACTGGGCAGAGATCACATTGCATCAGCATGGTCAAAAGTCCTCGCAATGCTTTGTTTTAAATGGACAGTCAGATTCTCCCGGTCCATACCAGTTGAAGCGAAACGGAAAGTGCAAAGCGGCACAGCTCAATCCACACTGCAAGGGAGTCATTCTTACTCCTGTCTTTATCCACGCTTTTTTTTCATTTTTTCACTTCGACATTTAGAGCACTGTGCAGAAATCACACTGCGTCAGAATGCTCAACGGCCCCCAGAATGGTTTGTTTTATTTGGACAGTGGATTCTGTCAGTCCATGCCAGTTCCTTCGCACCAGACCGCGCAAGAGCTGCACTGCGCTAGCCGCACCTAAAGGGTGTCATAGTTACTCCTGTCGTTTATCCAGCCCTTTCCTTAATTTATTTATTTCACGTTTAAAGCACTAGGCAGAAATCAAATTGCGTCAGCATGGTCAACGGCCCTCGCAATCATTTGTTTTAAATGGACAGTCGGATTACCCCGATCTATCCCAGTTGAAGCGCACCAGGCAGCGCTGGAGCCGCACTGCTCTAGCCGCAGCTCAAGGGAGTCATTGTTACTCACTTATCTCCCCCACGCCTTGTTCTATTTCTTCAGGTTGACATTTAGGGCACTGGGCACAAATCACCTTGCATAAAAATGGTCAACCGCCCTCGCAATTATATCTTTTAAAAGCACAGTAAGATTCCCCCTGTGCATTCCAGTTGAACCACACCAGACAGTGCAAAGCAGCACTGTTCTAGCCGCACCTCAAGGGAGTCATTGTTACTAACGTCCTTCACCCACGCTTTGTTCCATTTCCTCACATTGACATTTAGAGCCCTGGGCACAAATCACATTGCGTCAGCATCGTCAAAAGTCCTTGCAATGCTTTGTTTTAAGTGGACAGTCAGTTTCAGCCGGTCCATGCCAGTTTAAGCACAACAGATAGCATAAAGCGCCACTCCTGAATCCACACTGCAAGGGAGTCATTCTTACTCCTGTCCTTTAACCACGCCTTTTTTTTTCATTTCTGCACGTTGACATTTACAGACCTGGGCAGAAATCACATTGCGTCAGCATGGTCAACGGCCCTCAAAATGCATTGTTTTATTTCGAGAGTCGGATTCTCCCGGTCCATGCCAGTTGAAGCGCACCAGGCAGCGCAAGCGCCACACTGCTCTAGCCGCACCTTAAGAGAGCCATTGTTACTCGTTTTGTGTAGCCATGCCTTGTTGCATTTCTTCACGTTGACATTTAGGGCGCTGGGCAGAAGTCACATTACGTCAGCATGATCAAAAGTCTTCGCAAAGCTTTGTTTTAATGGACAGATGGATTCCACCGGTCCATACCAAATGAAGCACAATGGATAGCACAAAGCGAAACTGCTCAATAAACTCTGCACGGGAGTCATTCTTACTCCTGTCCTTTATACCCACCTTTTTGCATTTCTTCACGTTGACATTTAGAGCACTGGCTCCCAGAATGCTTTGTTTCATTTGGACACTGAATTCCGCCCGTCCATGCCAGTTGAGGCGTACCATACCGCGCAAGACCTGCACTGCTCCAGCCGCACCTCACAGGAGTCACTCTTACACCTGTCCTTTATCCAGGCATTTCTTTATTTCATCACTTTGCCGTTTAGAGCACTAGGCAGAAATCACATTGCGTCAGCATGGTGAACGGCCCGCGTAATCATTTGTTTTAAATGGACAGTCGGATTCCCCCGATCTATGCCAGTTGGAGTGCAGCAGACTGCGCAAGAGCCGCACTGCTCTAGTCGCACCTCGAGGGAGTCATTGTTACTCTCATCGCATACACACCTTCTTGCATTTCTTCACGTTGACATTAAATAGCACTGGGCAGAAATCACATTGTGTCAGCATCGGCAACAGCCTTCACAATCATTTGTTTTAGGTGCACAGTGAGATTCCCCCGGTGCATGACAGGTAAACCACACCAGACAGTGCAAAGCTGTGCTGCTCTAGTCGCACCTCATGGGAGTCATTGTTAGTCTCTTCGTTTACCCACGCCTTGTTGATTTTATCACGTTGACATATAGGGGACTGGGCAGAAATCACATTGCGTCAGCATGGTCAAAAGTCCCCGCAATGCTTTGTTTTAAATGGACAGTCGGATTCCCCCGGTCTATACCAGTTGAAGCGCAATGGAAAGTGCAAAGCGGCACAGCTGAATGCACACTGCAAGGGAGTCATTCTTACTCATGTCGTTTATCCACACCTTTTTTTCATTTTTTCACTTTGACATTTAGAGCACTGTGCGGAAATCACACTGCGTCAGCACGGTCAACGGCCCCCAAAATGCTTTGTTTTATTTGGGCATTTTATTTTACAGGAGGTATTCAGAGACATGGATTGGGAAGAATTGGGGATAAAAGTTAATCGAGAATAGCTTGGTAACTCGCGATTCGCTGATGACATTGCCTTGCTTAGTACCTCAGGGGACCAATTGCAATGCATGTTCAGTGACCTGGATAGGCAAAGCAGAAGAGTGGGTCTAAAAATTAATCTGCAGGAAACTAAAGTAATGCTTAACAGTCTCCGAAGGAAACCGCAATTTACAATAGGCAGCGAGGCACTGGAAGTCGTAAGGGAATACACCAACTTAGGTCAGGTAGTGACAGCGGATGCGGATCATAAGACAGAAATATTCAGAAGAACAAGAATGGGCTGGGGTGCGTTTGGCAGGCATTCTCAGATGATGAATAGCAGGTTGCCGTTATCCCCTCAAGAGGAAAGTATATAATACCTGTGTCTTACCAGCACTCACCTATGGGGCAGAAACCTTGAGGCTTACGAAAAGGGTTCTGCTCATATTGAGGACGACACAACGAGCTATGGAAAGAAGAATGATAGGTGTAACGTTCAAGGATAAGAAAAGAGCAGATTGGGTGAGGGAACAAACGCGACTTAATGACATCTTAGTTGAAATCAAGAAAAAGAAAGGGGCATGGGCAGGATACGCAATGAGGAGGGAAGATAACCGATGGTCATTGAGGGTTACGGAATGGATTCCAAGGGAAGAGAAGCTTAGCAGAGGGCGGCAGAAAGTTAGGCGGGCGCATGAGATTCAGAAGTTTGCGGGGACGACATGGCCACACTTAGTACATGATCGGGGTTGTTGGAGATGTATGGGAGAGGCCTTTGCCCTGCAGTAGGCGTAACCAGGCTGATGCTGATGATGATTCCGCCGGTCCATGCCAGTTGAGGCACACAAGACCACGCAAGAGCCGCACTGCGATAGCCGCACCACGAGGGAGTCATTGTTACTCCTGTCGTTTATCCGTCCTTTTTTTTAATTACTTCACTTTGACGTTTAGAGCACTGGGCAGAAATCACATTCCGTCAGCATGGTCGACGGCGCTCACAATCATTTGTTTTAATTGGACAGTCGGATTCCCCCGATCTATGCCAGCTGGAGTGCAGCAGACTGTGCAAATGCTGCGCTGCTCTAGTCACACCTCAAGGGTGTCATTGTTACTCTCATCGCTTACACACACCTTTTTTGCATTTCTTCACGTTGACATTAAATAGCACTGGGCAGAAATCACATTGTGTCAGCATGGTCAACGGCCTTCGCAATCATTTCTTTTCATGGCAGAGTTAGATTCCCCCGTTGCATGCCAGGTAAACCACACCAGACAGTGCAAAGCCGCGCTACTCTAGTCCCACCTCATGGGAGTCATTGTTAGTCTCTTCGTTTACCCTCGCCTTGTTGCATTTTATCACGTTGACATTTAGGGGACTGGGCAGAGATCACATTGCATCAGCATGGTCAAAAGTCCTCGCAATGCTTTGTTTTAAATGGACAATCAGATTCTCCCGGTCCATACCAGTTGAAGCGCAACGGAAAGTGCAAAGCGGCACAGCTCAATCCACACTGCAAGGGAGTCATTCTTACTCCTGTCTTTTATCCACGCTTTTTTTCATTTTTTCACTTCGACATTTAGAGCACTGTGCAGAAATCACACCGCGTCAGCATGCTCAACGGCCCCCAGAATGGTTTGTTTTATTTGGACAGTGGATTCTGTCAGTCCATGCCAGTTCATTCGCACCAGACCGCGCAAGAGCTGCACTGCGCTAGCCGCACCTAAAGGGTGTCATAGTTACTCCTGTCGTTTATCCAGCCCTTTCCTTAATTTATTTATTTCACGTTTAAAGCACTAGGCAGAAATCAAATTGCGTCAGCATGGTCAACGGCCCTCGCAATCATTTGTTTTAAAAGGACAGTCGGATTACCCCGATCTATCCCAGTTGAAGCGCACCAGGCAGCGCTAGAGCCGCACTGCTCTAGCCGCAGCTCAAGGGAGTCATTGTTACTCACTTAGCACCCCCACGCCTTGTTCTATTTCTTCAGGTTGACATTTAGGGCACTGGGCACAAATCACCTTGCATAAAAATGGTCAACCGCCCTCGCAATTATATCTTTTAAAAGCACAGTAAGATTCCCCCTGTGCATTCCAGTTGAACCACACCAGACAGTGCAAAGCAGCACTGTTCTAGCCGCACCTCAAGGGAGTCATTGTTACTAACGTCCTTCACCCACGCTTTGTTCCATTTCCTCACATTGACATTTAGAGCCCTGGGCACAAATCACATTGCGTCAGCATCGTCAAATGTCCTTGCAATGCTTTGTTTTAAGTGGACAGTCAGTTTCAGCCGGTCCATGCCAGTTGAAGCACAACAGATAGCATAAAGCGCCACTCCTGAATCCACACTGCAAGGGAGTCATTCTTACTCCTGTCGTTTAACCACGCCTTTTTTTTCATTTCTGCACGTTGACATTTACAGACCTGGGCAGAAATCACATTGCGTCAGCATGGTCAACGGCCCTCAAAATGCATTGTTTTATTTGGAGAGTCGGATTCTCCCGGTCCATGCCAGTTGAAGCGCACCAGGCAGCGCAAGCGCCACACTGCTCTAGCCGCACCTCAAGAGAGCCATTGTTACTCGCTTTGTGTAGCCATGCCTTGTTGCATTTCTTCACGTTGACATTTAGAGCGCTGGGCAGAAGTCACATTACGTCAGCATGATCAAAAGTCTTCGCAAAGCTTTGTTTTAATGGACAGTTGGATTCCACCGGTCCATACCAAATGAAGCACAATGGATAGCACAAAGCGAAACTGCTCAATAAACTCTGCACGGGAGTCATTCTTACTCCTGTCCTTTATACCCACCTTTTTGCATTTCTTCACGTTGACATTTAGAGCACTGGCTCCCAGAATGCTTTGTTTCATTTGGACAGTGAATTCCGCCCGTCCATGCCAGTTGAGGCGTACCATACCGCGCAAGAGCTGCACTGCTCCAGCCGCACCTCACAGGAGTCACTCTTACACCTGTCCTTTATCCAGGCATTTCTTTATTTCATCACTTTGCCGTTTATAGCACTAGGCAGAAATCACATTGCGTCAGCATGGTGAACGGCCCGCGCAATTATTTGTTTTAAATGGACAGTCGGATTCCCCCGATCTATGCCAGTTGGAGTGCAGCAGACGGCGCAAGAGCCGCACTGCTCTAGTCGCACCTCGCGGGAGTCATTGTTACTCTCATCGCATTCACACCTTCTTGCATTTCTTCACGTTGACATTAAATAGCACTGGGCAGAAATCACATAGTGTCAGCATCGGCAACAGCCTTCACAATCGTTTGTTTTAAGTGCACCGTGAGATTCCCGCGGTGCATGCCAGGTAAGCCACACTAGACAGTGCAGACCTGTGCTGCTCTAGTCGCACCTCATGGGAGTCATTGTTAGTCTCTTCGTTTACCCACGCCTTGTTGAATTTTATCAAGTTGACATATAGGGGACTGGGCAGAAATCACATTGCGTCAGCGTGGTCAAAAGTCCCCGCAATGCTTTGTTTTAAATGGACAGTCGGATTCCCCCGGTCTATACCAGTTCAAGCGCAATGGAAATTGCAAAGCGGCACAGCTGAATGCACACTGCAAGGGAGTCATTCTTACTCCTGTCGTTTAACCACGCCTTTTTTTCATTTCTGCACGTTGACATTTACAGACCTGGGCAGAAATCACATTGCGTCAGCATGGTCAACGGCCCTCAAAATGCATTGTTTTATTTGGAGAGTCGGATTCTCCCGGTCCATGCCAGTTGAAGCGCACCAGGCAGCGCAAGCGCCACACTGCTCTAGCCGCACCTCAAGAGAGCGATTGTTACTCGCTTTGTGTAGCCATGCCTTGTTGCATTTCTTCACGTTGACATTTAGAGCGCTGGGCAGAAGTCACATTACGTCAGCATGATCAAAAGTCTTCGCAAAGCTTTGTTTTAATGGACAGTTGGATTCCACCGGTCCATACCAAATGAAGCACAATGGATAGCACAAAGCGAAACTGCTCAATAAACTCTGCACGGGAGTCATTCTTACTCCTGTCCTTTATACCCACCTTTTTGCATTTCTTCACGTTGACATTTAGAGCACTGGCTCCCAGAATGCTTTGTTTCATTTGGACAGTGAATTCCGCCCGTCCATGCCAGTTGAGGCGTACCATACCGCGCAAGAGCTGCACTGCTCCAGCCGCACCTCACAGGAGTCACTGTTACACCTGTCCTTTATCCAGGCATTTCTTTATTTCACCACTTTGCCGTTTAGAGCACTAGGCAGAAATCACATTGCGTCAGCATCGGCAACAGCCTTCACAATCATTTGTTTTAAGTGCACAGTGAGATTCCCCCGGTGCATGCCAGGTAAGCCACACCAGACAGTGCAGAGCCGTGCTGCTCTAGTCGCACCTCATGGGAGTCATTGTTAGTCTCTTCGTTTACCCTCGCCTTGTTGATTTTATCAAGTTGACATATAGGGGACTGGGCAGAGATCACATTGCATCAGCATGGTCAAAAGTCCTCGCAATGCTTTGTTTTAAATGGACAGTCAGATTCTCCCGGTCCATACCAGTTGAAGCGCAACGGAAAGTGCAAAGCGGCACAGCTCAATCCACACTGCAAGGGAGTCATTCTTACTCCTGTCTTTTATCCACGCTTTTTTTTTTCATTTTTTCACTTCGACATTTAGAGCACTGTGCAGAAATCACACTGCGTCAGCATGCTCAACGGCCCCCAGAATGGTTTGTTTTATTTGGACAGTGGATTCTGTCAGTCCATGCCAGTTCATTCGCACCAGACCGCGCAAGAGCTGCACTGCGCTAGCCGCAACTAAAGGGTGTCATAGTTACTCCTGTCGTTTATCCAGCCCTTTCCTTAATTTATTTATTTCACGTTTAAAGCACTAGGCAGAAATCAAATTGCGTCAGCATGGTCAACGGCCCTCGCAATCATTTGTTTTAAATGGACAGTCGGATTACCCCGATCTATCCCAGTTGAAGCGCACCAGGCAGCGCTAGAGCCGCACTGCTCTAGCCGCAGCTCAAGGGAGTCATTGTTACTCACTTAGCTCCCCCACGCCTTGTTCTATTTCTTCAGGTTGACATTTAGGGCACTGGGCACAAATCACCTTGCATAAAATGGTCAACCGCCCTCGCAATAATATCTTTTAAAAGCACAGTAAGATTCCCCCTGTGCATTCCAGTTGAACCACACCAGACAGTGCAAAGCAGCACTGTTCTAGCCGCACCTCAAGGGAGTCATTGTTACTAACGTCCTTCACCCACGCTTTGTTCCATTTCCTCACATTGACATTTAGAGCCCTGGGCACAAATCACATTGCGTCAGCATCGTCAAAAGTCCTTGCAATGCTTTGTTTTAAGTGGACAGTCAGTTTCAGCCGGTCCATGTCAGTTGAAGCACAACAGATAGCATAAAGCGCCACTCCTGAATCCACACTGCAAGGGAGTCATTCTTACTCCTGTCGTTTAACCACGCCTTTTTTTTCATTTCTGCACGTTGACATTTACAGACCTGGGCAGAAATCACATTGCGTCAGCATGGTCAACGGCCCTCAAAATGCATTGTTTTATTTGGAGAGTCGGATTCTCCCGGTCCATGCCAGTTGAAGCGCACCAGGCAGCGCAAGCGCCACACTGCTCTAGCCGCACCTCAAGAGGGCCATTGTTACTCGCTTTGTGTAGCCATGCCTTGTTGCATTTCTTCACGTTGACATTTAGAGCGCTGGGCAGAAGTCACATTACGTCAGCATGATCAAAAGTCTTCGCAAAGCTTTGTTTTAATGGACAGTTGGATTCCACCGGTCCATACCAAATGAAGCACAATGGATAGCACAAAGCGAAACTGCTCAATAAACTCTGCACGGGAGTCATTCTTACTCCTGTCCTTTATACCCACCTTTTTGCATTTCTTCACGTTGACATTTAGAGCACTGGCACCAAGAATGCTTTGTTTCATTTGGACAGTGAATTCCGCCCGTCCATGCCAGTTGAGGCGTACCATACCGCGCAAGAGCTGCACTGCTCCAGGCGCACCTCACAGGAGTCACTCTTACACCTGTCCTTTATCCAGGCATTTCTTTATTTCATCACTTTGCCGTTTAGAGCACTAGGCAGAAATCACATTGCGTCAGCATGGTGAACGGCCCGCGTAATCATTTGTTTTAAATGGACAGTCGGATTCCCCCGATCTATGCCAGTTGGAGTGCAGCAGACTGCGCAAGAGCCGCACTGCTCTAGTCGCACCTCGAGGGAGTCATTGTTACTCTCATCGCATACACACCTTCTTGCATTTCTTCACGTTGACATTAAATAGCACTGGGCAGAAATCACATTGTGTCAGCATCGGCAACAGCCTTCACAATCATTTGTTTTAAGTGCACAGTGAGATTCCCCCGGTGCATGACAGGTAAACCACACCAGACAGTGCAAAGCTGTGCTGCTCTAGTCGCACCTCAGGGGAGTCATTGTTAGTCTCTTCGTTTACCCACGCCTTGTTGATTTTATCAAGTTGACATATAGGGGACTGGGCAGAAATCACATTGCGTCAGCATGGTCAAAAGTCCCCGCAATGCTTTGTTTTAAATGGACAGTCGGATTCCCCCGGTCTATACCAGTTGAAGCGCAATGGAAAGTGCAAAGCGGCACAGCTGAATGCACACTGCAAGGGAGTCATTCTTACTCATGTCGTTTATCCACACCTTTTTTTCATTTTTTCACTTTGACATTTAGAGCACTGTGCAGAAATCACACTGCGTCAGCACGGTCAACGGCCCCCAAAATGCTTTGTTTTATTTGGGCATTTTATTTTACAGGAGGTATTCAGAGACATGGATTGGGAAGAATTGGGGATAAAAGTTAATCGAGAATAGCTTGGTAACTCGCGATTCGCTGATGACATTGCCTTGCTTAGTACCTCAGGGGACCAATTGCAATGCATGTTCAGTGACCTGGATAGGCAAAGCAGAAGAGTGGGTCTAAAAATTAATCTGCAGGAAACTAAAGTAATGCTTAACAGTCTCCGAAGAAAACCGCAATTTACAATAGGCAGCGAGGCACTGGAAGTCGTAAGGGAATACACCAACTTATGTCAGGTAGTGACAGCGGATGCGGATCATAAGACAGAAATATTCAGAAGAACAAGAATGGGCTGGGGTGCGTTTGGCAGGCATTCTCAGATGATGAATAGCAGGTTGCCGTTATCCCCTCAAGAGGAAAGTATATAATACCTGTGTCTTACCAGCACTCACCTATGGGGCAGAAACCTTGAGGCTTACGAAAAGGGTTCTGCTCATATTGAGGACGACACAACGAGCTATGGAAAGAAGAATGATAGGTGTAACATTCAAGGATAAGAAAAGAGCAGATTGGGTGAGGGAACAAACGCGACTTAATGACATCTTAGTTGAAATCAAGAAAAAGAAAGGGGCATGGGCAGGATACGCAATGAGGAGGGAAGATAACCGATGGTCCTTGAGGGTTACGGAATGGATTCCAAGGGAAGAGAAGCTTAGCAGAGGGCGGCAGAAAGTTAGGCGGGCGCATGAGATTCAGAAGTTTGCGGGGACGACATGGCCACACTTAGTACATGATCGGGGTTGTTGGAGATGTATGGGAGAGGCCTTTGCCCTGCAGTAGGCGTAACCAGGCTGATGCTGATGATGATTCCGCCGGTCCATGCCAGTTGAGGCACACAAGACCACGCAAGAGCCGCACTGCGATAGCCGCACCACAAGGGAGTCATTGTGACTCCTGTAGTTTATCCATGCCTTTTTTTATTTACTTCAGTTTCACGTTTAGAGCACTGGGCAGAAATCACATTGCGTCAGCATGGCCGACGGCCCTCGCAATCATTTGTTTTAAATGGACAGTCGGATTCCCCCGATCTATGCCAGCTGGAGTGCAGCAGACTGTGCAAAAGCTGCACTGCTCTAGTCGCACCTCAAGGGAGTCATTGTTACTCTCACCGCTTACACACACCTTCTTGCATTTCTTCACGTTGACATTAAATAGCACTGGGCAGAAATCACATAGTGTCAGCATCGGCAACAGCCTTCACAATCATTTGTTTTAAGTGCACAGTGAGATTCCCCCAGTGCATGCCAGGTAAGCCACACCAGACAGTGCAGAGCCGTGCTGCTCTAGTCGCACCTCATGGGAGTCATTGTTAGTCTCTTCGTTTACCCACGCCTTGATGATTTTATCAAGTTGACATATAGGGGACTGGGCAGAGATCACATTGCATCAGCATGGTCAAAAGTCCTCGCAATGCTTTGTTTTAAATGGACAGTCAGATTCTCCCGGTCCATACCAGTTGAAGCGCAACGGAAAGTGCAAAGCGGCACAGCTCAATCCACACTGCAAGGGAGTCATTCTTACTCCTGTCTTTTATCCACGCTTTTTTTTCATTTTTTCACTTCGACATTTAGAGCACTGTGCAGAAATCACACTGCGTCAGCATGCTCAACGGCCCCCAGAATGGTTTGTTTTATTTGGACAGTGGATTCTGTCAGTCCGTGCCAGTTCATTCGCACCAGACCGCGCAAGAGCTGCACTGCGCTAGCCGCACCTAAAGGGTGTCATAGTTACTCCTGTCGTTTATCCAGCCCTTTCCTTAATTTATTTATTTCACGTTTAAAGCACTAGGCAGAAATCAAATTGCGTCGGCATGGTCAACGGCCCTCGCAATCATTTGTTTTAAATGGACAGTCGGATTACCCCGATCTATCCCAGTTGAAGCGCACCAGGCAGCGCTAGAGCCGCACTGCTCTAGTCGCAGCTCAAGGGAGTCATTGTTACTCACTTAGCTCCCCCACGCCTTGTTCTATTTCTTCAGGTTGACATTTAGGGCACTGGGCACAAATCACCTTGCATAAAAATGGTCAACCGCCCTCGCAATTATATCTTTTAAAAGCACAGTAAGATTCCCCCTGTGCATTCCAGTTGAACCACACCAGACAGTGCAAAGCAGCACTGTTCTAGCCGCACCTCAAGGGAGTCATTGTTACTAACGTCCTTCACCCACGCTTTGTTCCATTTCCTCACATTGACATTTAGAGCCCTGGGCACAAATCACATTGCGTCAGCATCGTCAAAAGTCCTTGCAATGCTGTTTTAAGTGGACAGTCAGTTTCAGCCGGTCCATGCCAGTTGAAGCACAACAGATAGCATAAAGCGCCACTCCTGAATCCACACTGCAAGGGAGTCATTCTTACTCCTGTCCTTTAACCACGCCTTTTTTTCATTTCTGCACGTTGACATTTACAGACCTGGGCAGAAATCACATTGCGTCAGCATGGTCAACGGCCCTCAAAATGCATTGTTTTATTTCGAGAGTCGGATTCTCCCGGTCCATGCCAGTTGAAGCGCACCAGGCAGCGCAAGCGCCACACTGCTCTAGCCGCACCTTAAGAGAGCCATTGTTACTCGCTTTGTGTAGCCATGCCTTGTTGCATTTCTTCACGTTTACATTTAGGGTGCTGGGCAGAAGTCACATTACGTCAGCATGATCAAAATCTTCGCAAAGCTTTGTTTTAATGGACAGTTGGATTCCAGCGGGCCATACCAAATGAAGCACAATGGATAGCACAAAGCGAAACTGCTCAATAAACTCTGCACGGGAGTCATTCTTACTCCTGTCCTTTATACCCACCTTTTTGCATTTCTTCACGTTGACATTTAGAGCACTGGCTCCCAGAATGCTTTGTTTCATTTGGACAGTGAATTCCGCCCGTCCATGCCAGTTGAGGCGTACCATACCGCGCAAGAGCTGCACTGCTCCAGCCGCACCTCACAGGAGTCACTCTTACACCTGTCCTTTATCCAGGCATTTCTTTATTTCATCACTTTGCCGTTTAGAGCACTAGGCAGAAATCACATTGCGTCAGCATCGGCAACAGCCTTCACAATCATTTGTTTTAAGTGCACAGTGAGATTCCCCCGGTGCATGCCAGGTAAGCCACACCAGACAGTGCAGAGCCGTGCTGCTCTAGTCGCACCTCATGGGAGTCATTGTTAGTCTCTTCGTTTACCCTCGCCTTGTTGATTTTATCAAGTTGACATATAGGGGACTGGGCAGAGATCACATTGCATCAGCATGGTCAAAAGTCCTCGCAATGCTTTGTTTTAAATGGACAGTCAGATTCTCCCGGTCCATACCAGTTGAAGCGCAACGGAAAGTGCAAAGCGGCACAGCTCAATCCATACTGCAAGGGAGTCATTCTTACTCCTGTCTTTTATCCACGCTTTTTTTTTCATTTTTTCACTTCGACATTTAGAGCACTGTGCAGAAATCACACTGCGTCAGCATGCTCAACGGCCCCCAGAATGGTTTGTTTTATTTGGACAGTGGATTCTGTCAGTCCATGCCAGTTCATTCGCACCAGACCGCGCAAGAGCTGCACTGCGCTAGCCGCACCTAAAGGGTGTCATAGTTACTCCTGTCGTTTATCCAGCCCTTTCCTTAATTTATTTATTTCACGTTTAAAGCACTAGGCAGAAATCAAATTGCGTTAGCATGGTCAACGGCCCTCGCAATCATTTGTTTTAAATGGACAGTCGGATTACCCCGATCTATCCCAGTTGAAGCGCACCAGGCAGCGCTAGAGCCGCACTGCTCTAGTCGCAGCTCAAGGGAGTCATTGTTACTCACTTAGCTCCCCCACGCCTTGTTCTATTTCTTCAGGTTGACATTTAGGGCACTGGGCACAAATCACCTTGCATAAAAATGGTCAACCGCCCTCGCAATTATATCTTTTAAAAGCACAGTAAGATTCCCCCTGTGCATTCCAGTTGAACCACACCAGACAGTGCAAAGCAGCACTGTTCTAGCCGCACCTCAAGGGAGTCATTGTTACTAACGTCCTTCACCCACGCTTTGTTCCATTTCCTCACATTGACATTTAGAGCCCTGGGCACAAATCACATTGCGTCAGCATCGTCAAAAGTCCTTGCAATGCTTTGTTTTAAGTGGACAGTCAGTTTCAGCCGGTCCATGCCAGTTGAAGCACAACAGATAGCATAAAGCGCCACTCCTGAATCCACACTGCAAGGGAGTCATTCTTACTCCTGTCCTTTAACCACGCCTTTTTTTCATTTCTGCACGTTGACATTTACAGACCTGGGCAGAAATCACATTGCGTCAGCATGGTCAACGGCCCTCAAAATGCATTGTTTTATTTCGAGAGTCGGATTCTCCCGGTCCATGCCAGTTGAAGCGCACCAGGCAGCGCAAGCGCCACACTGCTCTAGCCGCACCTTAAGAGAGCCATTGTTACTCGCTTTGTGTAGCCATGCCTTGTTGCATTTCTTCACGTTTACATTTAGGGCGCTGGGCAGAAGTCACATTACGTCAGCATGATCAAAATCTTCGCAAAGCTTTGTTTTAATGGACAGTTGGATTCCAGCGGGCCATACCAAATGAAGCACAATGGATAGCACAAAGCGAAACTGCTCAATAAACTCTGCACGGGAGTCATTCTTACTCCTGTCCTTTATACCCACCTTTTTGCATTTCTTCACGTTGACATTTAGAGCACTGGCTCCCAGAATGCTTTGTTTCATTTGGACAGTGAATTCCGCCCGTCCATGCCAGTTGAGGCGTACCATACCGCGCAAGAGCTGCACTGCTCCAGCCGCACCTCACAGGAGTCACTCTTACACCTGTCCTTTATCCAGGCATTTCTTTATTTCATCACTTTGCCGTTTAGAGCACTAGGCAGAAATCACATTGTGTCAGCATCGGCAACAGCCTTCACAATCATTTGTTTTAAGTGCACAGTGAGATTCCCCCGGTGCATGACAGGTAAACCACACCAGACAGTGCAAAGCTGTGCTGCTCTAGTCGCACCTCATGGGAGTCATTGTTAGTCTCTTCGTTTACCCACGCCTTGTTGATTTTATCAAGTTGACATATAGGGGACTGGGCAGAAATCACATTGCGTCAGCATGGTCAAAAGTCCCCGCAATGCTTTGTTTTAAATGGACAGCCGGATTCCCCCGGTCTATACCAGTTGAAGCGCAATGGAAAGTGCAAAGCGGCACAGCTGAATGCACACTGCAAGGGAGTCATTCTTACTCATGTCGTTTATCCACACCTTTTTTTCATTTTTTCACTTTGACATTTAGAGCACTGTGCAGAAATCACACTGCGTCAGCACGGTCAACGGCCCCCAAAATGCTTTGTTTTATTTGGGCATTTTATTTTACAGGAGGTATTCAGAGACATGGATTGGGAAGAATTGGGGATAAAAGTTAATCGAGAATAGCTTGGTAACTCGCGATTCGCTGATGACATTGCCTTGCTTAGTACCTCAGGGGACCAATTGCAATGCATGTTCAGTGACCTTGATAGGCAAAGCAGAAGAGTGGGTCTAAAAATTAATCTGCAGGAAACTAAAGTAATGCTTAACAGTCTCCGAAGAAAACCGCAATTTACAATAGGCAGCGAGGCACTGGAAGTCGTAAGGGAATACACCAACTTAGGTCAGGTAGTGACAGCGGATGCAGATCATAAGACAGAAATATTCAGAAGAACAAGAATGGGCTGGGGTGCGTTTGGCAGGCATTCTCAGATGATGAATAGCAGGTTGCCGTTATCCCCTCAAGAGGAAAGTATATAATACCTGTGTCTTACCAGCACTCACCTATGGGGCAGAAACCTTGAGGCTTACGAAAAGGGTTCTGCTCATATTGAGGACGACACAACGAGCTATGGAAAGAAGAATGATAGGTGTAACGTTCAAGGATAAGAAAAGAGCAGATTGGGTGAGGGAACAAACGCGACTTAATGACATCTTAGTTGAAATCAAGAAAAAGAAAGGGGCATGGGCAGGATACGCAATGAGGAGGGAAGATAACCGATGGTCATTGAGGGTTACGGAATGGATTCCAAGGGAAGAGAAGCTTAGCAGAGGGCGGCAGAAAGTTAGGCGGGCGCATGAGATTCAGAAGTTTGCAGGGACGACATGGCCACACTTAGTACATGATCGGGGTTGTTGGAGATGTATGGGGGAGGCCTTTGCCCTGCAGTAGGCGTAACCAGGCCTATGCTGATGATGATTCCGCCGGTCCATGCCAGTTGAGGCGCACAAGACCACGCAATAGCCGCACTGCGATAGACGCACCACGAGGGAGTCATTGTTACTCCTGTCGTATATCCGTCCTTTTTTTTATTTACTTCACTTTGACGTTTAGAGCACTGGGCAGAAATCACATTCCGTCAGCATGGTCGACGGCGCTCACAATCATTTGTTTTAATTGGACAGTCGGATTCCCCCGATCTATGCCAGCTGGAGTGCAGCAGACTGTGCAAATGCTGCGCTGCTCTAGTCACACCTCAAGGGTGTCATTGTTACTCTCATCGCTTACACACACCTTTTTTGCATTTCTTCACGTTGACATTAAATAGCACTGGGCAGAAATCACATTGTGTCAGCATGGTCAACGGCCTTCGCAATCATTTCTTTTCATGGCAGAGTTAGATTCCCCCGTTGCATGCCAGGTAAACCACACCAGACAGTGCAAAGCCGCGCTACTCTAGTCCCACCTCATGGGAGTCATTGTTAGTCTCTTCGTTTACCCTCGCCTTGTAGCATTTTATCACGTTGACATTTAGGGGACTGGGCAGAGATCACATTGCATCAGCATGGTCAAAAGTCCTCGCAATGCTTTGTTTTAAATGGACAGTCAGATTCTCCCGGTCCATACCAGTTGAAGCGCAACGGAAAGTGCAAAGCGGCACAGCTCAATCCACACTGCAAGGGAGTCATTCTTACTCCTGTCTTTTATCCACGCTTTTTTTTTCATTTTTTCACTTCGACATTTAGAGCACTGTGCAGAAATCACACTGCGTCAGCATGCTCAACGGCCCCCAGAATGGTTTGTTTTATTTGGACAGTGGATTCTGTCAGTCCATGCCAGTTCATTCGCACCAGACCGCGCAAGAGCTGCACTGCGCTAGCCGCACCTAAAGGGTGTCATAGTTACTCCTGTCGTTTATCCAGCCCTTTCCTTAATTTATTTTTTTCACGTTTAAAGCACTAGGCAGAAATCAAATTGCGTCAGCATGGTCAACGGTCCTCGCAATCATTTGTTTTAAATGGACAGTCGGATTACCCCGATCTATCCCAGTTGAAGCGCACCAGGCAGCGCTAGAGCCGCACTGCTCTAGTCGCAGCTCAAGGGAGTCATTGTTACTCACTTAGCTACCCCACGCCTTGTTCTATTTCTTCAGGTTGACATTTAGGGCACTGGGCACAAATCACCTTGCATAAAAATGGTCAACCGCCCTCGCAATTATATCTTTTAAAAGCACAGTAAGATTCCCCCTGTGCATTCCAGTTGAACCACACCAGACAGTGCAAAGCAGCACTGTTCTAGCCGCACCTTAAGGGAGTCATTGTTACTAACGTCCTTCACCCACGCTTTGTTCCATTTCCTCACATTGACATTTAGAGCCCTGGGCACAAATCACATTGCGTCAGCATCGTCAAAAGTCCTTGCAATGCTTTGTTTTAAGTGGACAGTCAGTTTCAGCCGGTCCATGCCAGTTGATGCACAACAGATAGCATAAAGCGCCACTCCTGAATCCACACTGCAAGGGAGTCATTCTTACTCCTGTCGTTTAACCACGCCTTTTTTTCATTTCTGCACGTTGACATTTACAGACCTGGGCAGAAATCACATTGCGTCAGCATGGTCAACGGCCCTCAAAATGCATTGTTTTATTTTGAGAGTAGGATTCTCCCGGTCCATGCCAGTTGAAGCGCACCAGGCAGCGCAAGCGCCACACTGCTCTAGCCGCACCTCAAGAGAGCCATTGTTACTCGCTTTGTGTAGCCATGCCTTGTTGCATTTCTTCACGTTGACATTTAGAGCGCTGGGCAGAAGTCACATTACGTCAGCATGATCAAAAGTCTTCGCAAAGCTTTGTTTTAATGGACAGTTGGATTCCACCGGTCCATACCAAATGAAGCACAATGGATAGCACAAAGCGAAACTGCTCAATAAACTCTGCACGGGAGTCATTCTTACTCCTGTCCTTTATACCCACCTTTTTGCATTTCTTCACGTTGACATTTAGAGCACTGGCTCCAAGAATGCTTTGTTTCATTTGGACAGTGAATTCCGCCCGTCCATGCCAGTTGAGGCGTACCATACCGCGCAAGAGCTGCACTGCTCCAGCCGCACCTCACAGGAGTCACTCTTACACCTGTCCTTTATCCAGGCATTTCTTTATTTCATCACTTTGCCGTTTAGAGCACTAGGCAGAAATCACATTGCGTCAGCATGGTGAACGGCCCGCGTAATCATTTGTTTTAAATGGACAGTCGGATTCCCCCGATCTATGCCAGTTGGGGTGCAGCAGACTGCGCAAGAGCCGCACTGCTCTAGTCGCACCTCGAGGGAGTCATTGTTACTCTCATCGCATACACACCTTCTTGCATTTCTTCACGTTGACATTAAATAGCACTGGGCAGAAATCACATTGTGTCAGCATCGGCAACAGCCTTCACAATCATTTGTTTTAAGTGCACAGTGAGATTCCCCCGGTGCATGACAGGTAAACCACACCAGACAGTGCAAAGCTGTGCTGCTCTAGTCGCACCTCAGGGGAGTCATTGTTAGTCTCTTCGTTTACCCACGCCTTGTTGATTTTATCAAGTTGACATATAGGGGACTGGGCAGAAATCACATTGCGTCAGCATGGTCAAAAGTCCCCGCAATGCTTTGTTTTAAATGGACAGTCGGATTCCCCCGGTCTATACCAGTTGAAGCGCAATGGAAAGTGCAAAGCGGCACAGCTGAATGCACACTGCAAGGGAGTCATTCTTACTCATGTCGTTTATCCACACCTTTTTTTCATTTTTTCACTTTGACATTTAGAGCACTGTGCAGAAATCACACTGCGTCAGCACGGTCAACGGCCCCCAAAATGCTTTGTTTTATTTGGGCATTTTATTTTACAGGAGGTATTCAGAGACATGGATTGGGAAGAATTGGGGATAAAAGTTAATCGAGAATAGCTTGGTAACTCGCGATTCGCTGATGACATTGCCTTGCTTAGTACCTCAGGGGACCAATTGCAATGCATGTTCAGTGACCTGGATAGGCAAAGCAGAAGAGTGGGTCTAAAAATTAATCTGCAGGAAACTAAAGTAATGCTTAACAGTCTCCGAAGAAAACCGCAATTTACAATAGGCAGCGAGGCACTGGAAGTCGTAAGGGAATACACCAACTTATGTCAGGTAGTGACAGCGGATGCGGATCATAAGACAGAAATATTCAGAAGAACAAGAATGGGCTGGGGTGAGTTTGGCAGGCATTCTCAGATGATGAATAGCAGGTTGCCGTTATCCCCTCAAGAGGAAAGTATATAATACCTGTGTCTTACCAGCACTCACCTATGGGGCAGAAACCTTGAGGCTTACGAAAAGGGTTCTGCTCATATTGAGGACGACACAACGAGCTATGGAAAGAAGAATGATAGGTGTAACGTTCAAGGATAAGAAAAGAGCAGATTGGGTGAGGGAACAAACGCGACTTAATGACATCTTAGTTGAAATCAAGAAAAAGAAAGGGGCATGGGCAGGATACGCAATGAGGAGGGAAGATAACCGATGGTCCTTGAGGGTTACGGAATGGATTCCAAGGGAAGAGAAGCTTAGCAGAGGGCGGCAGAAAGTTAGGCGGGCGCATGAGATTCAGAAGTTTGCGGGGACGACATGGCCACACTTAGTACATGATCGGGGTTGTTGGAGATGTATGGGAGAGGCCTTTGCCCTGCAGTAGGCGTAACCAGGCTGATGCTGATGATGATTCCGCCGGTCCATGCCAGTTGAGGCACACAAGACCACGCAAGAGCCGCACTGCGATAGCCGCACCACAAGGGAGTCATTGTGACTCCTGTTTTTATCCATGCCTTTTTTTTATTTACTTCAGTTTCACGTTTAGAGCACTGGGCAGAAATCACATTGCGTCAGCATGGCCGACGGCCCTCGCAATCATTTGTTTTAAATGGACAGTCGGATTCCCCCGATCTATGCCAGCTGGAGTGCAGCAGACTGTGCAAAAGCTGCACTGCTCTAGTCGGACCTCAAGGGAGTCATTGTTACTCTCACCGCTTACACACACCTTCTTGCATTTCTTCACGTTGACATTAAATAGCACTGGGCAGAAATCACATAGTGTCAGCATCGGCAACAGCCTTCACAATCATTTGTTTTAAGTGCACAGTGAGATTCCCCCAGTGCATGCCAGGTAAGCCACACCAGACAGTGCAGAGCCGTGCTGCTCTAGTCGCACCTCATGGGAGTCATTGTTAGTCTCTTCGTTTACACACGCCTTGATGATTTTATCAAGTTGACATATAGGGGACTGGGCAGAGATCACATTGCATCAGCATGGTCAAAAGTCCTCGCAATGCTTTGTTTTAAATGGACAGTCAGATTCTCCCGGTCCATACCAGTTGAAGCGCAACGGAAAGTGCAAAGCGGCACAGCTCAATCCACACTGCAAGGGAGTCATTCTTACTCCTGTCTTTTATCCACGCTTTTTTTTTCATTTTTTCACTTCGACATTTAGAGCACTGTGCAGAAATCACACTGCGTCAGCATGCTCAACGGCCCCCAGAATGGTTTGTTTTATTTGGACAGTGGATTCTGTCAGTCCGTGCCAGTTCATTCGCACCAGACCGCGCAAGAGCTGCACTGCGCTAGCCGCACCTAAAGGGTGTCATAGTTACTCCTGTCGTTTATCCAGCCCTTTCCTTAATTTATTTATTTCACGTTTAAAGCACTAGGCAGAAATCAAATTGCGTCGGCATGGTCAACGGCCCTCGCAATCATTTGTTTTAAATGGACAGTCGGATTACCCCGATCTATCCCAGTTGAAGCGCACCAGGCAGCGCTAGAGCCGCACTGCTCTAGTCGCAGCTCAAGGGAGTCATTGTTACTCACTTAGCTCCCCCACGCCTTGTTCTATTTCTTCAGGTTGACATTTAGGGCACTGGGCACAAATCACCTTGCATAAAAATGGTCAACCGCCCTCGCAATTATATCTTTTAAAAGCACAGTAAGATTCCCCCTGTGCATTCCAGTTGAACCACACCAGACAGTGCAAAGCAGCACTGTTCTAGCCGCACCTCAAGGGAGTCATTGTTACTAACGTCCTTCACCCACGCTTTGTTCCATTTCCTCACATTGACATTTAGAGCCCTGGGTACAAATCACATTGCGTCAGCATCGTCAAAAGTCCTTGCAATGCTTTGTTTTAAGTGGACAGTCAGTTTCAGCCGGTCCATGCCAGTTGAAGCACAACAGATAGCATAAAGCGCCACTCCTGAATCCACACTGCAAGGGAGTCATTATTACTCCTGTCCTTTAACCACGCCTTTTTTTCATTTCTGCACGTTGACATTTACAGACCTGGGCAGAAATCACATTGCGTCAGCATGGTCAACGGCCCTCAAAATGCATTGTTTTATTTCGAGAGTCGGATTCTCCCGGTCCATGCCAGTTGAAGCGCACCAGGCAGCGCAAGCGCCACACTGCTCTAGCCGCACCTTAAGAGAGCCATTGTTACTCGCTTTGTGTAGCCATGCCTTGTTGCATTTCTTCACGTTTACATTTAGGGCGCTGGGCAGAAGTCACATTACGTCAGCATGATCAAAATCTTCGCAAAGCTTTGTTTTAATGGACAGTTGGATTCCAGCGGGCCATACCAAATGAAGCACAATGGATAGCACAAAGCGAAACTGCTCAATAAACTCTGCACGGGAGTCATTCTTACTGCTGTCCTTTATACCCACCTTTTTGCATTTCTTCACGTTGACATTTAGAGCACTGGCTCCCAGAATGCTTTGTTTCATTTGGACAGTGAATTCCGCCCGTCCATGCCAGTTGAGGCGTACCATACCGCGCAAGAGCTGCACTGCTCCAGCCGCACCTCACAGGAGTCACTCTTACACCTGTCCTTTATCCAGGCATTTCTTTATTTCATCACTTTGCCGTTTAGAGCACTAGGCAGAAATCACATTGCGTCAGCATCGGCAACAGCCTTCACAATCATTTGTTTTAAGTGCACAGTGAGATTCCCCCGGTGCATGCCAGGTAAGCCACACCAGACAGTGCAGAGCCGTGCTGCTCTAGTCGCACCTCATGGGAGTCATTGTTAGTCTCTTCGTTTACCCTCGCCTTGTTGATTTTATCAAGTTGACATATAGGGGACTGGGCAGAGATCACATTGCATCAGCATGGTCAAAAGTCCTCGCAATGCTTTGTTTTAAATGGACAGTCAGATTCTCCCGGTCCATACCAGTTGAAGCGCAACGGAAAGTGCAAAGCGGCACAGCTCAATTCATACTGCAAGGGAGTCATTCTTACTCCTGTCTTTTATCCACGCTTTTTTCTCATTTTTTCACTTCGACATTTAGAGCACTGTGCAGAAATCACACTGCGTCAGCATGCTCAACGGCCCCCAGAATGGTTTGTTTTATTTGGACAGTGGATTCTGTCAGTCCATGCCAGTTCATTCGCACCAGACCGCGCAAGAGCTGCACTGCGCTAGCCGCACCTAAAGGGTGTCATAGTTACTCCTGTCGTTTATCCAGCCCTTTCCTTAATTTATTTATTTCACGTTTAAAGCACTAGGCAGAAATCAAATTGCGTCAGCATGGTCAACGGCCCTCGCAATCATTTGTTTTAAATGGACAGTCGGATTACCCCGATCTATCCCAGTTGAAGCGCACCAGGCAGCGCTAGAGCTGCACTGCTCTAGCCGCAGCTCAAGGGAGTCATTGTTACTCACTTAGCTCCCCCACGCCTTGTTCTATTTCTTCAGGTTGACATTTAGGGCACTGGGCACAAATCACCTTGCATAAAAATGGTCAACCGCCCTCGCAATTATATCTTTTAAAAGCACAGTAAGATTCCCCCTGTGCATTCCAGTTGAACCACACCAGACAGTGCAAAGCAGCACTGTTCTAGCCGCACCTCAAGGGAGTCATTGTTACTAACGTCCTTCACCCACGCTTTGTTCCATTTCCTCACATTGACATTTAGAGCCCTGGGCACAAATCACATTGCGTCAGCATCGTCAAAAGTCCTTGCAATGCTTTGTTTTAAGTGGACAGTCAGTTTCAGCCGGTCCATGCCAGTTGAAGCACAACAGATAGCATAAAGCGCCACTCCTGAATCCACACTGCAAGGGAGTCATTCTTACTCCTGTCGTTTAACCACGCCTTTTTTTTCATTTCTGCACGTTGACATTTACAGACCTGGGCAGAAATCACATTGCGTCAGCATGGTCAACGGCCCTCAAAATGCATTGTTTTATTTGGAGAGTCGGATTCTCCCGGTCCATGCCAGTTGAAGCGCACCAGGCAGCGCAAGCGCCACACTGCTCTAGCCGCACCTCAAGAGGGCCATTGTTACTCGCTTTGTGTAGCCATGCCTTGTTGCATTTCTTCACGTTGACATTTAGAGCGCTGGGCAGAAGTCACATTACGTCAGCATGATCAAAAGTCTTCGCAAAGCTTTGTTTTAATGGACAGTTGGATTCCACCGGTCCATACCAAATGAAGCACAATGGATAGCACAAAGCGAAACTGCTCAATAAACTCTGCACGGGAGTCATTCTTACTCCTGTCCTTTATACCCACCTTTTTGCATTTCTTCACGTTGACATTTAGAGCACTGGCTCCCAGAATGCTTTGTTTCATTTGGACAGTGAATTCCGCCCGTCCATGCCAGTTGAGGCGTACCATACCGCGCAAGAGCTGCACTGCTCCAGCCGCACCTCACAGGAGTCACTCTTACACCTGTCCTTTATCCAGGCATTTCTTTATTTCATCACTTTGCCGTTTAGAGCACTAGGCAGAAATCACATGGCGTCAGCATGGTGAACGGCCCGCGTAATCATTTGTTTTAAATGGACAGTCGGATTCCCCCGATCTATGCCAGTTGGAGTGCAGCAGACTGCGCAAGAGCCGCACTGCTCTAGTCGCACCTCGAGGGAGTCATTGTTACTCTCATCGCATACACACCTTCTTGCATTTCTTCACGTTGACATTAAATAGCACTGGGCAGAAATCACATTGTGTCAGCATCGGCAACAGCCTTCACAATCATTTGTTTTAAGTGCACAGTGAGATTCCCCCGGTGCATGACAGGTAAACCACACCAGACAGTGCAAAGCTGTGCTGCTCTAGTCGCACCTCATGGGAGTCATTGTTAGTCTCTTCGTTTACCCCCGCCTTGTTGATTTTATCACGTTGACATATAGGGGACTGGGCAGAAATCACATTGCGTCAGCATGGTCAAAAGTCCCCGCAATGCTTTGTTTTAAATGGACAGTCGGATTCCCCCGGTCTATACCAGTTGAAGCGCAATGGAAAGTGCAAAGCGGCACAGCTGAATGCACACTGCAAGGGAGTCATTCTTACTCATGTCGTTTATCCACACCTTTTTTTCATTTTTTCACTTTGACATTTAGAGCACTGTGCAGAAATCACACTGCGTCAGCACGGTCAACGGCCCCCAAAATGCTTTGTTTTATTTGGGCATTTTATTTTACAGGAGGTATTCAGAGACATGGATTGGGAAGAATTGGGGATAAAAGTTAATCGAGAATAGCTTGGTAGCTCGCGATTCGCTGATGACATTGCCTTGCTTAGTACCTCAGGGGACCAATTGCAATGCATGTTCAGTGACCTGGATAGGCAAAGCAGAAGAGTGGGTCTAAAAATTAATCTGCAGGAAACTAAAGTAATGCTTAACAGTCTCCGAAGAAAACCGCAATTTACAATAGGCAGCGAGGCACTGGAAGTCGTAAGGGAATACACCAACTTAGGTCAGGTAGTGACAGCGGATGCGGATCATAAGACAGAAATATTCAGAAGAACAAGAATGGGCTGGGGTGCGTTTGGCAGGCATTCTCAGATGATGAATAGCAGGTTGCCGTTATCCCCTCAAGAGGAAAGTATATAACACCTGTGTCTTACCAGCACTCACCTATGGGGCAGAAACCTTGAGGCTTACGAAAAGGGTTCTGCTCATATTGAGGACGACACAACGAGCTATGGAAAGAAGAATGATAGGTGTAACGTTCAAGGATAAGAAAAGAGCAGATTGGGTGAGGGAACAAACGCGACCTAATGACATCTTAGTTGAAATCAAGAAAAAGAAAGGGGCATGGGCAGGATACGCAATGAGGAGGGAAGATAACCGATGGTCATTGAGGGTTACGGAATGGATTCCAAGGGAAGAGAAGCTTAGCAGAGGGCGGCAGAAAGTTAGGCGGGCGCATGAGATTCAGAAGTTTGCGGGGACGACATGGCCACACTTAGTACATGATCGGGGTTGTTGGAGATGTATGGGAGAGGCCTTTGCCCTGCAGTAGGCGTAACCAGGCCTATGCTGATGATGATTCCGCCGGTCCATGCCAGTTGAGGCGCACAAGACCACGCAATAGCCGCACTGCGATAGCCGCACCACGAGGGAGTCATTGTTACTCCTGTCGTTTATCCGTCCTTTTCTTTAATTACTTCACTTTGACGTTTAGAGCACTGGGCAGAAATCACATTCCGTCAGCATGGTCGACGGCGCTCACAATCATTTGTTTTAATTGGACAGTCGGATTCCCGCGATCTATGCCAGCTGGAGTGCAGCAGACTGTGCAAATGCTGCGCTGCTCTAGTCACACCTCAAGGGTGTCATTGTTACTCTCATCGCTTACACACACCTTTTTTGCATTTCTTCACGTTGACATTAAATAGCACTGGGCAGAAATCACATTGTGTCAGCATGGTCAACGGCCTTCGCAATCATTTCTTTTCATGGCAGAGTTAGATTCCCCCGTTGCATGCCAGGTAAACCACACCAGACAGTGCAAAGCCGCGCTACTCTAGTCCCACCTCATGGGAGTCATTGTTAGTCTCTTCGTTTACCCTCGCCTTGTTGCATTTTATCACGTTGACATTTAGGGGACTGGGCAGAGATCACATTGCATCAGCATGGTCAAAAGTCCTCGCAATGCTTTGTTTTAAATGGACAGTCAGATTCTCCCGGTCCATACCAGTTGAAGCGCAACGGAAAGTGCAAAGCGGCACAGCTCAATCCACACTGCAAGGGAGTCATTCTTACTCCTGTCTTTTATCCACGCTTTTTTTTCATTTTTTCACTTCGACATTTAGAGCACTGTGCAGAAATCACACTGCGTCAGCATGCTCAACGGCCCCCAGAATGGTTTGTTTTATTTGGACAGTGGATTCTGTCAGTCCATGCCAGTTCATTCGCACCAGACCGCGCAAGAGCTGCACTGCGCTAGCCGCACCTAAAGGGTGTCATAGTTACTCCTGTCGTTTATCCAGCCCTTTCCTTAATTTATTTATTTCACGTTTAAAGCACTAGGCAGAAATCAAATTGCGTCAGCATGGTCAACGGCCCTCGCAATCATTTGTTTTAAATGGACAGTCGGATTACCCCGATCTATCCCAGTTGAAGCGCACCAGGCAGCGCTAGAGCTGCACTGCTCTAGCCGCAGCTCAAGGGAGTCATTGTTACTCACTTAGCTCCCCCACGCCTTGTTCTATTTCTTCAGGTTGACATTTAGGGCACTGGGCACAAATCACCTTGCATAAAAATGGTCAACCGCCCTCGCAATTATATCTTTTAAAAGCACAGTAAGATTCCCCCTGTGCATTCCAGTTGAACCACACCAGACAGTGCAAAGCAGCACTGTTCTAGCCGCACCTCAAGGGAGTCATTGTTACTAACGTCCTTCACCCACGCTTTGTTCCATTTCCTCACGTTGACATTTAGAGCCCTGGGTACAAATCACATTGCGTCAGCATCGTCAAAAGTCCTTGCAATGCTTTGTTTTAAGTGGACAGTCAGTTTCAGCCGGTCCATGCCAGTTGAAGCACAACAGATAGCATAAAGCGCCACTCCTGAATCCACACTGCAAGGGAGTCATTATTACTCCTGTCCTTTAACCACGCCTTTTTTTCATTTCTGCACGTTGACATTTACAGACCTGGGCAGAAATCACATTGCGTCAGCATGGTCAACGGCCCTCAAAATGCATTGTTTTATTTCGAGAGTCGGATTCTCCCGGTCCATGCCAGTTGAAGCGCACCAGGCAGCGCAAGCGCCACACTGCTCTAGCCGCACCTTAAGAGAGCCATTGTTACTCGCTTTGTGTAGCCATGCCTTGTTGCATTTCTTCACGTTTACATTTAGGGCGCTGGGCAGAAGTCACATTACGTCAGCATGATCAAAATCTTCGCAAAGCTTTGTTTTAATGGACAGTTGGATTCCAGCGGGCCATACCAAATGAAGCACAATGGATAGCACAAAGCGAAACTGCTCAATAAACTCTGCACGGGAGTCATTCTTACTGCTGTCCTTTATACCCACCTTTTTGCATTTCTTCACGTTGACATTTAGAGCACTGGCTCCCAGAATGCTTTGTTTCATTTGGACAGTGAATTCCGCCCGTCCATGCCAGTTGAGGCGTACCATACCGCGCAAGAGCTGCACTGCTCCAGCCGCACCTCACAGGAGTCACTCTTACACCTGTCCTTTATCCAGGCATTTCTTTATTTCATCACTTTGCCGTTTAGAGCACTAGGCAGAAATCACATTGCGTCAGCATCGGCAACAGCCTTCACAATCATTTGTTTTAAGTGCACAGTGAGATTCCCCCGGTGCATGCCAGGTAAGCCACACCAGACAGTGCAGAGCCGTGCTGCTCTAGTCGCACCTCATGGGAGTCATTGTTAGTCTCTTCGTTTACCCTCGCCTTGTTGATTTTATCAAGTTGACATATAGGGGACTGGGCAGAGATCACATTGCATCAGCATGGTCAAAAGTCCTCGCAATGCTTTGTTTTAAATGGACAGTCAGATTCTCCCGGTCCATACCAGTTGAAGCGCAACGGAAAGTGCAAAGCGGCACAGCTCAATCCATACTGCAAGGGAGTCATTCTTACTCCTGTCTTTTATCCACGCTTTTTTTTCATTTTTTCACTTCGACATTTAGAGCACTGTGCAGAAATCACACTGCGTCAGCATGCTCAACGGCCCCCAGAATGGTTTGTTTTATTTGGACAGTGGATTCTGTCAGTCCATGCCAGTTCATTCGCACCAGACCGCGCAAGAGCTGCACTGCGCTAGCCGCACCTAAAGGGTGTCATAGTTACTCCTGTCGTTTATCCAGCCCTTTCCTTAATTTATTTATTTCACGTTTAAAGCACTAGGCAGAAATCAAATTGCGTCAGCATGGTCAACGGCCCTCGCAATCATTTGTTTTAAATGGACAGTCGGATTACCCCGATCTATCCCAGTTGAAGCGCACCAGGCAGCGCTAGAGCTGCACTGCTCTAGCCGCAGCTCAAGGGAGTCATTGTTACTCACTTAGCTCCCCCACGCCTTGTTCTATTTCTTCAGGTTGACATTTAGGGCACTGGGCACAAATCACCTTGCATAAAAATGGTCAACCGCCCTCGCAATTATATCTTTTAAAAGCACAGTAAGATTCCCCCTGTGCATTCCAGTTGAACCACACCAGACAGTGCAAAGCAGCACTGTTCTAGCCGCACCTCAAGGGAGTCATTGTTACTAACGTCCTTCACCCACGCTTTGTTCCATTTCCTCACATTGACATTTAGAGCCCTGGGCACAAATCACATTGCGTCAGCATCGTCAAAAGTCCTTGCAATGCTTTGTTTTAAGTGGACAGTCAGTTTCAGCCGGTCCATGCCAGTTGAAGCACAACAGATAGCATAAAGCGCCACTCCTGAATCCACACTGCAAGGGAGTCATTCTTACTCCTGTCGTTTAACCACGCCTTTTTTTTTCATTTCTGCACGTTGACATTTACAGACCTGGGCAGAAATCACATTGCGTCAGCATGGTCAACGGCCCTCAAAATGCATTGTTTTATTTGGAGAGTCGGATTCTCCCGGTCCATGCCAGTTGAAGCGCACCAGGCAGCGCAAGCGCCACACTGCTCTAGCCGCACCTCAAGAGGGCCATTGTTACTCGCTTTGTGTAGCCATGCCTTGTTGCATTTCTTCACGTTGACATTTAGAGCGCTGGGCAGAAGTCACATTACGTCAGCATGATCAAAAGTCTTCGCAAAGCTTTGTTTTAATGGACAGTTGGATTCCACCGGTCCATACCAAATGAAGCACAATGGATAGCACAAAGCGAAACTGCTCAATAAACTCTGCACGGGAGTCATTCTTACTCCTGTCCTTTATACCCACCTTTTTGCATTTCTTCACGTTGACATTTAGAGCACTGGCTCCCAGAGTGCTTTGTTTCATTTGGACAGTGAATTCCGCCCGTCCATGCCAGTTGAGGCGTACCATACCGCGCAAGAGCTGCACTGCTCCAGCCGCACCTCACAGGAGTCACTCTTACACCTGTCCTTTATCCAGGCATTTCTTTATTTCATCACTTTGCCGTTTAGAGCACTAGGCAGAAATCACATGGCGTCAGCATGGTGAACGGCCCGCGTAATCATTTGTTTTAAATGGACAGTCGGATTCCCCCGATCTATGCCAGTTGGAGTGCAGCAGACTGCGCAAGAGCCGCACTGCTCTAGTCGCACCTCGAGGGAGTCATTGTTACTCTCATCGCATACACACCTTCTTGCATTTCTTCACGTTGACATTAAATAGCACTGGGCAGAAATCACATTGTGTCAGCATCGGCAACAGCCTTCACAATCATTTGTTTTAAGTGCACAGTGAGATTCCCCCGGTGCATGACAGGTAAACCACACCAGACAGTGCAAAGCTGTGCTGCTCTAGTCGCACCTCATGGGAGTCATTGTTAGTCTCTTCGTTTACCCCCGCCTTGTTGATTTTATCACGTTGACATATAGGGGACTGGGCAGAAATCACATTGCGTCAGCATGGTCAAAAGTCCCCGCAATGCTTTGTTTTAAATGGACAGTCGGATTCCCCCGGTCTATACCAGTTGAAGCGCAATGGAAAGTGCAAAGCGGCACAGCTGAATGCACACTGCAAGGGAGTCATTCTTACTCATGTCGTTTATCCACACCTTTTTTTCATTTTTTCACTTTGACATTTAGAGCACTGTGCAGAAATCACACTGCGTCAGCACGGTCAACGGCCCCCAAAATGCTTTGTTTTATTTGGGCATTTTATTTTACAGGAGGTATTCAGAGACATGGATTGGGAAGAATTGGGGATAAAAGTTAATCGAGAATAGCTTGGTAGCTCGCGATTCGCTGATGACATTGCCTTCCTTAGTACCTCAGGGGACCAATTGCAATGCATGTTCAGTGACCTGGATAGGCAAAGCAGAAGAGTGGGTCTAAAAATTAATCTGCAGGAAACTAAAGTAATGCTTAACAGTCTCCGAAGAAAACCGCAATTTACAATAGGCAGCGAGGCACTGGAAGTCGTAAGGGAATACACCAACTTAGGTCAGGTAGTGACAGCGGATGCGGATCATAAGACAGAAATATTCAGAAGAACAAGAATGGGCTGGGGTGCGTTTGGCAGGCATTCTCAGATGATGAATAGCAGGTTGCCGTTATCCCCTCAAGAGGAAAGTATATAACACCTGTGTCTTACCAGCACTCACCTATGGGGCAGAAACCTTGAGGCTTACGAAAAGGGTTCTGCTCATATTGAGGACGACACAACGAGCTATGGAAAGAAGAATGATAGGTGTAACGTTCAAGGATAAGAAAAGAGCAGATTGGGTGAGGGAACAAACGCGACCTAATGACATCTTAGTTGAAATCAAGAAAAAGAAAGGGGCATGGGCAGGATACGCAATGAGGAGGGAAGATAACCGATGGTCATTGAGGGTTACGGAATGGATTCCAAGGGAAGAGAAGCTTAGCAGAGGGCGGCAGAAAGTTAGGCGGGCGCATGAGATTCAGAAGTTTGCGGGGACGACATGGCCACACTTAGTACATGATCGGGGTTGTTGGAGATGTATGGGAGAGGCCTTTGCCCTGCAGTAGGCGTAACCAGGCCTATGCTGATGATGATTCCGCCGGTCCATGCCAGTTGAGGCGCACAAGACCACGCAATAGCCGCACTGCGATAGCCGCACCACGAGGGAGTCATTGTTACTCCTGTCGTTTATCCGTCCTTTTCTTTAATTACTTCACTTTGACGTTTAGAGCACTGGGCAGAAATCACATTCCGTCAGCATGGTCGACGGCGCTCACAATCATTTGTTTTAATTGGACAGTCGGATTCCCGCGATCTATGCCAGCTGGAGTGCAGCAGACTGTGCAAATGCTGCGCTGCTCTAGTCACACCTCAAGGGTGTCATTGTTACTCTCATCGCTTACACACACCTTTTTTGCATTTCTTCACGTTGACATTAAATAGCACTGGGCAGAAATCACATTGTGTCAGCATGGTCAACGGCCTTCGCAATCATTTCTTTTCATGGCAGAGTTAGATTCCCCCGTTGCATGCCAGGTAAACCACACCAGACAGTGCAAAGCCGCGCTACTCTAGTCCCACCTCATGGGAGTCATTGTTAGTCTCTTCGTTTACCCTCGCCTTGTTGCATTTTATCACGTTGACATTTAGGGGACTGGGCCGAGATCACATTGCATCAGCATGGTCAAAAGTCCTCGCAATGCTTTGTTTTAAATGGACAGTCAGATTCTCCCGGTCCATACCAGTTGAAGCGCAACGGAAAGTGCAAAGGGGCACAGCTCAATCCACACTGCAAGGGAGTCATTCTTACTCCTGTCTTTTATCCACGCTTTTTTTTCATTTTTTCACTTCGACATTTAGAGCACTGTGCAGAAATCACACTGCGTCAGCATGCTCAACGGCCCCCAGAATGGTTTGTTTTATTTGGACAGTGGATTCTGTCAGTCCATGCCAGTTCATTCGCACCAGACCGCGCAAGAGCTGCACTGCGCTAGCCGCACCTAAAGGGTGTCATAGTTACTCCTGTCGTTTATCCAGCCCTTTCCTTAATTTATTTATTTCACGTTTAAAGCACTAGGCAGAAATCAAATTGCGTCAGCATGGTCAACGGCCCTCGCAATCATTTGTTTTAAATGGACAGTCGGATTACCCCGATCTATCCCAGTTGAAGCGCACCAGGCAGCGCTAGAGCTGCACTGCTCTAGCCGCAGCTCAAGGGAGTCATTGTTACTCACTTAGCTCCCCCACGCCTTGTTCTATTTCTTCAGGTTGACATTTAGGGCACTGGGCACAAATCACCTTGCATAAAAATGGTCAACCGCCCTCGCAATTATATCTTTTAAAAGCACAGAAAGATTCCCCCTGTGCATTCCAGTTGAACCACACCAGACAGTGCAAAGCAGCACTGTTCTAGCCGCACCTTAAGGGAGTCATTGTTACTAACGTCCTTCACCCACGCTTTGTTCCATTTCCTCACATTGACATTTAGAGCCCTGGGCACAAATCACATTGCGTCAGCATCGTCAAAAGTCCTTGCAATGCTTTGTTTTAAGTGGACAGTCAGTTTCAGCCGGTCCATGCCAGTTGATGCACAACAGATAGCATAAAGCGCCACTCCTGAATCCAGACTGCAAGGGAGTCATTCTTACTCCTGTCGGTTAACCACGCCTTTTTTTCATTTCTGCACGTTGACATTTACAGACCTGGGCAGAAATCACATTGCGTCAGCATGGTCAACGGCCCTCAAAATGCATTGTTTTATTTGGAGAGTCGGATTCTCCCGGTCCATGCCAGTTGAAGCGCACCAGGCAGCGCAAGCGCCACACTGCTCTAGCCGCACCTCAAGAGAGCCATTGTTACTCGCTTTGTGTAGCCATGCCTTGTTGCATTTCTTCACGTTGACATTTAGAGCGCTGGGCAGAAGTCACATTACGTCAGCATGATCAAAAGTCTTCGCAAAGCTTTGTTTTAATGGACAGTTGGATTCCACCGGTCCATACCAAATGAAGCACAATGGATAGCACAAAGCGAAACTGCTCAATAAACTCTGCACGGGAGTCATTCTTACTCCTGTCCTTTATACCCACCTTTTTGCATTTCTTCACGTTGACATTTAGAGCACTGGCTCCCAGAATGCTTTGTTTCATTTGGACAGTGAATTCCGCCCGTCCATGCCAGTTGAGGCGTACCATACCGCGCAAGAGCTGCACTGCTCCAGCCGCACCTCACAGGAGTCACTCTTACACCTGTCCTTTATCCAGGCATTTCTTTATTTCATCACTTTGCCGTTTAGAGCACTAGGCAGAAATCACATGGCGTCAGCATGGTGAACGGCCCGCGTAATCATTTGTTTTAAATGGACAGTCGGATTCCCCCGATCTATGCCAGTTGGAGTGCAGCAGACTGCGCAAGAGCCGCACTGCTCTAGTCGCACCTCGAGGGAGTCATTGTTACTCTCATCGCATACACACCTTCTTGCATTTCTTCACGTTGACATTAAATAGCACTGGGCAGAAATCACATTGTGTCAGCATCGGCAACAGCCTTCACAATCATTTGTTTTAAGTGCACAGTGAGATTCCCCCGGTGCATGACAGGTAAACCACACCAGACAGTGCAAAGCTGTGCTGCTCTAGTCGCACCTCATGGGAGTCATTGTTAGTCTCTTCGTTTACCCCCGCCTTGTTGATTTTATCACGTTGACATATAGGGGACTGGGCAGAAATCACATTGCGTCAGCATGGTCAAAAGTCCCCGCAATGCTTTGTTTTAAATGGACAGTCGGATTCCCCCGGTCTATACCAGTTGAAGCGCAATGGAAAGTGCAAAGCGGCACAGCTGAATGCACACTGCAAGGGAGTCATTCTTACTCATGTCGTTTATCCACACCTTTTTTTCATTTTTTCACTTTGACATTTAGAGCACTGTGCAGAAATCACACTGCGTCAGCACGGTCAACGGCCCCCAAAATGCTTTGTTTTATTTGGGCATTTTATTTTACAGGAGGTATTCAGAGACATGGATTGGGAAGAATTGGGGATAAAAGTTAATCGAGAATAGCTTGGTAGCTCGCGATTCGCTGATGACATTGCCTTGCTTAGTACCTCAGGGGACCAATTGCAATGCATGTTCAGTGACCTGGATAGGCAAAGCAGAAGAGTGGGTCTAAAAATTAATCTGCAGGAAACTAAAGTAATGCTTAACAGTCTCCGAAGAAAACCGCAATTTACAATAGGCAGCGAGGCACTGGAAGTCGTAAGGGAATACACCAACTTAGGTCAGGTAGTGACAGCGGATGCGGATCATAAGACAGAAATATTCAGAAGAACAAGAATGGGCTGGGGTGCGTTTGGCAGGCATTCTCAGATGATGAATAGCAGGTTGCCGTTATCCCCTCAAGAGGAAAGTATATAACACCTGTGTCTTACCAGCACTCACCTATGGGGCAGAAACCTTGAGGCTTACGAAAAGGGTTCTGCTCATATTGAGGACGACACAACGAGCTATGGAAAGAAGAATGATAGGTGTAACGTTCAAGGATAAGAAAAGAGCAGATTGGGTGAGGGAACAAACGCGACCTAATGACATCTTAGTTGAAATCAAGAAAAAGAAAGGGGCATGGGCAGGATACGCAATGAGGAGGGAAGATAACCGATGGTCATTGAGGGTTACGGAATGGATTCCAAGGGAAGAGAAGCTTAGCAGAGGGCGGCAGAAAGTTAGGCGGGCGCATGAGATTCAGAAGTTTGCGGGGACGACATGGCCACACTTAGTACATGATCGGGGTTGTTGGAGATGTATGGGAGAGGCCTTTGCCCTGCAGTAGGCGTAACCAGGCCTATGCTGATGATGATTCCGCCGGTCCATGCCAGTTGAGGCGCACAAGACCACGCAATAGCCGCACTGCGATAGCCGCACCACGAGGGAGTCATTGTTACTCCTGTCGTTTATCCGTCCTTTTCTTTAATTACTTCACTTTGACGTTTAGAGCACTGGGCAGAAATCACATTCCGTCAGCATGGTCGACGGCGCTCACAATCATTTGTTTTAATTGGACAGTCGGATTCCCGCGATCTATGCCAGCTGGAGTGCAGCAGACTGTGCAAATGCTGCGCTGCTCTAGTCACACCTCAAGGGTGTCATTGTTACTCTCATCGCTTACACACACCTTTTTTGCATTTCTTCACGTTGACATTAAATAGCACTGGGCAGAAATCACATTGTGTCAGCATGGTCAACGGCCTTCGCAATCATTTCTTTTCATGGCAGAGTTAGATTCCCCCGTTGCATGCCAGGTAAACCACACCAGACAGTGCAAAGCCGCGCTACTCTAGTCCCACCTCATGGGAGTCATTGTTAGTCTCTTCGTTTACCCTCGCCTTGTTGCATTTTATCACGTTGACATTTAGGGGACTGGGCAGAGATCACATTGCATCAGCATGGTCAAAAGTCCTCGCAATGCTTTGTTTTAAATGGACAGTCAGATTCTCCCGGTCCATACCAGTTGAAGCGCAACGGAAAGTGCAAAGCGGCACAGCTCAATCCACACTGCAAGGGAGTCATTCTTACTCCTGTCTTTTATCCACGCTTTTTTTTCATTTTTTCACTTCGACATTTAGAGCACTGTGCAGAAATCACACTGCGTCAGCATGCTCAACGGCCCCCAGAATGGTTTGTTTTATTTGGACAGTGGATTCTGTCAGTCCATGCCAGTTCATTCGCACCAGACCGCGCAAGAGCTGCACTGCGCTAGCCGCACCTAAAGGGTGTCATAGTTACTCCTGTCGTTTATCCAGCCCTTTCCTTAATTTATTTATTTCACGTTTAAAGCACTAGGCAGAAATCAAATTGCGTCAGCATGGTCAACGGCCCTCGCAATCATTTGTTTTAAATGGACAGTCGGATTACCCCGATCTATCCCAGTTGAAGCGCACCAGGCAGCGCTAGAGCTGCACTGCTCTAGCCGCAGCTCAAGGGAGTCATTGTTACTCACTTAGCTCCCCCACGCCTTGTTCTATTTCTTCAGGTTGACATTTAGGGCACTGGGCACAAATCACCTTGCATAAAAATGGTCAACCGCCCTCGCAATTATATCTTTTAAAAGCACAGAAAGATTCCCCCTGTGCATTCCAGTTGAACCACACCAGACAGTGCAAAGCAGCACTGTTCTAGCCGCACCTTAAGGGAGTCATTGTTACTAACGTCCTTCACCCACGCTTTGTTCCATTTCCTCACATTGACATTTAGAGCCCTGGGCACAAATCACATTGCGTCAGCATCGTCAAAAGTCCTTGCAATGCTTTGTTTTAAGTGGACAGTCAGTTTCAGCCGGTCCATGCCAGTTGATGCACAACAGATAGCATAAAGCGCCACTCCTGAATCCAGACTGCAAGGGAGTCATTCTTACTCCTGTCGGTTAACCACGCCTTTTTTTCATTTCTGCACGTTGACATTTACAGACCTGGGCAGAAATCACATTGCGTCAGCATGGTCAACGGCCCTCAAAATGCATTGTTTTATTTGGAGAGTCGGATTCTCCCGGTCCATGCCAGTTGAAGCGCACCAGGCAGCGCAAGCGCCACACTGCTCTAGCCGCACCTCAAGAGAGCCATTGTTACTCGCTTTGTGTAGCCATGCCTTGTTGCATTTCTTCACGTTGACATTTAGAGCGCTGGGCAGAAGTCACATTACGTCAGCATGATCAAAAGTCTTCGCAAAGCTTTGTTTTAATGGACAGTTGGATTCCACCGGTCCATACCAAATGAAGCACAATGGATAGCACAAAGCGAAACTGCTCAATAAACTCTGCACGGGAGTCATTCTTACTCCTGTCCTTTATACCCACCTTTTTGCATTTCTTCACGTTGACATTTAGAGCACTGGCTCCCAGAATGCTTTGTTTCATTTGGACAGTGAATTCCGCCCGTCCATGCCAGTTGAGGCGTACCATACCGCGCAAGAGCTGCACTGCTCCAGCCGCACCTCACAGGAGTCACTCTTACACCTGTCCTTTATCCAGGCATTTCTTTATTTCATCACTTTGCCGTTTAGAGCACTAGGCAGAAATCACATTGCGTCAGCATGGTGAACGGCCCGCGTAATCATTTGTTTTAAATGGACAGTCGGATTCCCCCGATCTATGCCAGTTGGAGTGCAGCAGACTGCGCAAGAGCCGCACTGCTCTAGTCGCACCTCGAGGG